>NC_083896.1:39322884-39947884 GCF_032452875.1 Bos javanicus
CTAAGCAGGGGCCTCTTCCCACGTCTATAATATTTTTCTCCCAGCTTTTTGTATGGCCGGGTCCTTCTCAACATTTAGCATCATCTCAAATGAGTCTCTCTCAGGCTTGCTTTGCCTGGCCACTGCACTCTCACAAGCAGAGACCTTCATCCAAAAAGTGCCTAGACACTTCCCTCCTTCAAAACAATAAATATAGTTAACAAAGTGGAGAGGTGGGAGATAGATATATTGAGAGTCTGAGATTAATACATGTATACTACTTTATTTAATAGATAATCAATAACGACCTACAATACAGCACAGGAATTCTGATCAATAGTTTGTAATATCTTGTATGGGAAAAGAATCTAAGAATTAATGGATATGTGTATGTATAATGGAATTAATTTCCCATACAACTCATATTAATACAATGCTGTAAATCAACTACATTCCTATATAAATCAAATCCTGAAATTGTTTTAAAAAATGCTTTCATGTAGAGACCCATGGAGTTCTTTAGACTTGCAGGATTTCAGATATGGTGCTGGAGATGGCAGAACGGGTGCAGAAATCTAGACATTATCTGAGTTTGCATTTTCCTGAGCTGTGGTGTCTTTTTCTTCTAGTGTCACCTTTGATTTGTATTTGGAGGCTCTAATACAAGGGCTTGGAGACATTAGCTGAGTGTTAGTTGAAGGATGAGAGGGAGACGCTAGTGGGAGAGTGAAATCCCAGCTCCCTAGCCTTGGGTTGGGGCATGTTTGAGGCACAACTTATATCCCAAGTTCCCTGTGAAAACAGGCTGTAGTTTCCCTCTCCATGACTTGCATGATATCAGACCCAAATTGGTTTCATCATTTTACATGTCCTGCTTCCCCTGAGACCTCACTGGTTTCTCTGGGAGAATTTATTTTTTTCTTTTAATTTTGGCAGCACTAGGTCTTCATTTCAGAGAAAGCAATGGCACCCCACTCCAGTACTCTTGCCTGGAAAATCCCATGAACAGAGAAGCCTGGAAGGCTGCAGTCCATGGGGTCACTGAGGTTCGTATATGACTGAGCAACTTCACTTTCACTTTTCACTTTCATGCATTGGAGAAAGAAATGGCAACCCACTCAACTGCTCTTGCCTGGAGAATCCTAGGGATCTCAGACCCTGGTGGGCTGATGTCTGTGGGCACGCACAGAGTTGGACATGACTGAAGTGACTTAACAGCAGCAGCAGGTCTTCATTGCTGCTCAGGACTTCTCTATTTTCAGCGATCAGGGGCTACTCTGTAATGGCAGTATACTAGCTTTTCAGTCCTGTGCTTCTCTTAATGTTGATCACAGTCTCTAGGGCATTCAGGCTCAGTAGTTGTGGCTCAGTGGCTTAGTTGCCCTGGGGCATTTGCAATCTTGCCAAATCATGTCCAAATGCATATCTTAAGCACTGGATCAAAAGGGAAAACACTCTGGAAGGAATCTGAAATACAGAACTTTTACATGAAACTTGGCACCATGGCATATTTATGAGGAGACTGAGAGAGGATTGTCCCTGCTTCAAGCAACCTCCTGAGATCAGGACTGATTGAGGTTCCCATCCCAAGGGTTCCTACAGGATCTTGAAACTGTCCTGCCATGTGGCTTTGTTCTTGCTTCAGTTTCTGAATCCCACACTAGACCACACCTTCCAGAGGGCAGGGCTGTCACTTGACTCACTTATAAGTATATGTCAGTAGATATTGTCTCATTCAGACCCTAAGACAAGGCTAACACAAAGATTAGTTATTCTATTATGAGTGTTAGGTTACAGGTTCAATGACGGTAATCAAACCCTAAATAACATTATTTTAAATACAATACAATTTCAATTCTCTGTCATATAATGTTAGTGCAGGGGACCCACTTCTTTCTTGTCACATCTTCCACCTGTGCTACTTACCTCTGGTCTAACATGGCTTCTCCAGCTCCTGTCATTACATCTGCATTCCAGCTAGTGGGACAGAAAATAATACTTCCATTTGGAAGTGACATACCTCTACTCAAATTCCACTGGCCAAAGAATCTTCCATAGTCATGGCAAATCTGGGGGTGGTGGGCACACAAAAAGGCAGGGGAATGTGATCAAAGTTCAGAACATTCATGATGAGTTACAAGGGCCACCACCTCTCATTCATATCCCTGTATTCATTCTTCTTTGGTTCTCCCCACACAGCTCTCTGTCGGTTTTGGCCTGCAGATATGGATATGGATGAGGTTATAAGAGAGGACATGGCACAGGCTGTACAAATATGGAGAGAACATGAATGGAAAGAAGATACAAAATTATAAAGATTCAAAATCCAAAGAAAAGCATGCTTATAATCATAATTTTGCATTTATACAATTTAGGTATAAAGATTAATGAATAAATTTATAAAATAAAAAATTAGAGAAATGTAAAATATAAATATGTTCACTAAATCCAAAAAAATATTAAAACTATAACGTATTAAACACATAGTAGTATCAGGATTAAGTGTGGATGCACATTGCAAAAAACTAAAACAACTATAACTTTAGCAAGATAAACTTGATTTTTCTCTGCCACTGAAACAAAGCTGGAGGTGGTCCAGCCAGAGCTTGGGTGCTATCCACCTCCAAGGTTACATTATTGTCCAATACAACTGCAGGAGTTCCAGCTATCACAACTAAAATCCAGACAACAGTTAGGAAGAAAGTAGGGAAGGTGAGAGTCACATCTCTCAGCTAAATCAGCTCCTTGAAAGCAGTCTTCCAAGAAATCCTTCTTACAGATCTGCTTGTATCTCTAAGTCACGTGTCATGACTAAGAGAATGGGTGGGCAGGAAATGCAGTCCTGTAGCTACTGGGCTCATGGCTATACAACAAACTATTTTCAGTTTTGAAAAAGAAGCAGAAAATAGATCATTTTGTAGGTAGCCTGCAGGGCCTGCCTTAAAGAAAAACAACAACAACAAAAAAGAATGGAGTAGGCTGAACGTCTGGACACATTGTGGGAGCCAGGAGAAAGGAGCAGCAATGAGAAACAGCTAGATGGATCTGAACTGTGCTCCAGAAAATAGAAGTAGACTGGTCAGTAGAAAACTTCTAAGGACTGAACTGAGGATTAAACATACCACATGACCCAAGTTGTTTTGCAAACTGCTTTTGCAACCCAGGTCCCAAATCTCTCTCAATTCTTCAGCTTCTAAATACCTTGTCTTTGTTACTTCACATTCTGACCTACCTGTCTCACCTTCCTTATTTCTGTTCACATCACTTCTCCATCTAGTCCACCAGCATTACAAGATCCAGTATTGAGAATGTAGCAACACTTTCTAGAAGTGGGTAGAACCACAATGACTGTTTATACTTTAGTATTTGTTTGTCTTGATCACAGTCTTTTGAAAATACTGAAATCGCTAGAATTATGGAGATCTCATGTTTCCTCTAAAATCCCAACCAAGAATGTGACTTCCTTGAATCTGGAGGGGATGCATTCACGTTTGGATCCACACGTTTAGCAGAACAGTAAGTCCCCTGTATATGAATAAACTACTTTTGAAAAGGGTGTTCAAAGTCCCATTTTCTTCATAAATCCAGCAAAGTTGCTTAGGTAGCCAACTAAGACATTTGGCTATATATTAGTGTAGTTGATAGCTTTATGATACTTTTCACGCTAATAATACATAAAAAACACAAAGAATAAAAGAAACATTTTTAATCTTGCAGTACCTGGATAGGGCATGGCAACCCACTCCACTATTCTTGTCTGGAGAATCCCCATGGAAAGAGGAGCCTGGCAGACTACAGTCCATATGTTGAAAATTCAGACACAGCTGAGCAACTAAGCACACATTTAAAAATAGAATAGTAGTACCATCTACATTACCACTTAATTTATACTTCCTTTCAGAAAGCGTAGAAGGCAATGGCACCCCACTCCAGCACTCTTCCCTGGAAAATCCCATGGACGGAGCAGCCTGGTGGGCCGCAGTCCATGGGGTCGCGAAGAGTCGGACACGACTGAGCGACTTCACTTTTACTTTTCATTTTCATGCATTGGAGAAGGAAATGGCAACCTACTCCAGTGTTCTTGCCTGGAGAATCCCAGGGACAGGGGAGCCTGGTGGGCTGCCGTCTATGGGGTCGCACAGAGTTGGACACGATGGAAGCGACTTAGCAGCAGCAGGCTTGACATAAAAGTCTTGCACTATTGTACTCCATAACGTTCTGTGCAGTAAAGTACACAAATGCACACCAACTTGTCTTGGATGTTTCCACGACAATGTGTGTCAGATCTGTGAACTAACTGATGTGATGGTACATGCAAATGCACTTTTATATGTTTGAAAGTTTTCAACTTGAACGTTTGTATGTAACAAACCTGCTACACAGGTTTTCAGTGAATGTTTGTAGTGAAGGAACAATAGAAGAGAGTAACGAGCTGCCTGTTCTTTCCCTTTTGCATGTATTATGGCCACTCTGAATAGGAATTTCACTGGGTGTATTTGAGGCCCCGTGGATGGGAACATGGCTGCAAGTGACAGAGGACCAGGATCCCAGGAGGTAGGACAAGAGCCATGGTTGGTTGAAAACAGCCAAGAGTGCAAAATATGAGGAAACAAGTTTTCACTGGTTTGTGTGAAAGATTCGGCAAATATCATCCAGATTTGTGTGTAGTGATTGAGCTGTGGTGTAGAGGAGCATTCCCTGTTGCCCAGGATGAGCAAAAGAGGAGAAGAGAGAGGAGACTGAACCGTGAAAATCAAACATGTATGTCTAGTATTGTCTATGTATATCAAGTATGTCTAGTATTGAAGAGATGTAAGTCCTGTCAATGTATCTGCTCCCTCCTGAGAAGAATTAGAGTTCTAAAAGATGGAAGGTCTGCATTATGCTAGCACCTTATTCTTCCTCTGTGTGATTTCTAATGCCATTTCTTTATAAACAGAGGATGTACTTTGTATGATTGAAGTCTTCTAATTTACTCTTCTATATAATCTTCTGGTGCTGTTCTGTCCCCAAGCACGTGGGGCCCTGGGGCCTGGCAGGCTCTGTTTTTGGCTGCACAGTGCAGTGTATGGGGATATGCTGTCATCTGGGCCCTGGGTTATATCTTCAGTCTAGGTTCACATCTGAGGGGTTAACTCAGAAAGTGAGTGAAGTTGTTCAGTCGTGTCCAACTCTTTGCGACCCCATGGACTGTGGCCTACCAGGCTCCTCCGTCCATGGGATTCTCCAGGCAAGAATACTGGAGTGGGTTGCCATTTCCTTCACCAATGGGGTTAATTCCAGTTGGGCTTATTTTGATCATCTTGCTCTTTATCTTCAGTTTGTCCCATGTTCTTTCTTTCCATGTCTCTTTTTATCCCTGACTTCTTTGTGACTGAATAGTTTTTTATGATTCTCTTTTATATCCTTTGTCACTTTATTAAGTGTACCTGTTTTTAAATAGTTTTAAGATACATAGTATTCATCTTTAATTTGCCAGTATACCATTATTATGATCATTATTAAATCATTATTTATTTATCATTTCTTTGTCTGTACTGGGTCCTAGTGTGGCATGCAGAATCTTCCTTGTGGTAGGGACTCTCTATCTGAGGAGGGAAAGCTCAGTACTTGCAGCATGTAAACTCTATTTGAGACATGCAGGCTTAGTTGTTCAGTGGCATGTGGGATCTTAGTTCTCCAGCAAAGGAACAAACCTTTGCCATTTGCAAATGCTTTGCATTGCAAAGTAGATTCTTAACCACTGGACCACCAAGGAAGTCCATATATTTACCTTTTAATACATATTACATGTTTATCATTTTTAGAACTGTTCATTCCCCCTGTAGATCCAGATTTTCACTTCGTTTTAAATTCCTTCTGACTTGAACCGTTTATGAAAGGTCTGTTGGTGGTGATGCAGTCTTGTAGTTGTTGTATGTCTGAGAAAGTATTTTATCTTGTTTTTGATATGTACTTTTCTTGGGTATAGAATTCTGAGTCAATTATATTTCTCTCAGCCTTTAAGATGTGGTGCCAGTGTCCTCTGGCTAACACTGTTTCATTTGCCTAATCTGCTGTCATCCCCATTTTTTGTTCTACTGTGTCTTTCTTCTTCTTGTTACATTTCTCCTGCCATTCACTTCCTGTGGGATTCCATTTACACATATTTTAACACTCTTAAAATTACTTCAAATCTCTCTGATGCACAGTTAATTTTTCCCACAGTCTTTGCATGACTATTTTACATGTCTCTATTTAACATACTCAATATTCTTCAGCTTCATGAATATAAGGATTATTGATGTAGTAAGCATTTTAATGTCCTTCCCTTCTAATTATGTCATATATATTTTACTTGTATTTTTACTAATTGATTTTTCCCTCATTATGGATATTTTCTTTCTTCTTTACACATCTGGATTTTTTTTTCTTTTTAAATTTAATTGTTTATCTTAATCAGAATATAATTATCTTACAACATTGAGATGAAACTAAGACAAATACTTTCACAATTTATACGGAAATTTTAAATTGGATTGTGGATGTGGTCACTTTACCTTTGGATGCTGGATTTTTTTTTTAATTTTTTAATGTATTCCTTTCACTGTTTGCAAACACTGTTAATTTCCTGGAAACAACTGCATTTTTTGAAGGTTTGCTGTAAAGTTCTTTAAGCTGAGATGAAACCAGCCTTTAGACCATGTTTAATATTCCCCACTAGGGAGGCAATATTGTCTTCAGGGCCCTACTGATCTCATGGAAAATAGGAGTAATTTCGAGGGCACTCCTAAGATGGCAAAGGAATAGGACAGGGAGACCACTTTTTTCCCAAAAAAAAATTCATCAAAAGAACATTTGAACGCTGAGTAAATGCCACAAAACAAGTTCTGAATGCAGGCAGAGGACATCAGGCACCCAGAAAAGCAGCCCACTGTCTTCAAAAGGAGGTAGGAAAAAATGTAAAAGATAAAAAGAGAGACAAAAGAGGTAGGGATAAAGATCCATAATGGGAAGGGAGTCTTAGAAAAGAGAGAAGTTTCCACACACCAGGAAACACTCTCACTGGCGAGTCTGTGGCAAGCATTGGCACCTCAGAGGGCAACATAACTGGGAGGAAAAATAAATAAATAATTTAAACCCACAGATTACATGCCCCATGGTAACTCCCAGCGGAGAAGCAGCGCAGACACCTGCATCCGCCGCTAGCAACAGGGGGCTTGGCAGGGAGGTGCAAGCTGCATTGCTTAAAATAAGGACTGGGCCTGAATGCCCCAAGGGCAATCTGAGGGAATTAACTTGAAATAGCAAACCAGGCCCTGGGATAGTTACCCCAGCAAAAAGCCATAAACTAAGACACCACCAGGCCTTCTCACAGAGCAAAGGACTGAGCAGAGCTAGCCAGGTGTGGACAGGCCCATCCCCTGACAGAGACAGGGAGGCGAGGGCAGCCAGAGCCAGAAGGGGGAGATCACAGCCCCAGAGAGGCATCATCTACCAAACTGCAAGCAGAGTTTGCTGCTAACCAAGACTTCTTGGGATTCTGGACAGTCAACATCCACCTGAGAAGGTGCGCCAGTTGTACACCCAGAAAAATGAGCGGCAGGGAAGGGAGAGGCAATAAGTCACAGTGACCGTGCTCTCCAAACACCTGTTCAACTGATCGGCTCAGACCTGGGAAGGGCACAAAACGCAGGCCCAACCAAGTCTGTGCCTTTGAGGAGTACCTGAGTACCTGAACCTGAAAGGCTTAGACCTGGGAGGTGCATGCAACGCAGGGCTCACCTCAGACAGTTCCTGGCAGAGCAACCTAGAGCCTGAGCAGTGTAGACTGTGAAAGCACACACACCGTGAGCGGGGGCAAACCTAGTTTGCCCATGACACTGGGAGCACTCCCACACATGCCAGTGATATTTGTTTGCAGCGTTCCTCCCTCCCCACAGCATGACTGAACAAATGAGCCTAAAAAATTGTCCACCACCACCCCCTTGGGTTAGGGTAGAAATTAGACACTGAAGAGACCAGTAAACAGAAGAAGCTAAAACTGAGGGAACCTCCCTGGAAGTGACAGGTGCAATAGATTAAAACCCTGCAGTTAGCACTGACTACATAGGGAGGAGACTGTAGATATTGAGAAGTATAAGCTGGATGAAGGAACTATCTGAAAGCGAACTGACCCCACACTATTCACAACACCACCAGAGAAAGTCCTAGGTATATTTTTTACTATTTTCATTATTTAAATTTAATTTTTGTTTTTTAATTTTTATGTCCTCTACTGCTCCTTTAATTTTCATTTTTATAACCTGCTATTACTTTGGGGGGGGAAAGACCCTATTTCTTAAAGCAAACTTCATATATATATATTTTTTTTTCCTTAAATATTGTATTTTTGAGAATCCAAATTCTACTCTAGATTTTCAAATTTTGCTTTTTGGTATTTGGTATCAATTTTGTACCTTTAAGAACCCAATCTTCAGTAACCATTTTTACTTGGGAGAGAGAGCACGGCCTGATTGCTCTCTTCCAATTTGGATCTCCTTTTTCTCCACCAGGTCGCCTCTATCTCCTCCCTGCCCCTTTCTCTTCTCTACCCAACTCTGTGAATCTCTTTGTGTGTTCCAGACTGTGGAGAACACTTAGGGAACTGATTACTGGCTGGATCTGTCTCTCTTTTTTGATTCCACCCTTTATGCCCCTGGCCACATCTGTCTCCTTCCTTCCTCTTCTCTTCTCTGTGTAACTCTGTGAACATTTCTGAGGGATCCAGACTGTGAAGAGCACATTAGTTCAGTTCATTCAGTCACTCAGCCATGTCCGACTCTTTGAGACCCCATGAACTGCAGCACGCCAGGCCTCCCTGTCAATCACCAACTCCCGGAATTTGCTCAAACCCATGTCCATTGAGTCGGTGATGCTATTCAGCCATCTCATCCTCTGTCTTCCCCTTCTCCTCCTGCCCCCAATCCCTCCCAGCATCAGAGTCTTTTCCAGTGAGTCAACTTTTCGCATGAGGTGGCAAAAGTACTGGAGTTTCAGCTTTAGCATCATTCCTTCCAAAGAACACCCAGGACTGATCTACTTTAAAATGGACTGGTTATATTTCCTTGCAGTCCAAGGGACTCTCAAGAGTCTTCTGCAACATCACTGTTTAAAAGCATCGATTCTTCGGCACTCAGCTTTCCTCACAGTCCAACTCTCACATCCATACATGACCACTGTAAAAACCATAGCCTTGATAGATGGACCTTTGTTGACCAAATAATATCTCTGCTTTTCAATATGTTATCTATTTTGGTCATAACTTTCCTTCCAAGGAGTAAACATCTTTTAATGTCATGACTGCAATCACCATCTACAGGGATTTTGGAGCCTAAATAAATAAACTCTGACACTGTTTCTACTGTTTCACCATCTATTTCCCATGAAGTTATGGGACCAGATACCATGATCTTCGTTTTCTGAATGTTGAGCTTTAAGCCAACTTTTTCACTCTCCTCTATCACTTTCATCAAGAGGCTTTTTAGTTCCTCTTCACTTTCTGCCATAAGGGTGGTGTCATCTGAATATCTGAGGTTATTGATATTTCTCCCAGCAATCTTGATTCCAGATTGTGCTTCTTACAGCCCAGTGTTTCTCATGATGTACTCTGCATATAAGTTAAATAAACAGGGTGACAATGTACAGCCTTGGCATTGGCATGGTCCTTTTTTAGGGAAGTAATTACTGGCTAGCTTCTCTATCCCCTTTTGATTCCCCCTCTTCTCCTCCTGTTTACCTCTATCTCCATCCTCCCTCTTCTCTTCTCTGTGTAACTCTATAAACATCTCTGAGGGATCCAGACTGTGGAGAGCTCATAAGGACGTGATTACTGGCTAGCTTGTTCTCTCCTCTTTTGATTCTTCCTCTTCTGCTCCTGGTCACCTCTGTCTCCCTCCTCCCTCTTTTCTTCTCCATGTAACTCTGTGAACCTCTCTGGATGTTCATCACTATGGAGAAACTTTTCATCTTTAACCTAGATGTTTTATCATTGGTGCTCTATAGATGGAGAAGTCTTGAGGCTACTGTAAGAATAATACTGAAAACCAGAGGCAAGAGGCTTAAGTCCAAATCCTGAGAACACCAGAGAACTCCTGACTCCAGGGAACATTAATCAATAGGAGCTCATCAAACGCCTCCATACCTAAACTTAAATCAAGTACCACCCAAGGGCCAACAAGTTCCAGAGCAAGACATACCACACAAATTCTCCAACAACACAGAAGCATAGCCCTGAGCTTCAATATACAGGCTGCTCAAAGTCACTCCAAACCCATTGAAATCTCATAACTCATTACTGGGCACTTCATTGCACTTCAGAGAGAAGAAATACAGCTCCACCCCCCAGAACACTGACACAAGCTTCCCTAACTAGGAAACCTCGACAAGCCACCCGTCAAACACCACCCACAGAGAGGAAACATCACAACAAAGAGAACTCCACAAACTGCCAGAATACGGAAAGACAACCCCAACACAGCAATATAAACAAGATGAAGTGGCAGAAAAATACCCAGAAGGCAAAGGAACAGGACAAATGTCCACCAAACCAAACAAAAGAAGAAGAGATAGGGAATCTACCTAATAAAGAATTCTGAATAATGATAGTGAAAATGATTCAAAAATTTGAAAACAAAAAGGAATTACAGATAAATAGCCTGGAGACAAGGATTAAGAAGATGCAAGAAAGGTTTAACAAGGACCTAGAAGAAATAAAAAAGAGTCAATATAAAACAAATAAGGAAATAAATAAGATTAAAAAACATGCTGGAGGGAACCAAGAGTAGAATAACAGAGGCAGAAGATAGGATAATTGAGGTAGATGATAGAATGGTAGAAATCAATGGAACAGAGAGTGAAAAAAAAAAAAGAATTAAAATATATGAGGGCAATCTCAGAGACGTCTGGGACAATGTTAAATGCCCCAACATCCGAATCATAGGAGTCCCAAAAGAAGAAGACAAAAAGAAAGACCATGAGAAAATACTTGAGATAATAGTTGAAAACTTCCCTAAATTGTGGAAGGAAATAATCATGCAAGTCCAAGAAACCCAGAGAGTCTCACACAGGATAAACCCAAGGTGAAACACCCAAAATACATATAAATCAAATTAACAAAGATCAAACACAAAGAACAAATATTAAAAGCTGCAAGGGAAAAATAACAAATAGCACACAAGGGGATTCCCATAAGGATAACAGCTGATCTTTCAATAGAAACTCTTCAGGCCAAGAGGGAATGGCAAAGCATACTTAAAGTGATGAAATTAAAAAAAAAAAAAAAAAAGCCCAGATTACTGTACCCAGCAAGGATCTCATTCAAATATGTAGGAGAAATCAAAAGGTTTACAGAAAAGCAAAAGCTGAGAGAATTCAGCACTACCAAACCAGATCTCCAACAAATACTAAAGGATATTCTCTAGAGAGGAAACAGAGAAAGGGTGTATAATCTCAAACCCAAGATGATAAAGTAAATGACAACAAAATCATACTTATCAATAATGACCTTAAATGTAGATGGGTTGAACGCCCCAAACAGAAGACAAAGACTGGCTGAATGGATACAAAAACAAGACTCCTATATATGTTGTCTACAAGAGACCGACCTCAAAAAAAAAAAAGGGGGGGGACACATTCAGACTGAAAGTAAAGGGCTGGAAAAAGATATCTCATGCAAATAGAGACCAAAAGAAAGCAGGAGTAGCAATACTCATATCAGATAAAATAGACTTTAAAATAAGGCTATGAATAGAGACAAAGAAGGACATTACATAATGATCAAAATTTCAATCCAAGAGGAAGATATGACAATTATAAATATAAATGCACCCAACATAGGAGCACCACAATATGTAAGACAAATGCTAACAAGTATGAAGGGGGAAATTAACAATAACACAATAATAGTGGGAGACTTTAATACCCCACTCACACCTATGGGTAGATCAACTAAACAGAAAATTAACAAGGAAACACAAACATTAAATTATACAATAGGCTGGTTAGACCTAATTGATACCTATAGGACATTTCACCCCAAAACAATGAATTTCAACTTTTTCTCAAGTGCACACGGAATCTTCTCCAGGATAGATCACATCCTGGGCCATAAATCTAGCCTTGGTAAACTCAGAAAAAAAATTTTTTTTTCATCATTCCAAGCATCTTTTCTGACCACAATGCAGTAAGATTATATCTCAATTACAGGAGGAAAACTACTAAAAAATCCAACATAGGGAGGCTAAATAACACGCTGCTGAATAACCAACAAATCAGAGAAGAAATCAAAAAAGAAATCAAAATATGTGTAGAAACAAGTGAAAATGAAAACACAAGAACCCAAAACCTGTGGGAAGGCTCATTGCAATACAGGCATACCTCAAGAAACAAGAAAAAAAAGTCAAATAAACAACCTAACTCTACACCTAAAGCAACTAGAAAAGGAAGAAATGAAGAACCCCAGGGTTAGTAGAAGGAAAGAAATCTTTAAAATTCGGGCAGAAATTAATGCAAAACAAACATAAGAGACCATAGCAAAAATCAACAAAGCCAAAAGCTGGTTCTTTGAGAAGATAAAGAAAATTGACAAACCATTAGCCAGACTGATCAAGAAACAAAGGAGAAAAATCAAATAAATAAAATTAGAAATGAAAATGAAGAGATCACAACAGACAACACAGAAATACAAAGGATCATAAGGGACTACCATCAGCAACTATATGCCAAGAAAATGGACAACGTGGAAGAAATGGACAAATTCTTAGAAAAGTACAACTTTCCCAAACTGAACCAGGAAGAAATAGAAAAGCTTAACAGACCCATCACAAACACAGAAATTGAAACTGTAATCAGAAATCTTCCAGCAAACAAAAGTCCACAGCTTCACAGCTGAATTCTACCAAAAATTTAGAGAAGAGCTAACACCTATCCTACTTAAACTCTTCCAGAAAATCGCAGAGGAAGGTAAACCTCCAAACTCAGTCTATGAGGCCACCATCACCCTAATACCAAAACCCGACAAAGATACCACAAACAAAGAAAACTACAGACCAATATCACTGATGACCATAGATGCAAAAATCCTATGGATCAATGGACACCTTATTTTGACAAAGGAGGCAAAAATATACAATGGAGAAAAGACAATCTCTTTAACAAGTGTTGCTGGGAAAACTGGTCAACCACTTGTAAAAGAATGAAACTAGAACACTTTCTAACACCATACACAAAAATAAACTCAAAATGGATTAAAGATCTAAATGTACAACTGGAAACTATAAAACTCTTAGCAGAGAACATAGACAAAATCCTCTCTGACATAAATCGCAACAGGATCCTCTATGACCCACCTCACAGAGTATTGGAAATAAAAGCAAAAAGGAAACAAATGGGACCTAATTAAAATTAAACGCTTCTTTACAACAAAGGAAACTATAAGCGAGGTGAAAAGACAGCCTTCGGAATGGGAGAAAATAATAGTAAATGAAGCCACTGAAAAAAAAAAAATCTCAAAAATAAACAAGCAACTCCTGCAGCTCAATTCCAGAAAAGTAAACGACCCAATCAAAAAATGGGTCAAAGAACTAAACAGACATTTCTCCAAAGAAGACATACATATGGCTAACAAACACAAGAAAAGTTGCTCAACATCACTCATTATCAGAGAAATGCAAATCAAAACCACAATGAGGTACCATTTCACGCCAGTCAGAACAGCTGTTATCCAAAAGTCTACAAGCAGCAAATGCAGAGGATGGTGTGGAGAAAATGGAACCCTCTTACACTGTTGGTGGGAATGCAAACTACTACAGCCACTATGGAGAACAGTGTGGAGATTCCTTAAAAAAACTGGAAATTGAACTGCCATATGACCCAACATGGAGAAGACAATGGCACCCCACTCCAGCACTCTTGCCTGGAAAATCCCATGGACGGAGGAGCCTGGTGGGCTACAGTCCATGGGGTCGCTAAGAGTCGAACACGACTGAGCAAATTCACTTTCATGCACTGGAGAAGGAAATGGCAACCCACTCCAGTGTTCTTGCCTGGAGAATCCCAGGGATGGGGGAGCCTGGTGGGCTGCCATCTGTGGGGTCGCACCGAGTTGGACACGACTGAATTGACTTAGTACTATGACCCAACAATCCCACTGCTGGGCATACACACCAAAGAAACCAGAACTGAAAGAGATACATGTACGCAAAAGTTCATCGCAGCACTGTTTATCATAGCCAGGACATGGTAGCAACCTAGATGACCATCGGCAGATGAATGGATAAGAAAGCTTTGGAACATATACACAATGGAGTATTACTCAGCCATTTAAAAGAATACATTTGACTCAGTCCTAATGAGGTGGATGAAACTGGAACCTATTATACAGAGTGAAATAAGCAAGACAGAAAAACACCAATATAGTATACTAACACATATATATGGAATTTAGAAAGATGGTAACAATAAGCCTGTATGAGAGACAGGAAAAGAGACACAGATCTATAGAACAGTCTTCTGGACTCTGTGGGAGAGAGCAACGGTGGGATGATTTGGGAGAATGGCATTGAAACATGTATATTATCATATGTGAAATGAATCTCCAGTCCAGGTTCAATGCATGATACAGGATGCACGGGTGGGTGCACTGGGATGACCCAGAGGGATGGAATGGGGAGGGAGGTGGGAGGGGGATTCAGGATGGGGAACATGTGTACACCCATGGAGGATTTATGTTGATGTATGGCAAAACCAATACAATATTGTAAAGTAATTAGCAGTCCAATTAAAATAAATAAATGTATATTAAAAATGACTAATTTCCACGCTGATGAATGGAGACACATTAGACTTGGTGCAATTTGAGACTCAATGATTGTTCCCTATAATTCAGACCAGTACTATCAGCTCTCTGCTAAAAACTTGAAGGGCATCACCTGTACCTCCCACAGTTTTCTGTATGTATCTCTCTCCTGTGAACTCTAACTAAATAGAGTCATAAATCTCTCTTCTTGGGGAGACTGTTTGTCTTTGCCTAGGTACACCTTCCATGTATGTGTTGGAAACTATTTCTAGAGTTGGAGCAATTGTAGAACTCTCCTTGCTTGCTCCCTACCTCAGGAACCCATCCTCCATACTTTGGCCAATTTATGGAAAGAACTGACTCATTAGAAAAGACCTTTATGCAGGGAAAGATTAAGGGCAAAAGGCAAAGGGGAAGACAGAAGATGAAATTGTTGGGTGGCATCACTGACTTGATGAATATGAGTTTGATCAAGTTCTGGGAGTTGATGATAGACAGGGAAACCTGGCAAGCTGCACCCCATGATATAGCAAAGAGTTGGACATGACTGAGAGATTTAACTGAACTGAGGACATCAGAGAGCATGCAGAAGTCTTTGGGGTCCTGTCAAGCCTGTGGCTCTGGTGGGAGTGGTGAAAGATTTAGGTGGAAGGGGAGGCTTCCCATCCTCTGGTGCAGGTCCTTGAATCCAAGGCAAGGAGCACAAGATTTTGAATGTATTACCAAATATTGTTTTCTAAAAAAAAAAAAAAACTGTTTTCTGCAGGAGTGAGAACTTTGACTGAGTCTATTCTCTAGATTTTACTGAGGGATGTGGAAGGGATCTGGAGTGGGCTGAGTCTGCTAAAGTTAGATGACCAGCTACTGGAGGGCTAGGCTTATGGTAGACTTTCTGCACTAGGTGAAAAACAAATCCAGTGAAAAAGTGTCCCTTCTGGAGTGTACATGCCAATGTATCACATTGTTTCAGCAGATCATTTCAATGGTGTTTTGGGGCAAGCAAGAAATGCATGATGGGTGGTTGGCTTTTGTCAATTCTTGTAGGTAGTTCGATGACTAAATATATGGTTACTTAATTGCATGGTTGGAATTATGCTTGGGAAAGAAAACTAGATGAGGTCCAGACATATTTCGACATTGAATAGCAAGCATAGGAAGGTTACTAAGGCAACTATAGGTAATTTAAACATGAGGGGCCAAATGGAGAAAGATTCATTTAACGGGCTGAGATTGAAACATACAGGTTGCCATAGTTGTTGCTATGACAAGTACCCATAACAGCTACTTGTTGCTAAGCTGGAGATGTAGGAAACTTGACTAGAGGCCAAGAACCTGTACAATTTTCTTTGCAGTGTGATTTCAGGGGAGAAGTAGTTGACAAGGAAAGGCTGACTGGTAAGGCTGAGGAAGGGAATAATCTGAGCCAGTAATCATTACTGCTTCTGAGAGCCCAGAAAACAGAAGCATCCACTCAGATTTCTGGGCCAGTGTTCAGAAATAGATGTCATTTGGCTTGAATCAATATTTAGCCTTGGGAATGGCAGCCATAACCTCTAAACAGATTTCCTTCTCCCAAGGTGGCAGAATAATTCATATTTGTTCCAGACTCAGGAACCCAGAAAGACCTCTCAGGGCTACTTGCTCTTTGCAGGCACACACGCAATCTAGAAAGTGGAATTGTCATCATGGTGCCCATTTTTCAGATGAGAAAACTGAGGTTAAGACACTTGGTCAAGCTCACACAGCTAAGCATGTGAAAAGCCAAGCACAAACCCAGGGTAACAGTCCTCAAATTGTGTGTTTTTGCTCCAGGCCCATTGGGAGTGGTGGGTGGTGATCTGGAAGCAATGCTTAGGCAGAAGAAAACAATATTCACGTTTAAATTGAAGAAAGTAAGGAAAACCACTAGAATATTCAGCTACGACCTAAATCAAATCCCTTATGATTATATAGTGGAGATGAAAAGTAGATTCAAGGAATTAGGTCTGTTAGCCTGAAGAACTATGGATGGAGGTTTGTAACATTGTATGGGAGGTGGTCATCAAAACCATCTTCAAGAAAAACAAATGTGACAAGGCAACGTGGTTGCCTGAGGAGGCCTTAAAAACAGCTGAGAAAATAAGAGAAGTGAAAGACAAAGGAGAATGGGAAAGATATACCCAATTGAATGCAGACTTCCAGAGAATAGCAAGGAGAGATAAGAAAGACCTCATAAGTGAATAGTGCAAGAATTAGAGGAAAAGAACAGAATTGTAAAGAGTATAGATCTCTTCAAGAAAAGTGGAGATACAAGAAGAACACTTCATGCAAAGATGGGCACGATAAAGGAGAGAAAAGTCAAAGACCTAACAGAAGCAGATGAGATTAAGAAGAGGTGACAAGAATGCATGGAAGAACTATACAAAAATGGTCATAACGACCGGGATAGGTATGATGCTGAGGTCACTCACATAAAGCCGGATATGCTGGAGTATGAAGTCAAGTGGGCTTTAGAAAGCATCACTACAAGAAAAGCTAGGGAAGGTGATGGAATTACAGCTGAGCGGTTTAAAAATCCTAAAGAATGAGGCTGTCAAAGTGCTGCATTCAATATGTCAGCAAATTTGGAAAGCTCTGCAGTGCCCACAGTGCTGGAAAATGTCAATATTCATTCTAGTCCAAACGAAAGGCAATTCCAAAGAATGTTCAACCTATCATGCCATTGTGCTCATCTCACTTGCTAGCAAGGTAATGTTTAAATTCCTTCAAGCTAAGTTTCAACAGTTCATGAACTGAGAATTTCCAGATATACAAACTGGTTTGAGGAAGCAGATATCAAATTGCCAACATCCATTGGATCATAAAGAAAGCAAAGGAATCTCAGAAAAAAACATTTCCATCTGCTTCACTGACTATGCTAAAGACTTTCACTGTGTGGACCACAACAAACTGTGGAAAATTCTTAAGGAATGGGAGTACCAGATCAACTTACCTTTTTCCTAACAAGTCTGTATGTAGGTCAAAAAGCAGCAGATAGAATCAGACATGGAACAACTGAAAGATTTAAAATTGGGAAAGGAGAATGACAAGGTATACATTGTCACTCTGCTTATTTAACTTATATGTAGGATACATCTTTCAATATGCTGGTCTGGATAAATGCCAAGCTAGAATCAAGATTGCTGGGAGAAGTATCAATATCCACAGATACGAAGATAATACTACCTTAATAGCAGAAAACAAAAAAGAGCTAAAGAGCCTCTCAATGAGAAGAGGAGATGAAAAACTACCTTAAACTCAATATTCAAAAAACTATTCACAAAAAGATTGTCAACATTCATGACATCCAGTCCCATCACTTCATAGCATATAGATGAGGGAAAAGTGGAAAAAGTGGCAGATTTTATTTTCTTGAGCTCCAAAATCACTATGGACCTTGACTGCAGCCACAAAATTAAAAGACACTTGCTGCTTGGAAGGAATAAAGGCTATGAAAAACCTGCACAGCGTATTAAAAAGCAGAGACTCACTTTGCTACAGAGGTCTGTAGTGTCAAAGCTATGATTTTTCCAGAAATCAGGTACAGGCATGATATCTGTAAGAAACAGTGAATGCTAAAGCACTGAGCTTTTGAACTGTGGTGCTTGAGAAGATTCTTGAGAGTCCCTTATACAACAAGGAGATCAAACCAGTCAATCTGAAAGGAAATTAACTACTGACCCCTGCTGTCTCAGCTGAGGCATCTACTGAGGGCCTCCAGGTGGAAAGAACGGATGGTTCCACTGCAAAAGTGCCTGATCATGGCAGCTCCAAGCAAACAGTTTGTATCCCCACCCATGGAGAAACTCAGAAAGACTGAAGGCTCTGAGTACCCTGAGTCTCCTGATACAGGCGTTGCATTCTCCCCAGCAGCACTGGAGGCCAAGCAAGGGGCATTCTAGGCCCTGGAGAAGGGGGGTGTCTCAGGGGTCCACTGGGGCCACCAGTTACCAAGTAGGACTGGAAAGGACAGAGCAGGCATACGTGGCAGAGAGCTGGTGACAGGGGTGTGGAAACAAGATGGAACCAGCTCTGCATGAAGTACCTCACCCAAACTCCCCTGGAGGACAAGCCCAGTGATAAGATCATTTGAGATGGGATGAAGACAGTCTATTTCATTACCCCTCATAATTCCTCTGAATGAGGAGGTGGTGGAGTTTGTGGGTCATCACAAACTCTTCCATGGCCTAGACCATCTCCCAGTCACTATCCTTGGGGCTGCCTCTCCCCAGCTTCAGTCATGTAGTTCTGGAAGAAACTGACAATCATGTGTGCTGCTGGGTCAGGGCCACACGACCATGTAAAGCCAATCATAGGACAGCATGGCCCTGCCAGGATGGCTGATCTAGGATTGTACACATGATCTGAGGTGGGTCATTCAGAGAACACCCTTGAACTCTGATGTCTTCAATCTTTTCTTTCCTTATTGGAGAAGCCTTCAGGATATAAAACCCTAGGGCAGGTAGCTTGGACTCCCTCACTAGGTGTAGAAGCCTTAAGGAAGAAAGTTGTCAGGCTAAGACCATCAAAGAAGAGGGAATGAAAGTGTGAGGGTGTGGAATAGAGACCTGATGACTTCAGATTTCTTGGGTCCAGTCACTGAGATCTTTGTATTTGCTCTGATTCTTGTGTCCTGGATTCCCAGAATCATTTAAATGAGTCTCCCATTTCCTGGAAGCCAGTTGGAAGTGGGCTCCTCTCAACTGTGATTCAGACTTGGTTCTAGATCCTTCCCAAACATTGTACACCTCCCAGACACAAACAGAGGCACCTATTTGTTTCAGCACCATTACAAGTAAAACATTTTATTCTTTATTGAAAATAGGGTGTTCAGACCACAAAATACAGTTCACCAGCATCCTGGGCAGGAGTACCCGAAGTGTGATTTAGTGTTTGCTTGGAGCGGCCTTACCGATTCCTGAACCACTCCAAGCATTTATACTGCCTGTGCCAGGCCAATCCTGTCATTTCCTCAATTCAGGACTGAGAAATACAGCCTCAGGAAGTCGTCACCCAGCATCCATGTCTCTCTAGATGTCTTCACTGTGTTCTCTATAAAGGTGGTATAGCAGTGGCCTCTAGAATCCTGGGGGAGTCAGAGACACACACCAGTCAGCCTAAGCCCTTACGTGCGACTCCCAAAAACATCCAGACCAAGCACAATTCTTGGTTTTATTTCCTCTTTTGGTAAGTATCAAGGGATTTTCTCCTTAGCAGGGGATATGAGAGTTCATCCACAACTGAAGGGGCCAAGATATGTGGTTGCCATGAGGAAGGGTGTGGGGGAGAGGAGGACTGGGAGTTGTGGATACAGAGGAATGATAAACCACAAAGTCTTACTGTAGAGCATAAAGAAATATATTAAATATCCAGTGATAAACCACATGAAAAAGTATAAGAAAAAGAATATATATTTCTGTATGCGTATAACTGAGACACATTGCTGTGCAGCAGATCTTAACGCAACCCTGAAGATTAGCCACACTTCAATAAACATTTTAGAAAAGAAAAAGAGTGTCCATAGTTGTACTCTCTCCCTATTTATTTCCTTCTGACTCCTGCTCCTTGGTTTCCCTGCAGAGAATTCTGGTTCTCCTCCTGCATCCCCACAATTTGTACTTAATTAAAAAACTCTATTTTGTATTGGAGTATAGCTGATTAACAATATTCTGAATTTCAGGGGAACAGTAAACGTACTCAACCATATACATCCATGTATCCTGGTTGCAAAAATACCCCTCCCGTCTGGGTTGTCATATAATTAACTGGAGTTCCCTGTTCTACACAGTAGCCCTTTGTTGGTTATCCATCTTAAATAGAACAGTGCCCACAACACATTGTTGAAGATTTAACTTAGAAATTCTGGGAAGCCTCCTTTGGCCCACACTCACCCTCTTTGGCCACTCCAGGCTTGGTTGGGTAATGTACTCTGGTTTTCCAACCCCACCGGACAGTCCGTAGCCCTCATCACCCTGAGTAAGTCCCCAGTGCCCCAGTGCAGAGCACCTTGGGATGCCATTTGCATGGAATCCAGTGCAGTTTTGCCCAGAACCAAGCGACCCTCCATATGGCTCCATGAGTTTACAGTTTTAGAATTCCTGAAATTCCCTCCCTTCCTCAAAGTCTTCTTTGAGCCCATCGGCCAGCTCTGAACTCCCCTAGATAGCTGACATGAATTCTCCACCCTATGCTGGGGCTGAACAATCACTGTGTACACTTTATTTACATTAGCATCCAGCCTTCCCACAGAGGGGTCAGGTATCCTAACTCATAAAGGGGGCACCCAGCCAGAGCTAGGGGAAGATGCATCCGAGAATGAGAGTGACTGTGTAATTTATCATCCAAACCAGGAAAACTGCGAGAAGGGAAGGGAGACTGTTAATCCCTATAGTGGGACAGCACACTGGGAGTATCCCCAGCCATTCTCCTTGTCACATGACTTATTTCAAAGACTGCTAGAGCTGACCTCCAGTGTTCATCCATCTGAGGGTTCAGATTGAACTGAAGCTCTTTGAACAATGAGGAACTGAGTGATCCCATCTCCTATTGATTCCCACCATGTCAGCATCGTGTGGTGTCTCCACATTTATTTCAAGATGATCAGTGTCCCAGATGGCTCTTTACTCTCAAGTGGTTCCTATTGTCAGAGTCTGGCCAGCCCCAGGGCTCAGCAGCATCTGCAATAGTGTGAGATGGCCTGCAGAGGGCACCCTCTTCCACGTAGCAGCCCAAGGGTTCTGCAAGTTCCTATTTGAGAACCACGCCTCAGGGTCCTCTCCTCACCTTGAGGATGTAAGCTTGAGCTGGGACTGGGTAGTTGATACCATTAATCGTGAAGATAATAGAGGGCAGGGTACTGACCATAAAACATGAAACAGTGCTATTAGAGACAGAGAGAGAGAGAGGTTGGCACTGGAGATCCTTCTTGTGTATGGAGACTGGGAGTGACCCTGGGGCATGACCCTTCACCTCGGAATCCCTTGGCGTGGCACCAATGAGTTTCTGGATGTTATTGACCAGTCTTCTTGGGCCAAAGGTCAGTGATGTCTCAGTATCCACGAAGGGCTCACAGCCACCAGAACAAGCAATAACCTTTCTTTTCATGGAGATGCTGAGAGACAGTGTGACTGAGAAGGATCAAGGTCACTCTGAGTCTCCCTAGAGCTTGCCCTTTCCTGACTGTCTTCTAAACAGCCCTTTGTCTCTTGCCCTCTTTTCCTTTGCTTGTGACACGGCACCTTCCTTGACATTCTTGAATGCAGTACTTGAATACACCAGGCTTTTTTGCACCTTGACACAAGCTGGTCTTCCTTCCTAGAGGAGGCCCCTCCCCTTTGACTAGCAAATTTCTTCTCATCTTCCAGATTTCAGCTAATTGTCATGGTTTCAGGGAAGTCTTTCCCCTGCTGTTTATCAGTCTCCTTTCTTGACAGTCTCTGTAGACACTTCCTCATGTCTAGCATGTACCAAAGTCACAATTCACTATGTGTGTGTCTCATTTCCTGTGCATCTGCCTTCTTAATGTTAGGGCAAGTTTTACCTCATTGCTTCCTTAAAGTGCCTGGCACACAGTGGATTCCCAATGCTTGTCTGTATAGTGAGTGAATGAAGACTGTGAGAATAATGAATGAGAAACATCCATAGAGCTGTATCTGATTGGGAACACATAATGGGTTAATCGCAGGGTGAAGATGGAGATTCACGAGGGCAGCTGATTCTCATAGTGGTGGGAGAGAGGGCCTCCTCTGGGAGAGGGTGTCTGCCAGCACTGCTCCTACAACCAGCTCAGACCCTGAGACCCCGGCCAGGAAATACATGACTAGCCCACAGAAACTCCAAACGACGGGTCAGCTTTTGTCTGAGGGTATTACACAGAATTCTATCAATTATGCCTCTTGTCCTCAGGCCACTCCTGGATTCCACCTTCCTGATTCTCTGTTATAGCCCCTGCCCCACTGTGTGCCCATGAACTTGATGTGTCTTTTTTTATTAGTTGCTTTCACATCTTAAGACTCCAGCAAATCTCTATACACTTCTCAGTAGTTGCTCCCTTAGGAGACCAGTTCTCACGATTTGCTCAGGACTTTGCCTGTTTTTAAACTGACATTTATCTGTACTGAGAACTTCCTTGGTCCCAGGTAGCCCCGGACAGTTGGTCATCTTATACCTCTGTTCAGGATGGAGAAATTCTCCCTGATTCTCTGTTCACCACACTGTAGAATCCTCTAACCATGATCCACGCCTCACAGGGCAGTGAGTGAAGCCCTCTCCCAGCTGCACAGACCTCTCCGGACCCTTTTAGGACCCTAGTCAGAGAGCTGATCAGAAGGCCTGGGGATTATGAACGCATGGGTTGCTTGTGTATCTATGTGCTTGTGTGTTTGTTTGTATGTGTGTTTGTGTGTGTCTGTGTGTGCTTGTGTGTCTCTGACTAGCTATGCATGTTTTTATGTGTCTCTGTGTAAGAAGGCAATGGCAACCCACTCCAGTACTCTTGCCTGGCAAATCCCATGGACGGAGGAGCCCGGGAGGCTGCCGTCCATGGGGTAGCTAGGAGTCGGACACTACTGAGCGAATTCACTCTCACTTTTCACTTTCATGCACTGGAGAAGAAAATGGCAACCCACCCCAGTGTTCTTGCCTGGAGAATCTCAGGGACGGGGGAGTCTGGTGGCTGCCGTCTATGGGGTCACACAGAGTCAGACACGACCGAAGCATCTGCGACTGGCGTGCTAATCACAGGCGGCTGCGACCGGCGCACTAAGCACGGCCAAGAGGAGTTACCCCACGTCTGAGGTCAGGGGCAGCGTCCGAGAGTACCAGACTGCGACGGTGCAGGAATGGCTGAGAAGAGCTACCCTGCATCCGAGGTCAGGGGGGGCAGCCGAGAGGAGATACCCAGCATCCGAGGTCAGGGGTGGCAGGTGGGGGAGCTACCCCACGTCCCCACGCCCGAGGCCAGGGGCGATGGCTGGGAGGACGAACCCCACGTCCAAGAAGCTGTGGCTGCACCAGCACAGGAGGGCCTAGAGGAGCTATCCCACGTTGAAGGTCAGGAAGGGCAGCGGTGAGGAGATACCCCTCGTCCAAGGTAAGGAGCAATGTCTGCTCTTTGCTGGAGCAGCCATGAAGAGATATCCCACGCCCAAGGTAAGAGAAACCCAAGTTAGACGGTAGGTGTTGCAAGAGGGCATCAGAGGGCAAACACACTGAAACCATACTCACAGAAAACTAGTCAATCTAATCACACTAGGACCACAGCCTTGTCTAACTCAGTGAAACTAAGCCATGCCCGTGGGGCAACCCAAGATGTGCGGGTCATGGTGGAGAGATCTGACAGAATGTGCTCCCCTGGGGAAGGGAATGGCAAACCACTTCAGTATTCTTGCCTTGAGAACCCCATAAACGGTATGAAAAGACAAAATGATAGGATACTGAAAGAGGAACTCCCCAGGTTAGTATGTGCCCAATAGGCTACTGGAGATCAGAGGAGAAATAACTCCAGAAAGAATGAAGGGATGGAGCCAAAGCAAAAACAATACCCAGCTGTGGATGTGACTGGTGATTAAAGCAAAGTCCAATGCTGTAAAGAGAAATTATGCATAGGAATCTGGAATGTCAGATCCATGAATCAAGGCAAATTGGAAGTGGTCAAACAGGAGATGGCAAGAGTGAACGTCAACATGCTAGGAACCAGCAACTAAAATGGACTGGAATGGATGAATTTAACTCATATGACCATTATATCTACTACTGTGGGCAGGAATCCATCAGAAGAAATGGAGTAGCCATCATGATCAACAAAAGAGTCCGAAATGCAGTACTTGGATACAATCTCAAAAACGACAGAATGATCTCTGTTCGTTTCCAAGGCAAACCATCCAATATCACAGTAATCCAAGTCTATGCCCCAACCAGTAATGCTGAAGAAGCTGAAGTTGAATGGTTCTGTGAAGACCTACAAGACCTTTGAGAACTAACAACCAAAAAAGATATCCTTTTCATTATAGGGACTGGAATGCAAAAGCAGGAGGTCAAGAAACACCTGGAGTAACAGGCAATTTGGCCTTGGAATACAGAATGAAGCAGGGCAAAGACTAATAGAGTATTGCCAAGAAAAATGCACTGGTCATATAAAACACCATCTTCCAACAACACAAGAGAAGACTATACACATGGACATCACTAGATGGTCAACACTGAAATCAGATTGATTATATCTTTGCAGCCAAAGATGGAGAAGCTCTACACAGTCAACAAAAACAAGACAAGGACCTGACTGTGGCTCAGATAAGGAACTCCTTATTGCCAAATTCAGACTTAAATTGAAGAAAGTAGGGAAAACCACTAGACCATTCAAGTATGACCTAAATCAAATCCCTTATGATTATACAGTGGAAGTGAGAAATAGATTTAAGGGACTAGATCTGATAGACAGAGTGCCTGATGAATTATGGATGGAGGTTCTTGACATCGAACAGGAGACAAGGATCAAGACCATCCCCATGGAAAAGAAATGCAAAAAAGCAAAATGGCTGTCTGAGGATGCCTTACAGATACCTGTGAAAAGAAGAGAAGTGAAAAGCAAAGGAGAAAAGGAAAGATATAAGCATCTGAATGCAGAGTTCCAAAGAATAGCAAGAAGAGATAAGAAAGCCTTCCTCAGCGATCAATGCAAAGAAATAGAGGCAAACAACAGAATGGGAAAGACTAGAGATCTCTTCAAGAAAATTAGAGATACCAAGCGAATATTTCATGCAAAGATGGACTCTATAAAGGACAGAAATGGCATGGACCTAAGAGAAGCAGAAGATATTAAGAAGAGGTGGCAAGGATACACAGAAGAACTGTACAAAAAGGATCTTCATGACCCAGATAATCACGATGGTGTGATCACTGACCTAGAGCCAGACATCCTGGAATGTAAAGTCAAGTGGGTCTTAGGAAGCATCACTATGAACAAAGCTAGTGGAAGTGATGGAATTCCAGTTGAGCTATTTCAAATCCTGAAAGATGATGCTGTGCAAGTGCTGTACTCAATATGCTAGCAAATTTGGAAAACTCAGCAGTGGCCAGAGGACTGGAAAATGTTCATTTTCATTCCAATCTCAAATAAAGGTAATGCCAAAGAATGCTCCAACTACTGCACAATTGCACTCATCTCACACGCTAGTAAAGTAATGTTCAAAATTCTCCAAGCCAGGCTTCAGCAATACGTGAACCATGAACTTCCAGATCTTCAAGCTGGTTTTAGAAAAGGCAGAGAAACCAGAGATCAAATTGCCAACATCTGCTGGATCATGGAAAAAGCAAGAGAATTCCAGAAAAAAATCTATTTCTTCTTTATTGACTATGTCAAAGCCTTTGACTCTATGGATCACAATAAACTGTGGAAAATTTTGAAAGAGATGGGAATACCAGATCACCTGACCTGCCTCTTGAGAAACCTATATGCAAGTCCAGAAGCAACAGTTAGAACTGGACATGGAACAACAGACTGTTTCTAAATAGGAAAAGGAGTACATAAAGTCTATATGTTTTCACCCTGCTTATTTAACTTCTATGCAGAGTACATCATGAGAAACGCTGGGCTGGAAGAAGCACAGCTGGAATCAAGATGGCCAGGAGAAATATCCATAACCTCAGATATGCAGTGACACCACCCTTATGGCAGAATGTGAAGAGGAACTAAAAAGCCTCTTGATGAAATTGAAAGTGGAGAGTGAAAAAGTTGGCGTAAAGCTCAACATTCAGAAAACGAAGATCATGGCATCTGGTCCTATCACTTCACGGGAAATAGATGGGGAAACATTAGAAACAGTGTCAGACTTCATTTACGGGGCTCCAAAATCACTGCAGATGGTGACTGCAGCCATGAAATTAAAAGAGGCTTACTCCTTGGAAGAAAAGTTATGACCAACCTAGATAGCATATTCAAAAGCAGAGACATTACTTTGCCAACAAAGGTCTGTCTAGTCAAGGCTATGGTTTTTTCCAGTGGTCATGTATGGATGTGAGGGTTGGACTGTGAAGAAGGCTGAGAGCTAAAGAATTGATGCTTTTGAACTGTGGTGTTGGAGAAGACTCTTGAGCATCCCTTGGACTGCAAGGAAATCCAACTAGTCCATCCTAAAGGAGATCAGTCCTGGGATTTCTTTGGAAGGAATGATGCTAAAGCTGAAACTCCAGTACTTTATCCACCTCACCTCATGTGAAGAGTTAACTTATTGGAAAAGATTCTGATTCTGGGAGGGACTGGGGGCAGGAGGAGAAGGGGACAGAGGATGAGATGTCTGGATGGCATCACTGACTCGATGGAGGTGATTCTGAGTGAACTCTGGGAGCTGGTGATGGACAGGGAGGCCTGGCATGCTGTGATTCATGGGGTCACAAAGAGTCAGACACGACTGAGTGGCTGAACGGAACTGAAGATTCCATTGTGTGTATGTACTACAGCTTTCTTATCCATTCATCTGCTGATGGTCATCTAAGTTGCTTTCATGTCCTGGATATTATAAACATTGCTGCAATGAACATTGGGATACACGAGTCTCTTTCAATTCTGGTTTCCTCAGTGTGTATGCCCAGCAGTGGGATTGTTGGGTCATATGGCAGTTGTAGTTCCAGTTTTTTAAGGAATCTCCACACTGTTCTCCATTGTGGCTGTACTAGTGTGCATTCCCCCCAACAGTGTAAGAGGGTTCCCTTTTCTCCACACCCTCTCCAGCATTTATTGTTTGTAGAGTTTTGGACAGCAGCCATTCTGACTGGCATGAAATGGTACCTCACTGTGTTTTTGGTTTGCATTTCTCTGATAATGAGCCATGTTGACCAACTTTTCATGTGTTTGTTAGCCATCTGTATGTCTTCTTTGGAGAAATGTCTGTTTAGTTCTTTGGCCCATTTTTTAATTGGATAGTTTATTTTTCTGGAATTGAGCTGCAGGAGTTGCTTGTATATTTTTGAGATTAATTCTTTGTCAATTGCTTCATTTACTATTATTTTCTCCCAATCTGAAGGCTGTCTTTTCACCTTGCTTATAGTTTCCTTCATTATGCAAAAGCTTTTAAGTTTAATTAGGTCCCATTTGTTTCTTTTTGTTTTATTTCCAATACTCTGGGAGTTGGGTCATAGAGGATCCTGCTGTGATTTATGTCGGAGAGTGTTTTGCCTATGTTTTCCTATAGGAGTTTTACAGTTTCTGGTCTTATGTTTGGATCTTTAATCCATTTTGAGTTTATTTTTGTGTATGGTGTTAGAATGTGTTGTAGTCTCAGTTTTACAAGTGGTTGACCAGTTTTCCCAGCAACACTTGTTAAAAAGATTGACTTTACTCCATTGTGTATTCCTGCCTCCTTTGTCAATGATAAAGGTGTCCATAGGTGAGTGGATTTATCTCTTGCCTTTCTATTTTGTTTCACTGATATATTTCTTTCTTTATTCCAGTACCATAATGTCTTGATGACTGTAGCTTTGTGGTAGAGTCTGAATTCAGGCAGGTTAATTCCTCCAGTTCCATTCTTCTTTCTCAAGATTGCTTTGGCTCTTCGAGGTTTTTGTATTTCCATACAAATTTTGAAATTATTTGTTCTAGTTCTGTGAAAAATACCATTGGTAGCTTGATAGGGATTGCATGAAATCTATAGATTGCTTTGGGTAGAATACTCATTTTCACTATATTGATTCTTCTGATCCATGAACACAGTATATTTCTCCATCTATTAGTGTGCTCTTTGATTTCTTTCACCATTGTTTTATAGTTTTCTATATATACAGCTTCTGTTTTTTAGATAGATATATTCCTATGTATTTTATTCTTTTCATTGCAATGGTGAATGGAATTGTTTCCTCAATTTCTTTTCTATTTTCTCATTATTTGTGTATAGGAATGAAAGGGATTTCTGTGTGTTGATTTTATATCCTGCAACTTTACTATATGCATTGATTAGCTCTAGTAATTTTCTGATGGAGTCTTTAGGGTTTTCTATGTAGAGGATCATGTCATCTGCAAACAGTGAGAATTTTACTTCTTCTTTTCCAGTCTGGATTCCTTTTATTTATTTTTCTGCTCTGATTGCTGTGGCCAAAACTTCTAAAACTATGTTGAATAGTAATGATGAGAGGGGGCACCCTTGTCTTATTCCTGACTTAGGGAAAATGCTTTCAATGTTTCACCATTGAGAATAATGTTTGCTGTGGGTTTGTCATATATAGTTTTGATTATGTTGAGGTATGTTCCTTCTAGTCCTGCTTTCTGGAGGGTTTTATCATAAATGGTTGTTGAATTTTTAAAAAGGCTTTCTCTGCATCTATTGAGATAATCATATGGTTCTTATCTTTCAGTTTGTTAATGTGGTGTATTACATTGATTGATTTGTGAATATTGAAGAATCCTTGCATCCCTGAGATAAAGGCCACTTGGTCATGATGTATGATCTTTTTAATATGTTGTAGGATTCTGTTTGCTAGAACTTTGTTAAGGATTTTTGCATCTATGTTCATCAGTGATATTGGCCTATATATGGCATCTTTGTCTGGTTTTGTATTAGGGTGATGGTGGCCTCACAGAATGAGTTTGGCAGTTTTTTTTCATCTGCAATTTTCTGGACGAGTTTAAGTAGGATAAGTGTTAGCTCTTCTATAAATATTTGGTAGAATTCAGCTGTGAATTGTCCTGGGCTTTTGTTTGCTGAAAGATTTCTGATTACAGTTTCAGTTTCTGTGCTGGGTCTGTTAAGCTGTTCTATTTCTTCCTGATTCAGTTTTGGAAAGTTATACTTTTCTAAGAATTTGTCCATTTCTTCAAGTTGTCTATTTTATTGTTGCTGATAGTTGTATAGTTGCTGATAGAAGTCTCTTATGATCCTTTGTATTTCTGTGTTGTCTGTTGTGATCTCTCCATTTTCATTTCTAATTTTGTTGATTCGATTCTTCTCCCTTTGTTTATTGATGAGTCTGTCTAATGGTTTGTCAATTTTATTTATCCTCTTAAAGAACCAGCTTTTGACTTTGTTGATTTTTCTTATGGTCTCCTTTGTTTCTTCTACATTTATCTATGCCCTAATTTTTAAGTTTTCTTTCCTTCTACTAACCCTGGGGTTCTTCATTTCTTCCTTTTCTAGGCGCTTTAGGTGTAGATTTATGTTATTTACTTGAATTTTTTCTTGTTTCATGAGGTAAGCCTGTATTGCTATGAACCTTCCCCTTAACCCTGCTTTTACAGTGTCCCATAGTTTTGGGGTTGTTGTGTTTTCATTTGTATTCCTTTCTATGCATTTTTTTATTTCCTTTTTTATTTTTTCTCTGAATTGTTGGTTATTCATCCGGATGTTGTTCAGCCTCCATATGTTGAAATTTTTAATAGTTTTTCTCCTGTAATTGACATCTAATCTTACTGCATTGTGGCCAGAAAAGATACTTGGGATTATTTCAATTATTCTAAATTTGCCAAGGCTAGATTTATGACCCAGGATGTGATCTATCCTGGAGAAGGTTCCATGTGCACCTGCAAAAAAGGTGAAATTCATTGTTTTGGGGTGAAATGTCCTATAGATACCAATTAGGCCTAATTGGGCTATGGTATCATTTAAAGTTTGTGTTTCCTTGTTATTTCCATGTTTAGTTGATCTATCCATAGGTGTGAGTGGGATATAAAAGTTTCCCACAATTCTTGTTTATTGTTTTTTTCCCTATACATATATATATATTTTTTTTTTTTTTAATTTTGGCTGCACTAGGTCCTCATTGCTGCTCAGGACTCCTCTATTTGCAGCAAGCTGGGGCTACTCTGTAATTTCACTACACTGGCTTTTAAATCCTGTGTTTCTCTTGATGCAGATCACAGGCTCTAGGGCATTCAGTCTCAGTAGTTGTGGCCTGCCAGTTTAGTTACCCTGGGGCATTTGAAATTTTCCCAAGCCAGGTCTCTAACGCATATCTTAAGCACTGGATCAAAAGGGAAAACACTCTGGAAGGAATTTGAAATACATCACTTTTACATGAAACTTGGCACCATGGCCTATTTTTAAGGAGACCAATAGAGCATAGTCCGCTACTTCAAGCAACTTCCTGGGACCAGGACTGATTTAGGTTTCCCTCCCAAATGTCCCTACAGCATCTTGAAGCTGTCCCCACCATGCCACTTTGTTCTTGCTTGAGTTTCTGAAACCCACACTAGATCACAGCTTCCAGAGGGTAGGGCTTCACTTGACTCACTTGTAAGTATACGTCAGTAGATCTTGTCTCATTATACCAGACTCTAATGTCAAGACAAGGCTAACACAAAGATCAGTTATACTATTATGAGTGTTAGATTACTGGTTCAACTACTGTAATCGAACCTTAAATGACATTGTCTTAAATACAATGCAATTTCAATTCTCTTTCATATAATATTAGTGCAGGTCTCTCCACAGGAATGAAGACCCACTTCTTTCTTGTCACAGCTTCCACCTGTGCTACTTACGTCTGGTCTAATATGGCTGTTCCAGCTCCTGTCATTATATCTGCATTTCAGCTTATTGGACAGGAAAATAATACTTCCATTTGGAAGTGACATATCACCTCTACTCAAATCCCACTGGCTGAGGTATCTTCCATGGTCATGGCAAATCTTGGGGTGGTAGGTCCACAGCTGGGCAGAGGAATGTGATCCTACTACAGAACATTCATGTTGAGTAAAAAAGGCCACTACCCTTCATTCATGTCCCTGTAATTCATTCTTCTTTGGTTCTCCCCACACAGCTTTAACCCTGTTTTGGTCTGCAATATGGATATGGATGAGGTTATAAGAGAGAAATGGCCCAGGCTGTACAAATATGAAGAAAACAAGAAAGGAAAGAAAATAAGAAAGTATAAAAATGCAAAATCTATAGGAAAGTATGCTTATAATCATAATTTTGCAGTTATACAATTTAGGTATACCTGTCATTGGTGAATCAATTTATAAAATAAAAAATAAGAGAAATGTAAAATTTAAATATATTCACTAAACCCAACAAAATAATAAGGCTATATCACATTAAACACATAGTAGTATCAGGATTAGTTTGGATGCACATTGCAAAAAAACTAAAACAACCATAACTTTAGCAAGGTAAAATTGATTTTTCTCTCCTACTGAACCAAAGCTGGAGGTGGGCCAGTGAGATCTTGGGTGGTATCCATTTCCAGCATTACATGATTGTCCAATACAAATGCAGGAGTTCCAGCCATCACAACTAAAATCCAGGGAGCAGTTAGGAAGAAGGTAGGGAAGGGAAGAGACTCATCTCTCAGCTAAATCAGCTCCTTGAAAGCAATCTTCCAAGAAATCCCTCTTATAGGTCTGCTTGCATTTCAGGCACCAGTCATGACCAAAAGCACCGGTGGGTAGGAAATGCAGTCCTGTAGCTACTGGGCTTATGGCTATATAACAAACTATTTTCAGTTTTGAAAGAGAAGCAGAGAATAGATCATTTTGTAGGCAGCCAGCAGAGTCTGCCCTAAAGAACAAACCTTTTCTGAATATATAAGGCTGAACAGCTAGGCACAGTGTGGGAGCCAGGAGGAAGCAGCAGCAATGAGAGACAGTTGGATGGATCTGAACTGTGCTCCAGAAAAAAAAAAAAAGCCAGACTGGTCAGTAGAGATCTTTATACATACCACAGGACCCAATTTGTTTTGAAAACTGCTTTTCCAACTCAGGTCACAAATCTCTCTCAATTCTTCAGCTTCTTAACACCTTGACTTTGTTACCTCACATTCTGACCTACCTGTCTCACCTTCCTTACTTCTGTTCACATCACTTCACCACCCAGTCACCAGCATTACAAGATCCAGTACTGAGGAGTTAGCAACACTTTCTAGAAGTGTGTAGAAACACAATGACTATTTCCACTTTAACATTAGTTTCTCCTGATCAAGGTCTTTTGAAGGACTGATATGGCTAGAATTATGGAGATCTCAAGTTTCCTCTAAAATCCCAACCAAGAATGTGACTTCCTTGGACCTAGAGGAGATGCACTCACTTTTGGATCCACAGGTTTTAGCAGGAGAGTAAGTCCCTTGTATGTGAACAAGTTACATTTCAAAAGGGTGTTCAAACATCCCAATATGTTCATAAGTCCAGCAAAGTTACTTAGACAGCCAATTAAGACAAATGGCTATACATTACTCTAGTTTATTAGCTTTATGATACTGTTAACACAAATAATACATTAAAAACAAACACAAACAGGAAAAGATACATTTTTAGTCTTGCAGTACCTGGATAGGGCATGGCAACCCACTCCAGTATTCTTGTCTGGACAATCCCCATGGCAAGAGGAGCCTGGCTGACTACAGTCCATATGTTGCCAAAGTTGAACACAGCTGAGCAACTAAGAACACTTTTAAAAATAGAACAGTAGTACCATCTATATTACCACTGCATTTGTGCTTCCTTTCAGACACCGTAGGCTTGAAATAAAAATACCGCACTATTGTACTCCATCAGCTTCCCTGGTAGTTCAGTCGGTAAAGAATCTGCCTGCAGTGCAGGAGACCCAGGGTCAATCCCTTGGTTGGAAAGATCCCCTGCAGAAGGAAATGGCAATGCAGTCCACTATCATTGCTGGAAAAATCTCATGAACAGTGGAGCTTGGTGGGCTGCAGTCCATGCAGTCGCAAAGAGCCAGGCCTGACTGAGCAACTAACACTTATTGTGCTCCATACAGTTCTGTACAGTAAAGTATACAAAAGCATACCCACTTGTCTGGGATGTGCCCAAGAAAATGTGTGTCAGATCTGTGAACTAACTGATGTGATTGCACATTAAAATGCAGTTTTACATGTTTGAAAGTTTTCAACTTGAAGGTTTGTTTGTAACAGACTTGCTACACAGGTGTTCAGTGAATGTATGTAGTGAATGAACAAGAGAGGAGAGTAAGGAGCTGCCTGTTGTTTCCATTCTTGCATGTATTATGGCCACTCTGAATAGGAATTCCATTGAGCATAACTGAGGCCTGGTGTATGGGAACAATGCTGCAAGTGACAGAGGACCAGGATTCCAGAACGTGGCACAAGAGCCATGGTTGTTTGAAAAGAGCCAGGAGTGCAAATTAGGAAGAAAACAGTTTTCACTGGTTTATGTGAAAGACTTGGCAAATATCATCTGGATTTGCTTGTAGTTATTGAGCTGTCTTTAGAGGAGCAGTCTCTGTTGCTCCGTATGAGCAAAGAGAGGAGAATGAACCATGAAAATCGAACATGTGTCCCAGGTCAAGTATACCTAGTATTGAAGAGATGTAAGTCCTGTCAATTTATCTGCTCCTTCATGGAAAGAATTAAAGTAGTAAAGGAGGGAAGGTCCACACCATGCTAGCACCTTATTCTTCTTCTGTCCAGTGAACATTGATTTCTAATGAAATTTCTTTATGAACAGAGGATCTACTTTCTTTATAAACAGAGGATATATAAACATGTATATATTACATGTTTATCATATGATTGAAGTTTTCTAATTTACTGTTCCATATAAACTTTTGGTGCTGTTCTGTGCCCAGGCACATCGGGCCCTGAAGCCTGGCAGACTCATTTTCGGCTACAGAGTGCAGTGTATGGGGATCTGCTGTCATCTGGGGCCTGCAATTTATTTTCAGTCTGGGTTCACATCTGAGGGGTTAACTCTAGTTGGGTTTAATTCTATCATCTTGCTCTTTATCTTCAGTTTGTCCCATGTTCTTTCTTCCCATGTCTCTTTTTATCCCTGACTTCTTTGTTACTGAGTAGTTTTTATGATTCCCTTTTTCCGACTTTATCACTTTATTAACTGTAACTTTTTTAAAGTAGTTTTAAGATCCATGGTGTGCATCTTTAACTTTCCAGTCTATCATTATTAATTATGATAATTATTAATAATTATTAAATTATATATTTATTTATCATTTCTTTGGCTGTGTTGAGGCTTAGTGTGGCATCCAGGATCTTCCTTGTGGTAGGGACTCTCTATTTGAGGAGGGCAAGCTCAGTACTTGCAGCATATAACCTCTATTTGAGACACGCAGGCCTAATTGCTCAGTGGCATGTGAGATTTGAGCTCTCTGGCAAAGAAACAAACCAGCATCCCCTACATTGCAAAACAGATCCTTAACCACTGGACCACTGGGAAAGTCATTATATTTACCTTTTAATATATATTACATGTTTATCATTTGGGGTACTGTTCCTTCCCCCTGTAGATCCAGATTTCCCCTTCCTTTTAAATTTCTTCTGACTTGAGACCTTTTATAAAACATTTATCAGATTGGTCTGTTAGTGGCGATGCAGTCTTGTAGTTGTTGTACATCTGAGAAAGTATTTTATCTTGTTTTTGATATATATTTTTCTTGGGTATAGAATTCTGAGTCAATTATATTTCTCTCAGCACTCTAAGATGTGGTGCCAGTGTCCTCTGGCTAACATTGTTTCATATGCCTAATCTGCTGTCATTCCCAGTTTTTGTTCTGCTGTGTCTGTTTTTCCTTCTGGTTACATTTCTTTGATTGATTGTTTTAGGCAATGAATTATGATGTGCCTTTGTATAGTTGTCATACTTCTTGTCCTTGAGTTAATTGAGCTTCTGTGTTTGTGGGTTTAAAGTTTTCATCATATCTGGAAATTTTTCAGCCAGTACTTATGAAGTTCTTTTCTCTATTCTCTTGTCTCTAACTTCCTGTTGGATTCCATCTACATATATTTTAGTATTTTTAAAGTTGTTTCAAAGTTCTGTGATGGACAATTAATTTCTCCCACATTCTTTCCATTATTATTTTCCATGTATCTATTTAACATACACAATACTCTTCAGCCTCATGAATATAAGGATTATTATTGTAGTACACAGTTTAATGTCCTTCCCTACTAATTACGTAATATATATTTTTAACTGTGTTTTTACTCGTTGATTTTTCCATTATTATGGATGTTTTCTTGCTTCTTTGCACATCCTGAATTTTTTTATTTTTAAATTTATTCATCTTAATATGAGGATAATTACTTTACAATATACTGATGGAACTAGGACATAACTGCAAGTGACAGAGGACCAAGATTCCAGGACGTGGCACAAGAGCCATGGTTGGTTGAAAAGAGCCAGAAGTGTAAAAGAGGAGGAAACAATTTTTGACTGGTGTATGTGAAAGACTCGGCAAATACCATCCGGATATTTTTGTAGTGATTGAGCATGTTTTTACTGATGGATTTTCCCCTTATTTTGGATATTTTCTTGTTTCTTTGCACATCTGGAATTTTTTTCTTTTTAAATTTATGTATCTTAGTTAGAGGATAATTACTTTACAATATTGTGAAGAAACTAGGACAAATACTTTCACAATTTATATGGAAATTTTAAATTGGATGTTGAATGTGGTCACTTTTACCCTTTGGATACTAGATGTTTTTTAATTATTATAAATTATTCCTGGCACTGTTTGCAAACAGGGTTAATTTCTTGGAAACAGTTGTACTTTTGGAAGGCTTGCTGTTCAGTTTTTTAAGCTGAAATGAGACCAGCCTTTAGACCAGGTTTATTATTCCCCACTAGCAAGGCAATATTGTCTTCAAGGCCCTACTTATGTCATGGGAATTATGAATAATTTCCACTCTGGTGGGTGAGGACACAATTAGATTTGGCTCAATTTGAGGCTCAAGGGTTGTTCCCTATAATTCGAACCAGTACTATTAAGTCTCCACTGAAAACTGCAGGGCTTTCATCTGTACCTTCCCACAGTTCTATCTGTGTAGCTTTCTCCTGTGAACTCTTAACTATGTAGAGTCTCAAATCTCTATTCTTGGGGAGACTGTTTTCTCTGCCTAGATAACGCCTCCATGTATGTGTTGGAAACTATTTCTAGAGTTGGGGCAATTGTAGAACTCACCTTGCTTGCTGCATCCCCACCACCACCACGAATCCATTCTCTGCTGCTAGATGTTTGATGTAAAAACTACCCTTTCATTTATCTTGTCTATTTTGGAGTTATTTGATCCAGGAGGATAAATGTGTCCTTTGCTCCTCTATGTCTACCAAAATGGAGGTCCCCCTGCAATCAGAACTCGCTGAATGCCTTGTGAATGCTAGGTGCTGAATTCTGTGAATGGGCTCATACTTTACTGGGTATAAGTGTTGGGGCCTTAGGGAGCCCCAGTCTTTCTGGAGAAACATGCCAATTACAAATAGTATTTTCTATGAGGTATGTTCAATTAAGTTCAGTCGCTCAGTCATGTCTGACTATTTGCAACCTCATGGATTGCAGCACGCCAGGCCTCCCTGTCCTTCACCAACTCCAGAAGCTTGCTCAAACTCATGTCCATCAAGTGAGTGATGCCATCCAACCATCTCATCCTCCAATCTTTCCCAGCAACAGGGTCTTTCCTAATGACTCTGTTCTTTACATCAGTTGGCCAAAGTATTGAAGCTTCAGGTTCAGATTCAGTGCTTCCAATGAATACTCATGATTGATTTGCTTTAGCATTGACTGGTTGGATATCCTTGCAGTCCAAGGGATTCTAAGAGTCTTGTCCAAAACCGCAGTTCAAAGCCATCAATTCACTGCTCACCAGTCCTTATGGTGCAACTGTCACATCCATACATGACAACTGGAAAAATCATAGCTTTGATTATACAGAGTAATGTCTCTGCTTTTATTTTTTTTAATTTAATTTTATTTAACTTTACAATATTGTATTGGTTTTGCCATATATCAAAATGTCTCTGCTTTTAAAAATCCTGTCTAGGTTTGTCATAGCTTTTCTTCAAACAAGCAAGCATCTTTTATTTTTTTTTTTAACTTTACAATATTGTATTGGTTTTGCCATATATCAAAATGAATCTTCCACAGGTATACATGTGTTCCCCATCCTGAACCCTCCTCCCTCCTCCCTCCCCATATCATCCCTCTGGGTCGTCCCAGTGCACCAGCCCCAAGCATCCAGTAGTCATAATATGCAGTGATTTTGGAGCCCTTAAAAATAAAGTCTCTCACTGTTTCCATTGTTTCCCCATCTATTTGCCATGAAGTGATGGGACTAGATGCCATAATATTCGTTTTCTGAATGGGTAGTTTAAGCCAGATGTTTCACTCTCCTCTTTCACTTTCATGAAGAGGCTCTTTAGTTCCTCTTAATTTCCTGCCATGAGGGTGGTGTCATCTGCATATCTGATGTTATTGATATTTCTCCCAGAAATCTTGATTCCAGTTTGTGCTTCATCCAGTTGGGCATTTTTCATGATGTACTCTTTATCTAATTTAAGTAATCAGGGTGACAGTATACAACCTTGACATACTCCTTTCCTGATTTGGAACCACTCTATTCCGTGTTCAGTTCTCGCTGTTGCTTCTTGACCTGCATACAGATTTCTCAGAAGGCAGATAAGATGGTCTGGTATTTCAATCTCTGTAAGTTTTCCACAGCTTGTTGTAATCCACACAGTCAAAGGCTTTTGCAAAGTCGATGAAGCAGAGTTAGGTGTTTTTCTGCAATTCTCTTGCTTTTTCTATGATCCAGCAGATGCTGGCAGTTTGATCTCTGGTTCCTCTGTGTTTTGTCAATCCAGATTGAACTTATGGAATTTCGCAGTTCCTGTACTGTTTAAGACTTGCTTCGAGAAGTTACTTTGGTAGCATGTGAGATGAGTGCAACTGTGTGGGAGATGAACATTCTTTGAAATTGCCTTGCTTTTGGATTGGAATGAATATGACCTTTCCAGTCCTGTGGCCACTGCTGAGTCTTCCAAATTTGCTAACATACTGAGTGCAACAGTTGAACAGCATCATCTTTTAAGATTTGAAATAGCTCAACTGCAATTCCATCACCTTCACTCGCTTTGCTCCTAGTGATACTTCTGAAGGCCCACTTGATGTGCATCTCAGGATGTCTAGCTCTAGGTGAGTGATCACACCATTGTGGTTATCTGGGTCATTAATATCTATTTTGTACAGTTCTATGTATTCTTTCAACCTCTTCTTAATGTCTTCTGATTCTATTAGGTCCATATAATTTCTGTCCTTTATTATGCCCACCTTTGCATGAAATGTTCCCTCCCTATCTCTAGTTTTCTTGAAGAGATCTCTGGTCTTTCCCATTCTGTTGTTTTCCTCTATTTCTTTGCACTGATAACTTAGGCAGGCTTTTTTTTCTTAATCTCTCTTTGCTATTCTTTGGAACTCTGCCTTCAGATGGGTATGTCTTTCTTTTCTCCTTTGCCTCCTGCTTCTCTTCTTATGTAAATTATTTGTAAGGCCTTCTCAGACAAGCTTTTTGCATTTCTTTTTCTTAGGGATGATATTGAAATGGTATGTACAGTTCAAAAAAACGAAGACCATGGCATCCCATTCCATTACTTCATGGCAAATACATGGGGAAACAATGGAAACAGTGACAAGCTTTATTTTCCTGGGCTCCAAAATCACTGGAAATAGTGACTGCAGCTGTGAAAAAAGAAACACTGATCCTTGGAAGATAAAGCTATGAAAAACCTAGACAGCATACTAAAAACTAGAGACATTGATTTACCAGCAAAGGTTTGTATAGTCAAAGCTATGGTTTTGCCAGAAGTTGTGATGGGTGTGAGAGTTGGACCATAAAGAAAGCTGAGCACCAAAGAATTGATGCTTTTGAATTGTGGTGTTGGACAAGACTCTTGAGAGTCCCTCGGACTGCAGGGAGATCCAACCAGTCCACCCTAAAGGAAATAAGTCCTGAATATTCATTGGAAGGAACGATGCTGAAGCTCAACCTCCAATACTTTGGCCACCTGATGGGAAGAACTGACTTATTAGAAAAGTCCCCGATGCTGGGAAAGATTAAAGGCAGGAGGTAAAGGGGAAGACAGAAGATGAAATTGTTGGGTGACATCACCAATTTGATGAACATGAGTTTGAGCAAGCTCCAGAAGTTGGTGATGGACAGGGAAGCCTGGTGTGCTGCACCCCATGATATAGCAAGAAGTTAGCATGATATAGCAAGTCCTCTGAACTGATGTACAGAGGACAATCAGGGAGCAGGCAGAAGTCTTTGGGTAAAGAGGAAGGAACAGCTCCTGGATAGCTGACAATGATAGGTTGGTAGGCCTTTTCAAGCAAGAGAAGCTGTAGGGAAACAATTCTATACCAGGTGGAGAGAATGGTAAGAGAAAGGCAGGGCGGCAGTGCTGGGATTTCCCAGGGGACAATATCCTTGTTCTATGAAACCTTATCAATGCTCAATATTGTTAGGTGATTGGAAACATGAGTTTTGTTTTGGAAGTGGTAGAGCAATATTTAATGCAAAGACTGATGCTGAAGATGAAGCTCCAACATTTAGGGCACCTGATGTGAAGAGCCAGCTCATTGGAAGAGACCCTGATGCTGGGAAAGATTGTTGGCAGAAGGAGAGGTGTCAAAAGGATGAGATGATGAGATGGCATCACCAACTCAATGGACATGTTTGAGGAAACTCCGCAAAATAGTGAAAGACGAGATAGCCTGTTTTGCTGCCATACATGTAATCACAAAGTGTCAGACATGACTTAGCAACTGAACAATACCAGTGAGGGCACAGGATCCAGTGAAGCCTCTGGCCCTGGTGAGAGTAGAGAAAGATTTAGATCAAAGGGGAAGCTTCCCATCCTCTGGTACAAGTCCTTGAATCTAAGGCAAGGAGCACAAAATTTTGAATGTGTTACCAAACACTGTTTTCTAAAAAAAACAAAAGCTGTTTTTCTGCATAAGTGAGAGCTTTGACTGAGTTTTTTCTCTAGATTTTACTGACGGATGTGGAAGGGATCTGGAGTGGGCTAAGTCTGCAAAACCCAGGTGAGGGCCAGCCTCGTGGTAGACATGCTGCACTAGGTGAAAAACGAGTCCAGAGGAAAAGTGTCCCGTCTAGAGTGTACATGCCAATGTAAGAGATTGTCATGGCAGATCACTTCAATATTGTTTTGAGGTAAGCGAGAAATGCATGATGGGTGGTGCCGGGGTCCAGCCCCGGCTGATCCAGGGTATTCGAAGCGGGGATGGCGTCGGCGACTATTTAAATATTCATCAAAGATATAAAGAGTAATAGAATGAGGATAGCTCAGTAGGAAAATTCAGTGGAGAAAAGAGGCTGAGTAGCTTGGTTTATGCGGGAGACCAATAAAACTTCAAGAAAAGAAGCTTGCACCACTTACATAGGCTGCAAGCGTCCTTCCGTTCTCCCGAAGGAAAGGAGACACTGAGGCCTCCCTGGTCAGATCTTAGAAGCCCAGGCATAATTAGTAAGCATGGTGGGTTCCGCACTCCAGATGGAGACAGCCAGAGTGAGAGAGAGAGCGACATGGGGAGACCAGTATTTCGAGAAACTGATCCCAATTCTTTATTTTCCAGAGTCTGTTTTTATACACTGAGATGTTATACAAAAGTCACGCGGGGACAGCAGTCCTGACTTTTATTAAAGTCAGGTGCTTCACACAAATGTATACAGAGGTCTTAGGGGTGTTACATCATCTTCTGGCCAGGGGGGACTGCTGACGATTTATGACCCTCTCCTTGTGACAGTGGTCAGTCAACACTTATTTCTCCAAGGGTGATTATTCTTAAAACAGACGTCACTCAAATAAAGTTACATTCCTATAGGGTGAGGGTGTAGTGGGTTTTAGTTAAGGAAAGAATTTACTTGGCCTAAGGTCTAACGTGATTTATATCAAAGGTTAATACTTATTTCTTCTATATATTCATTAATGTGTATAAGGGCAGGGGATGTAGAGACTTAGCAGTAAACATTGGCTCAACAAATGAAAAACCCTTCACCAATACAATTTCTAATCAGCCCACTATACTTATACTAATAATTTTCTAACTTCTCTAAATAACCTGTTTTCAGAAGGTTTAAAGCATCTCGTGCCTCTCATGGTTGGGAGGCTGTGAGCAATCACATGTGGCTGGACAAGCCTGTCAGGTAGGCTAGAGAACCTTCAGAGGAGTTTGTAGGTTAAAACACTCTTATCACGCCCAGGAGTTTTTATTAAATGGAGCTCTAAGTTAACTCCTTCTCCGAAAGAGGTGGTGGGGGACAGTCCCCCGTAAAGTCAGAGGTGTAGATGAGCACAAAGTAGTAAAGTAGGCAGGCTCTGGTTATGGGGGTAGATGCTCGAGGATTTCCAGGGGGGACTCCTGAGGCTCGATCCCGCCTTTGCGTATGTCCTTCCTCATGACCTTTGTCACGGGCGGAGTGCCTCATGCCGGCCCCCAACAGGGTGGTTTGCTTTAGTCAATTCCTGTTTGTAGTTAGATGACTAAATGTCTGGTTCCTTCAATGCATGGTTAGAATCATGCTTGGGAAAGCAAACTAGATCAGGTCCACACATATTTCCTCATTAAACAGCGGGCATAGGCAGGTTTCTAAGGCCACTGTAGGTATTTTAACCATGAGGGGCCATATGGGGACAGTTAAATTTAACAGGCTGAGATTGGACTGTGCAAGTTGCCATAGTTGTTGCTATGACAAGAAGCCAAAACAGCTACTTGTTGCTACACTGGAGATGTGGGAAACCGAAAAGAGACCAAACGCCTTACAACTCTCCTTGCAGTTGATTTCAGTCTAGAAGTAGTTAGCAAGGAAAGGCTGACTGGTAAGGCTGAGGGAGGGAGGAATCTGAGACAGTAATCATTAGCTGTTGTGGGACCCCAGAAAACAGAAACATCAACTCGGTTCTGTGTTATGGTTCAGAAATAGATGTCATTTGGCTTGAATCAGTATTTAACCTTGGGGATGGCAGGCATAACCTCTAAACAGAAATTTTCCTTCTCCCCAGGTGGCAAAATAATTCACATTTGTTCCAAACTCAGGAAGCAGAAAGTCCTCTAAGGGCCGCCTGCTCCTTGCAGGCACATATGCAATCTAAAAGGTTAAAGTATCATCATGGTGCCCATTTTCCAGAGGAGAAAACAGAGGTTAAGGGACTTGATCAAGGTCACACAGCTATGTATGTGAAACGCCAGAACAAACCTAGGGTCAGTTCAATTAAGTTGCTCAGTCATGCCCGACATTTGCAACCCCATGAATCACAGCATGCCAGGCCTCCTGGTCCGTCACCAACTCCCGGAGTTCACTCAAACTCATTTCCATCGAGTCGGTGATGCCATCCAGCCATCTCATCCTCTGTCATCTCCTTATCCTCCTGCCCCCAATCCCTCCCAGCATCAGGGTCATTTCCAGTGAGTCAACTCTTCGCATGAGGTGGCCAAAGTATTGGAGTTTCAGCTTCAGCATCAGTCCTTCCAGTGAACACCCAGGGCTGATCTCCTTTAGGATGGACTGGTTGGATCACCTTGCAGTGCAAGGGACTCTCAAGAGTCTTCTCCAACACCATAGTTCAAAAGCATCAATTCTTTGGCGCTCACCTTTCTTCACAGTCCAACTCTCACATCCATACATGATCCATGGATAAACCATAGCCTTGACTAGATGGACCTTTGTTGGCAAAGTAATATCTCTGCTTTTCAATATGCTATCTAGGTTGGTCATAACTTGCCTTCCAAGGAGTTAGCGTCTTGTAATTTCATGGCTGCAGTCACCATCTGCAGTGATTTTGGAGCCCCCCAAATAAAGTTTGACACTGTTTCCCCTGTTTCCCCATCTATTTCCTATGAGTGATGGGACCAGATGACATGGTCTTAGTTTTCTTAAAGTTGATCATTGGGCCAACATTTTCACTCTCCTCTTTCACTTTCATCAAGGGGCTTTTTAGGTCCTCTTCAGATTCTGCCATAAGGGTGGTGTCATCTGTATATCTGAGGTTATTGATATTTCTCCTGGCAATCTTGATTACAGCTTGTGCTTCTTCTAGCCCAGCGTTTCTCATGATGTTCTCTGCATATAAATTAAATAAGCAGGGTGACAATATACACCCTTGACATACTCCTTTTCCTATTGTAACCAGTTTGTTGTTCCTTGTCCAGTTCTAACAGTTGCTTCCTGACCTGCATACAGGTTTCTTAAGAGGCAGGTCAGGTGGTCTGGTATTCCCATCTCTTTCAGAAATTTCCACAGTTTATTGTGATCCACACAGTCAAAGACTTTGGCACAGTCAATAAAGCAGAAATAGATGTTTTGCTGGAACTCTCGTGCTTTTTCCATGATCCAGCAGATGTTGGCACTTTGATCTCTGGTTCCCCTGCCTTTTCTTAAATCAGCATGAACATCTGGAAGTTCATAGTTCACATATTGCTGAAGTTTGGCTTGGAGAATTTTGAGCATTACTTTACTAGCATGTGAGACGAGTGCAATTGTGCAGTAGTTTGAGCATTCTTTGGCATTGCCTTTCTTTGGGATTGGAATGAAAACTGACCTTTTCCAGTCCTGTGGCCACTGCTGAGTTTCCAAATTTGCTGGCATATTGAGTGCAGCACTTTCACAGCATCATCTTTCAGGATTTGAAATAGCTCAACTGGAATTCCATCACCTCCATTAGCTTTGTTCATAGTGATGCTTTCTAAGGCCTACTTGACTTCACATTCCACGATGTCTGGCTCCAGGTGAGTGATGACACCATCGTGTTTATCTGGGTCATGAAGCTGTTTTTTGGTACAGTTCTTCTATGTATTCTTGCCACCTCTTCTTAATATCTTCTGCTTCTGTTAGGTCTATACAATTTCTGTCCTTTATCAAGCCCAGTATTGCATGAAATGTTCCCTTCGTATCTCTAATTTTCTTGAAGAGATCTCTAGTCTTTCCCATTCTGTTGTTTTCCTCTATTATTTGCATTGATCGCTGAGGAAGGCTTTCTTATCTCTTCTTGCTATTCTGTGGAACTCTGCATTCAGATGCTTATATCTTTCCTTTTCTCCTTTGCTTTTCACTTCTCTTCTTTTCACAGCTATTTGTAAGGTCTTCTTAGACAGTCATTTTGCTTTTTTGCATTTCTTTTCCGTGGAGATGGTCTTGATCCCTGTCTCCTGTACAATGTCATGAACCTCTGTCAATAGTTCATCAGGCAATCTGTCTATCAGATCCAGTCCCTTAAATCTATTTCTCACTTCCACTGTATTGTCCTCAAACTGTCTTTTTTGTTCCATACCTACACGGAGTGGTGGGTGGTAATCTGGCACTATAATCTGCACTTGCTTAGGCAGAAGCACGCAATATTCAGGCTTCAATTGTAGAAAGTAAGGAAAACCACTAGACCATTAAGCTATGATGTAAATCAAATCCCTTATGATTATGCAGTGGAGATTAAAAATAGATTCAAGTGATTAGGTCTGGTAGCCTGAAGAATTATGAGTGGAGGTTTGTAACATGTATGGGAGTTGGTGACCAAAACCATCACCAAGAAAAACAAATGTGAAAAGGTAAAGTGGTTGCCTGAGGAGGCCTTGAAAACAGCTAAGTATAGAAGAGAAGTGAACAGCAAACAAGAAAGGGAAAGATATACCCAATGAAATGCAGACTTCCAGAGAATAGCAAGGAGAGATAATAAAGTCTTCATAAATGAAAAGTGCAAGAATTAGAGGAAAACAATAAATTGTAAAGAGTATAAATCTCTTCAGGAAAATTGGAGATACCATAGGAATATTTCATCCAAAGATGGGCACAATAAAGGAAAGAAAAGTCCAAGACCTAACAGAAGCAGATGAGATTAATAACAGGTAGCAAGAATGCACAGAAGAACTATACAAAAATGGTCATAATGACCCAGATAGAGATGATGTTTGGGTCACTTATGTAAAGCCAGATATACTAGAGCATGAAGTCAAGTGGGCCTTAGGAAACATCACTAAAAGCAAAGCTAGTGGAGGTGATGGAATTCCAGCTGAGCTGTTTAAAATATCCTAAAGAATGAGGCTGTAAAAGTGCTGCATTCAATATGTCAGCAAATTTGGAAAACTCAGCAGTGGCCACAGTGCTGGAAAAGGTCAGTTTTCATTCCAATTTTAAAAAGAGGCAATTGCAAAGAATGTTCAACTTATGCAATTGCACTCATCTCACTTGCTAGCAAGATAATGCTCAAAATCCTTCAAGCTAAGCTTCACAGTACATGAAATGAGAACTTCCAGATGTACAACTGGTTTGAGGAACCAGAGATCAAATTGCCAAAATCCTTTGAACCATAGAGAAAAAGAAAGGGGATTCCAGAAAAACATCTTCATCTGCTTCACTAACTGTGCTAAAGCCTTTCACTGTGTGGACCACAGCAAACTGAGGAAAATTTTTAAGAGAATGGGAGTAGCAGATAACCTTACCTATCTCCTGAAAGTCTGTATGTAGGTCAAAAATTGGCAGTTAGCATCAGACACAGAACAACTACAAGATTTAAAATTGGGAAAGGAGCATGACACAGTATACATTGTCATTCTGCTTATTGAACTTTTATGTAGGAAAGATCATTCGATATGCTGGACTGCATAAATCCCAAGATGGAATCAAAACTGCTGGGAGAAATATCAACATCCACAGATATGAAGATGACACCACCATAATAGCAGAAAGCAAACAACTAAAGACCAATTGATAAGGTGAGGAGATGAAAAAAGCTTGCTTAAAACTCAACATTCAAAAAACTATTCACAAAAAAATACTCAACATTCATGGCATCCAGTCCCATCACTTCATGGCATATAGATGAGGGGGAAGTGGAAACAGTGGCAGATGTTATTTTCTTGGACCCCAAAATCACTATGGACCTTGACTGCAGCCACAAAATTAAAAGACACTTGCTCCTTGGAAGGAAGAAAGGCTATGAAAAACCTGGACAGTGTATTAAAAAGCAGAGACTCATTTTGCTACAGAGGTCTGTAGTGTCATAGCTATGGTTTTCCAGGAATCATGTACAGATGTGAGATCTGGACCATACGAAAGGGTGAATGCCAAAGAATTGAGCTTTTCAACTGTTATGCTTGAGAAGATTCTTGAGAGTCCCTTATACAACAAGGAGATCAAACCAGTCAATCTGAAAGGAAATCAACCTCTGACCCATGCTGTCTTAGCTGAGGCATCTACTGAGGGGTCCAGGTGGAAAGAACGGATGCTCCCACTGCAAAAGTGCCTAACCAGGGCAGCTCCAAGCAAATACTTTGTAGCTCCACCCCTGGAGGAAGCTCAGAAAGGCTGAAGGCTCTGTGTACCCAGGGTCCCCCGATACATGCATTGCATTCTCCCCAGCAGCATTGGAGGCCAAGCAAGGGGCATTCTGGGCCCTGGAGGAGAGAGATGGCTTAGGGATCCACTGGGGCCACCATTTACCAAGTAGGACTGGAAAGGACAGAGCAGGCTTATGTGGCAGAGAGCTGATGACTGGGGTGTGGGAACAAGAGGGAACCAGCTCTGCATGAAGGACTTCACCCAAAATCCCCTGGAGGAGAAGTCCAGTGATAAGATCATCTGAGATGGAATGAAAAGAGTCTATTTCATTACCCCTTATAATTCCTCTGAATGAGAAGGTGGTTGAGTTGGTGGGTCATCACAAACTCTTCCATGGCCTAGACCATCCCCCAGTCGCTATCCTTGGGGCTGTCTCTCCAGCTTCAGTCATGTAGTTCTGGAGGAATTTGACAATCATGTGTGCTGCTGTGTCATGGCCAGTGACCATGTAAAGCCAATCATAGGACCCCATGGCCCTGCCAGGATGGCTGATCTCGGGCTGTACATGTGAACTGAGATGGGTCATTCAGGGAACACCCTTGAACTCTAATGGCTCCAAGCTTCTTTCCTTACTAGGGGATGCCTTCAGGATATACAAACCTAGGGCAGGTAGCTTGGAGGCCATCACTAGGTGTAGAAGCCTAAAGGAAGAAAGTTGTCAGGCTAAGACCATCAAAGAAGAGGGAAGGGAAAAACTGAGGGTAAGATAGAGAGAACTGATAACTTCTGATTTCTTGGGTCCAGTTACTGAGATCTTTTTATCTGCTTTGAGTCTTGTGTCCTGGGTTCCAAGAATCATTTCAATGAGTCTTCCTTTTCCTTTAAGCCAGTTGGAATAGGACTCCTCTCAATTTTTACAGACTTGGTTCTAGATACTGCACTCCCAGACACAAACAGAGGCAACCATTTGTTTCAGCACCATTAAGAGTGAAACACTTTATTCTTTACTGAGAATAAGGTGTGCAGACCACCAAACACAGTTCACCAGCATCCTGGGCAGAAGTGCCCAAAGTGTAAGTGAGTGTGTGTCTTGAGCAGCCTTACTAATTCCTCAACCACTCCAAGAATGTACACTGCCTGTGCCAGGCCAATCCTATCATTTCCTCAATCAAAGACCGAGAAACACAGCCTCAGGAAGACATCACCCAGGATCCAGGTCTCTGTAGATGGACTCACAGTGTTCTCTAGAAAGGCAGTATAGCAGTGGCCTCTAGAATCCTGGGGGAGCCAGAGACACACACCAGTCAGCATGAGACCTTACCGGAGACTCCCCGCAATATCCAGACCAAGCACAATTCTTTGTTTTATTTCCCTCTTTTGGTAAGTATCAAGGGGTTTTCACAGCATCTGGGGATATGAGAGTTCATCCAAAACCAAAGAGGTCCAAGACATGAGGTTGCCATGAGGAAGGGTGTGGGGGAGGGGAGGAGTGGTAGTTGGGAAACAGAGGAATGAAAAACAACAAAGTCCTTCTGTAGAGCATAAGAAACTATATTCAGTATTCAGCAATAAGTCCCATGAAAAAGAATAAGAAAATATATATATTTTTATGTGTATAACTGAGTCACACTGCTGTGCAGCAGAATGTAATGCAACACTGAAGATTAGCCACACTTCAATATAATTTTTTCGAAAAGAACAAGTGTGTCCATAGCTCTCCTCACTCCCTGTTTCTTTCCTTCTGACTCCTGCTCCTTGTTTTCTCTGCAGAGAATGCTAGTTCTCCTCCTGCGTCCCCGCAATCTGTACTTTATTTTAAAAAAAACTTTATTTTGTATTGGAGTATAGCTGGTTACTTTGCCAACAAAGGTCCATCTAGTCAAGGCTATGATTTTTCCAGTGGTCACGTATGGATGTGAGAGTTGGACTGTGAATAAAGCTGAGCACCGAAGAGTTGATGCCTTTGAAATGTGGTGTTGGAGAGAGTGTTGAGAGTCCTTTGGAATACAAGGAGATCCAACCAGTCCGTACTGAAGATCAGCCCTGGGATTTCTTTGGAGGGAATGATGCTGAAGCTGAAACTCCAGTACTTTGGCCACCTCATGCAAAGAGTTGAGTCACTGGAAAAGACTCTGATGTTGGGAGGGATTGGAGGCAGGAGGAGAGGGGGACAACAGAGGATGAGATGGCTGGATGGCATCCCTGACTCGATGGACATGAGTCTGAGTAAACTCCGGGAGTTGAAGATGGACAGGGAGGCCTGGTGTGCTGTGATTCATGGGGTCGCAAAGAGTCGGACATGACTGAGCGACTGAACTGGAATGATAGCTGGTTAACAATATTCTGAGTTTCAGGTGGACAGTAAAGGGACTCAACCGTATGTATCCGGGTGTCCTGGTCTCGAAGACACCCGTCCCATCCAGGCTGTCATATAACTGAGTGGAGTTCCCTGTGCTACACAGCAACTCGTTGTTGGTTATCCATCTTAAATAGAGCAGTGCCCACAACACTGTCTTTAAGATTTAACTCAGGAACTCTGAGAAGCCTCCTTCAGCCCACACTCACCCTCTTTGGCCACTCCAGGATTGGTTGGGTAACGTACTCTGGCTCCCCAACCCCACTGGTCAGTCTGTAGCCCTCATCACCCCAAGTAAGTCCCCAGTGCCCCAGTGCAGACCATCTTGAGATGCCATTTGCATGGAATCCAGTGCAGTTTTGCCTAGAACCAAGCAACCCTCCATATGGCTCAATGAGTTTCTGGTTTTAGAATTCCTGAAATTTTCTGCCTTCCTCAAAGCTCTCTTTGACCCCATCAGCCTGCTCTGAACTCCCACTGGGAGCTGACATGAAGCCTCCACACAGTGCCATAGCTGAGCAGTCACAGTGCACACTTTATTCACGTTAGCATCCAACGTCACCACAGAGGGGTCGGGTACCCCAACTCACAAAAGAGGCACCTGGCCGGAGCAAGGGGCGATGAAGCCAAGAACTAGGCTGACCATGTAATTTATCATCCAAACAAGGAAAACTTTGAGAAGGGAAGGGAGCCTGTTAACTTATGCTGGGACATCACACTGGGACTGTCCCCAGCCATTCTCCTTGTAACATGGCCTATTTCAGGGACTGCAAGTGCTAAATTTCATGTTTATGCATCTCTGAGTTCAGATTGAATTGAAGCTCTTTGTGGACTGAGGACCTTAGTGTTCCCCTCTCCCTGACTCCCACCATGACATATGGTGTGGCCTCTCCACATTTATTTCAGAAAGATCAGTGTTCCACACGGCCCTTTGCTCTCAACTGATTGGTTTTGTGGGAGTCACTGGCACAGCTACAGGGCTCAGCAGCACCTGCAATGGTTTGACATGGCCTCCAGAGGGCTCCCTCCTCCCAGCTGCTGCTGCCCAAGGGTTCCTGCAAGCTCCAGTTTGAGAACCAACCCTCAGTATTTTCCCCTCACCTTGATGATGTAGGCTCGACCTGGCACTGGGTAGTTGATGCCATTGATGGTGAAGATAATAGAGGGCAGTGTATTGACTGCAGAACATGAAACATAGTGCTGTTAGAGAGAGAGGGTGAGAGGTTGGCCCTGGTGATTCTTGTTATGTGTGGAGACTGGGAGTGACCCTGGAGCATGACCCTTCACCTTGGAACCTGGTGGCATGGGCCCGATGAGCTGCATGTTATCGACCAGTGTTCTTGGGCCTTTGATGAATGCTGCCCCGGTGTCAACAAAGGCCTTGCAGCCTCCAGAACAAGCAATAACCTTTCTTTCAATGGAGATGCTGAGAGACAAAGGAAGAAAGTGGGCATCAAGGTCACTCTGAGCCTCCCCAGAGTTGTCCCCTTCCCAACTGTTTCCTAAACAGCCCTTCATCTCTCACCCTCTTTTCCTTTGCTCTCGACATAGCACCTTTCTTGACATCCTCGAATGCAGTACTTGAATGCACAAGGATCTTTTGTACCTTGACACAAGCTGGTCTTCCTTCCTAGAAGATTCCACTGCACTTTGACTAGCAAATTTCTTCTCATCTTCCAGAATCCAGCTTAATTGTATTGTTTTCAGGAAGTCTTTTCCCCAGTGTTTATCAGTCTCCTGTCTTAGTCACTCTCTGTAGACCCTTCCTCATGTCTGCTGCTGCTAACTCACTTCAGTCATGTCCGACTCTGTGTGACCTCATAGAGGGCAGCCCACCAGGCTCCGCTGTCCCTGGGATCGTCCAGGCAAGAGTACTAGAGTGAGTTGCCATTGCCTTCTCCTCCTCATGTCTGCTGCTGCTAAGTCTGCTGCATGTCTAGCATGTACCAAAGTCACAATTCACTTTGTGGGCAAGTCACTTCATGTACATCTGCCTTCTTAGATGTGAAGGCGAGTTTTATTCTCCTTGCCTCCCTAAAGTGCCTGGCACACAGTGGATGTCCAAAGCTTGTCTGTCCAATGAGTGAATGAAGACTGAGAAAACAATAAGAAACCTTCAGAGAGCTGTATCTGGTGGGGAACAAATAACAGGTCACACACAGAGTGAAGATGCAGATTCACAGGGGCAGCAGATTCTCATAGTAGGGAGAGAGAGGGGCTTCTCTGGTTGAGGGTGTCTCCCAGCACTACTCCTACAACCAGCTCAGACCCTGAGACCCTGGCCAGGAAATACATGATGAGGCCACAGAAACTCCAAAGGACAGGTCAACTTTTGTCTGTGGGTATCACACAGAATCCTATCAATTATGCCTCTTGTCCTCAGGTCACTCCTGGATCCCACCTTCCTGATTCTCTGTAATAGCCCCTGTCCCACTGTGTGCCCAAGAACTTGGTGTGTCTTTTTTATTAGTTGCTTTCACATCTTAAGACTGCAGCCAACCTCTCTCCACTGCTGGGTAGCTGCTGCCTAAGAAGACCAGTTTTCCCCATTTTCTCGGGACTGTCTCTGATTCCTAACTGAAATTTATCTGTACTGAGAACTTCCTATGTCCTAGGTAGCCCTGGACAGTTGGTCATCTTACCATAACTCTGTTCAGGCTGGAGATATTTTCCCTGGTCCTCTGTCACCACATGGTAAAATCCTCTAACCATGCTCCCCACCTCAAAGGGAAGTGGGTACAGCCCTCTCCCAGGTACACAGACCTCTCTGGTGCCTTTTAGGACCATGATCAGAGCCATGCTCAGAAGGCCTGGGGATTATGAACCCATGGGTTATTTGTATATCTATGTGTTTGTGTGTTTGTCTGTATGTGTGTTTGTATGTGTCTCTGTGTGTGCTTGTGCATCTCTGACTAGCTATGCATGTTTATATGTGTCTCTGTGTAGGTTTATACATTTCTGCTTGTGTGTTTCCATGTGTCTGTGTGTCTGTCTGTGTCATTGTGGGTAGTGTATATGTCTGTGTGACTGTGTGTCTGAGAATACATTTGTGTGTGTCTCTCTGTGTCCATGTACAGTAGTGGGAGCATCACTTGGGCTGACCCTCAGAGGAAGAGGCTTACCAGTCCATGTGTACACTCCGGTCACCCGCTTGGATCAATGGTACCCAGTTGAGCTCTCCCTTGTAGTAGCAGTGGTCCATCCCACCAAACATCACCACACTGCCCTCCTGCTCATCTCTGTAGAGAGAAGTGAGGAGCGATCCTTGGAGGACAGTAACAATAGCACTGTCTGACAGCTGTGCTTGTCCACCCATCAAGGCCCTAATAAGGTCCCCATGTACAGATGCAGAAATTGAGTCTAGGAGAGATTGAGATCGAGACTGAAGTCTGTTACTGACTAATGAGTGGCACAGAGGAGGTTAGAAGCTGAATCACTTGGCTGGGCTCCACCCACTATGTCTTCTGAAGACGCCCTGGATCTCCAGCAACCTGAGTGCTCAGACACCCTCAGAGGACAGGGTGCTGAAGTGTTTTGGCTTCCCCCTTGTCATTTTTTAAGGAAAATCAAGGCCTGGGAATTCTAAGGGTGTGGGTTCAGGTCACCCAGCGTTGACTCCAATGGCCTGTGACCTCTACTGTCAAAAGGGCCCCAAACACAGAAGGGACCCCACCTCTGCTCTCCCTGTCTTGAAATGCCTAATATTTCTTGAACAAGGGGTCCCACACTTTTGTGTCCCACACTTTCATTTCTCACTGGCTCCTACAAATTGGGTAGCTGGTCCTGGGCTCCCAGTGAAATACTAATGAGAAAGGAAAGATATCCACCATCCTTCTCCTTCCTTCCTGATCAAATTCATAAGCATAACCTAATGCCTTTTTCTTCAACTTGTTTCCTGTTGCCTTCCATTAGCCTTTCTCCTCACTCACCGCCGCGCCGCCCCCCCCCCGCCCCGCCCCCCGCCCAGACCAAGTTACTGATCTTGAGCCCAGGAGTAGGCTTGTGTTCCAATAAACTTTTATTTATAAAAGCCAGGGGTGAAGCCAGGTAGGGTCCTGGGTCCATAGTTATCCTGGGTTAGGTTATCACTCAGGATACTTCTTTATCAAGTGTTCTATAATTTCCATGCACCTGAAAGCATCTTACAGCTAATTTGGAGAAAGGGATTGTCCATCTCAGACTTACTTGCTCAAGTAGAAGGCAAAAACAGGCTCAGAAATGGCACCTTGATTCTTCAGGTTGTCAAATATGGGGATGGCTCCAGAGAAGGATATGTTGGGGTAGTTCAAGCCCAAGACACCATCAAAACATATATCCTCAACCCGTATTCCACCATGCTTAGACCGAATGGCTGGTCAGTGCTTACAAGGTCCCCAGTCTGTGGGAAAAAAAGAGTGTTCCCACTTACATGATACATGATACATGATACATGAAGTGGGGCTAGGACTGGCCTGAGATGCATTGCCATTAGATCCTCAGAGAAGAATTGAGGCTGGGCTCTGTCTGTGGTGACCCAAAGATGGTTAGACCAAGTTGGGAGGGTAATTGGGGTTCCATTTGAGAGAGGCTGTGAATTTTATAACATCTGCCCCTCTGAATAATACCTCCTGACTGAGTCAAATTGGTCTCGTGGCTTCTGTACAAGTGGGGCAACTGAGTTAGGCCAGGTCCCAGTGGTGCCACCTTATGGACAAAACAATTGAGAGCAAGATACCCTTCTGTTTGGCATCACTGTGACCTAATGACAGGAATGGACTGCATTCTCTGTAATGTACGGTATATTCTGTGTCTGTCCAGGAAGACAGAAGCCGAAAACACAATCTTGCTTGCAGGGTTCTATGAAATTACTGCCTGGGGAAATCACTTTTGGGGATATGTGTATATTTCTGTGAGTGTGTATGAGAGAGAAAGTGAGAGAGTGGAACTACTCAAATAATTTGGAGGAGGCAGGCCATAGGTTAATTAGACTCTCAAGGGTCCTCTAGAGTGAGAACTCATTTATCAGGCCCCTTGACTTCTCAGGCCTCCAGTTTCCCACTATGGATACCTGAAGCCCTTGACTTCCCCCAGAGTCCTCAGATCAGTTTTATCCTGTCCCCAACCACCCCACAGCAACTTCAGTCTGATAAGCCAGCCTAATTCCACCTTTTACCACATGTGTGCCCTCAGCAAGGCTCTTGCTGTCTGCACTGTTTCCTCATATGTCTCATGAGCTAACCAGAGTAACTTCTGTGTGGGGTTGATGCAGGATTAAACCAGTTATCACCTGAAAGTGCCTGGAACAGTCCGTGAATATAAAAGTGGGTGCTTTTATCCTTTTTTCTCACTCCCAGCAAAATGAACCTTGAACTGCTCATGGGCGGAAGAGCTGCAAGTCCACACCTCAAGCCACTCTCTGGGTTACCTAATTTCTTTGCTTGTGTGTCACCATGGGCACTGCCTCCCCAGAGACATGATCCTGTGGATAAGATGGCCAATATCTATGGGAGTTAGGCTAGGAAGGGTCCTGCCAGATGGTCCTGCATCTGTTTTGCAAGTAGTGGTCACTCCCTAGCCAGTCCTGACTCAGCATATGTTACACTGTTACCCAAACTGTGTCATGAGCAACAACTTCTTTCATTCTCCCAGATCCATAGGTGATGCTGAAGGTCTATTTGGTAAGCTGGAAGGTGGAAGACTGATGATGTCAAACCTAACATGTATAGCTGCAGAAACAAGAGATGAGTGTCATCAGGTGCCAAGGGTGGAAACAGGGTGGCAGGGCAAGTGAAGGATGGTCCGGGTACAGGGTGTCTGTACTCACAACAGGCTGGACTGGGGCAAAAGTCAGAAGGCACCCACAAGTCAGATGAGCCTGTGTCAAAGATAACCTGGAATTCCTGAGGGGGTGTTCAAATGGTGATGCTACCCAGGTAGACCAACTACAGGGAGAAAGAAGGAGTGGGTTAGTGCAGAACTGGCTACCCTCTATTCCCACAGTGATGCCTCCTGCTCAGTGTCACATATCCCTTGATATCAACTTCTAACCACTGTGCAGCTCACAGACTTTGGTCACAGAGGTATCTGCATTTGATATATTTTTCCTGTGCTACATTATGCAGGATATTGACTCTATGACCAGGTGTTGAACTGGTACCTCCTGTATGGGAAGCCCAGAGGCATAACCACTGGGATTGCAGGACCACTGGACACCCAGGGAAGTCCTGATGCCTTCATTTGAGAAGTTCTGTGTCTCTTCAAACCCAGCCTTAGCACCCGCTTCTTCAGGAGGTCCTTCTTGATCAACCCCAGCCACTATCTCCAAACTCAGACCACATCCAATCAACAGCTCACAAGTGACCCTTTCATTTGACATGTATTTACTCTTTGTCTATTTCTCAGGCTGGCATGGGCACTGTTGAAGTAAAAATAAGCCCTTGGTCTAATCTAAAAACAGTAACCACAGTGATTCTTATGTCCATACACAGAATACAGGTTCAGTAACTTTTTAGCGCTGTCGTTCTTGCATCTGTGGAAACTGAATTCCTCTGCCTGGGGATTCACAATTGCTTTCCAGTTGGTTCTAACTTATGATCAGTGATGGTTCACTCTTCATCTGTAACTGAGTGGTTCACTTAGTTCAGAAAGAACAATCGCCCTCAAACAAATGACACATCTTTGACACAGAAATGGATATTTACCTGACACCTGATAATTTCCGGGCCACAGTCACAAAGACCAACAGTTGAGGGTGAGAGTGCCTTCTACTCTGGTTGGGGGGGGGGGTCCCTGTTTTCCAGTGTCTCTGCCTCCTCAGGAACCCTAACCCCAACATCCCACCTGGCAATTCCAGATGAGCCCCAGTGCTAAGCTAGAGCACCAGGGGGCACTGTGGAATACCATCCTCCCAAAATATTCACATCCATGCTGTTTCTCAGTGGATGAATAGTTAGATTTGAGCCATGAAAAGAGATCTGGGGCAGTCTGTAAGCATGCTCCTTCAGGAAATTGTTCAGCATGTTTTTTCCACTGAGGGTTTTTCTCATGGTCTTCACTCACCTTAGAGGTATTCTTTCACTGAGCATTTGACAAAGAAAACAAAGAAGATGCTACAATTAGCTGTCAGTGTTAAGGTATAACTGCATTGTTATGGCCTTGTGTATTTTCTAATCATATTTATGAGGCACATTATTATAAGAATTTTATGCATATACCATGGCAAAGACATAGATTTCAATACAGGTTCTGTTCTGCAGTCTTGAATAAGCCATATGACCATGTGATGTCTCAGTCTCCCCTTCGGCAAAATAGTAGAATGTAACAATACAAACCCTCCAAATAGGATACCTTGGGGATAAGTGAAGTGATGTATATACAGTGAAAGTGAAAGGGAAGTCGCTCAGTCGTGTTCCACTCTTTGCGACCACATTGACTGTAACCCACCAGGGGGATTTTCCAGGCAAGAATACTGGAGTGGATTGCCATTTCCTTCTCCAGAGGATCTTCCAGTCTCAACAGTGATAGCCATTAGCATTGCTGTTGCCATCCCATTCATTCCTTCTCATAGAATCTCAAGGAAGAAGGTAGAAGGGGGACTCTTATCCTCTTTTACAAGGGAGCAATTTGAAATGCAAGAGGTTTCTGAGTTGGCTGTGGTCACACTGCTTGTCAGATATAAAACAGTGTATCTATCTCCAAGTTGACAGAGAAGAGAGAGTTGAAAGAAGAATCCAAGATATAGGGAACAAGTAAGGGAAATTCAGAGGCTTGAGAAGGAAGGAAGAGTCAAGTGAAAAATTAAAAGAAAACAACACAAAGAGAAATACACTCCACTGACTTCCAAAGAGATGGAGTGATAAACGACAGTGATACAGAGATGCAGACATAGGCATATACACACTGCAGTAGGCAGGGAAAAACGAGGACATGTTGAATAAAATATAGAAAGTGCTATTCCACAAGACCACATCGACATCTGCATTGACTGTGCACTGAACAGTTACAAGGCGTTGCATTTTCAATAGGTCATGATATGATTGGACCCCAAGATTTGTGCAACCCAACCAAGACCTTGGGATCCACAGTTCCTATAGCAAGTTACTTATCAGAAAGTAAGAGTTGAGCTTTAAGACTCTTAGGGAAATATTCCATTCCCTTCTAGACCTGAGAGGTAGACCAATAATCAGATGAAAAAAAAAAAAAATCTGAGAAAGGAATATGATGCGACTTGCAGTCCCTATACTTACTTGACTATGCACTCTGAGAAGGCCACCAGCCCAAGGACCACAAGCCACTTCATGCTTCTTTCCTGGCTCCAAGTACTCAGGGACATTTGGGTTCATAGCATGTAGTGGTGACCAGGAGCCCCCAGTTACATATACTCTGACCTACCTGAGTTTTTCTCTTTAGGCCACTAAAAGATCTGAAAAAAAAAACCAAAGGTCTTGATAAAATCTTTACCTTCCTCAGTGTCCTTGGTCAGTGGCCTTTGAAGCTTCTCAGAATACAGAGAATTGAACTGTAATCTCTTCCTTGAAGCTTAGCTAGAAAATCAAACTGATCTGCATGGACATCTAAGAAGACAGAGAACCTTGCCCACATGGAAAAAAAAAAAAAAAAAACTTCTAAGAACATCATGAAAATGGATACTAGGGTCTATGCTCGACATTTGTGGTTTCATGTCATCTTCCTAGCCATTTCATGAGATATGCATTGCTGTCTTCATTGGAGAAGAGATTGCTAGGAGGATAAATTGAAAAATGGCAAAGTGAAGACTTCAGGGACAGCCCAGGGACATACAACTGGCTTAAGGTAGTGGGTCTATTGGCAGACATCAGGGTCACCTATGATGCCAGTCTGCATCAAAGATTTAGGGCAGAACAATACTTCAATTGCATGGTTTCAGTACTGGAAGAAATGTCATATGCATCCACAAGATATTTTATATCCATCCAACAACTGTATAAGGAAGAACTGTGTGCTAGGTTCTGGGTTAAAGGCTTCAAAGTCAAAGTTGATCAAGACAAAAGTAGTCTTTACCTTAAGAGATCTAGAAGTCTAGCTCTCACAAGCTCATGGCCCCAGGAGGCAGGAGATATGATACTAGGACTAGGTGGCCATGTTGGAATCTGGGCAGCACAGGCCTTATCTCTGGGAGCAGCCTTTCCTCCACTTCACCCATGCTGGAACGCAGGCAAGTTGGTCATGTTTTCAAGAGAATCAGATGTTTGGATATTTATGTACAATATACTGATTTTATTTTTTTTTTCAATCTACTGATTTTAATGTTAGCAACTAATTTTTGTTTTTCTGGGAAAAAAAAGGGGGGGTGGGGGGACGAAATCTCCACAGTGATGTGCTGGAATCAGCCTTCAGTCTCTGCAATTTTTTGTTTCTGGCCTAGAGTTGGGAGTGCCGTAGGGACAGAGAGGAATTTAATTCATGTTGGTTGATTTAAAATGAGACTGAATATATACTAAACATGCTGACTCATTAGAAAAACCTTGATGTTAGGAAAGATTAAAGGCAGGAGGACAAGCGGAAAACAGAGGATGAAATGGTTGGATAGCATCACCAAGTCGATGGACATGAGCTTGAGCAAGCTCCAGGAGTTGGTGATGGATAGGGAAGCCTGGCATGCTGCAGTCTATGGCATTGCAAAGAGACGGACACAACTGAAGGACTGGACTGAACTGAACAAATTGAGAACAAAGACTAATAAACCTAATTGCATCAGGTTGCTGATTAGCTATCTATAACAACACATTACTTAAGTGGCTTTAAAATTCCTCTTATGACTCTACATTTAGAGTGGAATATCTTCTAAGGAAAAACAAAAATACAGCCCATCAAAAACAAAACCAAAGAAAACCAAAAGAAAAAAAGGAGGGGGGTGGTCTTAAGATGTTGGAAGAATAGGATGGGGAAACCACTTTCTTCCCCACAAATTCATCAAAAGAATATTTAAACGCTGAGTAAATTCCACATAGCAACTTCTGAATGCCGGCAGAGGACATCAGGCACCCAGAAAAGCAGCCCAGTGTCTTCAAAAGGAGGTTGCAAAAAATAAAAAAGACAAAACGGAGACAAAAGAGGCAGGGATGGAGCTCCATCCTGGGAAGGGAGTCTTAAAAAGAGAGAAGTTTCCAAACACCAGGAAACACCCTCAAGCCTTGGAAGCACAGAGAGCAGCATAACAGGGAGGAAGAATAAATAAATAATTAAAACCCACAGATTACGAGCCCAATGGTAACTCCCCCAGTGGAGAAGCACCACAGATGTCTGCACCCGCCACTAGCAATGGGGGGCTGAGCAGGGAGGCACAGGCTTCATTGCTTAGAGTAAGGACCGGGCCTGAATGCCTCGAGGGCAATCTGAGCAAACTAACTTGGGCTAGAAAATCAGACTCTGGGATAGCTACCATACGCAAAGCCCTAATCTAAGACATCGCCAGGCCCATGCACAGAACAAAGGACTGAACAGAACTAGCCCGCTGCAGACCATACCTCTGGTGACAGGCAGCCAGAACTGGAAGGGGGCAATTGCAGCCCTAGAGAGGCATTATCTACCAAACAGCAAGCAGGCTTCTTTGCTAACTAAAACTTCTTGGGGTTCTGGATGGTCAACATCTGCCTGAGAAGGTGTGCCGGCTGTACACCCAGAAAACCGAGTGGCAGGGATGGGGGAGGTGATAAGTCTCAGTGACAGCACTCACCAAACACCTCATCACCTGAGCTGCTCGGACCTGGGAAGGGCACAAAACGCAGGCCCAACAGAGTCTGAGCCTCTGAGGACTACCCAAGCGCCTGAACCTGAGTGGCTTAGATCTGGGAGGTACATGCAGCCCAGGGCCAGCCTCCGACGGTCCCGGCAGAACAACCTACAGCCTGAGCACTGTGGGAAGGGAGGGCACATGAGCCTTGAGAGAAGGCAGGCTCAGTGTGGCTGAGACAGTGCGAGCGCACTCCAGTGTTATTTGTTTGCAGCATCCCTCCCTCCCCACAGCACGACTGAACAAGTGATCCTAAAAAAGTGTCCACTACAGCCCCCCTTGTGTTAGGGTGGAAATCAGACACTGAAGAGACCAGCAAAGAGAAGAAGCTAAAACAGAGGGAACCACCTTGGAAGTGACAGGGGCAATAGATTAAAACCCTGTAGTTAGTACCAACTACATAGGAAGGGGCCTATAGATCTTGAGAAATATAAGCCCTACCAAGGAACTATCCAAAAATGAATGGACCCCACACTGCCCATTACAACACCAGAGAAAGTCCTAGATATATTTTTACTATTTTTACAATCATTCTTTTATTTTTTAAATTTTTCTAAAATTTTAAGTCCTCTATTACTCCTTTAATTTTCATTTTTATAACCTACTATTACTTTGCAAAAAAGACCCTATTTTTTATAGCAAACTTATATATATATATATATATATTCATATTTATAATTCTTGTGACTTTGTCTTATTTTTTTTTCTTCTTCTTCTTCTTTTCTTTAATATTGTATTTTTGAAAATCCAACCTCTAGTCTAGCGTTTTAATCTTTGCTTTTTGGTATTTGTTATAAATTTTGTACCTTTGAGAACCCAATCTTCAGGCCCATTTTTACATGGGAGCGAGATTACTGGCTTGACTGCTCTCTCCCCTTTTGGACTCTCCTTTTTCTCCACCAGTTCACCTCTGTCTCCTCCCTCCCCCTTCTCTTCTCTACCCAACTCTGTGAATCACCAGTGTGTTCTGGATGGTGGAGAACACATAGGGAACTGATTACTAGCTGGATCTGTCTCTCTACTTTTGATTCCCCCTTTTATCCTCCTGGCCACCTCTGTCTCCTTCCTCCATCTTCTCTTCTCTGTATAACTCCGTGAACATCTAGGAGCAGTCCAGACTGTGGAGTGCACATAAGGAAGTGATTAGTGGCTAGCTTGCACTCTCCTCTTTTGATTCCACCTCATCTCGTTTGGGTCACCTCTAAATCCATCCTCCCTCCCTCTTCTCTTCTCCATGTAACTCTGTGAACCTCTCTGGGTGTCCCTCACTGAGGAGAAACTTTTCATCTTTAACATAGATGTTTTATCAATGGTGCTGTATAGAAGGAGAAGCATTGAGACTACTGTAAAAATAAGACTAAAAACCAGAAGCAGGAGGCTTAAGTACAAATACTGAAAACACCAGAGAATTCCTGACTCCAGGGAACACTAATCGACAGGAGCTCATCAAACACCTCCATACCTATACTGAAACTAAGCACCACCCAAGGGCCAACAAGTTCCAGAGCAAGACATACCACACAAATTCTCCAGTAACACAGGAACACAGCCCTGAGCTTCAATATACAGGCTGCCCAAAGTTACTGCAAAACCATTGACATCTCATAAATCATTACTGGACACTTCACTGCACTCCAGAGAGAAGAAATCAAGCTACACCCACCTGAACACTGATACAAGCTTCCCTAACCAAGAAACCTTGACAAGCCACCCGTACAGCCCCACCCACGATGAGGAAACTCGACAATAAAAAGAACTCCACAAACTGCTAGAATAAAGACAGGCCAACCTAAACTCAGAGATCTAAACACGATGAAGAGAAAGAGGAATACTCAGCAAGTAAAGAAACAGGATAAATGCCCATCAAACCAAACAAAAGAGGAAGAGATAGGGAATCTACCTAATAAAGAATTCCAAATAATGATAGTGAAAATGATCCAAAATCTTGAAATCAAAATGGACTCACAGATAACAAGCCTGGAGACAAGGATTGAGAAAATGCAAGAAAGGTTTAATAAGGACCTAGAAGAAATAAAAAGAGTCAATATATAATAAATAATGCAATAAATGAGATCAAAAACACTCTGGAGGCAACAAAAAATGGAATAATGGAGGCGGAAGATAGAATTAGTGAAGTAGAAAATAGAATGGTAGAAATAAATGAATCAGAGAGGAAAAAAGAAAAATGAATTAAAAGAAATGAGGACAATCTCAAAAACCTCCAGGAGAATATTAAACGCTCCAACATTGGAATCATAAGAGTCCCAGAAGAAGAAGACAAAAAGAAAGACCATGAGAAAATACTTGAGGAGATAATAATTGAAAATTTCCCTAAAATGGGGAAGGAAATAATAACTCAAGTCCAAGAAACCCAGAGAGTCCCAAACAGGATAAACCCAAGGTGAAACACCACAAGACACATATTAATCAAATTAACAAGATCAAACACAAAGAATAAATATTAAAAGCAACAAGGGAAAAACAACAAATAACACACAAGGGGTTTCCCATAAAGAAACAGCTGATCTTTCAATAGAAACTCTGTAGGCCAGGAGGGAATGGCAAGACATAATTAAAGTGATGAAAGAAAATAACCTGCAGCCCAGATAACTGTACCCAGCAAGGATCTCATTCAAATATGAAGGGGAAATCAAAAGCTTTACAGACAAGCAAAAGCTGAGAGAATTCAGCACCACCAAACCAGCTCTCCAACAAATCCTCTAAAGGATATTCTCTAGACAGGAAACACAAAAAGAGTGTATAAACTCGAATGCAAAACAATAAAGCAAATGACAATGGGATCATACTTATCAATAATTACCTTAAACACAAATGGGTTGAATGCCCCAACCAAAAGACAAAGACTGGGTGAATGGGCAAAAACAAGACCCCTATATATGCTGTCTACAAGAGACCCACCTCAAAATAGGGGACACATTCAGAGTGAAACTGAAGGGCTGGAAAAAGATATTCTATGCAAATAGAGACCAAAAGAAAGCAGAAGTAGCAATATTCATATCAGATAAAATAGACTTTAAAACAAAGGCTGTGAAAAGAGCCAAAGGACACTACATAATGATCAAAGGATAAATCGAAAAAGAAGATGAAACTATTATAAATATATATGCACCCAACATAGGAACACCACAATATGTAAGAAAATTGCTAACAAATATGAAAGGGGAAATTAACAATAACACAATACTAGTGAGTGACTTTAATACCCCACTCACACCTGTAGGTAGATCAACTAAACAGAAAAATAACAAGGAAACACAAACTTTAAATGATATAATAGACCATTTAGACCTAATTGATATCTATAGGACATTTCATCCCAAAACAATGAATTTCACCTTTTTCTCAAGCACACACGGAACCTTCTCTGGGATAGATCACATCCTGGGCCATAAATCTAGCCTTGGTAAATGCAAAAATATTGAAATCATTCCAAGCATCTTTTCTGACCACAATACAGTAAGATTAGATCTCAATTACAGGAGAAAAATTATTAAAAATTCCAACATATGGAGGCTGAACAACACGCTGCTGAATAACCACAAATCATAGAAGAAATCAAAAAAGAAATCAAAATATGCACAGAAATAAATGAAAATGAAAACACAAGAACCCAAAACCTGTGGGACACTGTAAAAGCAGTGCTAAGGGGAAAGTTCATCGCAATACAGGCATACCTCAAGAAACAAGAAAAAGGTCAAATAAATAACCTAACTCTACACCTAAAGCAACTAGAAAAGGAAGAAATGAAGAACCCCAGGGTTAGTAGAAGGATAGAAATTTCAAAATTCTGGTAGAAATAAATGCAAAAGAAACAAAAGAGACCACACAGCAAAAATGAACAAAGCCAAAAGCTGTTTCTTTGAAAGGATAAATAAAACTGATAAACTATTAGCCAGACTCATCTAGAAACAAAGGGAGACAAATCAAATCAATAAAATTAGAAATGAAAATGGAGAGATCACAATAGACAACACAGAAACACAAAGGATCATAAGAGACTACCATCAGCAATTATATGTCAGGAAAATGGACAACGTGGAAGAAATGGACAAATTCTTAGAAAAGTACAACTTCCCAAAACTGAACCAGGAAGAAATAGAAAATCTTAACAGACCCATCACAAGCACGGAAATTGAAACTGTAATCAGAAATCTTCCAGCAAAGAAAAAGACCACGTCCAGACGGCTTCACAGCTGAATTCTACCAAAAATTTAAAGAAGAGCTAACACCTATCCTACTTAAACTCTTCCAGAAAATTGCAGAGGAAGGTAAACCTCCAAACAAATTCTGTGAGGCCACCATTACCCTAATACCAAAACCTGACAAAGATGCCACAGAAAAAGAAAACTACAGACCAATATTACTGATGAAAGTAGATGCAAAAATCCTTAACAAAAATCTACCAATCAGAATCCAAAAACATATTAAAAAGTTCATACACCATGACCAAGTGGGCTTTATCCTAGGGATGCAAGGGTTCTTCAATATCCAAAAATCAATAAGTGTAATACACCACAATAACAATTTGAAAATTAAAAGCCATATGATTATCTCAATAGACGCAGAGAAAGCCTTTGACAAAATTCAACATTCATTTATGATAAAGCTCTTCAGAAACCAGGGATAGAAGGAACATACCACAACATAATAAAGCTATATATGACAAATCCACAGCAAACATTATCCTCAGTGGTGAAAAATTGAAAGCATTTCCCCTAAGGTCAGGAACAACAAAGGTGCCCACTTTCACCACTACTAGTCAACATAGTTTTGGAAGTTTTGGCCACAGAAATCAGAGCACAAAAATAAATAAAAGGAATCCATATTGGAAAAGAAGATGTAACTCTCACTGTTTGCAGAAGACATGATCCTCTACATAGAAAACCCTAAAGACTCCACCAGAAAATTACTACAGCTAATCAATGAATATAGTAAAGTTGCATGATATAAAATCAACACACAGAAATCCCTTTCATTCCTATACACTAATAATGAGAAAATCAAAAGAGAAATTAAGGAAACAATTCCATTCACCATTGCAATGAAAAGAATAAAATACTTAGGAATATATCTACCTAAAGAAACTGAAAGACCTATATATAGAAAACTATAAAACACTGGTGAAAGAAATCAAAGAGAACACAAATAGATGGGGAAATATACCATGTGCATGGATTGGAAGAATCAATATAGTGAAAATGAGTATACTAACCAAAAAAATCTATAGATTTAATGCAATCCTTATCAAGCTACCAACAGTATTTTTCAAAGAGCTACAACAAATAATTTCAGAATGTGTATGGAAATACAAAAAACCTTGAAACCAAAGCAATCTTGAGAAAGAAGAATGGAACTGGAGGTATCAACCTTCCTGACTTCAGGATCTACTAGAAAGCCACAGTCATCAAGACAGTATGGTACTGGCACAAAGACAGAAATATAGATCAATGGAAATAATAGAAAGCCCAGATATAAATCCACACACCTATGAGCACCTTATCTTTGACAAAGGAGGCAAGAATATACAATGGAGAAAAGACAATCTCTTTAACAAATGGTGCTGGGAAAAATGGTCACCACTTATAAAAGAATGAAAATAGAACACTTTCTAATACCATACACAAAAATAAACTCAAAATGCATTAAAGATCTAAATGTAAGACCAGAAACTAAAACTCCTAGAGGAGAACATAGGCAAAACACTCTCCGACATAAATCACAACAGGATCATCTATGACCCACCTCTGAGAATACTGGAAATAAAAGCAAAAATAAACAAATGCAATCTAATTAAAATTAAAGCTTCTGCACAACAAAGGAAACTATAAGCAAGGTGAAAAGACAGCCTTTGGAATGGGAGATAATAATAGCAAATGCAGCAGCTGACAAACAACTAATCTCAAAAATTATACAAGCAACTCATGCAGCTCAATTCCAGAAAAATAAACAACCCAATCAAAAAATGGGCCGAAGAACTAAACAGACATTTCTCCAAACATACAGATGGCTAACAAACACATGAAAAGATGCTCAACATCACTCATTATCAGAGAAATGCAAATCAAAACCACAATGAGGTACCATTTCACACCAGGCAGAATGGCTGTGATCCAAAAGTCTACAAGCAATAAATGCTGGACAGGGTGTGGAGAAAAGGGTACCCTCTTATACTGTTTGTGGGAAAGCAGACAAATACAGTCACTCTGAAGAACAGTGTGGAGATTCCTTAAAAAACTGGAAATAGAACTGCCTTATGACCCAGCAATCCCACTGCTGGGCATACACACTGAGGAAACCAGAATTGAAAGACACACGTGTACCCCAATGTTCATCACAGGACTGTTTATTATAGCCAGGAGATGGAAGCAACCTAGATGTCCATCAGCAGATGAATGGATAAGAAAGGTGTGGTACATATACACAATGGAGTATTACTCAGCCTTTAAAAAGAATACATTTGAATCAGTTCTCATGAGATGGATGAAACTGGAGCCTATTATACAGAGTGAAGTAAGCCAGAAAGAAAGACACCAATGCAGTATACTAACGCATATATATGGAATTTAGAAAGATGGTAAGGATAACCCTGTATGTGAGACAGCAAAAGAGACAGATATATAGAACAGTCTTTTGGACTCTGTAGGAGAGGGCGAGGGTGGGGTGATTTGGGACAATGACATTGAAACATGTATAATATCATATAAGAAACTAATCACCAGTCCAGGTTTGACGCAGGATACAGAATGCTTGGAGCTGGTGCACTGGGATGACCCAGAGGGATGGTACAGGGAGGGAGGTGGGAGGGGGATTCAGGATGGGGAACACGTGTACACCAATGGCGGGTTCATGTAGATGTATGGCAAAACCAATACAATATTGTAAAGTAGTTAGTCTCCAATTAAAATAAATAAATTTAAATTTAAAAAAAAGAAAAAAAGGAAAGAAATCTGAAACTATATTCAAGAACTTCAGTTCAGTTCAGTTGCTCAGTCGTTTCCGACTATTTGTGAGCCCTTGAATGGCAGCACACAAGGCCTCCTTGTCCATCACCAATTCCCAAAGTCCACACATACTCAGGTCCATTGAGTTGGTGATGCCATCCAACCATCTCATCCTCTGTCATCCCCTTCTCCTCTTGTCCTCCATCTTTCCCAACATCAGGGTCTTTTCAAATGAGTCAGCTCTTTGCAAGAGCTGGTGGCCAAAGCATTGGAGTTTCAGTTTCAGCATCAGTCCTTTCAGTGAACATTCAGGACTGATTTCCTTTAGGATGGACACGTTGGATCTCCTTGTAGTCCAAGGGACAATCAAGAGTCTTTTCCAACACCACAGCTCAACAGTATCAATCCTTTGGGGTTCAGCTTTCTTTATAGTCCAATTCTCACATCCATCCATGACCACTGGAAAAACCATAGCCTTGACTACACGGACCTTTGTTGACATAGTAATGTCTCTGCTTTCCAATATGCTGTCTAGATTGGTGTCAACTTTCCTTTCAAGATGTAAATGTCTTTTAATTCCATGGCTGCAATCACCATCTGCAGTGATTTTGATGCCCAGAAAGATGAAATCAACCACTGTCATCACTATTTACCCATCTACTGGGCATGAAGTGATGGGACCCAATGCCGTGATCTTAGTTTTCTAAATGTTGAGCTTCAAGCCAACTTTTTCACTCTCCTCTTTCACGTTTATCAAGAGGTTCTTTATTCTTCTTAACTTTCTGCAATAGGGTGGTGTCATCTGCATATCTGAGGCTATGGATATTTCTCCTGGCAATCTTGATTCCAGCCTGTGGTTCCTCCAGCCCAGAGTCTTCATGATGTACTCTACATATAAGTTAAATAATCACGGTGACAATATACACCCTTGACGTTCTCCTTTCCTATTTGGAACCAGTCTGTTGTTTCATGTCCAGTTCTAACAGTTGCTTCCTGACCTGCATACACGTTTCTCAAGAGGCAAGTCAGGTGGTCTGGTACTCCCATCTCTTTAAGAAATTTCCACATTTTATTGTGATCCACACAGTTAAAGGCTTTGGCACAGTCAGTAAAGGAGAAGGAGGTGTTTTTCTGGAATTTCTTGCTTTTTTGATAATGCACTGGATGTTGGCAATACGATCTCTGGTTCATCTGCCTTTTCTAAAACCAGCTTGATCATCTGGAAGTTCATGGTTCACATATTGCTGAAGCCTGGTTTGGGAAATTTTAAGCATTACTTTACTAGTGTGTGAGATGAGTGCAATTGTGCTGTAGTTTGAGCATTCTTTGGCACTGCCTTTCTTTGGAATTGGAATGAAAACTGACCTTTTCCAGTCCTGTGGGCACTGCTTCGTTTTTGAAATTTTCTGTCATGTTTAGTACAGCACTTTCACAGCAGCATCTTTCAGGATTTGAAGTAATTCAACTGGAATTCCACCACCTCCAGTAGCTTTGTTCATAGTGATGCTTCCTAAGGCCCATTTGACTTCATACTCCAGGATGTCTGGCTCTAGGTGAGTGATCACACCATCGTGATTATCTGGGTCGTGAAGATCCTTTTTGTACAGTTTCTCTGTGTATTCTTGCCACCTCTTTTTAATATCTTCTGCTTCTGTTAGGTCCATACCATTTTTGTCCTTTATTGAGCTCATCTTTGCATGGAATATTCCCTTGGTATCTCTAATTTTCCTGAAGAGATCTCTAGTCTTTCTCATTCTGTTGTTTCCCTCTATTTCTTTGCATTGATTGCTGAGGAAGGCTTTCTTATCTCTCCTTGCTATTCGTGGGAACTCTGCATTCAAATAGGTATATCTTTGTTTTTCTCCTTTGCTTTTTGCTTCCCTTCTTTTCACAGCAATCTGTAAGGCCTCCTCAGACAGCCATTTTGCTTTTTTTGCATTTCTTTTCCATGCGGATGGTCTTGATTCCTGTCTCCTGTACAATGTCATGAACCTCCGTCCATAGTTCATCAGGCACTCTGTCTATTAGATCTAGTCTCTTAAATCTATTTCTCACTTCCACTGTATAGTCCTAAGGGATTTTATTTAGGTCATACCTGAATGATTTAGTACTTTCCTCCACTTTCTTCAATTTCAGTCTGAATTAGGCAATAAGGATTTCATGATCTGATCCACCGTCAGCTCCCAGTCTTGTTTTTGCTGACTGTATACAGCTTCTCCATCTTTGGCTGCAAAGAATATAATCAATCTGATTTGGGTGTAGACCATCTGTTGATGTCCATGGGTAGAGTCTTCTCTTGTGTTGTTGAAAGAGGTTGTTTGCTATGACCAGCACATTCTCTTGGCAGAACTATTAGCCATTGCCTTGCTTCATTCTGTACCCCAAGTCCAAATTTGTGTGTACTCCTGGTGTTTCTTGACTCCTACTTTTGCATTCCAGTCCCCTATAATGAAAATGACACCTTTTTTGGGTGTTCTCTAGAAGGTCTTGTAGGTCTTCATAGAACTGTTCAACTTCAGCTTCTTTGGTATTACTGATCATGGCATAGACTTGGATTACCATGATATTGAATGGTTTGCCTTGGAAACGAACAGAGATCATACTTTCATTTTTAAGATTACATCCAAGTACTGCATTTCAGACTCTTGTTGACTATGATGTCTACTCCATTTCTTCTAAGGGATTCCTGCACAGAGAAGTAAATATTATGGTCATCTGAGTTAAATTCACCCATTCCAGTCCATCTTAGTTCGCTTATTCCTAGAATGTCTATGTTCACTCTTGTCATCTCCTGTTTGACCACTTCCAATTTGCCTTGATTCATGGACCTAATAATCCAGGTTCCTATGCAATATTGCTCTCTATAGCATCTTATCTTGCTTCTATCACCAGTCCCATACACAACTTGTTGTTGTCTTTGCTTTGGCTCCATCCCTTCATTCTTTCTGGAGTTATTTCTCCACTGATCTCCAGTAGCATATTGGGTGCCTACCTACCTGGGCAGTTCATCTTTCATTATCATATCTTTTTGCCTTATCATACTGTTCATGGGGTTCTCAAGGCAAGAATACTGAAGCGGTTTGCCATTCCCTTTTCCAGTGGATCAAATTCTGTCAGATCTCTCCAACATGACCCGTCCTTCTTGGGTGGGCCCACAGGATATGGCTTAGTTCCATTGAGTTAGACAAGGCTGTGGTCCGTGTGACAGATTGGCTGGTTGTCTGTGATTATGGTTTCAGTCTGTCTGCCCTCTGATGCCCTCTCTCAGTGCCTACAGTCTTACTTGGGTTTCTCTTATGTTGGACGTGCAGTATCTCTTCACAGCTGCTCCAGCAAAGTACAGCTGCTGGTCCTTATCTTGGAAGTAGGGTAGCTCCTCTCGGCTGCTGCCCCTGATGTGGACGTGGGGTAGTTCCTCTCTGCCATGCATCTGCGCTCTTGTTGCAGCCGCCATGCATCTGCACCACCATCGCAGCTCTGGCGAGCAATAATTCAACAACTTATTGTTCCTCATATTGTTTCTGTTATTGTGACAGAATCGTATGTATATTAACAGGTAAAAGCACGACAACAATTAAAACTAATGTTCTGAAGTAAGCCTTTCAGTGGCTAGAAAAAGAGGTTCATACGTAACATATAGAAGTTTAATTCAAACCCTGCTGTCTTAAATCTTGAACTGAAAGCGTAATTTTGTACCAACTAATTATATTCCTTTTTATTTTAATTTTTAAGGAAAATGTGTACTTCCTCCTACGACCACTGTAAAGCCTAAAAGGAATGACAACTTGATAACAGGGACTATTCTGAGGTCTAACATCTAGCTTCCAAATACATTTCTCATCAGACGATCTTAAAGAGATGGCTAATTTCAGTACTGGGTAAAGAAATGCTCAAATTAATCTTGGGATTCCTGAAGGACCTGAAAGCTGAGGGACTTCAGAGACCAATGGGGACTGGAGAGAAAGTTTAGGAATCCAAATGAAAAGGCCAAACATCTACCAGTTTGTTGGGCAGAATGATGTTTCTGCTTCTCAACACACTGTTTATGTTTCTCATAGCTTTCCTGCCAAGAAGCAAATGCCTTCTGATTTCATGGCTGCAATCAGCATCCACAGTGGTTTTACAAGATGAAGAAATCTGTCACTGCTTCCACCTTTTCTCCTTCTATTTGCCATAAAGGATGGGGCTTTTCATATTTAATTTTAAGCTGTCCGAATGTGTCCAAATGTTAATAGGCAACATCCAATTTGTCACTGTGATAGACTACTGGGGCACCAACTCACTATTCTGAGCACTGAGAGAGAAAAATAATCATCAATATTTAAGCTATTTTTGTTTCTATTAAGCATAGGTTATGTAACTACAAACAGTTCCAGGAAAAGAATCTAGAATGTCCCTTCTAGGGGTGATGAGAGAGTGATGGAGAGCAGCTATAATACAAATGAAGCCTCACTCACTGGCCTGCAGCTCACCTCCTGCTGTGGAGGTCTTGTTCCTAATAGACCAAGGACTGGTACTGTTCCTGACCCACTGTGCTGGTATTGTGGACTCCTGCTCTAAACCCAATAGTGACATTGGGATATTGTCCCAATAGGAACATTCTGTAAGACAAACCACCCTGCTTCCTCCTTGTTTCTGAACAAACAAATGGCATTAAAATTGGGAGAGGAACAGTTATTTAGTCCTAAAGGAGAACAACCAAGTGCAACATATGAATACATTCTTTCAATAAACTGTGAAAAGACATCTGCCTTTTGAGAATCAGGGAAATTTTCACATGGACTGGATATTAAATATTCCTTTTATTGGGAACAAAAGAGCATTTTTTTTCATATCCTATCATTCGACCACAAATACTCATTATGTATATCTTATGAAATGTTCATTCGTCCTAAAATACTTAAGGAAAAATGAATAAGGAGTAAAAGAGAATGAAATGACAGTCTGTCTTGATTTAAAAACAGATAGCTGCTATGCTATGCATAGCTGCTATGGATTGAATTGTGTCCACCCTTGACTCTCAATATGATGGTATGAGGAAGTAGGACTTTTGGGAGGTATTCTGGTTGAGATGGGGTTTTGATGGTGGTCCCTCATGATGGGATTAGCTTCTCCCTCTTTTTCCTCTCTCATTTTCCCTCTTCTTGTTCCCTTCAACCACCACATGTGAGAACATAACAAGAAGAGAAAGACTGATGCAAGTCAAGAATGTCTTCCTGTGAACTCAATTGTCCACCACTTTGATGTTGCATAGTCTCCAGTCTATGACAACCTGTGGGACTAAGAGGTTAGTTTTGTAGTTACTGATGCCGAATGATGAAATGTAGGGTGTATAACACTCTTCTTTCTTATATTTGTTATGTTTGAAATTGTTTTGCAGTAAGAAGTTTATAGAAAGTCCATTTTGAAATTTCTGTCTTAGTGATACCCTGAGGAGACCAAGATAACAGATTCAAGCAGGTCCCCAATGAATGAGTGGTTGCAAGACCATATGCTCCTTACTCCAACTTATCTCTTGTCATCTGAAAACTCTCCCCCACACCTGACACCCTTACTGCCCCCCTCTCCCATCTGCATCTCCATTCCTCTGCTAAGCTGAGTCATCTAGTGGAGATATTGATGATTCAGGACAGGGTCTGGAAGCAGAAGGAATGCATACATTTTTAGGAAGAATGAACTAGGAAGACCCGTCTTGGCTTTCCCTTCTTTAGTGCCATCTGCAGGTGAGGGATTGGGCCAGGATAGGGTGGAAGGCACAAGTGGGACTGCATAGATATCTGGAAGTGAAATGAGCAGGAATTCAGAGTGCAGTAACCAGGAGGTGGGCAGCCTGCACAGAACCCAGGAGGGAAGGAAGAAGCACTGGGAAAAGAAAAGGGCCTCCCTGAGGACCAGACCTTCTTGAGTCTTCCGGTTAAACTTGGAGGTTGTGTCTTTCCTGCTGGAATTCCTGCTCCAGATGTGGAGGGGAGAGAGCTGTACTCACTGCTAATGAGTCACAGGGAGAGGGAGAGCCTCCCCCAGAGGCCCTTTGATCCCACTCTAACTGTGGGTATCATTCCAAGCCAGAGAGCAAATGGCAGGTAATCTAAAAGATGACCTACTTAAAATGGTATTTAAAATACTACAAAATTTGTCTAAGAGTCCTGGCATATCTAGTTCCCAGAGGTGTTTTTTTTTTTTTTTTTAGAGATGATTCATCAGCCTAATTTGGGTTTCTGCTGAGGAATCTACAAGCTTCCCCAGTGGTAACTTCTGACTTATAACTACCTTATCTCATCCCACAGAACCCAAATGATGAAAAGTTCCAGGGGGCTAGGCCTCTAAGGTCCTAGGTGTCACAGTAGATGTGTGCAAAGTGGTCTACTACTCCCAGTCCTGAGCCCAGGACCCATGAACATCACCAGACAGTTACAGCCCCCTGCCCAACAGAGGCGGCCTCAGCATCCTCAGCAACATGCACCTCTGGGCAACTGGGACACTGATTGGCATTGAACCTTATTTTGGAACAAGTGTTCTGGAGCAAGTCCAGTCTCCCTCATCCAAGAGATGGGAAACTGAACCCTGGGGTGTATGACTCACCTTAGCTGCAGGTAAGTTAGTGAAGGCTTGGGACCCAGAATCTCTGGTTTCCAGGCTAGGAGACTTCCAGTAAGGGAAAGATGAGAGAAAGCCCAATTGCATCCACTCCTGGGTACCTCTCAGAGGTCTGCAAGCACCAGAGTAAAAATTTCCTTCCCGTTGCCCCTCAAGTCTGATTTCGATTTTATCAGCAGACCTGCCTGCATGTAGCAGCAGGAAAGCAGTGTTCAGTGATCTTTCTTTGGGGTTCCAGGCACAGTGGGGGAGACCCACGCTCAGAGGCAGTTGTGAAGGTGGTGACTGACTCACTCCCAACTCAGATCCCCAGAGCTCCCACTCCTCCTTCACACAAGACAGACCCTTTGCTGACTGGGTAACATGAACCTGCATTCACAGCAAGAAGCATTCTCTTCTCAGCCTTCTGGCAACTTAGATATGTGCCTTATGTTTCCTCAGGGAACCACTGGCTGAGTGAGGTTGGGGTCTGAAACTAGCCTGGATGCAGGGGATGTGTTCCCTCTTTCATTCTCCAAATAGACTTTGCAGATTGAAAGGCCTTGAGAGAATTACAATCACCCTTATATTTTGTAGAGACTTTGCTTTATGAATCTGGTTGGAGAAAAGGACAGAAACACAGGACAAGGCTGGACATCTCTGGGTCCCAGCTGACTGCGAGTTGAGTTCCAGCCACCAGGCTTCACAGTCAGGTTCTGATGTTATTCACAAGCCACCTTTGAAGAAGGAATAGAGGAAAGAGTTTTTGGTCAGAGAAAGGTGTGGTCAAAGGGCCATGGGAATCACCTGGGGCAAGATGAAACAGCAGCCATTATTTGTTTCTTTGCTCTATTGGTTCCTTGGTGTTTCTACTCCTGAGAACAAGTACATGGAGATAGTCAGAGGCATTGGTGGTGCCCCTGGCACCTGATGCTCCTGGTGATAAACAGATTGTCCAGACCATATTCAGCCTCGTAATAGCCCCAGGTTCTCCCTTCTTGGGAAGGCTGACATGCCTCATTTCTTCTAACTCACAAGTGAAGCATGGGATGAGGTCGTGGTGGTTGACCTGTAGGCCAAGTTCCAAGCATGCAAGAAAGGTTGGCAGTGGAAGGGTAGCCATTTATTAAACTTGGTTATCTTGGTCCTTAGCAGGGGCTACTTCCCACACCTAGAATATTATTCTCCCAGCTTTTTGTATGGCTGGGTCCTTCTAAACATTTAGCATCATCTCAAATGAGTCTCTCTCAGGCTTGCTTTCCCTGGCCACTGCACTGTCACAAGTAGAGACCTTCATCCAAAAAGTGCCTAGACCCTTCCTTCCGTCAAAACAATAAATATAGTTAACAAAGTGGAAAGGTGGGAGAGAGATAAATTGAGAGTTTGAGATTAATATATGTATACTACTTTATTTAATAGATAACCAATAATGACCTACTGTATAGCACAGGAATTCTGATCAGTAGTCTATAATATCCTGTATGGGAAAAGAATCTAAGAAACAATGGATACGTGTGTATGTATAACGGAATTAATTTCCCATACATATAATATTAGTACAATGCCGTAAATCAACAACATTCCTATATAAATCAAAACCTGAAATTGTTTTTTAAAATGCTTTCATGTAGAGACCCATGGAGTTCTTTAGACTTTCAGGATTTCAGATGTGGTGCTGGAGATGGCAGAACGGGTGCAGAAATCTAGACATTATCTGAGTTTGCATTTTCCTGAGCTTTGGTGTCTTTTGCTTCTAGTGTCACCTTTGATTTGTCTTTGGAGGATCTGATACAAGGGCTTGGAGACTCTAGCTGGGTGTTAGTTGAAGGATGAGAGGGAGGAGACAGTGGGAGAGTGAAATCCCAGCTCCCTAGCCTTGGGTTGGGGCACATTTGAGGCACAACTTATATCCCAAGTTCCCTGTGAAAACAGGCTGTATCTTCCCTCTCCACGACTTGCATGATATCAGACTCAGACTGGTTTCATCCTTTTACATGTCCTGCTTCCCCTGAGACCTCACTGGTTTCTCTGGGAGAATTTTTTTTTTTTTTTTGACAGCACTAGGTCTTCATTGTGGAGAAAGCAATGGCACCCCACTCCAGTACTCTTGCCTGGAAAATCCCATGAACAGAGAAGCCTGGAAGGCTGCAGTCCATAGGTCGCTGAGGGTTGGACATGACTGAGCGACTTCACTTTCACTTTTCACTTTCATTCATTGGAAAAAGAAATGGCCACCCACTCCAGTGTTCTTGCCTAGAGAATGCCAGAGATCACAGAGCCTGGCGGGCTGATGTCTATGGGGACACAAAGAGTAGGACACAACTGAAGTGACTTAGCAGCAGCAGCAGGTCTTTATTGCTGCTCAGGAATTCTCTATTTTCAGCAAGCAAGGGCTACTCTGTAATGGCAGTGCACTAGATTTTCAATCCTGTGCTTCTCGTAAAGTTGATCACAGGCTCTAGGGCACTCAGGCTCAGTAGTTGTGCCCACTGGCTTATTTGCCCTGGGGCATTTGCAATCTTCCCAAACCAGGTCCAAACGCATATCTTAAGCACTGGATCAAAGGGAAAACACTCTGGAAGGAATTTGAAATACATAACTTTTACATGAAACTTGGCACCATGGCATGTTTATGAGGAGACTAAGAGAGGATTGTCTCTGCTTCAAGAAACCTCCTGAGATCAGGACTGATTGAGGTTCCCCTCCCAAGTATTCCTACAGGATCTTGAAGCAGTCCTAACATGTGGTTTGTTCTTGCTTCAGTTTCTGAATCCCACACTAGATCACACCTTCCAGAGGGCAGGGCTGTCACTTGACTCACTTATAAGTATATGTCAGTAGATATTGTCTCATTCAGACCCCAATGTCAAGACAAGGCTAACACAAAGATCTGTTATTCTATTACGAGTGTTAGATTACAGTTTCAACGACTGTAATCAAACCCTAAATAACATTATCTTAAATACAATATAATTTCAATTCTCTGTCATATAATGTTACTGTAGGTCTCTCCACAGAAATGGGGATCCACTTCTTTCTTATCATATCTTCCACCTGTGCTACCTCAGATCATATCAGATCACTCACTCAGTTGTGTCCGACTCTTTGCGATCCCATGAATCGGAGCATGCCAGGCCTCCCTGTCCATCACCAACTCCCGGAGTTCACTCAGACTCACGTCCAATGAGTCAGTGATGCCATCCAGTCATCTCATCCTCTGTCATCCCCTTCTCCTCTTGCCCCCAATCCCTCCCAGCATCAGTCTTTTCCAATGAGTCAACTCTTTGCATGAGGTGGCCAGGTACTGGAGTTTCAGCTTTTGCATCATTCCTTCCAAAGAAATCCCAGGGCTGATCTCCTTCAGAATGGACTGGTTGGATCTCCTTGCAGTCCAAGGGACTCGCAAGAGTCTTCTCCAACACCACAGTTCAAAAGCATCTATTCTTCGGTGCTCAGCCTTCTTCACAGTCCAACTCTCACATCCATACATGACCACAGGAAAAACTATAGCCTTGACTAGACGGACCTTTGCTGGCAAAGTAATGTCTCTGCTTTTGAATATGCTATCTAGGTTGGTCATAACTTTCCTTCCAAGGAGTAAGCATCTTTTAATTTCATGGCTGCAGTCACCATCTGCAGTGATTTTGGAGCCCAGAAAAATAAAGTCTCACACTGTTTCCACTGTTTCCCCATCTATTTCCCATGAAGTGATGGGACTGGATGCCATGATCTTCATTTTCTGAATGTTGAGCTTTAAGCCAACTTTTTCACTCTCCTCTTTCACTTTCATCAAGAGGCTTTTTAGTTCCTCTTCACTTTCTGCCATAAGAGTGGTGTCATTTGCATACCTGAGGTTATTGATATTTCTCCTGGCAATCTTGATTCCAGCTTGTGTTTCTTCCAGTCCAGCATTTCACATGATGTACTCTGCATATAAGTTAAATAAACAGGGTGACAACATACAACCTTGACGAACTCCTTTTCCTATTTGGAACCAGTCTGTTGTTCCATGTCCAGTATTCACTGTTGCTTCCTGACCTGGATACAAATTTCTCAAGAGGCACACCAGGTGGTCTGGTATTCCCATCTCTTTCAGAATTGTCCACAGTTTATTGTGATCCACACAGTCAAAGGCTTTGGAATAGTCAATAAAGCAGAAATAGATGCTTTTCTGGAATTCTCTTGCTTTTCCATGATCCAGCGGATATTCGCAAATTTGACCTCTGGTTCCTCTGCCTTTTCTAAAACCAGCTTGAACATCTGGATTTCACGGTTCACATATTGCTGAAGCCTGGCTTGGAGAATTTTGAGCATGAGTTTACTAGCATGTGAGATGAGTGCAATTGTGCGGTAGTTTGAGCATTCTTTGGCATTGCCTTTCTTTGGGATTGGAATGAAAACTGACCTTTTCCAGTCCTGTGGCCACTGCTGAGTTTTCCAAATCTGCTGGCATATTGAGTGCAGCTCTTTCACAGCATCACCTTTCAGGATTTGGAATAGCTCAACTGGAATTCCATCACCTCCACTAGCTTTGTTCATAGTGATGCTTTCTAAGGCCCACTTGACTTCACATTCCAGGATGTCTGGCTCTAGGTCAGTGATCACACCATCGTGATTATCTGGGTCGTGTAGATCTTTTTTGTACAGTTCTTCTCTGTATTCTTGCCATCTCTTCTTAATATCTTCTACTTCTGTTAGGTCCATACCATTTCTGTCCTTTATCGAGCCCATCTTTGCATGAAATATTCCTTTGGTATCTCTGATTTTCTTGAAGAGATCTCTAGTCTTTCCCATGCTGTTGTTTTCCTCTATTTCTCTGCATTGATCGCTGAAGAAGGCTTTCTTATCTCTTCTTGCTATTCTTTGGAACTCTGCATTCAGATGCTTATATCTTTCCTTTTCTCCTTTGCTTTTCACTTCCTTTCTTTTCACAGCTATTTGTAAGGCCTCCCCAGACAGCCATTTTGCTTTTTTGTATTTCTTTTCCATGGGAATGGTTTTGATCCCTGTCTCCTGTACAATGTCATGAACCTCATTCCATAGTTCATCAGGCACTCTATCTATCAGATCTAGGCCCTTAAATCTATTTCTCACTTCCACTGTATAATCATAAGGGATTTGATTTAGGTCATACCTGAATGGTCTAGTGGTTTTCCCTACTTTCTTCAATTTAGGTCTGAATTTGGCAATAAGGAGTTCATGGTCTGAGCCACAGTCAGCTCCTGGTCTTGTTTTGCTGACTGTATAGAGCTTCTCCATCTTTGGCTGCAAAGAATATAATCAATCTGATTTCGGTGTTGACCATCTGGTGATGTCCATGTTTAGAGTCTTCTCTTGTGTTGTTGGAAGAGGGTGTTTGTTATGACCAGTGCATTTTCTTGGCAAAACGCTATTAGTCTTTGCCCTGCTTCATTCCGTATTCCAAGGCCAAATTTGCCTGTTACTCCAGGTGTTTCTTGACTTCCTACTTTTGCACTCCAGTCCCCTATGATGAAAAAGACATCTTTTTGGGGTGTTAGTTCTGAAAGGTCTTGTAGGTCTTTATAGAACCGTTCAACTTCAGCTTCTTCAGCATTACTGGTTGGGGCATAGACTTGGATTACTGTGATATTGAATGGTTTGCCTTGGAAACGAACAGAGCTCATTCTGTCGTTTTGGAGATTGCATCCATGTACTGCACATGGACTCTTTTGTTGACCATGATGGCCACTGCATTTCTTCTGAGGGATTCCTGCCCGCAGTAGTAGATATAATGGTCATCTGAGTTAAATTCACCCTTTCCAGTCCATTTCAGTTCGCTGATTCCTAGAATGTCGACATTCACTCTTGCCATCTCTTGTTTGATCACTTCCAATTTGCCTTGATTCATGGACCTGACATTCCAGGTTCCTATGCAATATTTCTTTTTACAGCATCGGACCTTGCTTCTATCACCAGTCACATCCACAGCTGGTTATTCTTTTTGCTTTGGCTCCATCCCTTCATTCTTTCTGGAGTTATTTCTCCACTGATCTCCAGTAGCATATTAGGCACCTACTGATCTGGGGAGTTTCTCTTTCAGTATCCTATCATTTTGCCTTTTCATACTGTTCACAGGGTTCTCAAGGCATAAATACTGAAGTGGTTTGCCATTCCCTTCTCCAGTGGACCACATTCTGTCAGATCTCTCCACCATGATCCGCCCATCTTGGGTTGCCACACGGGCATGGCTTAGTTTCATTGAGTTAGACAAGGCTGTGGTCTTAGTGTGATTAGATTGACTAGTTTTCTGTGAGTATGGTTTCAGTGTGTTTGCCCTCTGATGCCCTCTTGTAACACCTACCGTCTTAATTGGGTTTCTCTTAGCTTAGGCATGGGGTATCTCTTCAGGGCTGCTCCAGCAAAGCGCAGCCATTGCTCCTTATCTTGGACCAGGGGTATCTTCTCACCACTGCCCTTCCTGACCTTCAATATGGAATTGCTCCTCTAGGCCCTCCTGTGCCCACGCAACCACAGCTCCTTGGACGTGGGGTTGGTCCATGCTATTTACCTCTGGTCTAAAATGGCTGCTCCAGCCCCTGTCGTTACATCTGCATTCCAGCTAGTGGGACAGAAAATAATACTTCCATTTGGAAGTGACATATCACCTATACTCAAATCCCACTGGCCAAAGAATCTTCCATGGTCATGGCAAACCTGGGGGTGGTGGGCACACAGAAGGACAGGGGAATGTGATCAAAGTTCAGAACATTCATGATGAGTTACAAGGGCCACCACCCCTCATTCATATCCCTGTATTCATTCTTCTTTGGTTCTCCCCACAGAGCTCTCTGTCAGTTTTGGCCTGCAGATATGGATATGGATGAGGTTATAAGAGAGGACATGGCCCAGGCTGTACAAATATGGAGAAAACAAGAATGGAAAGAAGATATGAAAGTATAAAATTCAAAATCCAAAGAAAAGCATGCTTATAATCATAATTTTTCATTTATACAATTTAGGTATAATGATTGATGAATCAATTTATAAAATAAAAAATTAGAGAAATGTAAAATATAAATATGTTCACCAAACCCAACAAAATATTAAAGCTATAATGTATTAAACACATAGTAGTATCAGGATTAAGTGTGGATGCACATTGCAAAAAACTAAAACAACTATAATTTAGCAAGATAAAATTGATTTTTCTCTGCCACTGAAACAAAGCTGGAGGTGGTCCAGCCAGAGATTGTGTGCTATCCATCTCCAAAGTTACATGTTTGTCCAATACAACTGCAGGAGTTCCAGCCATCACAACTAAAATCCAGACAACAGTTAGAAAGAAAGTAGGGAAGGTAAGAGTCCCATCTCTCAACTAAATCAGCTCCTTGAAAGCAGTCTTCCAAGAAATCCCTCTTACATATCTGCTTGTATCTCTAAGTCACCTGTCATGACTAAGAGAACGGGTGGGCAGGAAATGCAGTCCTGTAGCTACTGGGCTCATGGCTATATAACAAACCATTTGCAGTTTTTAAAGAGAAGAAGAAAACAGATCTTTTTTTTTTTTCCAGTGACTTGTACTTTTTTTTTAATTTTTATTTTATTTTTAAACTCCACAATATTGTACTAGCTTTGCCAAACATTTTGTAAGTAGCCTGCAGTGCCTGACTTAAAGAACAACAACAACAAATAAAAAGAATAGAATAAGCTGAATGTCTGGGAACAGTGTGGGAGCCAGGAGAAAGGAGCAGCAATGAGAAACAGCTAGATGGATCTGAACTGTGCTCTAGAAAATAGAGGCAGACTGGTCAGTAGAGATCTTCTAAGAACTGGAATGAGGATTAAACGTACCACATGACCCAATTTGTTTTGCAAACTGCTTTTCCAACCCAGGTCCCAAATCTCTCTCAATTCTTCAGCTTCTAAATACCTTGTCTTTGTTACCTCACATTCTGACCTACCTGTCTCACCTTCCTTATTTCTGTTCACATCACTTCTCCATCTAATCCACCAGCATTACAAGATCCAGTATTGAGAACTTAGCAACACTTTCTAGAAGTGGGTAGAAACACAATGACTATTTCTACTTTACTATTTGTTTGTCCTGATCACGGCCTTTTGAAAATACTGAAATCGCTAGAATTATGGAGATCTCACGTTTCCTCTAAAATCCCAACCAAGAATGTGACTTCCTTGGACCTGGAGGAGATGCGTTCACGTTTGGACCCACAGGTTTAGCAGAACAGTAAGCCCCCTGTATATAAACAAGTTACTTTTAAAAAGAGTGTTCAAAGTCCCAATTTCTTCATAAATCCAACAAAGTTACTTAGATAGCCAACAAAGACATTTACCTATATATTAGTGTAGTTTAATAGCTTTATGATACTTTTCACACTAATAATACATAAAAAAAAAAAACACACACAAACAATAAAAGAAACATTTTTAATCTTGTGGTACCTGGATAGGGCATGGCAACACACTCCAGTATTCTTGGTCTGGAGAATCCCCATGGCAAGAGGAGCCTGGCAGACTACAGTCCATATGTTGAAAATTCAGACATAGCTTAGCAGCTAAGTACACCTTTAAAAATAGAATAGTAGTACCATCTACACTACAACTGAATTTATGCTTCCTTTCAGAAAGCGTTGGCTTGACATAAAAGTCTTGGACTATTGTACTCCACACCATTCTGTACAGTAAAGTACAAAAAAGCACACCAACTTTTCTTAGATGTGCCCAAAACAATGTGTGTCAGATCTGTGAACTAACTGATGTGATGGCACATGCAAATGCACTTTCAAATGATTGAAAGTTTTCAACTTGAACGTTTGTATGTAACAAACTTGCTACACAGGTTTTCAGTGAATGTATGTAGTGAAGGGACAAGAGAGGAGAGTAATGAGCTGCCTGTTCTTTCACTTTTGACGTGTATTATGGCCACTCTGAATAGGAATTTTATGGCCACTCTGAATAGGAATTTCTTTGGATGTAACTGAGACCCTGTGGATGGGAACATGTGTGCAAGTGACAGAGGACCAGGATCCCAGGAGATAGGACAAGAGCCGTGACTGGTTGAAAAGAGCCAAGAGCGCAAAATATGAGGAAACAAGTTTTCACTGGTTTATGTGAAAGACTCAGGAAATATCATCTGGCTTTGTGTGTAGTGATTGAGCTGTGGTTTAAAGGAGCATGACTTGTTGCCCAGGATGAGCAAGAGAGGAGAAGAGAGAGGAGAGTGAACCATGAAAATCAAACATGTATGTCTAGTATTGTCTATGTATGTCAAGTAGGTCTACTACTGAAGAGATGTAAGTCCTGTCAATTTATCTGCTCCCTCCTGAAAAGAATTAGAATTCTGAAAGATGGAAGGTCTGCATTATGCTAGCACCTTCTTCTTCTTCTGTCCAGTGAACATTGGTTTCTAATGCCATTTCTTTATAAACAGAGGATGTACTTTGTATGATTGAAGTCTTCTAATTTACTGTTCCATATAATCTTCTGGTGCTATTCTGTCCCCAAGCACGTGGGGCCCTGGGGCCTGGCAGGCTCTGTTTTGGCTGCACAGTGCAGTGTATGGGAATCTGCTGTCGTCTGGGCCCTGGGTTATATCTTCGGCCTTGGTTCACATGTGAGGTGTTAACTCTCAAAGTGAGTGAAGTTGCTCAGTCGTGTCCGACTCTTTGTGACCCCATGGACTGTAGCCCACCAGGCTCCTCTGTCCATGGGATTCTCCAGGCAAGAATACTGGAGTGGGTTGCCATTGCCTTCACTAATGAGGTTATTTCTAGTTGGGTTTATTTCGATCACCTTGCTCTTTATCTTCAGTTTGTCCCATGTTCTTTCTTTCCATGTCTCTTTTTATCCCTGACTTCTTTGTGACTGAGTAGTTTTTATGATTCACTTTTATATCCTTTGTCACTTTGTTAAGTATAACTGATTTTAAAGTTTTAAGATCCATAGTATTCATCTTTAACTTGACAGTATACCATTATTAATTATGATAATTATTAAATCATTTATCTATTTATCATTTCTTTGTCTGTACTGGGTCCTAGTGTGGCATGCAGAATCTTCCTTGTGGTAGGGACTCTCTATTTGAGGAGGGAAAGCTCAGTACTTCCAGCATGTAAACTCTATTTGAGACATTCAGGCTTAGTTGTCCAGTGGCATGTGGGATCTTAGTTCTCTGGCAAAGGACAAACCTTTTCCATTTGCAAATGCTTTGCATTGCAAAGCAGATCCTTAACCACTGGACCACCAAGGAAGTCCATATATTTACATTTTAATACGTATTACATGTTTATCATTTTGGATACTGTTCATTCCCACTGTAGATCCAGATTTTCACTTCGTTTTAAATTCCTTCTGACTTGAAACGTTTTATAAAAGGTCTGTTGGTGGTGATGCACTCTTGTAGTTGTTGTATGTCTAAGAAAGTATTTTATCCTGTTTTTGATAAGTATTTTTCTGGGGTATAGAATTCTGAGCCAATTATATTTCTCTCAGCATTTAAGATGCGGTGCCATTGTCCTCTGGCTAACATTATTTCATTTGCCTAATCTGCTGTCATCCCCATTTTTTTGTTCTACTGTGTCTGTTTCTCCTTCTGGTTACATTTCTTTGGTTGATTGTCTTAAAACATGAATTATGATATGCCATTGTATAGTTTTCATATTTCTTGGCCTTGAATTAATTGAGCTTCTGTGTTAATGGGTTTAAAGCTTTCAGTATACCTGGGAATTTTTCAGCCAGTACTTATGAAGTTCTTTGCTCTATTCTCCTGTTGTTCACTTCCAGTGGGATTTCATTTACACATATTTTAACACTTGTAAAATTACTTCAAATTTCTCTGATGCACAATTAATTTTTCCCACAGTCTTTGCATGTCTATCTTACATGTCTCTGTTTAACATACTTAATATTCTTCAGCTTCATGAATATAAGGATTATTGATGTAGTAAGCATTTTAATGTCCTTCCCTGCTAATTATGCCATATATATTTTACTTGTATTTTTACTAATTGATTTTTCCCTCATTATGGATATTTTCTTTCTTCTTTACACATCTGTAATTTGTTTTTCTTTTAAATTTAATTATTTATCTTAATCAGAGTATAATTACCTAGCAATATTGAGATGAAACTAGGACAAATATTTTTACAATTTATATGGAAATTTTAAATTGGATTGTGGATGTGGTCACTTTACCTTTGGATGCTGGATATTTTTTAATTTTTATAAACTATTCCTTTCACTGTTTGCAAACACTGTTAATTTCTTGGAAACAATTGCATTTTTTGAAGGCTTGCTGTAAAGTTTTTTAAGATGAGATACAACCAGCCTTAAGACCATGTTTACTATTCCCCACTAGGAAGGCAATATTGTCTTCAGGGCCCTATTGATCTCATGGGAAATAGGAGTAATTTCGAGGGCACTCCTAAGATGGCAGAGGAATAGGAGAGGGACACCACTTTCTCCCCAACAAATTCATCAAAAGAACATTTGAACGCTGAGTAAATGCCACAAAACAACTTCTGAAGACAGGCAGAAGACATCAGGCACCCAGAAAAGCAGCCCATTGTCTTCAAAAGGGGGTAGGAAAAAATGTAAAAGATAAAAACAGAGACAAAAGAGGTAGGGACAAAGATCCATACCGGGAAGGGAGTCTTAAAAAAGAGAGAAGTTTCCGCACACCAAGAAACACTCTCACTGGCGAGTCTGTGGCAACCCTTGGAACCTCAGAGGGCAACATAACTGGGAGGAAAAATAAATAAATAATTTAAACCCACAGATTGCATGCCCCACGGTAACTCCCAGCACAGAAGCAGCACAGAAACCTGCATCCACCACTAGCAAGCGGGGGCTGGGCAGGGAGGCACGGGCTGCATTGCTTAAAATAAGGACCGGACCTGAATGCCCTGAGGGCAATCTGAGGGAATTAACTTGAAATAACAAACCAGACCCTGGGATAGCTACCCCAGCAAAAATCCATAAACTAAGACACCGCCAGGCCTTCTCACAGAGCAAAGGACTGAGCAGAGCTAGCCAGCTGTGGACCAGCCCATCCCCTGCCAGAGACAGGGAGGCGAGGGCAGCCAAAGCCGGAAGGGGGAAATCTCGGCCCCAGAGAGGCATCATCTACCAAACTGCAAGCAGAGTTTGTTGCTCACCAAGACTTCTTGGGATTCTGGACAGTTAATGTCCGCCTGAGAAGGTGCGCTGGTTGTACACCCGGAAAAATGAGCAGCAGGGAAGAGAGAGGCAATAAGTAGCAGTGACTGTGCTCTCCAAACACCCGGTCAACTGAGTGGCTCAGACCTGGGAAGGGCACAAAACGCAGGCCCAACCAAGTCTGCGCCTTTAAGGAGTACCCAAGTACTTAAACCTGAGCAGCTTAGACCTGGGAAGTGCATGCAACCCAGGGCTCTCCTTAGACAATTCCTGGCAGAGCAACCTAGAGGCTGAGCAGTGTAGACTGTGAAAGCACACACACTGTGAGCGGGGGCAAACTCAGTGTGCCTGAGAAACTGGGAGCACTCCCCACACACGCCAGTGATATTTGTTTGCAGCGTTCCTCCCTCCCCACAGTATGACTGAACAAGTGAGCCTAAAAAATTGTTCACCACCACCCCCTTGGGTTAGGGTGGAAATTAGACACTGGAAACTAAAACAGAGGGAACCGCCCTGGAAGTGACAGGTGCAATAGATTAAAACCCTGCAGTTAGCACCGACTACATAAGGAGGACACTATAGATCTTGAGAACTATAAGCTGGATGAAGAAACTAACTGAAAGCAAACTGACCCCACACTGTTCACAAAAACACCAGAGAAAGTCCTATATTTTTTTTTTTTACTATTTTCGTTCTTTAAATTTAATTTTTTTTAATTTTTGCATCCTCTACTACTCCTTTAATTTTCATTTTTATAACCTACTATTACTTTGAAAAAAAGACCCTATTTCTTAAAGCAAACTTCATATATATATATATATATATATATATATATATATATTTGTGACTTGGTTTTTTTCCTTAAATATTGTATTTTTGAGAATCCAAATTCTACTCTAGATTTTCAAATTTTGCTTTTTGGTATTTGGTATCAATTTTGTACCTTTAAGAACCCAATCTTCAGTAACCACTTTTACTTGGGAGAGAGATCACTGGCCTGATTGCTCTCTTCCAATTTGGATCTCCTTTTTCTTTACCAGGTTGCCTCTATCTCCTCCCTTCCCGATTGTCTTCTCTACCCAACTCTGTGAACCTATTTGAGTGTTCCCGACTGTGGAGAACACTTAGGGAACTGATTACTGTCTGGAATGTCTCTCTCCTTTTGATTCCACACTTTATCTCCCTGGCCACCTCTGTCTTCTTCCTCCCTCTACTCTTCTCTGTGTAACTCTGTGAACATCTCTGAGGGATCCAGACTGTGGACAGCACATAAGTTAGTTCAGTTCAGTCACTCAGTCATGTCCAACTCTTTGCAATCCCATGAAGTGCAGCATGCCAGGCCTCCCTGTCCATCACCAACTCCCGGAGTTCACTCAGACTCACATCCATCGAGTCAGTGATGCCATCCAGCCATCTCATCCTCTGTCTTCCCCTTCTCCTCCTGCCCCCAATCCCTCCAAGCATCAGAGTCTTTTCCAATGAGTCAACACTTCGCATCAGGTGGCCAAAGTAGTGGAGTTTCAGCTTTAGCAAATTTCTTTCAAAGAACACCCAGGACTGATCTCCTTTAAAATAGACTGGTTGGATCTCCTTGCAGTCCAAGGGACTCGCAAGAGTCTTCTCCAACATCACTGTTCAAAAGCATCAATTCTTCACTGCTCAGCTTTCTTCACAGTCCAACTCTCACACCCATACATGACCACTGGAAAAACCATAGCCTTGACTAGACAGACCTTTGTTGGCATAGTAATATCTCTGCTTTTCAATATGCTATCTAGGTTGGTCATAACTTTCTTTCCAAGGAGTAAGCATCTTTTAATGTCGTGGCTGCAATCACCATCTACAGTGATTTTGGAGCCCGAATAAATAAAGTTTGATACTGTTTCTACTGTTTTGCCATCTATTTCCCATGAAGTTATGTGACCAGATACCATGATCTTCATTTTCTGAATGTTGAGCTTTAAGCCAACTTTTTCAGTCTCCTCTATCACTTTCATCAAGAGGCTTTTTAGTTCCTCTTCACTTTCTGCCATAAGGGTGGTGTCATCTGCATATCTGAGGTTACTGATATTTCTCCAAGCAATCTTGATTCCAGATTGTGCTTCTTCCAGCCCAGTGTTTCTCATGATGTACTCTGCATATAAGTTAAATAAGCAGTGTGACAGTGTACAGCCTTGGCATTGGCATACTCCTTTTTTAGGGAAGTGATTACTGGCTAGCTTCTCTCTCCCCTTTTGATTCCCCCTCTTCTCCTCCTGTTCACCTCTCTCTCCATCCTCCCTCTTCTCTTCTCTGTGTAACTCTGTGAACACCTCTGAGGGATCCAGACTGTGGAGAGCTCATAAGGAAGAGATTACTGGCTAGTTTGCTCTCTCCCCTTTTGATTCTCCCTCTTCTGCTCCTGGTCACCTCTGTCTCCCTCTTCCCTCTTCTCTTCTCCATGTAACTCTGTGAATCTCTCTGGATGTCCCTCACTATGGAGAAATTTTTCATCTTTAACCTAGATGTTTTATCATTGGTGCTCTATAGATGGAGAAGTCTTGCAGCTACTGTAAGAATAATACTGAAAATCAGAGTCAGGAGGCTTAAGTCTAAATCCTGAGAACACCAGAGAACTCCTGACTCCAGGGAACATTAATCAATAGGAGCTCATCAAACGCCTCCCTACCTACACTTAAATCAAGTACCACCCAAGGGCCAACAAGTTCCAGAGCAAGACATACCACACAAATTTTCCAGCAACACAGGAACGTAGCTCTGAGCTTCAATATACAGGCTGCCCAAAGTCACTCCAAACCCATTGAAACCTCATAACTCATTACTGGACCCTTTATTGCACTTCAGAGAGGAGAAATACAGGTCTGCGCACCACCACCCCTCCCCCAAACACCGACACAAGCTTCCCTAACCAGGAAACCTTGACAAGCCACCCATCCAACACCACCCACAGAGAGGAAGCATCACAATAAGGAGAACTCCACAAACTGCCAGAATACGGAAAGGCAACCCCAAATACAGCAATATAAACAAGATGAAGAGGCACAGAAATACCAAACAGGTAAAGGAACAGGATAAATGTCTGCCAAACCAAACAGAAGAGGAAGAGATAGGGAATATACCTAATAAAGAATTCCGAATAATGATAGTGAAAATGATCTAAAATCTTGAAAACAAAAAGGAATTACAGATAAATAGCCTGGAGACAAGAATTTAGAAGATGCAAGAAAGGTTGAACAAGGACCTAGAAGAAATAAAAAAGAGTCAATATATAACGAATAAAGCAATAAATGAGATAAAAAATAAAAAAAAAAAAAAAAAACATGCTGGAGGAACCAAGAGTAGGATAACAGAGACAGAAGATAGAATAAGTGAGGTAGAAGATAGAGTGGTAGAAATCAATGAAACAGAGAGGGAAAGCAAAAAGAAAAAAAGAATTAAAAGAAATGAGGACAATCTCAGAGACATCTGGGACAATGTTAAATGCCCCAACATTCAAATCATAGGAGTCCCAGAAGAAGACAAAAAGAAAGACCATGAGAAAATACTTGAGATAATAGTTGAAAACTTCCCTAAATTGGGGAAGGAAATAATCATGCAAGTCCAAAAAACCCAGAGAGTCCCAAACAGGATAAACCCAAGTTGAAACACCCAAAACACATATTAATCAAATTAACAAAGATCAAACACAAAGAACAAATATTAAAAGCAGCAAGGGAAAAACAACAAATAGCACACAAGGGGATTCCAATAAGGATAACAGCTGATCTTTCAATAGAAAATCTTCAGGCCAGGAGGGAATGGCAAGGCATACTTAAAGTGATGAAAAGAAAAAAAAAAAAAACTACAGCCCAGATTACTGTACCCAGCAAGGATCTCATTCAAATATGTAGGAGAAATCAAAAGGTTTACAGAAAAGCAAAAGCTGAGAGAATTCAGCACCACCAAATCAGCTCTCCAACAAATACTAAAGGATATTCTCTAGAGAGGAAACAGAGAAAGGGTGTATAATCTCAAACCCAAGACAATAAAGTAAATGGCAATGAGATCATACTTATCAATAATGACTTTAAATGTAGATGGGTCGAATGCCCCAAACAGAAGACAAAGGCTAGCTGAATGGATGCAAAAACAAGACTCCTATATGTGTTGTCTACAAGAGACCATCCTCGAAAAAAGGGACACATTCAGATTGAAAGTAAAGGGCTGGAAAAAGATATCTCATTCAAATGAAGACCAAAAGTAAGCAGGAGTAGCAGTACTCATATCAGATAAGATAGACTTTAAAACAAAGGCTGTGAATAGAGACAAAGAAGGACACTACATAATGATCAAAATATCAATCCAAGAGGAAGATATGACAATTATAAATTTAAAGCACCCAACATAAGAGCACCACAATATGTAAGACAAATGCTAACAAGTATGAAAAGGGAAATTAACAATAATACAATAATAGTGGGAGACTTTAATATCCCACTCATATCTATGACTAGATCAACTAAACAGAAAATTAACAAGGAAACACAAACATTAAATGGTACAATAGACCTGTTAGACCTAATTGATATCTATAGGACATTTCACCCCAAAACAATGAATTTCACCTTTTTCTCAAGTGCACACGGAACCTTCTCCAGGATGGATCACATCCTGGGCCATATATCTAGCCTTGGTGAACTCAAAAAATTGAAATCATTCCAAGCATCTTTTCTCACCACAATGCAATAAGATTAGATCTCAATTACAGGAGGAAAGCTATTAAAAATTCCAACATAGGGAGTCTGAACAACACACTGCTGAATAACCAACAAATCAGAGAAGAAATCAAAAAAGAAATCAAGATATGCATAGAAACAAATGAAAATGAAAACAGAACAACCCAAAACCTGTGGGACACTGTAAAAGCAGTGCTAAGGGGAAGGTTCATTGCTATCCAGGCATACCTCAAGAAACAAGAAAAAGTCAAATAAATAACCTAACTCTACACCTAAAGCAACTAGAAAAGGAAGAAATGAAGAACACCAGGGTTAGTAGAAGGAAAGAAATCTTTAAAATTCTTGCAGAAATAAATGTAAAAGAAACAAAGGAGACCATAAGAAAAATCAACAAAGCCAAAACCTGGTTCTTTGAGAGGATAAATAAAATTGACAAACCATTAGCCAGACTCATCAAGAAACAAAGAAAGAAGAATCCAATTAACAAAATTAGAAATGAAAATGGAGAGATCACAACAGACAATACAAAAATACAAAGGATCATAAGAGACTACCATCAGCAATTATATGCCAAGAAAATGGACAACATGGAAGAAATGGACAAATACTTAGAAAAGTACAACTTTCCAAAAGTGAACCAGGAAGAAATAGAAAATCTTAACAGACACACCACAAGCACAGAAATTGAAACTGTAATCAGAAATCTTCCAGCAAACAAAAGTCCAGACAGCTTCACAGCTGAATTCTACAAATATTTAGAGAAGAGCTAACACCTATCCTACTTAAACTCTTCCAGAAAATTGCAGAGGAAGGTAAACCTCCAAACACATTCTATGAGGCCATCATCACCCTAATACCAAAACCTGACAAAGATGCCACAAAAAAAAAAAAAAAAAGAAAGAAAGAAAGAAAAGAAAACTACAGGCCAATATCACTGATGAACACAGATGCAAAAATCCTATGGACCTATGGACACCTTATTTTGACAAAGGAAGCAAGAATATACAATGGAGAAAAGACAATCTCTTTAACAAGTGTTGCTGGGAAAACTGGTCAACCACTTGAAAAAGAATGAAACTAGAACACTTTCTAACACCATACACAAAAATAAACGCAAAATGGATTAAAGATCTAAACGTACAATAAATGCTCCACCCACCAGAACACCGACACAAGCTTCCCTAACCAAGAAACCTTGACAAACCACCTGTACAAACCCACACAGAGCAAGGAAATGCCACAATAAAGAGAACTCCACAAACTGCCAGAATACAGAAAGGACACCCCAAAATCAGCAATTTAAACAAGATGAAGAGACAGAGGAATACCCAGCAGATAAAGGAACAGGAGAAATGCCCACCAAACCAAACAAAAGAGGAAGAGATAGGGAATCTACCTGATAAAGAATTCCGAATAATGATAGTGAAATTGATCCAAAATCTTGAAATCAAAATGGAATCACAGAAAAATAGCTTGGAGACAAAGATTGAGAAGATGCAAGAAAGGTTTAACAAGGACCTAGAAGAAATAAAAGAGAGTCAATATATAATGAATAATGCAATAAATGAAATTAAAAACACTCTGGAGGCAACAAATAGTAGAATAACAGAGGCAGAAGATAGGATTAGTGAATTAGAAGATAGAATGGTAAAAATAAATGAATCAGAGAGGATAAAAGAAAAACGAATTAAAAGAAATGAGGACAATCTCAGAGACATCCAAGACAATATTAAACGCTACAACATTCGAATCATAGGGGTTCCAGAAGAAGAAGACAAAAAGAAAGACCATGAGAAAATACTTGAAGAGATAATAGTTGAAAACTTCCCTAAAATGGGGAAGGAAATAATCACCCAAGTCCAAGAAACCCAGAGAGTTCCAAACAGGATAAACCCAAGGCGAAACACCCCAAGACACATATTAATCAAATTAACAAAGATCAAACACAAAGAACAAATATTAAAAGTAGCAAGGGAAAAACAACAAATAACACACAAGGGAATTCCCATAAGGATAACAGCTGATCTTTCAATAGAAACTCTTCAGGCCAGGAGGGAATGGCAAGACATACTTAAAGTGATGAAAGAAAATAACCTACAGTCCAGATTATTGTACCCAGCAAGGATCTCATTCAAATATGAAGGAGAAATCAAAAGCTTCTCAGACAAGCAAAAGCTGAGAGAATTCAGCACCACCAAACCAGCTCTCCAACAAATAATAAAGGATATTCTCTAGACAGGAAACACAAAAATGGTGTATAAACTCGAACCCAAAACAATAAAGTAAATGGCAATGGGATCATACTTATCAGTAATTACCTTAAACGTAAATGGGTTGAATGCCCCAACCAAAAGACAAAGACTGGCTGAATGGATACAAAAACAAGACCCCTACATATGTTGTCTACAAGAGACCCACCTCAAAACAGGGGACACATACGGACTGAAAGTGAAGGGCTGGAAAAAGATTTTCCATGCAAATAGGGACGAAAACAAAGCAGGAGTAGCAATACTCATATCAGATAAAATAGACTTTAAAACAAAGGCTGTGAAAAGAGACAACGATGGTCACTACATAATGATCAAAGGATCAATCCAAGAAGAACATATAACAATTATAAATATATATGCACCCAACACGGGAGCGCCACAATATGTAAGACAAATGCTAACAAGTATGAAAGGAGAAATTAACAATAACACAATAATAGTGGGAGACTTTAATACCCCACTCACACCTATGGATAGATCAACTAAACAGAAAATTAACAAGGAAACACAAACGTTAAACAATACAATAGACCAGTTAGACCTAATTGATATCTATAGGACATTTCATCCCAAAACAATGAATTTCACCTTTTTCTCAAGCTCACATGGAACCTTCTCCAGGATAGATCACATCCTGGGCCATAAATCTAGCCTTAGTAAATTCAAAAAAATAGAAATCATCCCAAGCATCTTTTCTGACCACAATGCAGTAAGATTAGATCTCAATTACAGGAGGAAAGCTATTAAAAATTCCAACATATGGAGACTGAACAACACGCTGCTGAATAACCAACAAATCACAGAAGAAATCAAAATTTGCATAGAAACGAATGAAAATGAAAACACAACAACCCAAAACCTGTGGGACACTGTAAAAGTAGCGCTAAGGGGAAAGTTCATAGCAATACAGGCATACCTCAAGAAACAAGAAAAAAGTCAAATAAATAACCTAACCCTACACCTAAAGCAACTAGAAAAGGAAGAAATGAAGAACCCCAGGGTTAGTAGAAGGAAAGAAATCTTAAAAACTAGGGCAGAAATAAATGCAAAAGAAACAAAAGAGACCATAGAAAAAATCAACAAAGCCAAAAGCTGGTTCTTTGAAAGGATAAATAAAATTGACAAACCATTAGCCAGACTCATCAAGAAACAAAGGGAGAAAAATCAAATCAATAAAATTAGAAATGAAAATGGAGAGATCACAACAGACAACACAGAAATGCAAAGGATCATAAGAGACTACTATCAACAATTATATGCCAATAAAATGGACAACGTGGAAAAAATGGACAAATTCCTAGAAAAGTACAACTTTCTAAAACTGGACCAGGAAGAAATAGAAAATCTTAACAGACCCATCACAAGCACGGAAATTGAAACTGTAATCAAAAATCTTCCAGCAAACAAAAGCCCAGGTCCAGACGGCTTCACAGCTGAATTCTACCAAAAATTTAGAGAAGAGCTAACACCTATCCTGCTCAAACTCTTCCAGAAAATTGCAGAGGAAGGTAAACTTCCAAACTCATTATATGAGGCCACCATCACCCTAATACCAAAACCTGACAAAGATCCCACAAAAAAAGAAAACTACAGGCCAATATCACTGATGAACATAGATGCCAAAATCCTTAACAAAATTCTAGCAATCAGAATCCAACAACACATTAAAAAGATCATACACCATGACCAAGTGGGTTTATCCCAGGGATGCAAGGATTCTTCAATATCCACATATCAATCAATGTAATACACCACATTAACAAATTGAAAAATAAAAACCATGTGATTATCTCAATAGATGCAGAGAAAGCCTTTGACAAAATTCAACATCCATTTATGATAAGAACTCTCCAGAAAGCAGGAATAGAAGGAACATACCTCAAAATAATAAAAGCTATATATGGCAAACCCACAGCAAACATTATCCTCAATGGTGAAAAATTGAAAGCATTTCCCCTAAAGTCAGGAACAAGACAAGGGTGCCCACTTTCACCATTACTATTCAACATAGTTTTGGAAGTTTTGGCCACAGCAATCAGAGCAGAAAAAGAAATAAAAGGAATCCAAATTGGAAAAGAAGAAGTAAAACTCTCACTATTTGCAGATGACATGATCCTCTACATAGAAAACCCTAAAGACTCCAGCAGAAAATTACTAGAGCTAATCAATGACTATAGTAAAATTGCAGGATATAAAATCAACACACAGAAATCCCTTGCATTCCTATACACTAATAATGAGAAAACTGAAAAGGAAATTAAGGAAACAATTCCATTCACCATTGCAACGGAAAGAATAAAATACTTAGGAATATATCTACCTAAAGAAACTAAAGACCTATATATAGAAAACTATAAAACACTGGTGAAAGAAATCAAAGAGGACACTAATAGATGGAGAAATATATCAGCTTCATGGATTGGAAGAATCAATATAGTGAAAATGAGTATACTACCCAAAGCAATTTATAGATTCAATGCAATCCCTATCAAGCTACCAATGGTATTCTTCACAGAGCTAGAACAAATAATTTCGCAATTTGTATGGAAATACAAAAAACCTGGAATAGCCAAAGCTATCTTGACAAAGAAGAATGGAACTGGAGGAATCAATCTACCTGACTTCAGGCTCTATTACAAAGCCACAGTTATCAAGACAGTATGGTACTGGCACAAAGACAGAAATATTGATCAATGGAACAAAATAGAAAGCCCAGAGATAAATCCATGCACATATGGACACCTTATCTTTGACAAAGGAGGCAAGGATATACAATGGAGAAAACACAATCTCTTTAACAAGTGTTTCTGGGAAAACTGGTCAACCACTTGTAAAAGAATGAAACTAGAACACTTTCTAACACCATACACAAAAATAAACTCAAAATGGATTAAAGATCTCAACGTAAGACCAGAAACTATAAAACTCCTAGAGGGAAACATAGGCAAAACACTCTCCGACATACATCACAGCAGGATCCTCTATGACCCACCTCCCAGAATATTGGAAATAAAAGCAAAAATAAACAAATGGGACCTAATTAAACTCAAAAGCTTCTGCACAACAAAGGAAACTATTAGCAAGGTGAAAAGGCAGCCTTCAGAATGGGAGAAAATAATAGCAAATGAAGCAACTGACAAACAACTAATCTCAAAAATATACAAGCAACTCCTACAGCTCAACTCCAGAAAAATAAATAACCCAATCAAAAAATGGGCCAAAGAACTAAATAGACATTTCTCCAAAGAAGACATACAGATGGCTAACAAACACATGAAAAGATGCTCAACATCACTCATTATCAGAGAAGTGCAAATCAAAACCACTATGAGGTACCATTTCATGCCAGTCAGAATGGCTGCGATCCATAAGTATACAAGCAATAAATGCTGGAGAGGGTGTGGAGAAAAGGGAACTCTCTTACACTGGTGGTGGGAATGCAAACTAGTACAGCCACTATGGAGAACAGTGTGGAGATTTCTTTAAAAAACCTGGAAATAGAACTGCCTTATGATCCAGCAATCCCACTGCTGGGCATACACACTGAGGAAACCAGAAGGGAAAGAGACACGTGTACCCCAATGTTCATCGCAGCACTGTTTACAATAGCCAGGACATGGAAGCAACCTAGATGCCCATCAGCAGATGAATGGATAAGAAAGCTGTGGTACATATAAACAATGGAGTATTACTCAGCCATTAAAAAGAATACATTTGAATCAGTTCTAATGAGATGGATGAAACTGGAACCTATTATACAGAGTGAAGTAAGCCAGAAAGAAAAACACCAATACAGTATACTAACGCATATATATGGAATTTAGAAAGATGGTAACAATAACCCTGTGTACGAGACAGCAAAAGAGACACTGATGTATAGATCAGTCTTATGGACTCTGTGGGAGAGGGAGAGGGTGGGGAAATTTGAGAGAATATCATTGAAACATGTATAATATCATGTATGAAATGAGTTGCCAGTCCAGGTTTGATGCAAGATACTGGATGCTTGGGGCTGGTGCACTGGGACGACCCAGAGGGAGGGTATGGGGAGGGAGGAGGGAGGAGGGTTCAGGATGGGGAACACAGGTATACCTGTGGCGGATTCATTTTGATATTTGGCAAAACAAATACAATATTGTAAAGTTTAAAAACAAAATAAAAACTAAAAAAATAAAAGAATACATTTGAATCAGTTCTCATGAGGTGGATGAAACTGGAGCCTCTTATACAGAGTGAAGTAATCCAGACACAAAAACACCAATATAGTATACTAACACATGTATATGGAATTTAGAAAGATGGTAACAATAGCCTGTATGAGAGACAGGAAAAGAGACACAGATCTATAGAACAGTCTTCTGGACACTGTGGGAGAGGGCAACGGTGGGATGATTTGGGAGAATGGCACTTAAACATGTATAGTATCATATGTGAAACGAATCTCCAGTCCAGGTTCAGTGCATGATACCGGATGCTCAGGGCTGGTGCGCTGGGATGACCCAGAGGGATGGAATGGGGAGGGAGGTGGGAGGGGGATTCAGGATGGGGAACACATGTACACCCATGGAGGATTCATGTTGATGTATGGCAAAACCAATACAATATTGTAAAGTAATTAAATAAATTAAAATAAATAAATTTATATTAAAAAAGTAATTTCCACACTGATGGATGGGGACACAATTAGACTTGGTGCAATTTGAGACTCAATGATTGTTCCTTATAATTCAGACCAGTACTATCAGCTCTCTGCTAAAAACTTGAAGGGCATCACCTGTACCTCCCACATTTCTCTGTATGTAGCTCTCTCCTGTGAACTCTAACTATATAGAGTCATAACTCTCTCTTCTTGGAGAGAGTGTTTGTCTTTGCCTAGGTACATCTTCCATGTATGTGTTGGAAACTATTTCTAGAGCTGGGGAAATTGTAGAACTCTCCTTATTTGGTCCCCGCCTTGGGAATCCATTCTCTGCTGCCAGATATTTGATATAAAACAATGCTCTTTCATTTGTCTTTTATACTTCGGAGTTATTTGAGACAGGAGGATAAATGTGTCCTTTACTCCTTTATGTCGACTAAAATGGAGGTCCTCCTGCAATCAGAACTCACTGAATGCCTTGTGAATGCTAGACACTGACTTCTGTGCATGGGCACAAACTTGATTGGGATATTTTTTGGGCCTAGGGAGCCCCAGTCTTGCTGGAAAAACATGCCAATTACAAATAGTATTTGCTATGTGGTATTTTCAGTTCAGTTCAGTCGCTCAGTCATGTCCAACTCTTTGCAACCCCATGGACTGCAGCACACCAGGGTTTGCTGTTCTTCACCAACTCCTGGAGCTTGGGCAAACTCATGTCCATCTAGTTGGTGATTCAATCCAACCATCTCATACTCTGTCATCCTCTTCTCCTCCTGCCTTCAATCTTTCCCAATAACAGGGTGCTTTCTAATGAGTCTGTTCTTCACATCAGTTGGCCAAAGTATTGGAGGTTCAATTTCAGCATTGGTCCTTCCAATGAATATTCAGGATTTATTTCCTTTAGGATGACCGGGTGGATCTCCTTGCAGTCCAAGGCACTCTCAACAGACTTGTCCAACACCAGAGTTCAAAACCATCAGTTGTTCATCGCTCACCATTCTTTATGGTGCAACTGTCACATCCATACATGACAACTGGAAAAATCATAGCTTTGATTATACTGAAATTTTCAGCAAAGTAATGTCTCTACTTTTAAAAAATTTGTATAGGTTTGACATAGTTTTTCTTCAAATGAGCAAGCATCTTTTAGTTTCATGGTTGTAGTCATCATCTGCAGTGATCTTGGAGCCCCCAAAATTAAAGTCTCTCACTGTTTCCATTGTTTCCCCATCTATTTGCAATGAAGTGATGGGACCAAATTCCATGATCTTCATTCTCTGAATGTGAAGTTTAAACCAGATGTTTCACTCTCCTATTTCACATTTATCAAGAGGCTCTTTAGTTCCTCTTCAATTTCTGCCATGAAAGTGGTGTCTTCTGCATATCTGAGGCTAATATTTCTCCCAGCAATCTTGATTTCAGCTCAGCTTGTGCTTCATCCAGTTGGGCATTTCACATAACGTTCTCTGCATATAAGTTAAATAAGCAAGGTGACAATATACGGCCTTTATATACGCCTTCCCCCTATTTGGAACCAGTCTTCTTTTCCATGTTCAGTTCTACCTTTTGCTTCTTGACCTGCATACAGATTTTTATGAAGGCAGGTAAGATCATCTGGTATTCCCATCCCTGTAAGTTTTCTACAGTTTGTTGTGATCCACACAAAGTCTTTTGCATGGTCAATAAATCAGAAGTAGATGTTTTTCTAGAATTCTCTTGCTTTTTCTATGATCCAAAGAATGTTGACAATTTGATCTCTTGTTCCTCACCTTTTCTAAATCCAGCTTGAACATATGGAATTTCACAGTTTATGTACTGTTCAAGACTTGCTTGGAGAAATTACTTTGGTAGCATGTGAGATGAGTGCAACTGTGTGGTAGTTGAACATTCTTTTAAATCACCTTTCTTGGGGATTGCAAGGAAAATGACCTTTCCAGTTCTGTGGCCACTGCTGAGTTTTCCACATGTGCTGGCATATTGAGTGCAGCACATTAACAGCATCATCTTTTAGGATCTGATATAGCTCCACTACAATGCCATCACCTCCACTAGCTTTGCTCTTAGTGATGCTTCTGAAGACCCATTTGACTTCACATTTCAGGATTGTCTAGTTCTAGGTGAGTGTTCACACCATCGTGATTATCTGGGTCATTAATATCTTTTTTGTGCAGTTTTTCTATGTATTCTTTCACCCTCTTCTTAATATATTCTGCTTCTGTTAGGTCCATCCCATGTCTCTCTTTAATTGTGCCCATCTTTCCCTGAAACATTCCCTCCCTATCTCTAATTTTCTTGAAGAGATCTCTGGTCTTTACCATTCTAATGTTTTCCTCTATTTCTTTGCACTGATCACTAGGAAGGCTTTTTTTAAATCTCTTCCTCTATTCTTTGGAACTCTGCATTCAGATGTGTATGTCTTTCTTTTCTCCTTTGTCTTTTGCTTCTCTTCTTTTGTAAGTTATTTGTAAGGCCTTCTCAGACAACATTTTTGCATTTCTTTTTCTTAAGGACGGTCTTGATATGGTATGTACAGACCAAAAAAAAACGAAGATTATGGCATCCCATTCCATTACTTCACGGAAAATACATGGAGAAACAATGAAAACAGTGACAAGTTTATTATCCTGGGCTCCAAAATCACTGGAGATAGTGACTGCAGCTGTGAAAAAAAAAAAGAGAGAGACGCTGATCCTTGGAAGATAAAGCTATGAAAAACCTAGACAGCATACTAAAAAGCTAAAGAGACATTACTTTACAGCAAAGGTCTGTATAGTCAAAGCTATGGTTTTGCCAAGGTGTAATGGATGTGAGAGTTGTACCATAAAGAAAGCTGAACACCAAAGAATTGTTGCTTTTAAACTGTGGTGTTGGACAAGACTTTTGAGAGTCCCTTGGACTGCAAAGAGATCCAACCAGTCCACCCTAAAGGAAATAAGCCCTGAATATTAATTGGAAGGACTGATGCTGAAGCTGAATCTCTAATACTTTGGTCAATTTATGGGAAGAACTGACTCATTTAAAAAGACCCTTATGCATGGAAAGATTAAAGGCAGAATGCAAAGGGGAAGACTGAAGATGAAATTGTTGGGTGGCATCACTGACCTGATGAACATGAGTTTGAGCAAGTTCTGGGAGTTGGTGATGGACAGGGAAACCTGGCAAGCTGCACCCCATGATATAGCAAAGAGTTGGACATGACTGAGAGACTGAACTGAACTGATGTACAGAGGACATCAGCAAGCAGGCAGAAGTCTTTGGGGTCCAGTCAAGCCTGTGGCCCTGGTGGGAGTGGTGAAAGATTTAGGTGGAAGGGGAGGTTTCCCATCCTCTGGTGCAGGTCCTTGAATCCAAGGCAAGGAGCACAAGATTTTCAATGTATTACCAAATATTGTTTTCTAAAAAAAAAAAAAAAAAAACCTGTTTTCTGCAGGAGTGAGAACTTTGACTGAGTCTGTTCTCTAGATTTTACTGAGGGATGTGGAAGGGATCTGGAGTGGGCTGAGTCTGCTAAAGTTAGATGACCAGCTACTGGAGGGCTAGGCTTATGGTAGACTTTCTGCACTAGATGGAAAACAAATCCAGTGAAAAAGTGTCCCTTCTGCAGTGTACATGCCAATGTATCACATTGTTTCAGCAGATCATTTCAATGGTGTTTTGGGGCAAGCAAGAAATGCATGATGGGTGGTTGGCTTTTGTCAATTCTTGTGGGTAGTTCGATTACTAAATATTTGGTTACTTAATTGCATGGTTGGAATTATGCTTGGGAAAGAAAACTAGATGAGATCCAGACATATTTCAACATTAAACAGCAAGCATAGGAAGGTTACTAAGGCAACTGTAGGTAATTTAAACATGAGGGGCCAAATGGAGAAAGATGCATTTAACAGGCTGAGATTGAACTGTACAGGTTGCCATAGTTGTTGCTATGACAAGTACCCATAACAGCTACTCGTTGCTATGCTGGAGATGTGGGAAACTGACAAGAGGCCAAGAGCCTGTATGACTTTCTTTGCAGTGTGATTTCAGGGGAGAAGTAGTTGACAAGGAAACACTGACTGGTAAGGCTGAGGAGGGGAGTAATCTGAGCCAGTAATCATTAGCGCTTGTGGGAGCCCAGAAAACAGAAGCACCAGCTCAGAGATCTGGGTCAGTGTTCAGAAATAGATGTCATTTGGCTTGAATCAATATTTAGCCTTGGGAATGGCAGCCATAACCTCTAAACAGATTTCCTTCTCCCCAGGTGGCAGAATAATTCATATTTGTTCCAGACTCAGAAGAAGGAAATGGCAACCCACTCCAGTGTTCTTGCCTGGATAAGCCCAGGGACAGCGGAGCCTGGTGGGCTGCCGTCTATGGGGTCGCACAGAGTCAGACACAACTGAAGTGACTTTGCAGCAGCAGCAGCAGGAACTCAGAAAGCCCGCTCAGGGCCACTTGCTCTTTGCAGGCATACATGCAATCTAGTAGGTGGAATTATCATCATGGTGCCCATTTTCCAGATGAGGAAACTGAGGTTAAGAGACTTGATCAAGCTCACACAGCTAAGCATGTGAAAAGCCAAGCACAAACCCAGGGTAACAGTCCTCAAATTGTGGGGTTTTGCTCCACACCCACTGGGAGTGGTGTGTGGTGATCTGGAAGCAATGCTTAGGCAGAAGAAAACAATATTCACGTTTAAATTGAAGAAAGTAAAGAAAACCAATAGAACATTCAGCTATGACCTAAATCAAATCCCTTATGATTATATAGTGGAGATGAAAAGTAGATTCAAGGAATTAGGTCTGTTAGCCTGAAGAACTATGGATGGAGGTTTGTAACATTGTACGAGAGGTGGTCATCAAAACCATCCTCAAGAAAAACAAATGTTACAAGGCAAAGTGGTTGCCTGAGGAGGCCTTAAAAACAGCTGAGAAAATAAGAGAAGTAAAAGGCAAAGGAGAAAGGAAAAGATATACCCAATGGAATGCAGACTTCCAGAGAATAGCAAGGAGAGATAAGAAAGTCTTCATAAGTGAATAGTGCAAGAATTAGAGGAAAAGAACAGAATTGTAAAGAGTATAGATCTCTTCAAGAAAAGTTGAGATACCAGAGGAACACTTCATGCAAAGATGGGCACAATAAAGGACAGAAAATTCAAAGACCTAACAGAAGCAGATGAGATTAAGAAGAGGTGACAAGAATGCATGGAAGAACTATACAAAAATGGTCATAATGACCAAGATAGGGATGATATTGGGGTCACTCACATAAAGCCGGATATGCTGGAGTATGAAATCAAGTGGGCTTTAGGAAGCATCACTACAAGGAAAGAAATGGAAGGTGATGGAATTCCAGCTGAGCTGTTTAAAAATCCTAAAGAATGAGGCTGTCAAAGTGCTGCATTCAATATGTCAGCAAATTTGGAAAGCTCTGCAGTGGCCACAGTGCTGGAAAAGGTCAATTTTCATTCCAATCCAAACGAAAGGCAATTCCAAAGAATGTTCAACCTATGGTGCCATTGTGCTCATCTCACTTGCTACCAAGGTAGTGCTCAAAATCCTTCAAGCTAAGTTTCAACAGTTCATGAACTGAGAATTTCCAGATATACAAATTGGTTTGAGAAAGCAGAGATCAAATTGCCAGCATCCATTGGATCATAGAGAAAGCAAGGGAATCTCAGAAAAACATTTCCATCTGCTTCACTGACTATGCTAAAGCCTTTCACTGTGTGGACCACAAAAAACTTTGGAAAATTATTCAAGTAATGGGAGTACCAAATCAACTTACCTTTCTCCTAACAAGTCTATAGTAGGTCAAAAAGAAGCAGTTAGAATCAGACACAGAACAACTGAAAGATTTAAAATTGGGAAAGGAGAATGACAAGGTATACATTGTCACTCTGGTTATTTAACTTATATGTAGGATACATCTTTCAATATGCTGGTCTGGATAAATCCGAAGCTGAAATCAAGATTGTTGGGAGAAGTATCAACATCCACAGATATGAAGATAACACTACCATAATAGCAGAAAGTAAAAAAGAGCTAAAGAACCTCTCGATGAGGAGAGGAAATTTAAAAAACTAGCTTAAACTCAACATTCAAAAAACAATTCACACAAAGATACTCAACATTCATGGCATCCAGTCCCACCACTTCATAGCATATAGATGAATGAGAAGTGGAAATAGTGGCAGATTTTATTTTCTTGGGCTCCAAAATCACTATGGACCTTGACTGCAGCCACAAAATTAAAAGACACTTGCTCCTTGGAAGGAAGAAAGGCTATGAAACACCTGCACAGTGTATTAAAAAGCAGAGACTCACTTTGCTACAGAGGTCTGTAGTGTCAAAGCTATCATTTTTCCAATAATCATGAACAGATGTGAGATCAGGACCATACAAAATGGTGAATGCCAAAGCATTGAGGTTTTGAACTGTGGTGCTTTAGAAGATTCTTGAGAGTCCCTTATACAACAAGGAGATCAAACCAGTCAATCTGAAAGGAAATCAACCTGGGACCCCTGCTGGCTCAGCTGAGGCATCTACTGAGGGCCTCCAGGGGGAAAGAACAGATGGTTCCACTGCAAAAGTACCTGACCATGGCAGCTCCAAGCAAACTGTTTGTATCCCCACCCATGGAGAAACTCAGAAAGGTTGAAGGCTCTGAGTACCCTGGGTCTCCCGATACAGGCGTTGCATTCTCCCCAGCAGCATTGGAGGCCAAGCAAGGGGCATTCTGGGCCCTGGAGGAGGAGGGTGGCTCAGGGATCCACTGGGGCCACCACTTACCAAGAAGGACTGGAAAGGACAAAGCAGACTTATGTGGTAGAGACCTGGTGACTGGGGTGTGGGAACAAGAAGGAACCAGCTCTGCATGAAGTACCTCACCCAAACTCCCCTCTAGGAGAAGCCCAGTGATAAGATCCCTTGAGATGGGATGAAGAGAGTTTATTTCATTACCCCTTATAATTCCTCTGATTGAGGAGGTGGTGCAGTTGGTGGGTCATCACAAACCATTCCATGGCCTAGACTATCTCCCAGTTGCTTTCTTTGGGGCTGCCTCTCCCCAGCTTCAGTCATGTAGTTCTGGAGGAAATTGACAATCATGTGTGCTTCTGAGTCTTGTGTCCTGGATTCCCAGAATCATTTTAATGAGTCTCCCATTTCCTGGAAGCCAGTCGGAAGTGGGCTTCTCTCAACTGTGATTCAGACTTGGTTCTAGATCCTTCCCGAACACTGTACACCTCCCAGACACAAACAGAGGCACCCATTTGTTTCAGCACCATTACGAGTAAAACACTTATTCTTTATTGAGAATAGGGTGTGCAGACCACCAAATACAGTTCACCAGCATCCTGGGCAGGAGTACCCTAAGTGTGATTTATTGTTTGCTCGGAGCGGCCTTACTGATTCCTGAACCACTCCAAACATTTATACTGCCTGTGCCAGGCCAATCCTGTCATTTCCTCGATCAAAGACTGAGAAATACAGCCTCTGGAAGACGTCACCCAGCATCCAGGTCTCTGTAGATGTCCTCACTGTATTCCCTTTAAAGGTGGTATAGCAGTGGCCTCTAGAATCCTGGGAGAGTCAGAGACACACACCAGTCAGCCTGAGCCCTTACCTGTGACTCACACAAATATCCAGACTCAGCAATAAAAAATTCCTGGTTTTATTTCCCTCTTTTAGTAAATATCAAGGGATTTTCTCATTAGCAGGGGATATGAGAGTTCATCCACAACCAAATAAGGCCTGACATGAGGTTGTCATGAGGGAGGGTATGGGGGAGGGGAGGACTGGGAGTTGGGGATACAGAGGAATGATAAACCACAAAGTCCTACTGTAGAGCATAAGGAAATATATTAAATATCCAGTGATAAACCACATGAGAAAGAATAAGAAAAATATTATATATTTCTGTATGTGCATAACTGAGTCACATTGCTGTGCAGCAGATCTTAACACAACACTGAAGATTAGCCACACTTCAATAAAATTTTTAGAAAAGAAAAAGAGTGTCCATAGTTGTCCTCTCTCCCTGTTTATTTCCTTCTGACCCCTGCTCCTTGTTTTCTCTACAGAGAATGCTGGTTCTCCTCCTGCATCCCCACAATCTGTACTTTATTAAAAATCTATTTTTTGTATTGGAGTATAGCTGATTAACAATATTCTGAGTTTCAGGGGGACAGTAAACAGACTCAACCATATATATCCATGTATCCTGGTCGCAAAAATACCCCTCCCATCCAGGTTGTCATATAATTAACTGGAGTTCCCCGTTCTACACAGTAACCCTTTGTTGGTTATCCATCTTAAATAGAACAGTGCCCACAACACGTTATTGAAGATTTAACTTAGAAACTCTGGGAAGCCTCCTTTGGCCCACACTCACCCTCTTTGGCCACTCCAGGCTTGGTTGGGTAACCTACTCTGGTTTTCCAACCCCACAGGTCAGTCCGTAGCCCTTACCACCCAGATTAAGTACCCAGTGCCTCAATGCAGAGCACCTTGGGATGCCATTTGCATGAAATCCAGTGCAGTTTTGCCCAGAACCAAGCGACCCTCCATATGGCTCCATGAGTTTGCAGTTTTAGAATTCCTGAAATTCCCTCCCTTCCTCAAAGTCTTCTTTGAGCCCATCAGCCAGCTCTGAACTCCCCTAGGGAGCTGACATGAAGCCTCCACCCTGTGCCAGGGCTGAGCAGTCACCTTGCACCCTTTATTCACATTAACATCCAGCCTCCCCACAGAGGGGTCGGGTATCCCAATTCACAAAGTGGGCACCCGGCCAGAGTAAGGGGAAGATGCATCCGAGAACTAGGGTGACAATGTAATTTATCATCTAAACCGGGAAAACTGCAAGAAGGGAAGGGAGACTGTTAATCCCTATGGTGGGACAGCACACTGGGAGTGTTCCCAGCCATTCTCCTTGTCACATGACTTATTTAAAGGACTGCTAGAGCTGACCTTCTGGGTTCATCCACCTGTGGGTTCAGATTGAACCGAACCTCTTTGAACACTGAGTGATCCCATCTCCTTGTGACTCCCACCATGCCAGCATGGCGTGGTATCTCCACATTTATTTCAGGATGATCAGTGTCCCAGACAGCCATTTACTCTCAAGTGGTTCATGTTGTGGGAGTCTCTGGTCAGCCCCAAGGCTCAGCAGCATCTGCAATAGTGTGAGATGGCCTGCAGAGGGCACCCTCTTCCATGCAGCAGCCCAAGGGTTCCTGCAAGTTCCTATTTGAGAACCACCCCTCAGGGTCCTCTCCTCACCTTGAAGATGTAGGCTTGAGCTGGGACTGGGTAGTTGATACCATTGATGGTAAAGATAATAGAGGGCAGGGTACTGACCACAAAACATGAAACGTAGTGCTATTAGAGAGAGAGGGAAAGAGGTTGGCCCTGGAGATGCTTCTTGTGTGTGGAGACTGGGAGTGACCCTGGGGCATGACCCTTCACCTTGGAACCCCTTGGCGTGGCGCTGATGAGTTTCTGGATATTATTGACCAGTCTTCTTGGGCCAAGGATCAGTGATATCCCAGTATCCACAAAGGGCTCACAGCCACCAGAACAAGCAATAACCTTTTTTTTCATGGAGATGCTGAGACACAGTATGACTAAGCAGGCATCAAGGCCCCTCTGAGTTTACCCAGAAATGCCCCCCTTCCCGACTGTCTTCTAAACAGCCCTTTGTCTCTTGCCCTCTTTTCCTTTGCTCCCAACACAGCACCTTCCTTGACATTCTTGAATGCAGTACTTGAATACACCAGGCTCTTTTGCCCGTTGACACAAGCTGGTCTTCCTTCCTAGAGGAGCACCCTCCCCTTTGACTAGCAAATTTCTTCTCATCTTCCAGATTCCAGCTTAATTGTCATGATTTCAGGGAAGTCTTTTCCCCACTGATTTTCAGTCTCCTTTCCTGACAGTCTCTGTAGACACTTCCTCATGTCTAGCATGTACCAAAGTCACAATTCACTATGTGTGTGTCTCGTTTCCTGTGCATCTGCCTTCTTAGATGGGAGGGCAAGTTTTACCTCATTGCCTCCTTAAAGTGCCTGGCACACAGTGGATACCCAAGGCTTGTCTGTTTAGTGAGTGAATGAAGACTGTGAGAATAATGAATGAGAAACATCCAGAGCGCTGTATCTGATTGGGAACAAATAACGGGTCAATCACAGAGTGAAGACTGAGATTCAAGAGGGCAGCTGATTCTCATTATGATGGGAGAGAGGGGCTCCTCTGGGAGGGGGTGTCTGCCAGCACTACTCCTACAACCAGCTCAGACGCTGAGACCCTGGCCAGGAAATACATGACTAGCCCACAGAAACTCCAAAGGACGGGTCAGCTTTTGTCTGAGGGTATCACACAGAATCCTATCAATTATGCCTCTTGTTCTCAGGTCACTCCTGGATTCCACCTTCCTGATTCTGTTATAGCCCCTGCCCCACTGTGTGCCCATGAACTTGGAGTGTCTTTTTTAGTTGTTGCTTTCACATCTTAAGACTCCAGCAAATCTCTCTACACTTCTTAGTAGTTGCTTCCTTAGGAGACCAGTTCTTGTGATTTGTTCAGGACTTTCCCTGTTTTTTATCTGACATTTATCTGTACTGAGAACTTCCTTGGTCGAAGATAGCTCCGGACAGTTGCTCATCTTATACCTCTCTTCAGGCTGGAGAAATTCTCCCTGATCCTCTGTTCATCACACTGTAGAGTCCTCTAGCCATGCTCCATGCCTCACAGGGCAGTGGGTGCAATCCTCTCCCAGCTGCACAGACCTCTCCAGACCCTTTTAGGACCCTGGTAGAGCCCTGGTCAGAAGGCCTGGGGATTATGAACCCATGGGTTGTTTGCATATCTATCTGCTTGTGTGTTTGTTTGTATTTGTGTCTGTATGTGTGTTTGTATGTGTCTCTGTGAGTGCTTGTGTGTCTCTGACTAGCTATGCATGTTTATATGTGTCTCTGTGTATGTTTATATGTGTCTGCTTGTGTGCTTCAATGTGTCTGTGTGTCAGTGTCATTGTGGGTGGTGTATATGTCTGTGTGACTGTGTGTCTGAGAATGTATTTGTGTGTGTCTGCCTGTGTCCATGTACAGTAGCAGGAGCATCACTTGAGCTGACCCTCAGAGGGAGAGGCTTACTGGTCCATGTGTACACTCTAGTCGCCCGTTTGGATCAATGGTGTCCAGTTGAGCGCTCCCTGGTAGTAAGATTTATCCACCCCACCAAACATCACCTCACTGCCTTTCGCCTGCATGTGTAGAGAGAAAAGAGTGGGGATCCTTGGAGGACAGTAACAACAGCACTGTCTGAGAGCTCTGATGGTCCACCTATCAAGGCCCTAATAAGGTCCCCATGTACAGATGCAGAAATCAAGGCTAGGAGCTATTGAGATCTAGACCAAGGTCGGTTACTGGCTAATGAGTGGAACAGAGCAGGTTAGAACCTGAGTCACCTGGCTTGGCTCCACCCACTCTATCTTCTGAAGATGCCCTACCTCCTGCGACCTGAGTGCTCAGACACACTCAGAAGACACGGTGCTGAAGCATATTGGTTTTCTTCTTGTCCAGCTTGTCATTTTTCAGGAAAATCAAAGCCTGGGAGTTCTAAGGGTGTGGGTTCAGGACACCCAGATTTCCCTCTGCTGGCCTATGACCTCTACTGTTCAAAAGGCGCCACACTCAGAAGGGACCCCACCTCTAATCTCCCTGTCTTGAAATGCCTCGTATTTCTTGAACAAGAGGTCCCACATGTTTGTTTTGTGTCCCACACTTTCATTTTTCACTGGCTCTTGCAAACTGGGTTGCTGGCCAGGGCTCCCAGTGGAATACAAATGAGGAAGGAAAGATATCCATCATCCTTCTCCTTCCTTCCTGATCAAATTCATAAGCAAATCATATTGCTTTTTCCTCCAAATTGTTTCCAGTGGCCTTCCATTAGTCTTCCTCCTTGTTCAACCCCCTAGACCAAGTTACTGGTCTTGAGTCCAGGAGTAGGGTTGTGTTCCAATAAAATGTTATTTATAAAGGCCAGTGGTGAAGCCAGGTACAGCCCTGGGGCTATATTTATCCTGGGTTAGATTATCTCTCAGGATTCTGCTTTATCAAGTGTTCAATAATTTTTGTGCAACTGAAAGCATCTTATAGCTAATTTGGAGAAAGGGAGTGTCCATCTCAGACTTACTTGCTCAAGTAGAAGTCAAAAACAGGCTCAGAAATGGCACCTTGATTCTTCAGGTTGTCAAAGGTGGGGATAGCTCCAAAGACGTATATGTTAGGGTAGTTCAAGCCCAGTTCTGTTCAGTTCAGTCGCTCAGTCGTGTCTGACTCTTTGAGACCCCATGAATCACAGCATGCCAGGCCTCCCTGTCCATCACCAACTCCCGGAGTTCACTCGGACTCACATCCATCGAGTCAGTGTTGCCATCCAGCCATCTCATCCTCTGTCATCCCCTTCTCCTCCTACCCCCATTCCCTCCCAGCATCAGAGTCTTTTCCAATGAGTCAACTCTTTGTATGAGGTGGCCAAAGTACTGGAATTTCAGCTTCAGCATTATTCCCTCCAAAGATATCCCAGGGCTGATCTCCTTCAGAATGGACTGGTTGGATCTCCTTGTAGTCCAAGGGACTCTCAAGAGTCTTCTCCAACACCACAGTTCAAAAGCATCATTCTTCTGCACTCAAGCTTTCTTCACAGTCCAACTCTCACATCCATACATGACCACTGGAAAAACCATAGCCTTGACTAGACAGACCTTTGTTGGCAAAGTAATGTCTCTGCTTTTCAATATGCTATCTAGGTCGGTCATAACTTTTCTTCCAAAGAGTAAGCATCTTTTAATTTCATGGCTGCAGTGATTTTGGAGCCCAAAAAAATAAAGTCTGACACTGTCTCTACTGTTTCCCCATCTATTTCCCATGAGGTGATAGGACCAGATGCCACGATCTTCATTTTCTGAATGCTGAGCTTTAAGCCAACTTTTTCACTCTCCACTTTCACTTTCATCAAGAGGCTTTTTAGTTCCTCTTCACTTTCTGCCATAAGGGTGGTGTCATCTGCATATCTGAGATTGTTGGTATTTCTCCCGGCAATCTTGATTCCAGCTTGTGCTTCTTCCAGCCCAGGGTTTCTCATGATGTACTCTGCATAGAAGTTAAATAATCAGGGTGACAATATACAGCCTTGACATACTCCTTTTCCTATTTGGAACCAGTCTGTTGCTCCATGTCCTGTTCTAACTGTTGCTTCCTGACCTGCATACAGGTTTCTCAGGAGGCAGGTCAGGTGGTCTGGTATGCCCAAGACGCCATCAAAAGGTACACCCTCAGACCCGTATTCCACAACGCTTAGACTGAACAGCTAGTCAGTACTTACAAGGTCCCTTATCTGTGGGAAAGAAGGGTGTTCCCACTTACAGATACAAGAATTGGGGCTAGGACTGGGCTGGGGTGCATTGCCATTAAATCCTCAGAGAAGAATTGAGGCTGGGCTGTGTTTTTGGTGGACCTCAAACGGTTAGACCATGCTGGGAGGAAAATTTGTGTTTCATTTGTGAGAGGCTGTGAATTTTAAAACATCTGCCCCTCTGAAAAACACCACTTGAGTGAGTCAAATTGGCCTTGTGGCTTCTGTACAGGTGGGGTAACCAAGAGTCAGGCCAGGACCCATTAGTGCCCCCTTGTGGACAAAATGAGTCGAGAGCAAGGTAGCCTTTTCTGTCAACACTATGACCTAATGACAGGAATGGAGTGAATTCTCTGTAAGGTACTGTGAATTCTGCATCTGTCCAGGAAGACAGAATCCAAAAACATAGTCTTTCTTGCAGGTATCAATGAAACTGCTGCCTGGGAAATTCACTTTTGGGGATATGTGTGTATTTGTGCAAATGTGTATGAGAGATAAAGAGAGAGGGGGGAACTACTCAAGTACTTTGGGGAGGCAGGCCATACATTTTATTAGACTCTCAAAGGCACCCTAGAGAACTCATTTATCAGGCCCCTTGACATCTCCGGCCTCCAGTTTCCACTATGGATACCTGAAGCCCTTGACTGCCCCAAGGATCCCCAGATCATTTTTATCCTGTCCCTAAACACCCTACAGCAATTTCAGTCCTGAAAACCCAACCCAGCTCCACCATTTACCACATGTGTGACTTCAGCAAGGCCCTTGCTGTCTGCACTTCAGTTTCCTCATATGTCTCATGAGCTAATCAGACCACCTGCTGTGTGGGGTTGTTGCAGGATTAAACCAAGTATTACCTGAAACTGCCTGGAACAGTCTGTGAATATAAAAGTAGGTGATTTATTTTTTTCCCCTTTTCTCGCTCCCAGCAAAATGAGTCTTGAACTGCTCATGGGCAGAGGAGCTGCAAGTCCACACCTCAACCCACTCCCTGGGTTAGCTAATCTGTTTGCTTGTGTGTCACCATGGGCACTGCCTCCCCAGGGACAGGATCCTGTGGATAAGATGGTCAATACCTATGGGAGTTAGGCTAGGAAGGGTCCTGACAGATGGTCCCGCACCTGTTTTGCAAGCAGGGGTCACTCCATAGCCAGTCCTGACTCAGCCTCTCTTTACATGTTTCCCGAACAGTGTCATAAGTAATAAATCCCTTCATGCTCCCAGATCCATAGGCTACCCAGAAGGTGTTTTGGGTAGGCCGGAAGGTGGAAGACTTGTAATGTCTGAACCTAACTTGTGTAGCTGCAGACACAAGAGATGAGTGTCATCAGGTGCCAAGGATGGAAACAGGGTGGCAGGGCAAGTGAAGGATGGTCCGGGTACAGGGTGTCTGTACTCACAACAGGCTGGACTGGGGCAAAAGAGGGAGGGCACCCACAAGTCAGATGAGCCTGTGTCAAAGATAACCTGGAATTCCTGAGGGGGTGTTCCATTGGTGATGTTACCCATGTAGAGCATCTACAGATAGAAGGAGGAAGTGGATTAGTGAAGAACTGGCTACCCTCTATTCCCACACTGATGTCTCCCTCTGGGTGCTATGTATCTCTTGAGATCACTTTCCAACCACTGTGAAGCTCACAGCCTTTGATCACAGAGGTGCTTGCATTTGATTTTTTTTTTTTCCTATGCTACATTGTATGCAGGATATTGATTCTATGACCAGGCATTGAAGTGGTACCTCCTGCATTGGAAGCTCAGAGGCATAACCACTGGGCATCCGGGACCATTGGACACCCAGGGAAGTCCTGTTGCCTTCATTTGAGAAACTCTGTAGTCTCTCCAAACGCAGCCTTTGCACCCCCTTATCCAGGAGGTCCTTCTTGATCAACCCCAGCCACTCCCTCCAAACTCAGATCACATCCAATCAACACCACACAAGTGACCCTTTCATTTGACATGTATTTACTCTTTGCCTATCGCTCAGGCTGGCGTGGGCATTCTTGAAGACAAAATAAGCCATTTTTATAGTTGAAAAACCGTAACCGCTGTGTTGGATTCTGATGGCATTACATGGAATACGGGTTCAATAACTTTACTGCTGTGGTTCTTGTATCTGTGGAAACTGAATTCCTCTGCCTGGTTATTCACAATTGCTTTGCAGTTGGTTCTATCTTCTGATCAGTGGTGGTTCACTCTTCATCTGTAACTAGTTCACTCCCTTAGTTCAGAAGGAATTGCTGCTGCTGCTGCTGCTTTGCTGAGTCGCTTCAGTCGTGTCTGATTCTGTGCAACCCCATAGACAGCAGCCCACCAGGCTCCACAATCCCTGAGATTCTCCAGGCAAGAACACTGGAGTGGGTTGCAATTCCCTTCTCCAATTCAGGAAAGTGAAAATTGAAAGTGAAGTCACTCAGTCATGTCCGACTCTTAGCGACCCCATGGACTGCAGCCTACCAGGCCTCTCTGTTCTTGGGTTTTTCCAGGCAAGAGAACTGTAGTGGGTCGTATTTCCCTCTGCTCAGAAGGAACCATCTCCCTCAAACCAATGACACATCTTTGACACAGAAATGGATGTTTACCTGCCACCTGGCAATTTCTGAGCCCAGTCACCAAGACAAGAGTTGAGGATGATAGTGCCATCTCCTCTGGGTGGGGCCTCTTTGGCCCAGTGCTTCTGCTCCTGCAGGAGCCCCAGCCCCAGCCTCCCACCTGGCATCTCCAGTTGAGCCCCAGTGGTAGGCTAGAGCACCAGGGGGTGCTTTGGAGCACCATCCTCCCAAAACACTCACATCCATGATGTTCCTCAGGGGTGAATAATTATATTTGAGCCACAGGAAGAAATCTGAGACAGCCTGTAAGCATGTTCCTTGAGGAAATTGTTCAGCATGTTTTTTTCACTGAAGGTATTTCTCATGGTCTTCACTTTCCTTAGAGGTATTTTTTCACTGAACATTTGACAAAGAAAACAAATAATATGCTACAATTAGGTGTCATTGTCAAGGTATAACTGTCATTGCAATGGCACCGTGTATTTTCTAATCATTTTTATGAGCCACCTTATTATCAGAATTTTATGGATCACTTCAGTTCAGTTGCTCACTCGTGTCCGACTATTTGCGACCCCATTAAGTGCAGCATGCCAGGCCTCCCTGTCCATCACGAACTCCCAGAGTTCACTCAGACTCACATCCATCGAGTCAGTGATGTCATCCAGCCATCTCATCCTCTGTTGTCCCCTTCTCCTCCTGCCCTCAATCCCTCCCAGCATCAGAGTCTTTTCCAATGAGTCAACTCTTCGCATCAGGTGCCCAAAGTACTGGAGTTTCAGCTTCAGCATCATTCCCTCCAAAGGTATCCCAGGGCTCATCTCCTTCAGAATGGACTGGTTGGATCTCCTTGTAGTCCAAGGGACTCTCAAGAGTCTTCTCCAACACCACAGTTCAAAAGCATCAATTCTTCAGTGCTCAGCTTTCTTCACAGTCCAACTCTCACATCCATACATGACCACTGGAAAAACCATAGCCTTGACTAGACGGACCTTTGCTGGCAAAGTAATGTCTCTGCTTTTCAATATGCTATCTAGGTTGGTCATAACTTTCCTTCAAAGGAGTAAATATTTTTTTAATTTCAAGGCTGCAGTCACCATCTGCAGTGATTTTGGAGCCCCCCCCCCCAAAATAAAGTCTGACACTGTTTCCACTGTTTCCCAATCTATTTCCCATGAAGTGATAGGACCAGATGCCATGATCTTCATTTTCTGAATGCTGAGCTTTAAGCCAACTTTTTCACTCTCCACTTTCACCTTCATCAAGAGGCTTTTTAGTTCCTCTTCACTTTCTGCCATAAGGGTGGTGTCATCTGCATATCTGAGTTTATTGATATTTCTCCCGGCAATCTTGATTCCAGCCTGTGCTTCTTCCAGCCCAGGGTTTCTCATGATGTACTCTGCATAGAAGTTAAATAATCAGGGTGACAATATACAGCCTTGACATACTCCTTTTCCTATTTGGAACCAGTCTGTTGTTCCTTGTCCAGTTCTAACTGTTGCTTCCTGACCTGCATATAGGTTTCTCAAGAGGCAGTTCAGGTGGTCTTGTATTCCCATCTCTTTCAGAATTTTCCACAGTTTATTGTGATCCACACAGTCAAAGGATTTGGCAGTCAATAAAGCGGAAATAGATGTTTTTCTAGAACTCTTTTGCTTTTTCCATAATCCAGCAGATGCTGGCAATCTGGTTCCTCTGCCTTTTCTAAAACCAGCTTGAACATCTGAAAGTTCATGGTTCACGTATTGCTGAACCCAAAGACATAGGTTTGAATAAAGATTCTGTTCTGTAATGCTGGGTAAGCCATATGACCATGTGGGTTCTCAGTCTCCCCTTTGGTAAAATAGTGGAATGTAATGATTCAAACCCTCCAAATAGGATATCTTGGGGATAGTGAAGTGATGGATATAAGGTGTCTGATAAATAGGAAGTCTCAACAATGACAGCCACTATCATTGCTGTTGCCATTCCACTGTATCCTTCTCATAGAATCTCAGGAAAGGAGGCAGAAGGGGGATTCCTATCCTTTTTTACAAGGGAGGAATTAGAAATGCAAGAGGCTTGTGAATTGGCTGTGGTCACAGTGCTTGTCAGATATAAAACAGTGTATAAGTAGCTCTCCCAATGTTTCTCCAAGTTGAAAGAGAAGAAATAGTTGAAAAAAGAATCCAGGAGAAGGGAACAAGTTATAGAAATGTAGAGGCTTGAGAAGGAAAGATGAGTCAAATGAAAAATTAAAAGAAAACAACACAGAGAGAAATACACTCAGAGCCTTCCAAAGAGATGGAGAGATAAATGACAGTGATACAGAGATGCAGACATAGACATATACACACTGAAGTAGAGAGGGAACAAAGAGAACATGCTAAATAAAATGTAGAAAAGTGCTGTTCCACAGGACCACACCTACATCTGCATTGACTGTACACTGAACAATTGCAAGGAGTTCCAATTTCAATAAGTCATGACATGATTGGACCCCAAGAGTTGTGCAGCTATGCAAATCTACACCAAGACCCTGGGACCCACAGTTCCTATAGAAAAGTACTTCTCAATAAGTAAAGGTTGAACTTTAAGATTGTCAAGGAAATATTCCATTCCCTTCTAAAATGGATGAATATAATAATCAGATGAAAAGAAAAATTGCAGAAATTAATATGATGTGGCTTACAGTCTCCATACTTACATGACTCTGCAATCTGAGAAGGCCACCAGGTCGAGGAGCACAAGCCACTTCATGCTTCTCTCCTGGCTCCAAGTACTCAGGAAAGTTCAGTTTCTTAGCAAGTAGTGGTGACTGGGAGTCCCTAATTATATATGCTCTGACATGCTGAAGTTTAGGTCTTTAGGCCAAAAATAGGTCTGAAAAAAACACAAAGGTCTCAACAAAATCTCGAGTTAATTAGTGTCCTTGGTGAGTGGACTTTGAAGCTTCTCAGAATACATAGAATTCAACTGCAATCTCTTCCTCGAAGCTTGATTGGAAAATCAAACTGATCTGTATGGACATCTAAGAAGATGGAGAACCTTGCCTACTTGGAGGAAAAAACTGCTAAGAACATCATGAAAATGGATACTAAGGACCATGCTTGACATTCATGGTTTCATGTCATCTTCCTAGCCACTTCATGAGATATGCATTGCCGGGAGCCAGCACAGGAGATCCCACCCATGACATGGTCATGTGGAGGAGACCTGACAGGCAAGGCAGATCAGGACTCTAGGGACTCCCTCGACCTGCTCGAGCATCTACCCTGAAACCAAAGTCTGTCTGTCTACTGTTTACTATATTATGCCTTTCACCAACTCTTCTGACATTAACAGGGGGCTATCCCTGACCACCTTTCTCTGAAGAAAATCAACTTAGGGCTCTAGTTAATAAGTCTCTTGGGCATGAAAGGAATATTTTAATTCAAACCCCTCTGTTGGCATTTTAGCTTGCTTGGCAGGTTTATCCATACTCTTGCAACTAACTCACAAGATTGTTCACAACTTCCCAACCATAAAAGGCATGGGAAGCCTAAGCATTCTAAAAGTCCTAATGGACATAGAGCCCTTCGGGGGGTGAAAAATTATTATAATAGTACTGGTGAAGGGTTTCATTGTTGAGCCAATGCTTGCTGCCAAGTTTCCATATCCCTTATCCATTGTGTGCCTGGGAGTGCATTAGTTAATATGGTTGGAATGTAGGAAAAACAAGTAGTAGCCTTGGCATTAACAACATTAGACCTTTGAGTTAATAAGTTCTTTTTTTGTTGTTGTAACCCACTGCACCTTTGCTCCATAAGAATGTAACTTTATTTAGTACTGTCTGAGGCTGACACAGATTGAAAAAATAAAGAAAAAACACTTTAAGGGAAAACAAGTTTTCTGGTTGACCAATCTTTACCAGAAAAGTGTCATAAAATGTCAACAGGCCTCCGGGCCAGAAGATAATGTACATAACATAAGACCCTTGTAAATGGAAAGGTATGTGGAAAACATCCTGGTTTCAATAAAGGTCAAAACTGATGGAATGTTGAGCTGACTCTGCATGACTCTGCATCTTTCACTTTTGGAAATCTGTAACTTAGGGTATAAAAGCTTCTTTTGAAAATAAAGCTGCAGACCCCACTTCACCTAAGTTTGGTCTTCCTGTGTCATCTTTTGCCGACGCCGTTCATCCTGAGGGTATCCCTGGACTCTGCTGAGGCTGGACCCTGACAATGCATTGATGTCCTCATTGGAGAGGAGATTGCTAGGAGGATAAGTTGTCAAATGGCAAAGTGAAGACTTCAGGGACAGCCCAGGGACATACAACTGGCTTTAGGTAGTGGGTCTAATGGCAGATACCAGGGGAAGTCTATGATGCCAGTCTGCATCAAAGATTTAGGGCAGAGTAGTACTTCAATTGTATGGTTTCAGTATTGGAAGAAATGTCATATGCATCCACAAGATATTTTATATCATCCAAAAAATGTACAAGGAAATAATGTGTTCTGGGTTCTGGGTTAAAGGCTTCAAAGCCAAAGTTGATCAAGACAAAAGTAGGCTTTATCTTAAGATAGCTAGCAGTCTAGTTCTCACAAACTCATGGCCCCAGGAGGCCCTGGGCAACACAGAACCCTCCCAGCACAGCACTGGGAGCAGCCTTTCCTACACTTCAACCATGCTGGAAAGCAGGACAGATGGCCATGTTTTCAAGAGAAGTCAGAAGTTGCATATGTACAATGTACTGATTTTAATATTAGCAACTAATTTTTTTTTTCAAAGGGGGTGGGGAACAGTGGGAATGAAATCTCCACAGCAATGTGCTTGAATCAGCCTTCAGTCTCTGCAGGATTTTATTTCTCGCCTAGAGTTGGGAGTGCAGTGGGGACAGAAAGGAATTTAATTCATGTTGGTTGATTTACAAAGAGACTGAATGCACACTGAACATGTGTGTTTCCTTTCTATTTATAAAGAAATATCACCGGGGACATACAAACCAACAAGTTTAACTGTTGAAGATAAATAGATATATTTCTGATATAATTTCCTCATAGGGTCTATGCTGTGAAAAATTTTGTCTGCCAAACCAAACATACAAAAAAGACAATTCTGAAATGTCTTCCCAATCAAAGAAGACAAAACAATAGTGGCAGCCAAGTAAAGACAATCTTATTTAATGACTCATCCAGGACTCCCAGGGCCTATTCCTGCATGAGATCTATCAATGACTGCCCCTTGAATACAACAGGAGCCTCTCCTAGTCACCAGATGTGTGTAGATGGGGCACGGTGTCATAACACTCATTTTTGCACATTGTTTAAATTCCGTTCTGGTGGTTAAATCCCAACAAGGGGACTATGACGTCACTGACAAATGACACAAATATATGCCCTTTGAACTATGGTGTTGGAGAAGACTCTTGAGAGTCCCTTGGAATGCAAGGAGATCAAACCAGTCCATCCTAAACAAATCATTCCTGAATATTCACTGGAAAAATTGATGCTGAAGTTCAAGCTCCAATTATTTGCCCACCTAATGTGAAGAACTGACTCATTGGAAAAGACCCTGATATTAGGAAAGATTGAGGGCAGCAAGAGAAGGGGAAGACAGGATGAGATGGTTGGATGGCATCACCAAGTCGATGGACATGACCTTGAGTAAGCTCCGGGAGTTGGTGATGGATAAGGAAGCCTGGCATGCTGCAGTCCATGGCGCTGCAAAGAGACCAACACGACTGAAGGACTGAACTGAACTCAACAAATTGAGAACAAAGACTGATAAATCGATTGCATCAAGTCGGTGACTAGCTGCCCATAACAACACATTACTTAAGTGGCTTTAAAATTCAGAATTATGACTACATTCAGAGTGGAATATCTTCTAAGGAAAAACAAAAATACTGCCCATCCAAAACAAAACCAAAAAAAAAAATCAAAAGAAATACAGGAAAGAAATCTGAAACTATATTCAACAACTTATTATTCCTCATATTGCTTCTGTTATTGTGACAGAATCACATATATGTTAACAGGTAAAAGCAACACAAGAATTAAAACTAATGTTCTGATGTAAGCCTTTCAGTGGCTAGAAAAAGAGGTTCACTCATAACATAAAGAACTTTAATTAAAACCCTGCTGTCTTAAACCTTCAACTGAAAGCATAAGTTTATACCAACTAATTATATTCCTTTTAATTTAGTTTTTTAAGGAAAATGTGTCCTTCCTTCTCTGACCAATGTAAAACCTACAAGCAATGACAACTTGATAACAGTGACTATTCTGAGGTCTCACATGTAGCTTCTAAATACATTTCCCATCAGACGATGCATGGATTCTTAAAGAGATGGCTGATTTCAGGACTGGGTAAAGAAATGCACAAAGTAATCTTGGGTATAGTGAAGGATCAGAAAGCTAAGGGATTTCAAAGGCCAATGGGGAATGGACAGATAGTTTAGGTCTCCAAATGAAAAGCCAAACATCTACCAGTTTGTTTGGCAGAATGATGTTTCTGCTTCTCAACACACTGTTTATGTTTCTCATAGCTTTCCTGCTAAGAAGCAAACGCCTTCTGATTTCATGGCTGCAATCACCATCCACAGTGGTTTTAAAGGCTAAGATGAAGAAATCTGTCACTGCTTCCACCCTTTCTCCTTCTATTTGCCATGAAGGATGTGGCTGAATCCCATGATCTTAGTTTTTTAATATTTAATTTTAAGCTGGCCAAATGTGTCCAAATGTTAACAGGCAACATCTAATTTGTCACTGTGATAAATTGCTAGGGCACCAACTCACCATTCTGAGCACTGAGAAAGGAAAACAATCATCAATATTTAAGCTATTTTTATTTCTATTAAGCATAGGTTATGTAACTACAAACAGTTCCAGGAAAACAAGTTAGACTGCCCCTTCTTGGGTTGATGAGAGAGTGATGGGGAGCAGCTATAATATAGATGAAACCTCACTCACTGCCCTGCAGCTCACCTCCTGCTGTGGAGGTCTGTTTCCTAATAGACCAAGGACTGGTACTGGTCCTGCCCAACTGTGCAGGTATTGTGAACTCCTGCTCTAAACCCAATAGTGGGACATTCTGTAAGACAAACCACCCTGCTTCCTCCCAGTTTTTGAACAAATGAATGGCATTAAAATTGTGAGAGGAAGAGTTATTTCATCTTAAATGAGAACAATCAAGTACAACATATGAGTACATTCTTTCAATAAACTGTGAAACGACATCTGCTTTTTGAGAATCAGGAAAATTTGCAAATGGACTGCATATTAAATGTTAATTTTGGGGGAAGAAACAGCATTTTTTTAACATCCCATTATTTTACCCCAAATACTTATTATGTACATTTGGTGAATTGTTCATCTTGTCCCTAAAATACTTCAGGAAAAATGAATAAGAAGTAAAAGAGAGAATGAAATGAGTGTCTGTCTTGATTTAAAAACAGATCTGCATAGCTGCTATGGATTGAATTGTGTCCAGCCTTGACTCCCAATGTGATGGTATTAGGAAGTAGGGCCTTTGGGAGGTACCCAGGTTGACATGGTGGTCCTTCATGATGGGATTAGCCTCTCCCTATTTTTCTCTCTTATTCTCCCTCTTCTTGTTCCCTTCAACCACCACATGCAAGAAGATAGCAAGAAGAGAAAGACTGATTCAAGTCAAGAATGTCTTCACCAGGATATCAATTGGCCATCACCTTGATGTTGCATAGTCTCCAGTCTATGACAACCTGTGGGACTAAGAGGTTAGTTTTGTAGTTACTGATGCCAAATGATAAAATATAGGGTTTATGATACTCTTCTTTATTATATTTGTTATGTTTGAAACCGTTTTGTAGTAAGAAGTTTATAGAAAGTCTAATTTTAAATGTCTATCTTAGAGATACCATGAGGAGCCCAAGATAGCAGATTCAGGTAGGTCCCCAATGAATGAGTGGTTGGAGGACAACATGTTCCTTACTCCAACTCATCTCTTGTTATCTGAACACTGTCCCACACACCTGACAACTTTACCGCCCCCCACCATCTGCATTTCCATTACCCTGCTTAGCTGAGTCATCTAGCTGGAGATGTTAATGATTCAGGACAGGGTCTGGAAACAGAAGGAATGCAGACATTTTTAGAAAGAATGAACTGGGCAGACCCATCTTTGTTTTCCCTTCTTTAGTGTCATCTGCATGTGAAGGGTTGGGCCTGGGTAGAGAGGAAGCCACAAGTGGGACGGCATGGATATTTGCAAGAGAAGAGAGGAGGAATTCAGAACCCAATAACCAGGAGGTGGGCAGCTTTCACAGGACCCAGGAGGGAAGGAAAAAGCAACTGGGAAAACAATAGCATCTACCTGTGGGCCACACCTACCTGAGTCTTCTGGTTGAACTTGGAGATCACATCCTTCCTGCTGAAATTCCTGCACCAGATATGGAGGGGAGAGAGCTGCACTCACTCCTACTGAGTCACAGGGAGAGGGACCACATCCCCCAGAGCCTGTTGATTCCACCCTAACTGTGGGTATCATCCCAAGCCAGAGAGCAAATGGCAGGTCATCCAAAAGATGACCTACTTTAATGGTATTTAAAATACTACAAAATTTGTCTAAGAGTCCTGGCATATATAGTTCTCTGAGTTTTTTAGCAGAGATGATTCATCAGCCTAATTTGGGTTTCTGCTGAATCTACAAACTTCCCCATGGGTAACATCTGACTTTTAAGTACCTGACCTCATCCCACAGAATCCAAATGATGGTAATTTTGAGGGGGCAAGGCCTCTAAGGTCCTCGGTGTCACAGCAGCTGTGTGCCAAGTGGTCTACCACTCCCAGGTCTGAGCCCAGGACCCATGAACATCACCAGACAGTTACAGCCCCCTGCCCACCAGAGGCAACCTCAGCATCCTCAGCAACACCCACCTCTGAGCCTCTTGTCCACTGATTGGCACTGAGCATCAGTCTGGAACAAGTATTCTGGAGCAAGTCCAGTATCTGTCATCCAAGAGGTGGGAAACTGAACCCTGGGTGGTATGACTCACTCTAAAGCTGCAGGTAAGTTAGTGAATACTTGGGACCCAGAAACTCTGGTTCTCAGACCAGGAGACTTCCAGAAAGGGAAAAATGAGAGAAAACTCCATTGCATCCACTGATGGGCAGTTCTCAGATATCTGCAGGCACCAGAGTGGAAGTTCCTTTCCCATTGCCCCTCAACTCTGGTTCCAATTTTATCAGCAGACCTGCCTCCATGTAGCAGCAGGAAAGCAATATTCAGGGCAGTTTCTTTTGGATTCCAGGCACAGTGGGGGAGCCCCAGCTGTAGTGACCCCAGGAGGCAGTCCTGATGTGGTGACTGACTCACTCCCAACTCAGAATCCCCAGAACTCCCGCTCCTCATTCAGACAACACAGACCTTTGGGTGACTGGATAACATAAACCTGCATTAAGAGTGAGAAGGATTCTCTTCTCAGCTGTCAGGAATATTAGATAAGTGTCTTATGTTTCCTCAGGGAACCCCTGGCTGAGGGAGGCTAAGGTCTGAGACTAGCCTGGATGCAGGGGAATGTGTTCCCTCTTTGATGCTCCAAATAGACCTTGGAGATTCAAAAGCCTTGAAAGAATTACAATCACCCTTATATTTTGTAGGGACTTTGGTTTATGAATCTGGTTGGAGAAAAAGGACACAAACTCAGGACAAGGCTGGACATCTCTAGGTCCCAGATGATTGTGAGTTGAGTTCCATCCACCAGGCTTCACAGTCAGGTGCTGATGTAATTCACAAGCTACCTTTGAGGAAGCAAAAGAGAAAAGAGTTTTTGGTCAGAGAGTAGTATGCTCAAAGGGCCATGGGTTTCACACAGGGCAAGATGAAACAAGAGTCATTACTTGTTTCTTTGTTCTATGAGTTCCTTGGCATTTCTACTCCTGAGAACAAGTACATGGAGATAGTCAGAGGCATTGGTGGTGCCCCTGGCACCTGATGCTCCTGGTGATAACCAGTTTGTGGACATGTTACTGAGGCCAAAGCATATTCAGCCTCATGATAGCCCCAGATTCTCCCTTCTTGGGAAGGCTGAAATGCCTCATTTCTGCTAACTCACAACTGAAGCATGGGATGAGCTCATGGTGGTTGACCTGTAGGCCAAGTTCCAAGCATGGAATAAAGGTTGACTGTGGAAGGGTAGCCATTCATTAAACTTGGTTACCTTGGTCCTTAGCAGGGGCTACTTCCCACATCCAGAATGTTTTTCTCCCAGGCTTTTGCATGGCCACGTCCTTTACAACATTTAGCATTAACTCAAATGAATCTCTCTCAGGTTTGCTTTCCCTGGCCACTGCACTCTTACAAAAACAGACCCTGATCCAACAAGTGCCTAGACACCCTCTCCATCAAAACAGTAATTATAGTACCAATGTGGAAAGGTGGAAGAGGGATAAATTGAGAGTATGAGATTAATATATGTATACTACTTTATTTAACAGATAATCAACAAAGATCTACTGTACAGCACAGGAATTCTGCTCAATAGTCTGTAATATCCTGTATGGGAAAAGACTCTAGGAAAGAATGGACACATGTCTATGTATAAGGGAATTAATTTCTCATACAATTAACATTAATATAATGCTGTAAATAAACTATACTCCTATATAGATCAAAAGTTGATTTTTTTTAAATGCTTACATGTAGAGACCAATGGAGCTCCTTAGACTCGCAGGATTTCAGATATGATGCTGGATATGGCAGAACAGGTGGAGAAATCTAGACATTTTTCTGAGGTTACATTTTCCTGAGCTTTGGTGTCTTTTGCTTCTAGTGTCACCTTTGATTTGTCTTTGGAGGATCTAATACGAGGGCTTGGAGACACCAGCTGGGTGTTAGTTGAAGGATGAGAGGGAGGTGCTAGTGGGAGAGTGAAATCCCAGCTCCCTAGCCTGCATTGTGGAGAAGGCAATGGCACCCCACTCCAGTACTCTTGCCAGGAAAATCCCATGGATGGAGGAGCCTGGTAGGCTGCAGTCCATGGGGTCGCTAAGAGTCAGACATGACTGAGTGACTTGACTACCACTTTTCACTTTTCACTTTCATGCATTGGAGAAGGAAATGGCAACCCGCTCCAGTGTTCTTGCCTGGAGAATCCCAGGGACTGGGGAGCCTGATGGGCTGCCGTCTATGAGGTCGCACAGAGTCAGACACGACTAAAGTGACTCAGCAGCAGCAGCAGCAGCAGCCTGCGTTGCGGCACGTTTGAGGCAAAACTTACATCCCAATTTCCCTATGAAAATAGGCTGTAGCTTCCCTCTCTATGACTTGCATGATATCAGACCCAGATTGGTTTCATCCTTTTTCATGTCCTGCTTCCCCTGAGACCTCACTGGTTTCTCTGGGAGAATATTTTAATATAAATTTATTTATTTTAATTGGAGGAATTTTTTTTAAAAAACATTTTCACTTAACTAAGTTTTCATTGCTGCTCAGGACTTCTCTATTATCAGCGAGCAGGGGCTACTCTGTAATACAGTGCACTGGCTTTTCAATCCTGTGCTTCTCTTGATGGAAATCACAGGCTCTAGGCACTCAGGCTCAGTAGTTGTGGCCCACCGGCTTAGTTGCCCTGGGGCATCTACAATCTTCCCAAACCAGGACTCAAATGCATATCTTAAGTACTGGATCAAAAGGGAAAATACTCTGGAAGGAATTTGAAATAAATCACTTTTACATGAAACTTGGTACCATGGCCTATTTATGAGGAGAAACATAGAGGATTGTCCCTGCTTCAAGCAACCTCCTGAGATAAGGACTGATTGAGGTTCCCCTCCCAAGGGTTCCTACAGGATCTTGAAACTGTCCTGCCATGTGGCTTTGTTCTTGCTTGAGTTTCTGAATCCCACACTAGACCGCAGCTTCCAGAGGGCAGGGCTGTCACTTGACTCACTTCTAAGTACACGTTAGTAGATGTTGTCTCATTCAGACCCTAATGTCAAGGAAATGCTAACACAAAGATCAGTTATTCTGAGTGTTAGGTTACAGGTTCAACAACGACTGCAATCAAACCCTAAATAACATTGTCTTAAATACAATACAATTTCAATTCTCTTTCATATAATCTTAGTGCAGGTCTCTCCACAGAGATGAGGGCCCACTTCTTTCTTGTCACATCTTCTACCTGTGCTAATTACCTCTGGTCTAACATGGCTGTTCCAGGCTCCTGGCATTACATGTGCATTCCAGCTAATGGGACAGAAAATAATACTTCCACTTGGAACTAACATATCACCTCTACTCAAATTCCACTGGCTGAAGAATCTTCCATGGTCATAGCAAACCTGGGGGTGGTGGGCACACAGAAGGGCAGGGGAACGTGATCCTACTGAAGAACATTCATGATGAGTAGCAAGGGCCACAAACCTTCATTCATGTCCCTGTAATTCATTCTTCTTTGGTCCTCCCCACACAGCTCTTGGTCTGTTTTGGCCTGCAGATATGGATATAGATGAGGTTATGAGAGGAGATGGCCCAGGCTGTACAAATATGGAGAAAACAAGAAAGGAAAGAAGATAAGAAAGTATAAAAATGAGATCTAATCTTACTGCATTATGGTCAGAAAAGATGCTTGGAATGATTTCAATTTTTTTGAATTTACCAAGGCTAGATTTATGGCCCAGGATGTGATCTATCCTGGAGAAGGTTCCATGAGCCCTTGAGAAAAAGGTGAAATTCATTGTTTTGGGGTGAAACGTCCTATAGATATCAATTAGGTCTAACTGGTCTATTGTATCATTTAAAGTCTGTGTTTCTTTGTTAATTTTCTGTTTAGTTGATCTACCCATAGGTGTGAGTGGGGTATTAAAGTCTCCCACTATTATTGTGGGACAGCAAAAGAGACACAGATGTATAGAACAGTCTTTTGGACTCTGTTGGAGAAGGAGAGGGTGGGATGATTTGGAAGAATGGCATTGAAACATGTATAATATCATATAAGAAATGAATCGCCAGTCTAGATTCGATGCAGGATTCAGGATGCTTGGGGCTGGTGCACTGGGATGACCCAGAGAGATGGTATGGGGAGGGAGGTGGGAGGGGGGTTCAGGATTGGGAACATATGTACACCCATGGCGGATTCATGTTGTTGTATGGCAAAACCAATACAGTATTGTAAAGTAAAATAAAGTAAAATTAAAAAATAATAATAAAATAAATAAAAAATTAAAAAAGAAATTATAAAAATACAAAATCTAAAGGAAAGCATGGTTAAAATAATAATTTTGCATTTATACAATTTAGGTATAATGGTTGATGAATCAATTTATAAAATAAAAATTATAAAAATGTAAAATATAAATATATTCACTAAACCCAACAAAATAATAAGGCTGTATTGTATTAAACACAGAGTAGTATCAGGATTACGTTTGGATGCACATTGCAAAAAACTAAACTATAACTTTAGAAAGATAAACTTGATTTTTCTCTCCCACTGGAACAAAGCTTGAGGTGGGCCAGCCAGAGCTTGGGTGGTATCCATCTCCAAGGTTACATGATTGTCTAATACAACTGCAGGAGTTCCAGCCATCAAAACTAAAATCCAGACAACAGTTAGGAAGTAGGTGGCGAAAGGAAGAGTCCCATCTCTCAGCTAAATCAGCTCCTTGAAAGCAGGCTTCCAAGAAATCCCTCTTAGTGATCTGCTTGCCTCTCTAAGTTACCTGTCATGATGAAGAGCACAGGTGGGCAGGAAATGCAGTTCCGTAGCTACTGGGCTCATGGCTATATAACTATTTTCAGTTTTGAAAGAGAAGCAGATAATAGATCATTTTGTAGGTAGCCTGCTGTGTCTGCCTTAAAGAACAAATCTTTTCCGAATGGATTAGGCTGAACGGCTGGGCACAGTGTGGGAGCCAGGAGAAAGGAACAGCAATGAGAAACAGTAGATGGACCTGAACTGTGCTGAAGATAAAAGAGGCAGATAACAGAGATCTTCTAAGGACTGAAGTGAGGATTATATGAACCACATGACCCAATTTTTTTTGAAAACTGCTTTTCCAACCCAGGTCCCAAATCTCTCTCAATTCTTCAGCTTCTAAATACCTTGTCTTTGTTACCTCACACTCTGACCTACCTGTCTCACCTTCCTTATTTCTGTTCACATCACTTCTCCATCTAGTCCACCAGCATTGCAAGATCCAGTACTGAGGAGTTAGCAACACTTTCTAGAAGTGGGTAGAAACACAATGACTATTTCTACTTTAGTATTTGTTTGTCTTTATCAAGGTCTTCTGAAGGACTGAGATGGCTAGAATTATGGAGATCTCACGTTTGAGGCCTTTTAAAAAGTATTTCTTGTTACATTTGTCTGTTGATGGTGATGCAGTCTCATAGTTGTTCTAGGTCTAAGAAAGTATTTCATCTTGTTTTTGATATGCATTTTTATTGGGTATAGAATTCTGAGTCAATTATATTTCTCTCAGCATTTTAAGATGTGGTGCCAATGTACTTTGGCTAACATTGCTTCATATGCCTAATCTGCTATCTTTCCTATTTTTTTTCTTCTACTGTGTCTCTTTTTCCTTCCGGTTACATTTCCTTGGTTGATTGTTTTAAACAATGAATTATCATGCACTGTTGAATAGTTGTCATATTTCTTGTCCTTGAATTAATTGTGCTTCTATGTTTATGGGTTTAACGCTTTCATCATATCTGGTAATTTTTCAGCCAATAATTATGAAGTTCTGTTCTCTAGTCTCCTTCTTTCACTTTCTGTAAGATTCCATTTACATATATTTTAGTATTCTTAACGTTGTTTCAAATCTCTGTGATGCACAATTAATTTTTTCCACAGTCTTTCCATTCCTATTTTCCATGTCTGTATTTAACATACTCAGTTTTCTTCAGCTTCATGAATATAAGGATTATTGAGGTAGTAAGCATTTTAATGTCCTTCCCTGCTAATGATGTAATGTATATTTTAACTGTGTTTTTACTAATTGATTTTTCCCTCATTATGGATGTTTTCTTGCTTCTTTATATATCAGAAATGTTTTTCTTTTAAATTTATGTGTGTATCTTAATTAGAGGATAATTTCTTTACAATATTATGATTGACCTAGGACAAATATTTTCACAATTCATATGGAAATTTTAAATTGGATATTGGATATGGTAAATTTTACCCTTTGGATGCTGGATATTTTTTAATTTTTATAAATTATTCCTGGCACTGTTTGCAAACATTGTTAATATCTTGGAAACAGTTTTATTTTTTGAAGGCTTGCTGTTCAGTTTTTTGTTTAGCTATAAGAGGCCAGCAATTAGCCCAGGTTTACTATCCCCCACTAGTAAGGTAATATTGTCTTCCAGACCATACTGATGTCATGGGAAATATGAGTAATTTCCATGCTGGTGGGTGGGGACACCGTTAGACTTGGCTCAATTTGAGACTCAAGGATTGTTCTCTGTAATACTGACCAGTACTATCAACTCTCTGCTGAAAACTGAAGGGGTATCACCTGCACACTCCCAGAGTTCTCTGTGTGTAGCTCTGTCCTGTGAACCCTAACTATCTAGAGTCTCAAATCTCTCTTCTTGAGGAGACCATTTGTCTCTGCCTGTATACCCCTTCCATGTATGTGTTGGAAACTGTTTCTAGAGTTGGGGCAATTGTAGAACTCACCTTGCTTGTTCCCTGCCTCAGGAATCCATACTCTGCTGCCTGACTTTTGATGTAAAAAACTGATCTTTCTTTTATCTCTTCTACTTTCAAGTTGTTTGGGACAGGAGGATAAATGTGTCCTTTGCTCCTCTATGTCTACCAAATTGGAGGTCCCCCTGCAATCAGAACTCACTGAATGCTTTGTGGATTCTAGGCACTGTGCATGGGTACAGACTTGACTAGGGATATGTGTTGGGGCCTTGGGGAGCCCTGGTTTGAGGGAGAAACATGACAATTACAACTAGCATTTGCTATGGGGTATGTTCAGTTCAGTTCAGTTCAGTCACTCAGTCATGTCCGACTCTTTGCAACCCTACAGCATGCCAGGCTTCCCTGTCCTTCACCAACTCCTGGAGCTTGCTCAAATTCATGTTCATCAAGTCGGTGATGCCATCCAGCCTTCTCATCCTCTATCGTCCTCTTCTCCTACTGCCTTCAATCTTTCCCAGTAATAAGGTCTTTTCTAATGAGTAAGTTCTTCACATCAGTTGGCCAAAGTATTGGAGCTTCAGCTTCAGCATCGGTCTGTCCAATAAATAGTCAAGATTGATTTCCTTTAGCATTGACTTGTTGGATCTCCTTGTAGTCCAAGGGACTCTCAAGAGTCTTGTCCAACACCACAGTTCAAAACCATCAGTTCATCACTCACCATTCTTGATGGTCCAACTCTCACATCAATGCATGACAATTGGAAACATCATAGCTTTGATTATACTGAACTTTTTCTGCAAAGTAATACCTCTGCTTTTAAAAATGCTGCTAGGTTTGTCATAGCTTTTCTTCAAACAAGCAAGCAAGTTTTAATTTCATGGCTTCAGTCATCATCTGCAGTGATTTTGGAGCCCCCCAAAGTAAAGTCTCTCACTGTTTCCATTGTTCCCCCATCTATTTGCGGTGAAGTGATGGGACAAAATGCCATGATCTTCATTTTCTGAATGTGGAGTTTAAGCCAAATGTTTCACTCTCCTCTTTCACTTTCATCAAGAGGCTCTTTAGTTTCTCTTCACATTCTGACACGTGTCTTCTGCATATCTGTGGTTATTGATATTTCTCCCAGCAACTGTGTTTCCAGCTTGTGCTTCATCCAGTTGGGCATTTCGCATGACTTACTCAGCATATAATTTAAATAAGCAGGGTGACAATACATAGCCTTTACGTACTCCTTTCCTGATTTGGAGCCAATATGCTGCTCCAGGTTCAGTTCTAACTGTTGCTTGTTGACCTGCATACAGATTTCTCAGAAGGCAGGTAAGATGGTCTTGTATTCCCATCTCTGTAAGTTTTCCACAGTTTGTTGTGATCCACAGTCAAAAGCTTTTGCATGATCAATAAAGCAGAAGTACATGTATTTCTGTAATTCTCTTGCTTTTTCGAAGACCTACAAGTGATGGCAATTTGTTCTGTGGTTCCTCTGCCTTTTCTAAATCCAGCTGGAACATATGGAATTTCACAGTTCATGTACTGTTGAAGACTTGCTTGCAGAAATTACTTTGGTAGCATGTGAGATGAGTGCAACTTTGTGGTAGTTGAACATTCTTTGAAATTGCCTCTCTTTAGGATTGCAATGAAAATGACCTTTCCAATCCTGTGGCCACTGCTGAGTTTTCCAGATTTGCTAGCATATTGAGTGCAGCACTTTAACAGCTTCATCTTTTAGGATTTGAAATAGCTCAATGGCAATTCCATCACCCCCACTAGTTTTGCACGTAGTTATGCTTCTTAAGGCTGTCTGGACTTCACATTTCAGGATGTCTAGCTCTAAGTGCGGAGAAGCCAATGGCACCCCACTCCAGTACTCTTGCCTAGAAAATTCCATTGATGGAGGAGCTTGGAAGGTTGCAGTCCATGGGGTTGCTGACGGTTGGACACGAATGAGTGACTTCACTTTCACTTTTCACTTTCATGCATTGGAGAAGGAAATGGAAACCCACTCCAATGTTCTTGCCTGGAGAATCCCAGGGATGGGGGAGCCTGCTGGGCTGCCGTCTATGGGGTCTCACAGAGTCGGACACGACTGAAGTGATTTAGTAGCAGCAGCAGCTCTAAGTGAAACACCATCATGGTTATCTGGGTCATTAATATCTTTTTTGTATAGTTCTTCTATATATTCTTTCAACCTCTTCTTAATATATTCTGCTTCTTTTAGGTCCACACCATTTCTGTCTTTTATTTGGCCCATCTTTGCATGAAATGATCTTTCTCTACCTCTAATTTTCTTGAGTAGATCTCTGGTCTTTCCCATTCTATTGCTTTCCTCTATTTCTTTGCACTAATCAGGTAGGAAGGCTTTTTAAAAATCTCTTCTTGCTATTCTTTGGAACTCTGCATTCAGATGGGTATGTCTTTCTTTTACCATTTGCCTTTGCTTCTCTTCTTTTCTAAGTTAGTTCTAACGCATCCTCAGACAACCATTTTGCATTTTTGCATTTCATTTTCTTGGGGATGGTCTTGATGAGGTATGTACAGATCATTATTTCATGGCAAATACATGGAGAAACAATGAAAACAGTGACAGACTTTATTTTCCTGGGCTCAAATGTTATTGCAGATAGTGACGGCAGCTGGGGAAAAAAAAAAAAAGATGCTTGCTCCTTGGAAGAAAAGCTATGAAAAATCTTGACCGTATACTAAAAAGCAGAGACATTACTTTACCAACAAAGGTCTGTATAGTCAAAGCCACGGTTTTTCCAGAAGTCATGAGAGGATGTGAGAGTTGGACCATCAAGAAAGCTGAGCACCAAAGAATTGATGCTTTTGAACTGTGGTGTTGGACAAGATTCTTGAGAGTCCCTTGGACTGCAGTGGAGATCCAACCAGCCCATCCTAAAGGAAATCAGTCCTGAATATTCATTGGAAGGACTGATGCTGAGGCTGAACCTCCAGTACTTTGGCCAGTTGATGGGTAGAACTGACTCATTATAAAAGACCCAGATGCTGGTAAAGATTAAAGGCAGGAGGCAAAGGGGAAGACAGAAGACCAAATTGTTTGATGGCATTACCAACTTGATGAACATGAGTTTGAGCAAGCTCTGGGAGTTAGTGATGGACAGGGAAGGCTGGCGTGCTGCACCCCATGATATAGCAAAGAGTGGACATGACTGAGAGACTGAACTGAACTGATATACAGAGGACAATCAGGGAGCAGGCAGAAGTCTTTAAGGAAGGAGGAAGGAACTGTTCCTGAACAGCTGACAATGATCGGTCGGGAAGCGGTTTCAAGCTGGAGAAACTGTAGGGAACCAATTCTATGCCATGTGGAGAGAATGGTAAGAGAAAGGCAGGGCGGCAGTGCTGAGATTTCGCAGAGGACTAGATCCCTGTTCTACTAAACTTTATCAATGCTCAATATTATTAGGTGTTTTGAAACATGAGTTTTGTTTTGGAAGTGGTAGAGCAATATTCAGTGGAAGGACTGATGCTGAAGATGAAGCTCCAACACTTAGGCCATCTGATGTGAAAACCCAGTTCATTGGAAGAGACCCTGATGCTGGGAAAGATTGTGGTCAGAAGGAGAGGGAATAAAAGGATGAGATTGTGAGATGGCATCACCGACTCAAAGACATGAGTTTGAGGAAACTCTGCAAAATAGTGAAAGACAGGGAAGCCTGCTTTGTTGCCGAACATGTAATCACAAAGAGTCAGACATGACTTAGCAACTGAACAATACCAATAAGGACATGGAGTCCACTGAGGGCTCTGTTCCTGGTTGAAGTGGATAAAGACTTGGGTGGAAGAGGAGGCTTCCCATCCTCTGGTGCAGGTCCTTGAATCCAAGGCAAGGAGCACAAGATTTTGAATGTGTTACCAAACATTATTTTCTAAAAACACAAAAACTGTTTTCTCCAGGAGAGAGAGCTTTGACTGAGTTTGTTCTCTAGATTTTACTGAGGGATTTGAAAGGGATTGGGGGCGGGCTGAGTCTGCAAAAACCAGGTGAACAGCTGCTGGAAGGCAAGGCTTGTGGTAGACATTCTGCACTAGGTGGAAAACGAATCCAGAAAAAATGCCCCTTCTGGCATGTACATGCCAATGTATCACATTATTTCAGCAGATCACTTCAATGTCATTTTGGGTCAAGCTAGAAATGGACTATGGGTGGTGTGCTTTTGTCAATTCCTGTGAGTAGTTAGATGACTAAATGTCTGGTTACTTCATTGCATGGTTGAAATCATGCTTGGGAAAGAAAATAGATCAAGTCCACACATGTTTTGTTGTTAAACAGCAAGCATAGTAAGGTTTCTAAAGCAACTGCAGGTAATTTAAACATGAGGGGCCAAACGGGGAAAGTTTCATTAACAGGCTGAGATTGGACTGTACAGGTTGCCATAGTTGTTGCTATGACAAGAAGCCATCTCAGCTACTTGTTGCCATGCTGGAGATGTGGGAAATGGAAAAGAGACCAAAAGCCTTACAACTCTCCTTGCAGTGTGATTTCAGGCTAAAAGTAGTTGACAATGAAAGGCTGACTGGTAAGGATGAGGAAGGGAATAATCTGAGCCAGTAATCATTAGCTCTTTTGGGAGCCCAGAAAACAGAAGCATTGTCTCATTCAGAGTTCTGTGTCATGTTTCAGAGATAGATATCATTTGGCTTGAATCAGTATTTAGCCTTGGAAATGGCAGCCATAACCTCTAAACAGAAGATTTCCTTCTCCCCAGGTGGAAGAATAATTCATATTTGTTCCAGACTCAGGAACCCAGAAAGCCCTCTCAGGGCCACTTGTTCTCACCAGGCACACATGCAATCTATAAGGTGGAACTATCATCATGGTGCCCATTTTCCAGATGAGGAAACTGAGGTTCTGAGACTTGATGAAAGTCACACAGCTAAGCATGCGAAAAGCCAAGCACAAACCCAGGGTAACAGTCCTCAAACTGTGTGTTTTTGCTCCACACCCACTGGGAGTGGTGGGTGGTGATCTGGCACCAAACTTAGGCAGAAGCAAGCAGTATTCAGACTTAAATTGAAGTAATTGAGGAAAACCACTAGTCCAATAAGCTATGACCTAAATCAAATCCCTTATGAATTTATAGTGGAGATGAAAAATAGATTCAAGGGATTAGGTCTGGTAGCCTGAAGAACTATGGATGGAGAGGTTTGTAACATTGTACAGGAGGTGATCATCAAAACCATTCCCAAGAAAAATAAATGTGATTTAAAAAAGGGGTTGCCTGAGGAGGCCTTAAAACAGCTGAGAAAATAAGAGAAGTGAAAGGCAAAGGAGAAAAGGAAAGATATGCACAATGGAATGCAGAGTTCTGGAGAATAGCAAGGAAAGATAAGAAAGTCTTCATAAGTGAACACTGCAAGAATTAGAGGAAAATAATAGAATTGTAAAGAGTATAGATTGCTTCAGGAATATTGGAGCTACCAGAGGAACACTTCATAAAAGGATGGGCACAATAAAGGACAGAAAAGTCAAAGACCTAACATAAGCAGATGAGATTAAGAAGAGGTAGCAAGAATGCACAGAAGAACTGTAAGAAAACCGTCATAATGACTGGGATAGTGATGATGCTTGGGTAAAGCACTCATCACTCATGTAAATCCAGATATACGGGAGTATGAAGTCAAGTGGGCCTTAGGAAGCATCACTACAAACAATGTTAGGAGAGGTGATGGAATTCCAGCTGAGCTGTTTTAAACAACCTAAAGAATGAGACTGTAAAAGTGCTGCATTCAATATGTCAGCAAATTTGTAATACTCAGCAGTGGCCACAGTGCTGGAAAAGGTCAGTTTTCATTCCAATTCAAAAGAAATGCAATTCCAAAGAATGTTCAAACTATCATGCAATTGCTCTCATCTCACTTGCTAGCAAGGTAATGTTCAAAATCCTTCAATCTAAGCTTCAACAATACATGAACTAAAAACTTCCAGATGTACATACTGGTTTGAGGAACAAGAGATCAAATTGCCAACATCCATTGGATCATAGGAAAAGGGAATCCCAGAAAATATTTCCATATGCTTCACTGATTATGCTAAAGCCTTTCACTGTGTAGACCACAACAAACTGTGGAAATTCTTAAGGAAATGGGAGTACCAGATCACCTTACCTGTCTCCTGAAAAGCCTGTATGTAGCTCAAAAAGCAGCAGTTAGAATAAGACACAGAACAACTGAAAGATTTAAAAGTGGGAAAGCACCATGACAATGTGTATATTCTCACTCTGGTTATTTAACTTCTATATAGAATACATCATTTGATATGCTGGACTGCATAATTCCCAAGATGGAATAAAGATTGCTGGGAGAAATATCAATATCCACAGATATGAAGACAACACTGCCCTAATAGCAGAAAGCAAGAAAGAACTAAAGAGCTTCTTGATGAGGAGAGGAGATGCAAAAACTGGCTTAAAACACAAGATAAAAAACTATTCACAAAAATATACTCAACATTCATGGCATCCTGTCACACCACTTAATGGCTTACGGATGAGGGAAAAGTGAAAACAGTGGCAGATCTTATTTTCTTGGGCCCCAAAACCACTATGGGCCTTGACTGCAGCCTCAAAATTAAAAGACACTTGCTGCTTGGAAGGAAGAAAGGCTATGAGAAACCTGCAGAGTGTATTAAAATAGGCAGAGACTCACTTTGCTACAGAAGTCTGTAGTGTCAAAACTATGGTTTTTCCAGTAACCAGGTACAGATGTGCAATCTGGACCATAAGAAAGGGGGAATGGCAAAATATTGAGCTTTTGAACTGTGGTGCTTGAGAAGATTCTTGAGAGTCCCTTATACAACAAGGAGATCAAACCAGTCAGTCTGAAAGGAAGTCAACCTCTAACCCCTGCTGTCTTAGCTGAGCCATCTACTGAGGGCCTCAAGGTGGAAAGAATGGATGCTTCCACTGCAAAAGGGCCTAACCATGGCAGCTCCAAGCAAATAGTTTGTAGCTCCACCCCTGGAGGAAGCTCAGAGAGGCTGAAGGCTCTGTGTACCCTGGCTCCCCCGATACATGTGTTGCATTCTCCCCAGCATTGGAGGCCAAGCAAGGGGCATTCTGGGTCCTGGAGGAAGGGGATGTCTCAGGGATCCACTGGGGCTACCACTTACCAAGTAGGACTGGAAAGGACAGAGCAGGCATATGTGGCAGAGACCTGGTGACAGGGGTGTGGCAACAAGAGGGAACCAGCTCTGCATGAATTACCTCACCCAAAATCCCCTGGAGGAGAAGCCCAGTGATAAGATCATCTGAGATGGGATGGAGAGAGTCTATTTCATTACCCCTTATAATTCCTCTGAATGAGGAGGTGGTGGAGTAGGTGGGTCATCACAAACTCTTCCATGGCCTAGACCATCTGCCAGTGGCTATCCTTTGGGCTGCTTCTCCCCAGCTTCAGTCATGTAGTTCGGGAGGAAATTGACAATAATGTGTGCTGCTGGGTCAGGGCCAAAAACCATGTAAAGCCAGTGAAAAGTCCCCATGTCCCTGCCAGAATGCCTAATCTGGGGCTGTACATGTGATCTGAGGTGGGTCATTCAGAGAACACCCTTGAACTCTGATGTCTGCAATCTTCTTTCCTTACTAGGTGATGCCTTTGGGATTTAAAACCCTAGGGCAGGTAGCTTGGACTCCTTCACTAGGTGTAGAAGCCTTACGGAAGAAAGTTGCCAGGCTAAGACCATCAAAGAAGTGTGAAGGGAAAGAGCGAGAGTGAGAGACAATTGATGACTTCTGATTTCTTGGGTCCAGTCACTGAAATCTTTGTATTTGCTCCGATTCTTGTGTCCTGGATTCCCAGAATCATTTAAATAAGTCTCCCTTTTCCTTGAAGCCAGTTGGAGTAGGGCTCCTCTCAATTTTGATTCAGACTTGGTTCTAGAACCTTCCTGATCATTGTATACCTGCCAGACACAAACAGACACACCAATTTGTTTCAGCACCATTATGAGTGAAACCCTTTATTCTTTACTGAGAATAGGGTGTGCAGACCACCAAATACAGTTCACCTGCATCCTGGGAAGGAGTGCTCAAAGGGTGAGTGAGTGTATGTTAGGAGAGGCCTTACTGATTCCTGAACCACTCCCAGCATTTACACTGCCCGTGCCAGGCCAATCCTGTCATTTCCTCGATCAAAGACTGAGAAATACAGCCTCAGGAAGACGTCACCCAGGATCCAGGTCTCTCTAGACGTCCTCACTGTGTTCTCTTTAAAGGTTGTATAGCAGTGGCTTTCAGAATCCTGGGGGAGTCAGAGACACACTCCAGTCAGCATGAGCCCTTACCGGTGCCTCCCCCCAATACCCAGAACCAGCACAATTTGTTTCATTCCCCTCTTTTGGTAAGTATCAAGGGGTTTTCTCAGCAGCAGAGGATTTGAGAGTTCAACCAAAATCAAAGAGGGCCAAGACATGAGGTTGCCATGAGGAAGTGTGTGGTGAGTAGAAGACTTGGAGTTGGGGAAACAGAGGAATAAAAAATAACAAAGTCCTACTGTAGAGCATAAGGAATTATATTCAATATTCAGTGATAAACCACATGAAAAAGAATAAGAAAAAAATATTTTTATGTGTATAGCACACTTTTTATCTGTATCACATTGCAATGCAGCAGAATTTAATGCAAAACTGAAGATCAGCCACACTTCAATATAATTTTTTAGAAAAGAACAAGTGTGTCCATAGTTCTCCTCACTCCCTGTTTCCTTCCTTATGACTCCTGCTCCTTGTTTTCTCTGTAGAGAATGCTGGTTCTCCTCCTGTGTGCCCACAATCCATACTTTATTAAAAAATAAAACTTTATTTTGTATTGGAGTATAGCTGATTAACAATGTTCTGAGTTTCAGGTGGACAGTAAAGGGACTCAGCCATATGTATCCGTGCATCCTGGTCCCAAAGATACCCCTCCCATCCAGGCTGTCATATAACTGAGGGGAGTTCCCTGTGCTACACAGTAACTCGTTATTGGTCATCCATCTTAAATAGATCAGTGCCCACAACACGTTCCTGAAGACTTAACTCAGGAACTCTACAAAGCCTCCTTTGGTCCTCACTCACCCTCCTTGGCCACTCCAGGCTTGGTTGGGTAACGTACTCTGGTTCCCCTTCCCCACTGGTCAACCTGTAGCCTTTATCACCCTTAGTAAGGCCCCAGTGCTCCAGTGCAGACCACCTTGAGATGCCATTTACATGGAATGCAGTGCAGTTTTGCCTTGAACCAAGCAAACCTGCATATGGCTCAATGAGTTTGTGGTTTAGAATTCCTGAAATTCCCTCTCTTCCTCAAAGCCTTCTTTGAGCCCATCAGCCTGCTCTGAACTCCCGCAGGGAGCTGACATGAAGCCTCCACCCTGTGCCGGGGCTGAGCAGTCACTGTGCACCCAGTATTCACCTTAGTATCCAACCTCCCCGCAGAGGGGTCGGGTATCCCAACTCACAAAGGAAGGCACCTGGCCAGAGCAAGGGGAAGATGCAGCCGAGTACTAAGCTGACCATGTAATTTATCATCCAAACCAGAAAAAAACTTGAGAAGGGAAGGCAGACTGTTAACTTATGCTGGGACATCACACTGGGAATGCCCCCAGCCATTCTCCTTGTAACATGGCCTATTTCAGGGACCGCTAGAGCTGACTTCCATGTTCATACAGCTAAGGGTTCAGATTGAATTGAAGCTCTTTGAGGACTGAGGACCTTAGTGTCCCCCCTTGTGACTCCCACCATGCCAGCATGGTGTGGCCTCTCCATATTTGTTTCATGAAGATAAGTGTCCCAGACGGCCCTTTAATCTCAAATGGTTGGTTTTCTGGCAGTCATTGACCCAGCCACAGGTCTCATCAGCATCTGCAATGGTGTGAGATGGCCAGTAGAGGGCGCGCTCCTCCCAACAGCAGCCCGTGGGTTGCTGCAAGCCCCAATTTAAGAACACCGCTCAGTGTTGTCCCCTCACCTTGAGGATGTAGGCTCGTGCTGGCACCGGGTAGTTGATGCCGTTGATGGTGAAGATAATAGAGGGCAGGGTATTGACCACAGAACATGAAACGTAGTGCTGTTAGAGAGAGAGGGAGAGAGTTTGGCCCTGGAGATCCTTGTTGTGTGTGGAGACTGGGAGTGAACCTGAGGCATGACCCTTCACCTTGGAACCCCGTGGCGTGGTGCCGATGAGCTTCTGTATGTTATTGACCAGTCTTCTTGGGCCTTTGATCAGTGCTGTTCCGGTGTCCACAAGGGCCTCGCAGCCTCCAGAACAAGCAATAATCTTTCTTTTCATGGAGATGCTGAGAGAGAGTGGAAGAAAGCAGGCATCAAGATCAATCTGAGTCTCACCAGAGCTGACCCCTTCCTGACTGTCTCCTAAACAGCCCTTTGTCTCTTGCCCTCTTTTCCCTTGCTCTCAACACAGCACCTTTCATGACATCCTCGAATGCAGTACTTGAATACAACAGGATATTTTGCACCTTAACACAGACTGGTCTTCCTTCCTAGAAGACTCCACTCCACTTTGACTAGCAAATTTCTTCTCATCTTCTGGATTCCACCTTAATTGTATTGTTTTGGGGAAGTCTTTCCCCCATGTTTATAAGTCTCCTGTCTTGGTCACTCTCTGTAGACCCTTCCTCATGTCTGCTGCTGCTGCTGCTGCTGCTGCTAACTCACTTCAGTCGTGTCTGACTCTGTGCGATCCCATAGACAACAGCCCACCAGGCTCCACCATCCCTGGAATTTTCCAGGCAAGAGTACTGGAGTGGGTTGCCATTGCCTTCTCCTCCTCATGTCTAGCATGTACCAAAGGCACAATTCACTATGTGGGTGAGTCACTTCATGTACATCTGCCTTCTTAGATGTGAGGGCAAGTTTTAGTCTCCTTGCCTCCCTAAAGTGCCTGGCACACAGTGGATGCCAATGCTTGTCTGTTCAATGACTGACTGAAGACTGAGAAAACAATAAGAAACATCCAGAGAGCTGTACCTGGTGGGGAACAAATAACGGGTAGCACACAGAGTGAAGATGAAGATTCACCGGGGCAGCAGATTCTCATAGTAGGGGGAGAAAGGGGCTCCTCTGGGAGAGGGTGTCTCCAAGCACTGCTCCAACAACCAGCTCAGACCCTGAGACCCTGACCAGGAAATATATAAGTAGCCCACAGAAACTCCAAAGGACAGGTCAGCATTTGTCCTATGCTCTCTCACACAGAATCTAATCAATTATGCCTCTTGTCCTCAGGTCACTCCTGGATCCCACCTTCCTGATTCTCTTATAGACCCCCCCACTGTGTGCCCAGGTACATGGGGTGTCTTTTTTATTAGTTGCTTTCACGTCTTAAGACTGCAGCCAACCTCTCTCCAGTGCTAGGTAGCTGCTCCCTAAGGAGACCAGTTTTCCCCATTTGCTCAGAACTTTCCCTGTTCTTAAACAGACGTTTATCTGTACTGAGAACTTCCTATGTCCAAGGTAGCCCTGGACTGTTGGTCATCTTATCATAACTCTGTTCAGGCTGCTAAAATACTCCCTGATTGTCTGTTCACCACAATGTAGGGTCCTCTAACCATGCTCCCCACCTCAAAGGGCAGTGGATGCAGCTCTCTCCCAGCTGCACAGACCTCTCTGTACCCTTTTAGGACCCTGGTCAGAGCCATGCTCAGAAGGCCTGGGGATTCTGAACCCATGGATTGTTTGTGTATCTGTGTGCTTGTGTGTTTATTTGTATGTGTGTTTGTATGTGTCTCTGTGTGTGCTTGTGTGTCTCTGACTACCTATGCATGTTTATATGTGCCTCTGTGTATGTTTATATGTGTCTGCTTATGTGTTTCCATGTGTCTGTGTGTCTGTCTGTGTCATTGTGGATAGTGTATAGTCTGTGTGACTGTGTGTCTGAGAATGCATTTGTGTGTGTCTGCCTGTGTCCATGTACAGTAGCGGGAGCATCACTTGGGCTGACCCTCAGAGGAAGAGGCTTACCGGTCCACGTGTACAGTCCAGCCGCCCGCTTGGATCAATGGCACCCAGTTGAGCTCTCCCTTGTAGTAGCGGTGGTCCACCCCACCAAACATCACCACACTGCCCTCCCGCTTGTCTCTGTAGAGAGAAGTGAGGGGGGATCCTTGAAGGACAGTAAAAACAGCACTGTCTGAGAGCTGTGCTTGTCCACCCATCAAAGCCCTAATAAGGTCCCCACATAGAGATGCAGAAATAGTGTCTGGGAGCGATTGAGATCCAGACTGAGGTCTGTAAGTGGTTAGTGAGTGGCACAGAGGAGGTTAGAAGCTGAATCACTTGGTTGGGCTCCACCCACTATGTCTTCTTAAAGACACCCTGAACCTCCAGGGACCTGAGTGCTCAAACACCCTCAGAGGACACGGTGCTGAAGCTTTTGGCTTTTGCCTTATCCACCTTGTCATTTTTCAGGAAAATCAAGGCCTGGGAGTTCTAAGGGTGTGGGTTCAGGTCACCAAGAGTTGGCTCCACTAGCCTGTGACCTCTACTGTCCAAAGGGCCCCATACTCAGAAGGCACCCCACCTCTGCTCTCCCTGTCTTGAAATGCCTAATATTTCTTGAACAAGGTTTCCAGAGTTTTGTGTCCCACACTTTCGTTTTTCACTGGAACCTGCAAATTGGGTAGCTGGTCCTGGGCTCCCAGTGAAATGCTAATGAGGAAGGAAAGATATCCACCATCCTTCTCCTTACTTCCTTATCAAATACATAAGAAAATCCTAATGCTTTTTATTCAACATGCTTCCTGTTGCCTTCCATTAGCCTTCCTCCTCACTCACCCCAGGAGACCAATTTACTGATCTTGAGCCCAGGATCAGGGTGTGTTCTAATAAAACATTATTTATAAAAGCCACTGGTGAAGCCAGATAAGGCCCTTGGACCATAGTTATCCTGGGTTAGATTATCTCTCAGGATACTTCTTTATCAAGTGTTCTACAATTTTCATGCAACTGAAAGCATCTTACAGCTAATTTGGATAAAGTGATTGTCTATCTCAGACTTACTTGCTCAAGTAGAAGGCAAAAACAGGCTCAGAAATGGCACCTTCATTCTTCAGGTTGTCAAAGATGGGGATGGCTCCAGAGAAGGACATGTTCGGATAGTTCAAGCCCAAGACACCATCAAAAGGTATACCGTCAAACCCAACTTCTGCCAGGCTTATACAGAATGGCTGGTCAGTACTTACAAGGTCCCCAATCTATGGGAGAGAAGAGTGTTCCCATTTATAGATACGTGAAATGGGCTAGGAATGGGCTAGGGTACATTGCCATTAGATCCTCAGAGAAGAATTGAGGCTGGGCTCTGTCTTCAGTGGCCCTCAGATGATTAGACCAAGCTGGGAGGGGAATTTGGGTTCCACTTGAGAGAGGCTGTGAATTTTAAAACATCTGCCCCTCTGAAAAACACCACCTGAGTGAGTCAAATTGGCCTCGTGGCTTCTGTACAGGTGTGGCAACCAAGTCAGGCCAGGACCCATTGGTGCCACCTTATGGCAAACTGAGTGGAGAAAAAGATAGCCTTCTCTTTGGCATCACTGTGACCTAATGACAAGAATGGACTGCATTCTCTGTAAGGTACTGTGGATTCTGCATCTGTCCAGGAAGACAGAAGCCAAAAACACAATCTTACTTGCAGGGTTCTATGAAATTACTGCCTGGGGAATTCACCTTTGGGGATATGTGTGTATTTGTGTGAGTATGTATGAGAGAGAAAGTGAGAGAGCAGAACTACTCAAATAATTTGGGGGAGGCAGGCCATAGGTTAATTAGACTCTCAAGGATCCTCTAGAGTGACAACTCATTTATCAGGCCCCTTGACTTCTCAGGCCTCCAGTTTCGCACTATGGATACCTGAAGCCCTTGACTGCCCCCAGGGTCCCCAGATCAGTTTTATCCTGTCCCCAAACACCCCACAGCAACTTCAGTCCTGAAAAGCCAGGCTAACTCCACCTTTTACCACATGTGTACCCTCAGCAAGGCCCTTTCTGTCTGCACGTCAGTTTCTTCATATGTCTCATGAGCTAATCAGAGTAACTGCTGTGTGAGGTTGTTGCAGGATTAAGCCAATTATCAGCTGAAAGTGCCTGGAACAGTCTGTGAATATAAAATTGGGTGTTTTTTTTCCCATTTTCTCGCCCCCAGCAAAATGACTTGAACTGCTCATGGGCAGAGGAGCTACAAGTCTACACTTCAAGTCACCCTCTGGGTTAGCTAATCTGCTCATGTGTCACCACAGGCACTGTCTCCCCAGATGGAGGGTCCTGTGGGTAAGATGGCCAATATCTATGGGAGTTAGGCTAAGAAGGGTCCTACATCTGTTTTGCAAGCAGGGGCCACTCCATAGCCAGTCCAGACTCAGCATTTGTTACCCGAACTGTGTCATAAACAAGAAGTCCTTTCATCCTTCCAGTATGGTACTTGATGTTGAAGACCTTTTGGGTATGCCGGAAGGTGGAAGACTGAAGATGTATGAACATAACCTTTGTAGCTGCAGACACAAGAGATGAGTGTCATCAGGTGCCAAGGGTGGAAACAGGGGAACAGGGCAAGTGAAGGATGGTCCAGGTAGGGGGTGTCTGTACTCACCACAGGCTAGACTTTGGCAAAAGACGGAGGGCACCCACAAGTCAGATGAGCCTGTGTCAAAGACAACCTGGAATTCCTGAGGGGGTGTTCCAATGGTGATGTTACCCACGTAGAGCATCTACAGTGAAAAGGAGGGAGTGGGTTAGTGCAGAACTGGCTACCCTCTATTCCCACACTACTGCCTCCCTTGGGGTGTCACATATCTCTTGAGATCACTTTCTAACCACCGTGCAGCTCACAGACTTTGGTCACAGAGATGTCTGCATTTGATATATTTTTCCTGTGCTGTATTGTATGCAGTATATTGATTCTATGACCAGGCATTGAAGTGGTATCACCTGCATTGGAAGCACAGAGGCATAATCACTGGGCCTCCAGGACCACTGGACACCCAGGGAAGTCCTGGTACCTTCACTTGAGAAGGTCTGTAGTCCCTTCAATCCCAGCCTCAGCGCCCCCTTCTCCAGGAGGTCATTCTGGATCAACCCCTGCCACTCCCTCTATCAGACCACATCCAATCAACTCCACAGAGGTGACCCTTTCACTCGACATGTATATACCCTTTGCCTATCTCTCAGGCTGGCATGGGCATTCTTGAAGACAAAATAAGCCCTTTGTCTAATCTAAAAACAGTAACCACAGTGTTAGATTCTTATGGCCTTACACGGAATACAAGTTCAGTAACTTTTTACTGCTGTGGTTCTTGCATCTGTGGAAACTGAATTCCTCTGCCGGGGGAGTCACAGTTGCTTTGCAGTTGGTTCTACCTTTTGATCAATGATGGCTCACTCTTCATCTGTAACTGAGTGGCTCACACAGTTCCTAAGGAACAATCGCCCTCAAAGTAATGACACATCTTTGACACAGAAAGGGAGTTTACCTGCCACCTGGTAATTGCCGGGCCCAGTCACCAAGACCAACAGTTGAGGATGAGAGTACCTTCTCCTCTGGGTGGGGTCCCTGTTTTCCAGTGTGTCTGCCTCCTGCAGGAACCCCAACCCCAACATCCCACCAGGCACCTCCAGATGAGCCTCGGTGCTAGGCTAGAGCACCAGGGGGCTCTATGGAGCACCATCCCCCCAAAATACTCACATCCATGATGTTTCTCAGTGGGTGAATAGTTAGTTTTGAACCACGAGAAGAAATCTGGGACAGACTGTAAGTATGTTCCTTCAAGAAATTGTTCAGCGTGTTTTTTCCACTGAGGGTTTTTCTCATGGTCTTCACTTGCCTTAGAGGTATTCTTTCATGGAACATTTGACAAAGAAAACAAAGAGGATGCTACAATTAGCTGTCAGTGTTAAGGTATAATTGTCATTGTAATGACCCTCTGTATTTTCTAATCATTTTTATGAGGCACATTATTATCAAACTTTTATGCATATACCATGGCAAAGACATCACTTTGAATACAGGCTCTGTTCTGCAATCTTGGATAAGCCATATGACTGTGTGGTGTCTCAGTTTCCCCTTCAGTAAAACGGTGGAATGTAACAATACAAACCCTCCAAAAAAGAATATCTTGGGGATAAGTGAAGTGATGGATATAAGGTACCTGATAAATAAGAAGTCTCAACATGAAAGTCATTAGCATTGCTGTTGCCATCCCACACTATCCTTCTCATAGAACCTCAGGGAAGGAGGTAGAAGGGGGACTCTTATCCTCTTTTACAAGGGAGCAATTTGAAATGCAAAAGGTTTCTGAGTTGACTGTGGTCACACTGCTTGTCAGACATAAAACAGTGTATATAAAACAATGTATCTTTCTCCACTTTGAAAGAGAAGTGAGAGTTGAAAAAAGAATCCAAGATATAGGGAACAAGTAAGGGAAATTCAGAGGCTTGAGAAGGAAGGACAAGTCAAATGAAAAATTAAAAGAAAACAACACAGAGAGAAATACACTCCCAGTGCCTTCCAAAGAGATGGAGAGATAAATGACAGTGATACAGAGATGTAGACATAGACATATACACACTTAAGTAGACAGGGAAAAAAGAGGACATGTTGAATAAAATGTAGAAAAGTGCTATTCCACAGGACCACATCGACATCTGCATAGACTGTGCACTGAACAGTTGCAAGGAGTTGCATTTTCAATAGGTCACGACATGACTGGACCCCAAGAATTGTGCAGCCATGCATATCGACATAAGACCTTGGCATCTACAGTTCCTAGAGCAAGTTACTTATCAATAATAAAGATTTAGGGAAATATTCCGTTGCCTTCTAAACCTGATGGGTGGAATAATCAGGTGAAAAGAAAAATCCGAGAAAGGAACATGATGTGGCTTACAGTCCCCATACTTACTTGACTATACACTCTGAGAAGGCCACTAGCCAGAGGAGCACAAGCCACTTCATGCTTCTTTCCTGGCTCCAGGTACTCAGGGAAGTTTTGGTTCTTAGCATGTAGTGGTGACCAGGAGCCCCTAGTTATATATGCTCTGACCTACCCTAGTTTTCCCCTGTAGGCCACTAAAAGATCTAAAAAAACCACAAAGGTCTCGATAAAATCTTTACCTTCATCAGTGTCCTTCGCGAGTGGCCTTTGAAGCTTCTCAGAATACATAGAATTGAACTGTAATCTCTTCCTTGAAGCTTGGATGGAAAATCAGACTGATCTGCATGGACATCTAAGAAGACAGAGAACCTTGCCTACTTGGAGGAAAAAACGGGTAAGAACATCATGAAAATGGATACTAGGGGCTATGCTTGACATTCGTGGTTTCAGGTCATCTTCCTAGCCACTTCATGAGATATACATTCCTATCTTCATTGGAGATGAGATTGCTAGGAGGATAAGTTGTCAAATGGCAATGTCAAGACTTCAGGGGCAGCCCAGGGACATACAACTGGCTTTAGGTAGTGGGTCTATTGGCAGACAACAGGGTCACCTATGATGCCAGTCTGCATCAAAGAATTAGGACAGAGCAGTACTTCAATTGCTTAGTTTCAGTATTGGAAGAAATGTCATATACATCCACAAGATGTTTTACATCATCCAGCAAACATACAAGGAAGAACTGTGTGCTAGGTTCTGGGTTAAAGGCTTCGAAGTCAAAGTTGATCAAGACAAAAGTACTGCTTATCTTAAGAGAGCTAGCAGTCTAGTTCTCACAAACTCATGGCCCCTGGAGGCAGTAGATATGGTAATAGGACTAAGTGGCCATGTTGGAATCTGGGCAGCACAGGCCTTACCACTGGGAGCAGCCTTTCCTCCACTTCAGCCATGCTGGAAAGCATGCCAGTTGCCTATGTTTTCAGGAGAATTAGAAGTTTGGATATTTATGTACAATCTATTGATTTTAATGTTAGCAACTAAAATTTTTTCCCTGAAAAAAACAGTGGGAACTAAATCTCCACAGCAATGTGCTGGAATCAGCCTTCAGTCTCTGTAGGTTTTTGTTTCTGGCCTAGAGTTGGGAGTGCAGTAGGGACAGAGAGGAATTTAATTCATGTTGGTTGATTTAAAAAGAGACTGAATGCATACTAAACATGCTGACTCATTGGATAAAACTCTGATATTCAGAAAGATTGAAGGCAGGAGAAGTGGAAGACAGAGAATGAGATGGTTGGATGGCATCACCAAGTCAATGGACATGAGCTTCAGCAAGCTACCGGGAGTTGGTGATGGATTAGGGAAGCCTGGCATGCTGCAGTCTATGGCATTGCAAAGAGATGGACACAACTGAAGGACTGAACTGAACTGAACAAATTGAGAACAAGACTAATAAATCTATTTTCATCAACTTGTTGTTGACTAGCTACCTATAACAACACATTACTTAATTGGCTTTATAATTCAGACTTATGACTCTACATTCAGAGTGGAATATCTTCTAAGGAAAAACAAAAAATACATCCCATCAAAAACAAAACCAAAGAAAACCAAAAGAAAAAAGGGAAAGAAATGTGACACTATATGCAACAACTTCAGTTCACTTCAGTTGCTCAGTCGTGTCCAGCTCTTTGTGAGCCCATAAACGGCAGCACACAAGGCCTCCCTGTCCTTCACGAACTACCGGAGTCCACAAATACTCATATCCATTGAGTTGGTGATGCCATCCAACCATCTCATCCTCTGTCATCCCCTTCTCCTCCTGACCTCAATCTTTCCCAACATCAGGGTCTTTTCAAATGAGTCAGCTCTTCACATCAGGTGGCCAAAATATTGGAGTTTCAGCTTAAGCATCAGTCCTTTCAGTGAACATTCAGGACTGATTTCCTTTAGGATGGACTGGTTGGATCTCCTTGCAGTACAAGGGATGCTCAAGAGTCTTTCTCCAACACCACAGTTCAAAAGCATCAGTTCTTTGGGGCTCAGCTTTCTTTATAGCCTAACTCTCACATCCATACATGACCACTGGAAAAACCATAGCCTTGACTACATGAACGTTTGTTGACATAGTAATGTCTCTGCTTTTCAATATGCTTTCTAGGTTGGTTACAACTTTCCTTCCAAGGTGTAAATGTGCTTTAATTTCATGGCTGCAATCAACATCTGCAGTGATTTTTGAGCCCAGAAAAATGAAGTCAACCACTGTCTCCACTGTTTCCCCATCTATTGGCCATAAAGTGATGGGATTGGATGCCATGATCTTAGTTTTCTAAATGTTGAGCGTTAAGCCAACTTTTTCATTCTCCTCTTTCACCTTTATCAAGAGGTTCTTTAGTTCTTCTTCACTTTCTGCCATAAAGGCGGTGTCATCTGCATATCTGAGGTTATTGAAATTTCTCCCGGCAATCTTGATTCCAACCTGTGCTTCCTCCAGCACAGTGTTTTCATGATGTACTCTGCATATAACTTAAATAAACAAGGTGACAATATACAGCCATGACATACTCCTTTCCTATTTGGAACCAGTCTGTTGTTAAATGTCCAGTTCTAACTGTTGATACCTGGTCTGCATATAGGTTTCTCAAGAGGGAGGTCCATTCGTCTGGTATTCCCATCCCTTTCAGAATTTTCCACATTTTATTGTGATCCACACAGTCAAAGGCTTTGGCATAGTCAGTAAAGCAGAAGAAGGTGATTTTCTGGAATTATCTTGCTGTTTTGATAATCCATCAGATGTTGTCAATATGATGTCTGGTTCCTCTGACTTTTCTAAAACCAGCTTGATCATCTGGAAGTTCATGGTTCATGTACTGCTGAAGCCTGGTTTGGAGAATTTTAAGCATTACTTTACTAGCGTGTGAGATGAGTGCAACTGTGCTGTAGTTTGAGCATTCTTTGGTACAGCCTTTCTTTGGGATCAGAATGAAAACTGACCTTTTCCAGTCCTGTGGCCACTGCTGAGTTTCCAAGTTTGCTGGCATAGTGAGTACAGCACTTTCACAGCATCATCTTTCAGGATTTGAAATAGCTCAACTGGAATCCCATCATCTCCACTAGCTTTGTTCATAATGGTGCTTCCTATGGCCCATTTGACTTCACATTCCAGGATGTCTGGCTCTAGGTGAGTGAGCACACAATCGTGATTATCTCGGTCGTGAAGATCTGTCTTGTCCCGTTCTTCTGTGTATTCTTTCCAACTCTTCTAAATATCTTCTGCTTCTATTAGGTCCATACCGTTTATGTTCTTTATTGAGCCCATCTTTGCATGGAATATTCCCTTGGTATCTCTAATTTTCTAGAAGAGATCTCTAGTCTTTCCCATTCTATTGTTTTCCTCTATTTCTTTGCATTGATTTCTGAAGAAGGCTTTCTTATTTCTCCTTGCTATTCGTGGGAACTCTGCATTCAAATTGGTATATCTTTGCTTTTCTCCTTTGCTTTTTTCTTCCCTTCATTTCACAGCAATCTGTAAGGCCTCCTCAGACAGCCATTTTGTTATTTTGCATTTTTTTTCTTGGGATGGTCTTGATTCCTGTCTCCTGTACAAGGTCATGAACCTCTGTCCATAGTTCATCAGGCACTCTGTCTATTAGATCTAGTCCCTTAAATCTATTTCTCACTTCCTCTGTATAGTCATAAGGGATTTGATTTAGGTCATACCTGAATGGTTTAGTGCTTTTCTTCACTTTCAGTCTGAATTTGGAAATAAGCGTGTTCATGTTCTGAGCCACCGTCAGCTCCCAGTCATGTTTTTGCTGACTGTATAGAGCTTCTCCATCTTTGGCTGCAAAGAATATAATAAATCTGATTTTCGTGTCAACCATCTGGTGATGTCCATGTGTAGAGTCTTCTCTTGTGTTGTTGGAAGAGGGTGTTGGTTATGACCAGTGCATTCTCTTTGCAGAACTCTATTAGCCTTTGCCCTGCTTCATTCTGTACTCCAAGGCCAAATTTTTTGTTACTCCTTGTGTTTCTTGACTCCTACTTTTGCATTCCAGTCCCCTATAATGAAAATGACATCTTTTAGGAGTTTTAGTTCTAGAAGGTCTTTTAGGTCTTCATAGAACTGTTCAACTTCAGCTTCTTCAGCATTACTGATCAGGGCATAGACTTGGATTACCATCACATTGAATGGTTTGCCTTGGAAACAAATAGAGATCATACTGTCATTTTTGAGATTGTATCCAAGTACTGTCTTTGAGACTCTTTTGTTAACTATGATATCTACTCCACTTCTAAGGGATTCCTGCCCACAGTAGTAGATATAATGGTCATCTGAGTTAAATTCACCGATTCCAGTCCATCTTAGTTCTTGGATTCCTCGAATGTCTATGTTCACTCTTGTCATCTCCTGTTTGACTACTTCTAATTTCCCTTGTAGAGAGCAATATTGCATAGGAACCTGGATTATAAGGTCCATGAATCAAGGCAAATTGGGAGCCACTAAGGAATCCCAATTTGCCTTGATTCATGGACCGTACAATCCAGGTTCCTGTGCAATATTGCTCTCTACAGCATCTTATCTTGCTTCTATCACCAGTCCCACCCTCAACTGGGTGTTGTCTTTGCTTTGGCTCCATCCCTTCATTCTTTCTGGAGTTATTTCTCCACTGATCTCCGGTAGCATATTGGGCACCTACTGACCTGGGGAGTTCATCTTTCAGTGTTCTATCTTTTTGCCTTATCATACTGTTCATGGGGTTTTCAAGGCAAGAATATTGAAGTGGTTTGCCATTCCTTTCTCCAGTGGACCACATTCACTCCACCATGACCTGTCCGTCTTGGGTGGCCCCACAGGGCATGGCTTAGTTTCACTGAGTTAGACAAGGCTATGATCCGTGTGACAGATTGGCTTGTTGTCTGTGATTGTGGTTTCAGTCTGTCTGCCCTCTGATTCCCTCTCTCAGGGCCTACCCTCTTATTTGGTTTTCTCTTACCTTGGACGTGGGGTATCTCTTCACGGCTGTTCCTGCAAAGTGTAGCCGCTGCACCATACCTTGGATGTAGGGTAGCTCCTCTCGGCTGCTGGCCCTGATTTGGACATGGGGTAGTTCCTCTTCACCAGGCTTCTGCATTGCCATTGCAGCTGCCATGCAGCTGCACCGCCATCAGAGCTGAGGCGAGCAATATTTCAACAACTTATTGCTCCCCATATTGTTTCTGTTATTGTGACTTAGTCATATGTATGTTAACAAGTAAAAGCAAGACAATAATTAAAACTAACGTTCTAAAGTAAGACTTTCAGTGGCTAGAAAAAGAGGTTCACACATAACATAAAGAACTTTAATTCAAACCGTGCTGTCTTAAATCTTGAACTGAAAGCATAAGTTTGTACCAACTAATTATACTCCTTTTTATTTAATTTTTAAGGAAAATGTGTGCTTCCTACTCTGACCACTATAAAGCCTAGAAGCCATGACAACTTGATAACAGTGACTATTCTGAGGTCTAACGTGTAGCTTCTGAATGCATTTCCCATCAGACAATGCATGGTTTCTTAAAGAGATGGCTGATTTTAGGACTGGATAAAGAAATGCACAGAATAATCTTGGGAATCTTGAAGGACCAGAAAGCTGAGGGACTTAAATACCAATGGGACCTGGACAGAAAGTTGAGGAATCTAAATGAAAAGGCCAAACACCTACCAGTTTCTTGAGCAGAATGATGTTTCTGCTTCTCAACACACTGTTTGTTTGTCATAGCTTTCCTGCCAAGAAGCAATCACCTTCTGATTTCATGGCTGCAGGCACAATCCACAGTGGTTTTAGAGGCTAAGATGAAGAAATCTGTCACTGCTTCCACCTTTTCTCCTTCTATTTGTCATGGGGAACACATGTATACCCGTGGCGGATTCATTTGGATATTTGGCAAAACTAATACAATTTGTAAAGTTTGAAAATAAAATAAAATTAAAAAAAAATAAATATAAAATAAAAAAAAGATGGGGCTGGATCCCATGATTTTAGTTTATTTAATATTTAATTTTAAGCTGGCCGAATGTGTCCAAATGTTAACCGGCAACATCTTACTTGTCACTGTGATACATGGCTAGGACACCAACTCACCATTCTGAGCACCGAGAAAGGAAAACAGTCAACAATATTTATGCTATTTTTGTTTCTATTAAGCATAGGTTATATAACTACAAACAGTTCCACGAAACAAGCTAGACTGACCCTTCTGGGGGTGATGAGAGAGTGATGGAGAGCAGCTATAATACAGATGAAGCCTCACTCACTGGCCTGCAGCTCAGCTCCTGCTGTGGAGGTCTGGTTCTGATAGACCAAGGACTGGTACTGGTCCTGACCCACTGTGCTGGTATTGTGGACTCCTGCTCTAACCCCATAGTGGGACATTCTGTAGGACAAACCACCCTGCTTCCTCCCTGTTTCTGAACAAATAAATGGCATTATAATTGGGAGAGGAACAGTTCAGTTCAGTTCAATTCAGTCACACAGTCATGTCTGACTCTTTGCAACCCCATGAATCACAGCACCCAGGCCTCCCTGTTCATCACCAACTCCCAGAGTTCACTCAGACTCACGTCCATCGAGTCAGTGATGCCATCCAGCCATCTCATCATCTGTCATCCCCTTCTTCTCCTGCCCTCAATCCCTCCCAGCATCAGAGTCTTTTCCAATGAGTCAACTCTTCGCATGAGGTGGCAAAAGTATTGGAGTTTCAGCTTCAGAATCATTCCCTCCAAAGAAATCCCAGGGCTCATCTCCTTCAGAATGGACTGGTTGGATCTCCTTGCAGTCCAAGGGACTCTCAAGAGTCTTCTCCAACACCACTGTTCAAAAGCATCAATTCTTCGGTGCTCAGCCTTCTTCACAGTCCAACTCTCACATCCATACATGACCACAGGAAAAACCATAGCCTTGACTAGACGGACTTTTGTTGGAAAAGTAATGTCTCTGCTTTTGAATATTCTGTCTAGGTTGGTCATAACTTTCCTTCCAAAGAGTAAGCGTCTTTTAATTTCATGGCTGCAGTCACTATCTGCAGTGATTTTGGAGCCCAGAAAAATAAAGTCTGACATTGTTTCCACTGTTTCCCATTCTGTTTCCCATGAAGTGATGGGATCGGATGCCATGATCTGCATTTTCTGAATGTTGAGCTTTAAGCCAACTTTTTCACTCTCCACTTTCACTTTCATCAAGAGGCTTTTGAGTTCCTCTTCACTTTCTGCCATAAGGGTGGTGTCATCTGCATATCTGACGTTATTGATATTTCTCCCAGCAATCTTGATTCCAGCTTGTGTTCCTTCCAGTCCAGCATTTCTCATGATGTACTCTGCATATAAGTTAAATAAGCAGGGTGATAATATACAGCCTTGATGTACTCCTTTTCCTATTTGGAACCAGTCTGTTGTTCCATGTCCAGTTCTAACCGTTGCTTCCTGACCTACATACAGATTTATCAAGAGGCAGATCAGGTGTTCTGGTATTCCCATCTCTTTCAAAATTTTCCACAGTTTATTGTTATCCACACAGTCAAAGGCTTTGCATAGTCAATAAAGCAGAAATAGATGTTTTTCTGGAACTCTCTTGCTTTTTCCATAATCCAGCGGATGTTGGCAATTTGATCTCTGGTTCCTCTGCCTTTTCTAAAACCAGCTTGAACATCAGGAAGTTCACACTTCACGTATTGCTGAAGGCTGGCTTGGAGAATTTTGAGCAATACTTTACTAGCATGTGAGATGAGTGCAATTATGCAGTAGTTTGAGCTTTCTTTGGCATTGCCTTTCTTTGGGATTGGAATGAAAACTGACCTTTTCCAGTCCTGTGGCCAGTGCTGAGTCTTCCAAATTTACTGGCATAGTGAGTACAGCACTTTCACAGCATCGTCTTTTAGGATTTGAAATAGCTCAACTGGATTTCCATCACTTCCACTAGCTTTGTTCGTAGTGATGTTTACTAAGGCCCACTTGACTTCACATTCCAGGATGTCTGGCTCTAGGTCAGTGATCACACCATCATGCTTATCTGGGTCATGAAGACCTTTTTTGTACAGTTCTTCTGTGTATTGTTGCCACCTCTTCTTAATATCTTCTGCTTCTGTTAGGTCCATACCATTTATGTCCTTTATTGAGCCCATCTTTGCATGAAATGTTCCCTTGGTATCTCTAATTTTCTTGAAGAGATCTCTAGTTTTTCCCATTCTGTTGTTTTCCTCTATTTCTTTGCATTGATTGCTGAGGAAGGCTTTCTTATCTCTTCTTGCTATTCTTTGGAACTCTGCATTCAGATGTTTATACCTTTCCTTTTCTCCTTTGCTTTTCGCTTCTCTTCTTTTCACAGCTATTTGTAAGGCCTTCCCAGACAGCCATTTAGCTTTTTTGTATTTCTTTTCCATGGGGATGGTCTTGATCCCTGTCTCCTGTACAGTGTCACGAACCTCATTCCATAGTTCATCAGGCACTCTATCTATCAGATCTAGGCCCTTAAATCTATTTCTCACTTCCACTGTATAATCATAAAGGATTTTATTTAGGTTATACCTTAATGGTCTAGTGGTTTTCCCTTCTTTCTTCAATTTAACTCTGAATTTTGTAATAAGGAGTTCATGATTTGAGCCACAGTCAGCTCCTGGTCTTGTTTTTGTTGAGTGTATAGAGCTTCTCCATCTTTGGCTGCAAAGAATATAATCAATCTGATTTCAGTGTTGACCATCTGGTGATGTCCATGTGTAGAGTCTTCTCTTGTGTTATTGGAAGAGGGTGTTTGCTATGACCAGTGCATTTTCTTGGCAAAACTCTATTAGTCTTTGCCCTGCTTATTTCATCTTAAAAGAGAACAACCAAGTGCAACATATGACTACATTCTTCAATAAACTGTGAAAAGACATCTGCTTTTTGAGAATCAGGGAAATTTGCACATGGACTGGATATAAAATGTTCATTTTATTGGGAACAAAAGAGCATTTTTTTCATATCCTATCATTCTACCAAAAATATTCACTATATATATTTTGTGAAATGTTCATCTTTTCCCAAAATACTTCAGGAAAAATGAATAAGGGGTAAAAGAGAGAATGAAATGATGGTCTCTCCTGAATTAAAAAGAGATACCTCCTACACGATGCATAGCTGCTATGGATGAATTGTGTCCATCCTTGACTCCCAATGTGATGGTATTAGGAATTAGGGCCTCTGGGAGGTACCCAGGTTGACATGGTGTTTTGATGGTAGTCCCTAATGATGGGATTAGCCTCTCCCTCTTTTTCTCTCTTATTCTCCCTCTTCTTCCTTCCCTTCAGACACCACATGTGAGAACATAGCAAGAAGAGAAAGACGGATGCAAGTCAAGAATGTCTTCCCTGGGAACTCAATTGGCCACCACCTTGATGTTGCATAGTCTCCAGTCTATGACAACCTATGGGACTAAAAGGTTAGTTTTGTAGTTATTGATGCCAAATGATGAAATATAGGGTTCATGACACCCGTCTTTCTTATATTTGTTATGTTTTAAATTGTTTTGCAGTAAGAAGTTTATAAAGAGTCCATTTTGAAGTTTCTGTCTTAGTGATACCCTTAGGAGCCCAAGATAGCAGATTCAGGCAGGTCCCCAGTGAATGAGTGGTTGGAGGACAACATGCTCCTTACCCCAATTTATCTCTTGTCATCTGAAAACTGTCCCCCAACCTGACACCCTTAAAGCGCGCCCCCCCCCCACCCCGCCACCATCTGCATCTCCATCCCTCTGCTAAGCTGAGTCATCTAGCTGGAGATGTTGATGATTCAGGACAGGGTCTGGAAACAGAAGGAATACAGATATTTTTTGAAAGAAAAACTGGGCAGACCCATATTGGTTTTCCCTTCTTTAGTACAATCTGCAGGTGAGGGATTGGGGCTGGATAGGGAGGAAGCCACAAGTGGGACTGCATAGATATCTACAAGTTAAGGGAGTAGGAATTCAGAACCCAGTAACCAGAAGGTGGGCAGCTTGCACAGGACCCAGGAGGGAAAGAAGAAGCACTGGGGAAAGAATAGTGCCTACTTGGGGGCCAGACCTTCTTGAGTCTTTTGGTTAAACTTGGAGGTCACGTCCTTCCTGCTGGAATTCCTGCTCCAGAGGTGGAGGGGAGAGAGCTGTACTCACTCCTAATGACTCACAAGGAGAGGGCCTCCCCCAGAGACCCTTTGATTCAACTCTAACTGTGGGTATCATCCCAAGCCAGAGAGCAAATGGCAGATCATCCAAAAAATTACCTACTTTAAATAGTATTTAAAATATTACAAATTTTGTTTAAGAGTCCTGGCATATCTAGTTCCCAGAGTTTTTTAGGAGAGATGATTTGTTAGCCTAATTTGGGTTTCTGCTGAGGAATATACAAGCTTCCCCATTGGTAACTCTGACTTATAAATACCTGATCTCATCCCACAGAACCCAAATGATGGTAAGTTCCAGTGGGCAAGGCCTCTAAGGTCCTCGGTGTCACAGCAGTTGTGTGCCAAGTGGTCTGCCACTCCCAGTCCTGAGCCCAGAACCCATGAACATCAATAGACAGTTACAGCCCCTTGCCCACCAGAGGCAGCCTCAGAATTCTCATAAACATGCACCTCTGATCCACTTGTCCACTGATTGGCACTGAGCTTCAGTCTGGAACAAGTGTTTTGGAACAAGGCCAGTCTCCCTCATCCAAGAGATGGGAAATTGAACCCTGGGGTGTATGACTCACCTTAAAGCTACAGGTAAGTTAGTGAAGACTTGGACCCAGGAACTCTGGTTCCCAGGCTAGGAAACTTCCAAGAAGGGAAAGATGAGAGAAAGATCAATTGCATCCACTGCTGGGTAACTCTCAGATGTCTGCAAGCACCAGAGTGGAAGTTTCTTTCCCGTTGCCCCTCAAGTCTGGTTCTGATTTTATTAGCAGACCTGCCTCCATGTAGCAGTGGGAAAGCAATATTCAGGGCTGTTTCTTCTTGGTTCCAGGGACAGTGGGAAAGCCAGCTGTAGTGACCCTAAGAGGTAGTCATGAAGGTAGTGACTGACTCACTATCAATTCAGATCCCCAGAGCTCCCACTCGACCTTCACACAAGACTGACTGGATAACATGAACCTGCATTCAGAGCAAGAAGCGTTCTCTTCTTAGCATTCTGGAAACTTAGATAAGTGCCTTATGTTTCCTCAGGGAACACTTGCCTGAGCGAGGTTGGGGTCTGAGACTAGCCTGAATGCAGGGGATGAGTTCCCTCTTTGATGCTCCAAATAGACCTTGGAGATTCAATGGCCTTGAGAGAATTACAATCACCCTTATATTTTATAGGGACTTTGCTTTATGAATCTGGTTGGAGAAAAAGGACAGAAACACAGGACAAGGCCGGACATCTCTGGGTCCCAGCTGATTGTGAGTTGAGTTTCAGCCACCAGGCTTCACAGTCAGGTGCTGATGTAATTCACAAGCCACCTTTGAAGATGGAATAAAGGAAAGAGTTTTGGGGCAGAAAGCAGTGTGGTCAAAGAGCCATGGGAATCACATGGGGCAAGATGAAACAAGAGTCATTACTTGTTTCTTTGCTCTATCTGTTCCTTGGCGTTTCTACTCCTGAGAACAAGTACATGGAGATAGTCAGAGGCATTGGTGCTGCCCCTGGCACCTGATGCTCCTGGTGATAACCAGTTTGTGTAAATGTCCCTGAAGCAGAGCATATTCAGCCTCGTCAGAGCCCCAGGTTCTCCCTTCTTGGGAAGGCTGACATGCCTCATTGTTTCTAACTCACAAGAGAAGCATGGGATGAGGTATGGTGGTTGTCCTGTAGCTAAGTTCCAAACATGAAAGGAAGGTTGGCAGTGGAAGGGTAGCCATTTATTAAGCTTGGTTACCTTGGTCCTTAGCAGGGGTAATTCCCACATCTAGAATGTTTTTCTCCCAGCTTTTTGCATGGCCGTGTCCTTCTCAACATTTACCATAATTTCAAATGAGTCTCTCAGGCTTGTTTTCCCTGGCCACTGCACTCTCACAAGCACAAACCCTGATCCAAAAAATGCTTAGACACATCCCTCCATCAAAACAATATAGTTACCAAAGTGGAAAGGTGGGAGAGGGATAAATTGAGAGTTTGAGATTAATATATGTATACTACTTTATTTAATAGATAACCAATAATGACCTACTGTACAGCACAGGAATTCTGATCAGTAGTCTATAATATCCTGTATGGGAAAAGAATCTAAGAAACAATGGTACAAGTATATGTATAAGGGAATTAATTTCACATACAACTAATACTAATACAATGCTATAAATCAACTACACTCCTATATAAATTAAACATAAATTTTTAAAAAAAAAATACTTACATGTAGAGAACCAAGGAGTTTTTTAGACTCGCAGGATTTCAGATATGATGCTGGAGATGAGAGACTGGGTGCAGAAATCTAGACATTATCTGGGGTTGCATTTTCCTAAGCTTTGGTGTCTTTTGCTTCTAGTGTCACCTTTGATTTGTCTTTGGAGGATCTAATACAAGGGCTTGGAGACTCTAGCTGGGTGTTAGTTGAAGGATGAGAGGGAGGCGCTAGTGGGAGAGTGAAATCCCAGCTCCCTAGCCTTGGGTTGGGGCACGTTTGAGGCACAACTTATATCCCACGTTCCCTGTGAAAACAGGCTGTAGTTTCCCTCTTGCAGGCCTTGCATGATATCAGACCCAGACAGGTTTCATCCTTTTTCATGTCCTGCTTCCACTTAGCCCTCACTGGTTTCTCTGGGAGAATTTTTCTTTTTTTAATTTTTGCAGCAACCAGGGGCTACTCTGTTATGGCAGTGCACTGACTTTTCAATCCTGTGCTTCTCTTGATGTTGATCACAGGCTCTAGGGCACTCAGGCTTAGTAGTTGTGCCCCACCGGCTTAGTTGCCCTGGGGCATTTACAATCTTCCCAAACCAGGTCTCAAGCGCATATCTTAAGCACTGGATCAAAAGGGAAAGCACTTTGGAAGGAATTTGAAATAAATCACTTTTATATGAAACTTGGCACCATGGCTTATTTATGAGGAGAAAGATAGAGGATTGTCCCTACTTCCAGCAACCTCCTGAGATCAGGACTGATTGAGGTTCCCCTTCCAAGGGTTCCTACAGGATCTTGAAGCTGTCCTGCCATGTGGCTTTGTTCTTGCTTCAGTTTCTGAATCCCACACTAGAGCACAGCTTCCAGAGGGCAGGGCTGTCACTTGACTCACTTCTAAGTATATGTCAGTAGATATTGTCTCATTCAGACCCTGATGTCAAGATAAGGCTAACACAAAGATCAGTTACTCTATTATGAGTGTTAGATTATAGGTTCAACGACTATAATCAAACCCTAAATAACATTATCTTAAATACAATACAATTTCAATTCTCTTTCATATAATGTTAGTGCAGGTCTCTCGACAGAGATGAGGACCCACTTCTTTCTTGTCACATCTTCCGCCTGTGCTACTTACCTTTGGTCTAACATGGCTGCTCCAGCTCCTGTCATTACATCTGCATTCCAGCTAGTGGGACAGAAATAATAGTTCCATTTGGAAGTGACATATCACCTCTACTCAAATTCCACTGGCAGAAGTATCTTCCATGTTCATGGCAAAACTGTGGGTGGTGGGCACACAGAAGGGCAGGGGAATGTGATCCCATTTCAGAACATTCATGATAAGTAACAAGGGCCACCACCCTTTATTCATATCCCCTGTATTCATTCTTCTTTGGTTCTCCGCACACAGCTCTCAGTCTGTTTTGGCCTGCAAATATGGATATGGATGAGGTTATAAGAGAGGACATGGTCCAGGCTGCAAAATATGGAGAAAACAAGAAAAGAAAGAAGATAAGAAAGTATAAAAAAGGACAAAATCTAAAGGAAAGTATGCTTATAATCATAATTTTGCATTTATACAATTTAGGTATAAAGGTTGATGAATCAATTTATAAAATAAAAAAATTAAAGAAATGAAAAACATAAATATATTCACCAAACCCAACAAAATAATAAGACTATATCATATTAAACACATAGCAGTATCAGGATTAAGTTTGGATGCACATTGTAAAAATCTAACACAACTATAACTTTAGCAAGACAAACTTGATTTTTCTCTCCCACTGGAACAAAGCTGGAGGTGGGCCAGCCAGAGCTTGGGTGGTGTCCATCTCCAAAGTTACATGATTGTCAAATACAACTGCAGGAGTTCCACCATCACAACTGAAATCCAGGCAACAGTTAGGATGAAAGTAGGGAAGGGAAGAGTCCCATCTCTCAGCTAAATCAGCTCCTTGAAAGCAGTCTTCCAAGAAATCCCTCTTACAGATATGCTTACATCTCAGTCACCAGTCATGACTAAGAGCACAGGTGTGCAGGAAATGCAGTCCTGTGGCAATGGAACCCTATTCCAGCACTCTTGCCTGGAAAATCCAATGGATGGAGGACCTGGAGGGCTGTAGTCCATGGGGTCGCTAAGAGTCGGACACGACTGAGAGATTTCACTTTCACCCATTGGAGAAGGAAATGGCAACCCACTCCAGTGTTCTTGCCTGGAGAATCCCAGGGACAGGGGAGCCTGGTGGGCTGCCTTCTATGGAGTTGCACAGAGTCGGACATGACTCAAGTGACTTAGCAGCAGCAGCAACAGCTACTGGGCTCATGGCTATATAACAAACTATTTTCAGTTTTGAAAGAGAAGCAGAGAATAGATCATTTTGTAGGTAGCCTGCAGCACCTGCCTTAAAGAACAAACCTTTTCTGAATGGATTATCCTGAATTTTCTGAACGGACTAGTCTGGGCACAGTGTGGAAGGAACAGCAATGAGAAACCACTATATGAACCTGAACTGTGCTCCAGAAAGAAGAGGCAGACTGGTCAGTAGAGATCTTCTAAGGACTGACGTGAGGATTATACATGCCACATGACCCAATTTGGTTTGAAAACTGCCTTTCCAACTCAGGTCCCAAATCTCTCTCAATTCTTCAGCTTCTAAATATCTTGTCTTTGTTACCTCACATTCTGACCTACCGGTCTCACCTTCCTTATTTCTGTTCACATCACTTCTCCATCTAGTCCACCAGCATTGCAAGATCCAGTACTGAAGGAGTTAGCAATAGTTTCTAGAAGTGGGTACAAACACAATGACTATTTCTACTTTAACATTAGTTTCTCCTGATCAAGGTCTTTTGAAGGACTGATATGGCTAGAATTATGGAGATCTCACATTTGAGACCTTTTAAAAAACATTTCTTTTTACATTGGTCTGTTGGTGGTGATGCAGTCTCATAGTTGTTCAAGTCTGAGAAAGTATTTTATCTTGTTTTTAATACGTATTTTTGGGGGGGTATAGAATTCTGAATCAATTATATTTCTCAGCATTTTAAGATGTGGTGCCAGTGTCCTCTGGCTATCATTGTTTCATATGCCTAATCTGCTGTCTTTCCCATTTTTTCTTCTACTGTGTCTGTTTTTCATTCTGGTTACATTTCTTTGGTTGATTGTTTTAAACAATGAATTATCATGCACCTTTGAATAGTTGTCCTATTTCTTGTCTTTGAATTAATTGAACTTCTGTGTTAATGGGTTTAAAGCTTTCATCATATCTGGAAATTTTTCAGCCAGTAATTATGAAGTTCTTTTCTCTATTCTCCTTCTTTCACTTCCTGTGGGATTCCATTTACATATATTTCAGTATTCTTAAAGTTGTTTCAAATTTCTGTGATGCACAATTAATTTTTCCCACAGTCTTTTCATCCCTATTTTCCATGTCTCTATTTAACATACTCAATATTCTTCAGCTTCATGAATGTAAAGATTATTATTCTAGGAAGCATTTTACTGTCCTTCCTGCTAATTATGTGATGTATATTTTAACTGTGTTTTTACTAATTGATTTTTCCCTCATTATGATATTTTCTTGCTTCTTTTCACATTGGAATTTTTTTTCTTTTGAAATTTATGTATTTACCTTAATTAGAGGATAATTACTTTACAACATTTTTATTTATCTAGGACAAATATTTTCACAATTCATATGGAAATTTTAAATGGATATTAGATAAGGAAATTTTTTCCCTTTGGATGCTGGATATTCTTAATTTTTATAAACTATTCCTGGCACTGTTTGCAAACACTGTTAATTTCTTGGGAACAATTGTATTTTTTGAAGGCTTGCTGTTCAGGTCTTTTAGCTGATATAATACCAGCCTTTAGACCATGTTTAGTATTCCCCACTAGTAAGGCAATATTGTCTTCAGGACTATACTGATGTCATGGGAATTATGAGTAATTTCCATGCTGGTGGGTGGGGACACCATTAGACTTGGCGCAATTTGAGACTCAAGTATTGTTCCCTATAATCCTGACCAGTACTATCAACTCTCTGCTGAAAACTGGAAGGGTATCACCTGTACACTTGCACAGTTCTCTGTGTGTAGCTCTCTCCTATGAACTCTAACTGTCTAGAGTCTCACATCTCTCTTCTTGGGGAGACCATTTGTCTCTGCTTAGATAGCCCATCCATGTATGTGTTGGAAACTATTTCTAGAGTTGGGGCAATTGTAGAACTCACCTTGCTTGCTCCCCACCTCAGGAATCCATTTTCTGCTGCCTGACATTTGATGTAAAAAACTGCTCTTTCATTTATGTCTTCTACTTTCAAGTTGTTTAAGACAGGAGGATAAATGTGTCCTTTGCTCCTCTATGTCTACAAAAATGGAGGTCCCCCTGAAATCAGAATTCACTGAATGCCTTGTGAATGCTAGGCAGTGACTTCTGTGCATGGGTGCAGACTAACTAGGGATGTGTGTTGGGGCTTTGGGGAGCCCTGTCTTGCTGGAAAAACCTGACAATTGCAACTAACATTTGCTATGGGGTATGTTCAGTTCAGTTCAGTCACTCAGTCATGTCCGATTCTTTGCAACCCCATGGACTGAAGCACGCCAGGCTTCTCTGTCCTTCACCAACTCCTGGATCTTACCCAAACTCATGTCATCGAGTCAGTGATGCCATCCAACCATCTCACTCTCTGTCATCCTCTTTGCCTGCTGCCTTCAATCTTTCCCAATAATAGGGTCTTTTCTAATGAGTAAGTTCTTCACATCAGTTGGCTAAAGTATTGGAGTTTCAGCTTCAGCATCAGTCCTTCCAATTAATATTCAGGATTGATTTCCTTTAGCATGACTGGGTGGATCTCCTTGTAGTTCAAGGGACACTCAAGGTTCTTGTCCAACACCACAGTTCAAAACCTTCAATTCTTCATTTCTCACCATTCTGTATGCTCCAACTCTCACATCCATATATGACAACTGGAAAAAATCGTAGCTTTGTTTTATACTGAACTTTTTCAACAAAGTAATGTCTCTGCTTTTAAAAATGCTGCTAGGCTTGTCATAGATTTTCTTCAAACAAGCAAACATCTTTTAATTTCATGGCTGCAGTCATCATTTGCAGTGGTTTTGGAGCTCCCAAAAATAAAGTCTCTCACTGTTTCCATTGTTTCCCCGTCTATTGCCATGAAGTGATGGGACCAAATGCCATGATCTTCATTTTGTGAATGTGAGTTTAAGCCAGATGTTTCACTGTCTTCTTTCACTTTAATCAAGAGGCTCGTTAGTATCTCTTCATGTTCTGCCATGAGGGTGGTGTCATCTGCATATCTGAGGTTATTGATATTTCTCCCAGCAACAATGATTCCAGTTTGTGCTTCATCCAGTTGGACATTTCACAAGATGTGATCAGCATATAATTTAAATAAGCAGGGGACAGTATACAGCCTTTAATTACTCCTTTCCTGATTTGGAACCAGTCTGCTGTTCCATGTTCAGCTCTAACTGTTGCTTCTTGACCTGCATACAGATTTCTCAGAAGGCAGGTAAGATGGTCTGGTATTCCAATCTCAGTAAGTTTTTCACAGTTTGTTGTGATCCATACTGTAAAAGGATTTGCATGGCCAGTAAAGCAGAAGTAGGTATATTTCTGGAATTCTCTTGCTTTTTCTATGATCCAACTGCTACTGCTGCTAAGTCACTTCAGTCGTGTCCAACTCAGTGCGACCCCATAGATGGCAGCCCACCAGGCTCCCCTGTCCCTGGGATTCTCCAGGCAAGAACACTGGAGTGGGTTGCCATTTCCTGAATGATGGCAGTTTGATCTCTGGTTCCTCTGCCTTTTCTAATTCCAGCTTGAACATGTGGAAACTCACAGTTCATGTACTGTTGAAGACTTGCTTGGAGAAATTACTTTGGTAGTATGTGAGATGAGTGCAACTGTGTGGTAATTGAACATTCTTTGAAATAGCCTTTCTTTGGGATTGCCACTGCTGAGTTTTCCAAATAGGCTAGCATATTAAGTGCAGCACCTTAACAGCATCATCTTTTAGGGTTTGAAATAGCTCAATTACAATTCCATCACCTCCACTAGCTTTACTCATAGTGGGGCTTCTTAAGGCCCTCTTGACTTCACATTTCAGGATGTCTAGCTCTAGGTGAGTGATCACACCATCGTGGTTATCTGGGTCATTAATATCCTTTTTGTATAGTTCTTCTATATATTCTTTCAACTTCTTCTTTATATATTCTGCTTCTCTTATTTCCATGCCATTTCTGTCTTTTATTTGGCCCATCTTTGCATGAAATGATCCTTCCCTACCTCTAATTTTTTTGAGCAGATCTCTGGTCTTTCCCATTCTATTGTTTTCCTCTATATCTTTGATCTAATCACTTAGGAAGGGTTTTTTTTTTTTTTTTTTTTTTAATCTGTTGTTGCTATCTTTGGAATTCTGCATTCAGATTGGTATGTGTTTCTTTTCTCTTTTGCTTCTCTTCTTTTCTAAGTTATTTCTAAGGCATCCTCAGACAACCATTTTGCCTTTTTCCATTTAATTCTCTTGAGGATGGTCTTGATGAGGTACATACAGATCAAAAAACAAAGATAACTGCATCCAGATCCATTATTTCATGGAAAATACATGGATAAACAATGAAAGCAGTGACAGACTTTATTTCCCTGGACTCCAAAATCACTGCAGATAGTGACTGCAGCTGTGGGGGTAAAAAAAGACACTTGGTCCTTGGAAGAAAAGCTATGAAAAACCTTGACAGCATACTAAAAATCAGAGACATTACTTTACCAACAAAGGTCTGTATCGTCAAACCTATGGTTTTTCCATAAGTCATGAGTGGATATGAGAGTTGGACCATAAAGAAAGTTCAGCACCAAAGAATCTATGCTTTTGAACTATGGTGTTGGACAAGATTCTTGAGAGTCCCTTAGATTGCAATGGAGATCCAATCAGTCCATCCTAAATGAAATCAGTCCTGAATATTCATTGGAAGGACTGATGCTGAAGCTTAACCTCCATTACTTTGGTCAATTGAGGGGTAGAACTAACTCATTATAAAAGACCCCGATGCTAGGAAAGATTAAAGGCAGGAGGCAAAGGGGAAAACAGAAGACAAAATTGTTGGGTGGCATCATCAACTTGATGAACATGAGTTTGAGCAAGCTCTGGGAGTTGGTGATGGACAAGGAAGCCTGGCATGCTGCACCCCATGATATAGCAAAGAGTGGACATGACTGAGAGACTGAACTGAACTGATGTACAGAGGACAGTCAGGGAGGAGGGGAAAGTCTTTAAGGAAGGAGGAAGGAACAATTCCTGGATAGCTGACAATTTTGGGTCAGCAGGTCATTTCAAGCTGTAGAAGCTCTAGGGAAGCAATTCTATGCCAGGTGGAGAGAATGGTAAGAGAAAGTCAGGGCGGCAGTGCTGGGATTTCCCAGAGGACAAGATCCTTGTTCTACTAAACTTTATCAATGCTCAATATTGTTAGGTGTTTGGAAAAAAGAGTTTTGTTTTGGAAGTGGTAGAGCAATATTCAATGGAAGGACTGATGCTGAAGATGAAGCTCCAACACTTAGGCCATCTAATGTGAAGATCCAGCTCATTGGAAGAGACCCTGATGCTGGGAAAGATTGTGGGCAGAAGGAGAGGGAATAAAAGAATGAGATTATGAGATGGCATCACCAACTCAAAGGACATGACTTTGAAGAAACTCCACGAAATAGTGAAAGACAGGGAAGCCTCCTTTGTTGCCAAACATGTAATCACAAAGAGTCAGACATGACTTAGCAACTGAACAATACCAATGAAGACACAGAGACCACTGAAGGCTCTGGTCCTGGTTGGAGTGGAGAAAGATTTAGGTGGAAGGGGAGGCTTCCCATCCTCTGGTGCAGGTCCTTGAATCCAAGGCAAGGAGCACAAGATTTTGAATCTGTTACCAAACATTGTTTTCTAAAAAAAAAAAAAAACTGTTTTCAGCAGGAGAGAGAGCTTTGACTGAGTTTGTCCTCTAGATTTTACTGAGGGATTTAAAAGGGATTGGGGTCGGGCTGAGACTGCAAAAACCAGGTGACCAGCTGCTGGAGGGCGAGGCTTGTGGTAGATATTTTGCACTAGGTGGAAAATAAATTCAGAAAAAGTGTCCCTTCTGGCATGTACATGCCAATGTATCACTTTATTTCAGCAGATCACTTTAATGTTGTTTTGGGGCAAGCTAGAAATGTAGGATGAGTGGTTTGCTTTTCTCCATTCCTGTTGGTATTTAGATGATTAAATGTCTGGTTACTTAATTGCATAGTTGGAATCATGCTTGGGAAAGAAAACTAGATCAACTCCACACATATTTTGTATTTAAACAGCAATCATAGGAAGGTTTCTAAGGCAATGGTAGGTAATTTAAACATGAGGGGATAAATGGGTGAGAGGGTAACAGGCAGGAAGGCCAGGGGTCTCCAAAGGGAGGAAATAGCCTGCAAGTGTCAGACATTTTTATCTCTCTTAAGCAGCAGGAGGAAACAAACTAGCGATATTTTTTCCTTCTCTGCTGCTGCTGCTAAGTTGCCTCAGTCGTGCCGACTCTGTGCAACCCCATAGATGGCAGCCCACCAGGCTTCCCCGTCCCTGGGATTCTCCAGGCAAGAACACTGGAGTGGGTGGTTTCTCTTAAAATACTGTGTTGCCATAATGACACCTGGTATCACCTGAAGTTAACTATTCTCAAACCTAGAGATAACCAATGCCTTTTTCTTATGGAAATGTTTGTCTTAAGCTATGCTAACATACTATACATTTATCCCAAACTCTGTCTTCAAGTTGGTTCCGCCTTTTGGCTCAGAACCTACTTGACAAACCAGTATGTTACACTCAGATATTGTTCCTCTAATCTATGTAAATGAAACTATTTGTATGGTGATCTGCCCTTCTTCAAGATTCAAGTTAATCATTTTATGGCCCAAGATGAACCATTTGGTGCCAAGTTATCACAGAATGCATCTTATGGGTGAGGGGCCTGGTGCCATTCAGTTTTAAGACATTCCTTTCTGTCATTAACAGGCTGCTAGTGACTATATAACATCCAGCTGAAGACTAGCAGGGGGGCACTCTTTCTGCCCCTTCAGAAGCTTTCTCTATCTCCTTTATACTTTAATAAAACTTTATTACACAAAAGCTCTGAGTGATCAAGCCTCGTCTCTGGCCCTGGATTGAATTCTTCTCCTTCGGGGCCAAGAATCCTGGCGTCGTGATTCAACAACAACCTTTCATGGGGACAGTTTCATTTAACAGGCTGAGACTGGACTGTACCGGTTGCCATAGTTGTTGCTATGACAAGAAGCCATCACAGCTAGTTGTTGCTATGCTGGAGATGTGGGAAACTGAAAAGAGACCAAAAGCCTTACAACTCTCCTTACAGAGTGATTTCAGACTAGAAGCAGTTAACAAAGAAAGGCTGACTGGTAAGGCTGAGGATGGGAGTAATCTGAGCCAGTAATCATTAGCTCTGTGGGAGCATCAGCTCAGTCAGAGTTCTGTGTCATGCTTCAGAGAGAGATGTCATTTGGCTTGAATCAATAGTTAGCCTTGGGGATGGCAGCCATAACCTCTAAACAGAAGATTTCCTTCTCCCCAGGTGGCAGAATAATTCATATTTGTTCCAGACTCAGGAACCCAGAAAGCCCTCTTGGGGCTACTTGCTCTTTGCAGGCACACACACAATCTAGAAGGTGGAACTGTCATCATGGTGCCCATTTTCCAGATGAGAAAACTGAGGTTAAGTGACTTGATCAAGCTCACACAGCTAAGTACGTGAAAGGCCAAGCACAAACCCAGGGTAACAGTCCTCAAATTGTGTGTTTTTGCTCCACACCCACTGGGAGTGGTGGGTGGTCATCTGGCACCAATGCTTAGGCAGAAGCAAGCAGTATTCAGGCTTAAATTGAAGTAACTAAGGAAAACCACTAGACCATTAAGCTAAGACCTAAATCAAATACCTTATAATTTTATAGTGGAAATTAAAAAAGGATTCAAAGGATTAGGTATGGTAGCCTGAAGAACTAGGATGGAGGTTTGTTACATTGCACGGGAGGTGGTCACCAAAACCATCCCCAGGAAAACAATGTGAGAAGGAAAAGGGGTTGCCTGAGGAGGCTTAAAAACAGGTGAGAAAATAAGAGAAGTGAAAGGCAAAGGAGAAAGGGAAAGATATACTCAGTGGCATGCAGACTTCCAGAGAACAGCAAGGAGAGATAAGAAAGTCTTCGTTAAGTGCACACTGCAAGAATTAGAGGAAAATAATAGAATTGTAAAGATTATAAATCACTTCAGGAAAATTGGAGCTACCAGAGGAACACTTCATGCAAAGATGGGCACAATAAAGGACAGAAAAGTCAAAGACCTAACAGAAGCAGATGAGATTAAGAAGAGGTAGCAAGAATGCACAGAAGAACTGTACAAAAATAGTCATAATGACTGGGATAGGGATGATGCTTGGGTCACTCATGTAAAGCCAGATATCCTGGAGTATGAAGTCAGTGGGCCTTAGGAAGCATCACTACAAACAATGTTAGGAGAGCTGATGGAATTCCAGCTGAGCTGTTTAAAAATCCTAAAGAATGAGGCTGTAAAAGTGCTGCATTCAAAATGTCAGCAAATTTGGAAAATTCAGCAGTGTCCACAGTAACATGTATAATATCATATATGAAATGAGTCACCAGTCCAGGTTCAATGCATGATATGGGATGCTTGGGGCTGCTGCACTGGGATGACCCAGAGGGATGGTACGGGGAGGGAGGAGGGAGGAGGGTTCAGGATGGGGAACACGTGTATACCTGTGGCGGATTCATGTTGATATATGGCAAAACCAATACAATATTGTAAAGTTAAAAAATTAAATTAAATTAAAAAAAAAAAAAGAAAGGCAATTCCAAAGAATGTTCAACCTATCATGCAATTGCACCCATCTCACTTGCTAACCAGGTAATGCTCAAAACCCTTCAAGTTAAGCTTCAATGCTACATGAACTGAGAACTTTGAGATGTACAAACTGGTTTGAGGAACCAGAGATAAAATTTCTTTTTTTTTTTTTTTTGGCAGTTCTATTTTTATTTTTTTTAATTTTATTTTATTTTTAAGCTTTACATAATTGTATTAGTTTTGCCAAATATCAAAATGAATCCGCCACAGGTATACATGCGTTCCCCATCCTGAACCCTCCTCCCTCCTCCCTCCCCATACCATCCCTCTGGGTCATCCCAGTGCACTAGTCCCAAGCATCCAGTATCGTGCATTGAACCTGGACTGGCAACTTGTTTCTTACATGATATTTTACATGTTTCAATGTCATTCTCCCAAATCTTCCCACCCTCTCCCTCTCCCACAGAGTCCATAAGACTGTTCTATACATCAGTGTCTCTTTTGCTGTCTCGTACACCGGGTTATTGTTACCATCTTTCTAAATTCCATATACATGCGTTAGTATACTGTATTGATGTTTTTCCTTCTGGCTTACTTCACTCTGTATAATAGGCAACATCCATTGGATCATAGAGAAAGCAAGGGAATCCCAGAAAACATTTCCATCTGCTTCATGGACTATGCTAAAGCCTTTCACTGTGTGGACCACAACAAACTGTGGAAAATTCTTAAGGAAATGGGAGTACCAGATCACCTTACCTGTCTCCTGAAAAGTCTGTATGTAGGTCAAAATGCGGCAGTTAGAATCATATACAGAAAAACTGAAAGATTTAAAATTGGGAAAGAAGTGTGACAACGTGTACATTGTCACTCTGGTTACTTAACTTCTATATAGGATACACCATTCGATATGCAGGACTGCATAAATCCCAAGCTGGAATGAAGATTGCTGGGAGAAATATCAACATTCACAGATCTGAAGATGACACTGCCCTAGTGGCAGAGAGCAAAGAACTAAAGAGCCTCTTCATGAGGAGAGGAGATGCAAAAACTGGTTAAAACTCAACATTCAAAAAAACTATTCACAAAAATATACTCAACATTCAGGGCATCTGGTCCCACCACATCATGGCATATAGATGAGGGAAAAGTGGAAACAGTGGCAGATTTTATTTTCTTGGGCTCCAAAACAACTGTGGACCTTGGCTGCAGCCACAAAATTAAAACACACTTGCTCCTTGGAAGGAAGAAAAGCTATGAAAAACCTGCACTGTGTATTAAAAAGCAGAGACTCACTTTGCTACAGAGGTCTGCAGTGTCAAAGCCATGATTTTCCAGTAATCATGTACAGATGTGCAATCTGGACCATAAGAAACAGTGAATGCCAAAGAATTGAGCTTTTGAACTGTGGTGCTTGAGAAGATTCTTGAGAGTCCCTTATACAACAAGGAGATCAAACCAGTCAATTTGAAAGGAAATCAACCTGTGACCCCTGCTGGCTCAGCTGAGGCATCTACTAAGGGCCTCCAGGTGGAAAGAACGGATGCTTCCACTGCAAAAGTGCCTAACCATGGCAGTTCCAAGCAAATAGTTTATAGCTCCACCCCTGAAAGAAGCTCAGAAATGCTGAAGGCTCTGTGTTCCCTGGGTCCCCTGATGCATGAATTGCATTCTCCCCAGCAGCATTGGAGGCAAGGAAGGGGCATTCTGGGCCCTGGAGGAGGGGGATGGCTCAGGGATCCACTGGGGCCACCACTTACCAAGTAGGACTGGAAAGGACAGACCAGGCATATGTGGCAGAGAGCTGGTGACTGGGTGTGGGACAAAAGGGAACCAGCTCTGCATGAAGTACCTCACCCAAAATCCCCTGGAGGACATGCCCAGTGATAAGAATATCTGAGATGGGACAAAGAGAGTCTATTTAATTATCCCTTATAATTCCTCTGAATGAGGAGGTGGTTGAGTTGGTGGGTCATCACAAGTTCTTCCATGGCCTAGACCACCTGCTAGTCGCTATCCTTGGGTCTGCCTCTCCCCAGCTTCAGTCATGTAGTTTTGGAGGAAATTGACTATCATGTCCTGAGGGGTCAGGGCCAAAGACCATGTCAAGCCAGTCATAATACCACATTTTCCTGCCAGGATGGCTGATCTAAGGCTGTACATGTGATCTGAGGTGGGTCATTCAGAGAACACCCTTGAACTCTGATGTCTGCAATCTTCTTTCCTTACTAAGTGATGCCTTCGGGATTTAAAACCCTAGGGCAGGTAGCTCGAATTCCCTCACTAGGTGTAGAAGCCTTAAAGAAGAAAGTTGACAGGCTAAGACCATCAAAGAAGAGTAAAGGGAAAGAGGGAGGGTGAGAGAGAATTGATGACTTCTGATTTCTTGGGTCCAGTCACTGAGATCTTTGTATTTGCTCTGATTCTTGTGTCCTGGATTCCCAGAATCATTTCAATGAGTCTCCCTTTTCCTTAAAGCCAGTTGGAGTAGGGCTCCTCTCAATTTTGATTCAGACTTGGTTCTAGATCCTTCACTCCCTGACACAAACAGAGGCAACATTTATTTCAGTACCATTAAGAGTGAAACCCTTTATTCTTTACTGAGAATAGGGTGTACAGACCACCAAATACAGTTCACCAGCATCCTGGGCTGGAGTGCCGAAAGTGTGAGTGAGTGTGTGTTAGGAGAGGCCTTACTGATTCCTGAACCACTCCAAGCATTTACACTGCTCGTGCCAGGCCAATCCTGTCATTTCCTCGATCAAAGACTGAGAAATACACCCTCAGGAAGACATCACCCAGGATCCAGGTCTCTGTAGATGGACTCAATTTGCTCTCTTTAAAGGCGGTATAGCAGTGGCCTCTAGAATCCTGGGGGAGTCAGAGACACACACCAGTCAGCATGAGCCCTTACCGGTGACTCCCCCAATATCCAGACCCAGCTCAATTCTTTGTTTTATTTCCCTCTTTTGGTAAGCATCAAGGGGTTTTCTCAGCAGCAGGGGACATGAGAGTTTATCTAAAACCAAAGAGGGCCAAGACATGAGGTTGCCATGAGGAAGGGTGTGGGGGAGGGGAGGACTGGGAGTTGGGGAAACAGAGGAATGATAAACAACAAAGTCCTACTGTAAAGCATAAGGAACTATATTCAATATTCAGTGATAAACCACATGAAAAAGAATAAGAAGAAATATATAATTTTATATGTATGACTGAGTCACATTGCTCTGCAGCAGAACTTAATGCAACACTGAAGGCCAATGGCATCCCACTCCAGTACTCCTGTCTGGAAAATCCCATGGAGGGAGGAGCCTGGTAGGCTGCAGGCCATGGGGTTGCTAAGAGTTGGACACGACTGAGAGACTTCACTTTCACTTTTCACTTTCACTTTTTACTTTCATGCATTGGAGAAGGAAATGGCAACCCACTCCAGTGTTCTTGCCTGGAGAATCCCAGGGACGGGGGAGCCTGGTGGGCTGCCGTCTATGGGGTCGCACAGAGTCGACCACTGTGAGACTTCGGACACGACTGAAGCAACTCAGCAGCAGCAGCAGCAGATTAGCCACACTTCAATATAATTATTTAGAAAAGAACAAGTGTGTCCATAGCTCTCCTCACTCCCTGTTTCTTTCCTTCTGACTCCTGCTCTGTTTTCTCTGCAGAGAATGCTGGTTTTCCTCCTGCATCCCCACAATCCATACTTTATTATCAAGCTCTATTTTGTATTGGAGTATAGCTGATTAACAATATTCTGAGTTTCAGGTGGATAGTAAAGGGGCTCAACTGTATGTATCCGGGTATCCTGGTCCCAAAGACACCCCTCCCATCCAAGCTGTCATATAACTGAGGGGAGTTCCCTGTGCTACAAAGAAACTCGTTGTTGGTTATCCATCTTAAATAGATCAGTGCCCACAACACGTTCTTGAAGACTTAACTCAGGAAATCTGAGAAGCCTCCTTCGGCCCACACTCACCCTCTTTGGCCACTCCAGGCTTGGGTGGGTAAGGTACTCTGGTTTCCCAGCCCCACCAGTCAGTCCGTATCCCTCATCACCCCTAGTAAGTCCCCAGTGCCCCAGTGCAGAGCACCTTGAGATGCCATTTGCATGGAATCCAGTGCACTTTTGCATAGAACCAAGCAACCCTCCATATGGCTCAGTGAGTTTCTGGTTTTAGAATTCCTGAAATTCCCTCTCCTCCTCAAAGCCTTCTTTGAGCCCATCAGCCTGCTCTGAACTCTTGCAGGGAGCTGACATGAAGCCTCCACCCTACGTGTGGGCTGAGCAGTCACTGAGCACCCTTTATTCACATTAGCATCCAACCTCCCCACAGTGGGGACAGGTACCCCAACTCACAAAGGAGGCACCTGGCCAGAGCAAGGGGAAGATGCAGCCGAGAACTAGGCTGACCATGTAATTTATCACTCAAACCAGGAAAGCTTTGAGAAGGGAAGGGAGACTGTGAACTTATGCTAGGACATCACACTGGGACTGTCCCCAGCCATTCTCCTTGTAATATGGCCTATGTCAGGGACTGCTGTGCTGAATTTCATGTTCATGCACCTCTGAATTCAGATTGAATTGAAGCTCTTTGAGGACTGAGGAACTTAGTATTCCCCTCTACCTGACTCCGACCATGCCATATGGTATGGTATCTCCACATTTATATCAGGAAAATCAGTGTCCCACACAGCCCTTTACTTTCAAGTGATTGGTTTTGTGGGAGGCACCGGCCCAGCCACAGGGCTCAGCAGCATCTGCAATGGTGTGACATGGCCTCCAGAGGGCGCACTCCTCCCAGCAGTAGCCCAAGGGTTCCTACAAGCTCCAGTTTGAGAACCAACCATCAATATTGTCCCCTCACCTTGAGGATGTAGGCTCGAGCTGGCACTGGGTAGTTGACGCCGTTAATGGTGAAGATAATAGAGGGAAGGGTATTGACCACAGAACAATAAACTTAGTGCAGTTAGAGAGAGAGGGTGAGAGATTGGCCCTGGAGTTCCTTGTTGTGTTTGGAGACTGGAAGTAACCCTGGGGCATGACCCTTCACCTTGGAACCCCATAGCCTGGCGCCGATGAGCTTCTGTATGTTATTGACCAGTCTTCCTGAGGCTTCGATATGTCATGTCCCAGTGTCCACAAGGGCCTCACAGCTGTCAGAAAAAGCAATAACCTTTCTTTTCATGGAGATGCTGAGAGACAATGGAAGAAAGAGGGCATCAAGGTCACTCAGATTCTCCCCAGAATTTCCCCCTTCCTGACTGTCTCCTAAACAGCCCTTCGTCTCTTGCCCTCTTTTCCTTTGCTCTCGACACAGTACCTTTCTTGACATCCTCAAATGCAGTACTTGAATGCACCAGGATATTTTGTACCTTGACACAAGCTGGTCTTCCTTCCTAGAAGACTCCACTCCACTTTGACTAGCAAATTTCTTCTCATCTTCCATATTCCACCTTAATTGTATTGTTTTCGGGAAGTCTTTTCCCCAGTGTTTATCATTCTCCTGTCTTGGTCTCTCTCTGTAGACCCTTCCTCATGTCTGCTGCTGTTGCTCCTGCTGACTCACTTCAGTCGTGTCTGACTCTCGGAGAACTCATAGAGGGCAGCCCACCAGGCTCCGCCATCACTGGGATTTTCCAGGCAAGAGTACTGGACTGGGTTGCCATTGCCTTCTCCTCATGTCTAGCATGTACCAAAGTCACAATTCACTTCTGGGCGAGTCACTTCATGTACATCTGCCTTCTTAAATGTGAGGGTGAGTTTTAATCTCCTTGTATCCCTAAAGTGTCTGGCACACAGTGAATGCTCAATGCTTGTCTGTTCAATGAGTGAACAAAGACTGAGAAATCAATAAGAAACATCCAGAGAGCTGTATGTGATGGGGAACAAATAACGGGTTGCACACAGAGTGGAGATGGAGATTTGCAAGGGCAGCAGATTCTCTTGGTAGGAGAGAGGGGTTCCTCTGGGAGAGGGTATCTCCCAGCACTGCTCCTACAACCAGCTCAGACCCTGAGACCCTGGCCAGGAAATACATGACTAGCCCACAGAAACACCAAAGGACAGGTCAGCTTTTGTCTGAGGGTATCACACAGAATCCTATCAATTATGCCTCTTGTCCTCAGGTCACTCCTGGATCCCACCTTCCTGATTCTCTGTTATAGCCCCTGTCCCACTGTGTGCCCAAGAACATGGAATGTCTGTTTTATTAGTTGCTTTCACGTCTTAAGACTGCAGCCAACCTCTCTCTGCTGCTGGGTAGTTGCTCCCTAAGAAGACCAGTTTTCCCCATTTTCTCACTGTCCCTGTTTTTAAAATGACATTTATCTGTACTGAGAACTTCCTATGTCCTAGGTAGCCCTGGACAGTTGGTCATCTTATCATAACTCTGTTCATGCTGGAGAAATTCTCCCTGATCCTCTGTTCACCACCCTCTAGAGTCCTCTAACCATGCTCCACGCCTCACAGGGCAGTGGGTGTAGCCCTCTCCCAGCTGCACAGACCTCTTGGACCCTTTTAGGACCATGGTCAGAGCCTTTCTCAGAAGGCCTGGGTATTATGAACCCATGGGTTGTTTGTGTATTTATGGGCTTGTGTGTTTGTTTGTATGTGTGCTTTTATGTGTCTCTGTGAGTGCTTGTGTGTCTCTGACTAGCTATGCATGTTCTTATGTGTCTCTGTGAAGGTTTATATGTGTCTGCTTGTGTGTTTCCATGTGTCTGTGTGTCTGTCTGTGTCATTGTGGGTGGTGTATATGTCTGTGTGACTATATGTTTAAGAATGTATTTGTGTGTGTCTGCCTATGTCCATGTACAGTAGTGGGAACACCACTTAGGCTGACCCTCAGAGGGAGAGGCTTGCCGGTCCATGTGTACACTCCACTACCTGCTTTAATCAATGGTACCCAGTTGAGCTCTCCCTTGTAGTAGCGGTGGTCCACCCCACCAAACCACCACACTGCCCTCCCGCTTGTCTCTGAAGAGAAGAGAGGCTGGGATCCTTGGAGGACTGTAAAAACAGCACCGTCTGAGAGCTGTGCTTGTCCACCCATCAAGGCCCTAATAAGGTCCCCATGTACAGATGCAGAAATAGTGTCTAGGAGCGATTGAGATCCAGACTGAGGTCTGTTACTGGCTAATGAGTGGCACAGAGGAGGTAAGAAGTTAAATCACTTGGCTGGGCTCCATCCACTATGTCTTCTGAAGATGCCCTGGATCTCCTGTGACCTGAGTGCTCAGACACTCTCAGAGGACAGGGTGCTGAAGTGTTTTGGCCTTCCCCTTGTCTACCTTGTCATTTTTCAGGAAAATCAAGGCCTGGGAGTTCTAAGGGTGTGGGTCCAGGTCACCCAGAGTTGGCTCCGCTGGCCTGTGAGCTCTACTGTCCAGAGGGTCCCACACTCAGAAGGGACCCCAGCTCCGCTCTCCCTGTCTTGAAATGCCTAATATTTCTTGAACAAGGGGTCCCACACTTTTGTGTCCCACACTTTCATTTCTCACTGGCTCCACAAATTGTGTAGCTGGTCCTGGGCTCCCAGTGAAATGCTAATGAGGAGGGAAAGATATCCCCCACCCTTCTCTTTCCTTCCTTATCAAATAAGGATCCTTATCAAATAAGCAAATCCTAATGCCTTTTCCTTCAACTTGTTTCCTGTTGTCTTCCATTAGCCTTCCTCCTCACACACCCCCAGAGACCAATTTACTGATCTTGAGCCCAGGAGTAGGGTTGTGTTCCAATAATATTTTATTTATAAAAGCCAGTAGTGATGCCAGGTAGGGCCCGGGGGCCATAGTTATCCTGGGTTAGATTTTATCTTAGGATACTTCTTTAGCAAGTGTTCTATAAATTTCATGCAACTGAAAGCAACTTACAGCTTATTTGGATAAACTGATTGTCCATCTCAGACTTACTTGCTCAAGTAGAAGGCAAAAACAGGCTCAGAAATGGCACCTTGATTCTTCAGCTTGCCAAAGATGGGGATGGCTCCAGAGAAGGATATGTTGGGGTAGTTCAAGCCGAAGACACCATCATAAGTTCTGCCTTCAAACCCATATTCCGCCACGCTTAGACAGAACGGCTGGTTAGTACTTACAAGGTCCCCAATCTGTGGGAGAGAAGAGTGATCCCACTCACAGATATGTGAAGTGGGGCTAGGACTGGCCTGGGATGCATTGCCGTTAGATCCTCAGAGAAGAATTGAGGCTGGGCTCTATCTTTGGTGACCCACAGATGGTTAGACAAAGCTGGGAGGGGAATCTGGGTTTCACTTGAGAGAGGCTGTGAATTTTAAAACATCTGACCCTCTGAAAAACACCACCTGAGTGAGTCAAATTGGCCTTGTGGCTTCTGTACAGGTGGGGCAACCAAGAGTCAGGCCAGGTCCCATTGGTGCCACCTTATGGACAAAATGAACGAGAACAAGATAGCCTTCTCTTTGGCATCACTGTGACCTAATGACAGGAATGGACTGCATTCTCTGTAATGTACTGTGGATTCTGCATCTGTCCAGGAAGACAGAAGCTGAAAACACAATCTTGCTTCCAGTGTCTATGAAATTACTGCCTGAGGAATTCACTTTTGGGGACACGTGTATATTTCTGTGAATGTGTACGAGAGAGAGGGGAACTACTCAGGCATTTTGGGGGAGGCGGGCCATAGGTTTATTAGACTCTCAAGGGTCGTCTAGAGTGAGAACTCATTTATCAGGCCCCTTGACCTCTCAGGCCCCCAGTTTAGCACTCTAGATACCTGAAGCCAATGACTGCCCCCAGGGTCCTCAGATCAGTTTTATCCTGTCCCCAAACATCCCACAGCAACTTCAGCCCTAAAAAGCCAGCCTAACTCCACATTTTACCACATGTGTGCCCTTAGCAAGGCCCTTGCGGTCTGTACTTCAGTTTCCTCATATGTCTCATGAGCTATTCAGAGTAACTGCTGTGTGGGGTTGTTGCAGGATTAAACTAGTTATCACCTGAAAGTGCTTGGAACAGTCTGTTAATATAAAAGTGGGTGCTTTTATCCCTTCTTCTCTCTCTCAGCAAAATGAACCTTGAACTGCTCATGGGCAGAGGAGCTGCAAGTCCACACCTCAAGCAAATCTCTGGGTTAGCTAATTTGTTTACTCCTGTGTCACCACAGGCACTGCCTCCCCAGAAACATATCCTATGGATATGATGGCCATATATATGGGAATTAGGCTAGGAAGGGTCCTGCTAGATTGTCCTGCATCTGTTTTGCAAGCCGTGGTCACTCCATAGCCAGTCTTGACTCAGCATTTGTTACACTGTTACCCAAACTGTGTCATAAGCAACAACTCCGTTCATTCTCCTAGATCCATAATTGATGGTGAAGGTCTTATGGGTAGGCCGGAAGGTGGAAGACTGAAGATGTCTGAACCTAATGTGTGTAGCTGCAGACACAAGAGATGAGTTTCATCAGGTGCCAAGGGTGGAAAACAGGGCAGCAGGGCAAGTGAAGGATGGTCCGGGTATGAGGTATCTGTACTCACAACAGGCTGGACTGGTGCAAAAGACAGGGGGCACCCACAAGTCAGATGAGGCTGTGTCAAAGATAACCTGGAATTCCTGAGGGGGTGTTCCAATGGTGATGTTACCCACATAGACCAACTACAGGGAGAAGGAGGGAGTGGGTTAGTGCAGAACTGGCTATCCTCTATTCCCACACTGATGCCTCCCTCTGGGTGTCACATATCTCTTGAGATCACTTTCTAACCACTGTACACCTCACAGAATTTGATCACAGACATATCTGCATTTGATATATTTTTCCTGTGCTACATTGTATGTAGGATATTGACTATATGACCAGGAGTTGAAGTGGTACCTCCTGCATGGGCAGCCCAGAGGCATAAGCACTGGGCCTCTAGGACCACTGGACACCCAAGGAGGTCTGGTGCCTTCATTTGAGAAGCTCTGTAATCTCTTCAAACCCAGCCTTAGCAGCCCCTTCTCCAGGTGTTCCTTCTTGATCAACCCCAGCCACTCCCTCTAAACTCAGACCACATCCAATCAACACCACACAGGTGACCCTTTCATTTGACATGTATTTACCCTTTGCCTATCTCTCAGGCTGGCATGGGCATTCTTGAAGACAAAATAAGCCCTTTGTCTAATCTCAAAACAGTGACCACAGTGATCGTTATGGCCATACATGGAATACAGATTCAGTAACTTATTATTGCTGTTATTCTTGCATCTGTGGAAACTGAATTCCTCTGCCTGGGTATTCACAATTGCTTTGCAGTTGGTTCTACCTTTTGATCAGTGATGGCTGACTCTTCATCTGTAGCTGAGTGGCTCACGTAGTTCAGAAGGAACAATCGCCATCAAACTAATGACACATGCTTGACAGAGAAATGAATATGTACCTGCCACCTGGTAATTGCCAGGCCCAGTCACCAAGACCAACAGTTGAGGATGAGAGTGCCTTCTCCTCTGGGTGGGGTCCCTCTTTTCCACTGTCTCTGCCTCCTGCAGGAACCCCACCCTCAACATCCCACCTGGCACCTCCAAATGAGCCCCATGCCTGACTAGAGAACAAGGGGGCGCTGTGGAGCACCATCCTCCCAAAATACTCACATCCATAATGTTTCTCAGAGGGTACATAGTTAGTTTTGAGCCACGAAAAGAAATCTGGGACCGTCTGTAAGGATGCTCCTTTAAGAAATCCTTCAGCATGTTTTTCCCACTGAGGGTTTTTCTCATGGTCTTCACTCTCCTTAGAGGTATTCTTTCACCGAGCATTTGACAAAGAAAACAAAGAAGATGCTACAATTAGCTGTCAGTGTTAAGGTATAACTGTCATTGTAATGGCCCTGTGTATTTTCTAATCATTTTTATGAGGTACATTATTATCAGAATTTTATACCTATACCATGGCAAAGACATAGATTTGAATACAGGTTCTTTTCTGCAATCTTGGATAAGCCATATGACCATATGGTGTCTCAGTCTCCCCTTCGGTAAAATGGTGGAATGTAACAATACAAACCCTCCAAATAGAATATCTTGGGGATAAGAGAAGTGATGGATATAAGGTACCTGATAAATAGGAAGTCTCAACAATGACAGCCATTAACATTGCTGTTGCCATCCCATACTATCCTTCTCATAGAACCTCAAGGAAGGAGGTAGAAGGGGGACTCTCATCCTCTTTTACAAGGGAGCAATTTGAAATGCAAGAGGTTTCTGAGTTGGCTGTGGTCACACTGCTTGTCAGATATAAAACAGTGTATCATTCTCCAAGTTGTCAGAGAAGAGAGAGTTGAAAGAAGAATCCAAGATATAGGGAACAAGTAATGGAAATCCAGAGGCTTGAGAAGGAAGGACAAGTCAAATGAAAAATTAAAAGAAACAACAGAAAGAGAAATACACTCCCAGTGACTTCCAAAGAGATGGAGAGATAAATGACAGTGATACAGAGATGCAGACATAGGCATATACACACTGAGGTAGACAGGGAAAAAAGAGGACATGTTGAATAAAATGTAGAAAGTGCTATTCCACAGGACCACATCGACATCTGCATAGACTGTGCACTGAACAGTTGCAAGGAGTTGCATTTTCAATAGGTCGTGACATGATTGGACCCCAAGATTTGTGCAACCATGCAAATCTACACCAAGACCTTGGGATCCACGGTTCCTATAGTAAGTTACTTATCAGTAAGTAAGAGTTGAACATTAAGACTCTTAGGGAAATATTCCATTCCCTTCTAAACCTGATGGGTGGAAGAATGATCAGATGAAAAGAAAAGTCTGAGAAAAGAATATGATGTGACATACAGTCCACATACTTACTTGACTATGCACTCTGAGAAGGCCACCAGCCCGAGGAGCACAAGCCACTTCATGCTTCTTTCCTGGCTCCAAGTACTCAGGGAAGTTTGGGTTCTTAGCATGTAGTGGTGACCAGGAGCCCCTAATTATATATGCTCTAAGCTACCCTAGTTTTCCCCTTTAGACCACCAAAAGATCTGGAAGAAAAAAAAAGCTCTTGATAAAATCTTTACCTTCATCAGTGGCCTTGGTGAGTGGACTTTGCAGCTTTTCAGAATACAGAGAATTGAAACAATCTCTTCCTTGAAGCTTGGTTGGAAAGTCAAACTGATCTGCATGGACATCTAATAAGATGGAGAATCTTGCCTACTTGGAGAAAAAATGGCTAAGAACATCATGAAAATGGATACTAGGGGCCATACTCTACACGTGTGGTTTCATGTTATCTTCCTAGCCACTTCATGAGATATTCATTGCTGTGTTCGCTGGAGAGGAGATTCCTAGGAGGATAAGTTGTCAAATGGCAAAGTGAAGACTTCAGGGACAGCCCAGGGAAATACACCTTGCCTTAGGTAGTGGGTCTAATGGCAGACATCAGGGGCCCCTATGATGCCAGTCTGCATCAAAAATATAGGGCAGAGCAGTACTTCAATTGCATGGTTTCAGTATTGGAAGAAATGTCATATGCATCCACAAGATATTTTATATCATCCAACAACTGTACAAGGAAGAAATGTGTGCTAGGTTCTGGGCTAAAGGCTTCAAAGTCAAAGTTGATCAAGACAAAAGTAGTCTTTATCTTAAGAGAGCTAGAAATCTAGTCTCACAAACTCATGGCCCCAAGAGGCAGGAGATATGATACTAAGACTAGGTGGCCATGTTGGAATCTGGGCAGCACAGGCCTTACCACTGGGAGCAGCCTTTCCTCCACTTCAGCAATGCTGGAAAGCAGGCCAGTTGGCCATGTTTTCAAGAGAATCAGAAGTTTGGATATTTGTGTACAATCTACTGATTTTAATGTTGGCAACTAATTCTTTTTTTCCCGAAAAGAAAGTGGGAACAAATCTCCACAGTGGTGTGCTGGTTTCAGCCTTCAGTCTCTGCAGTTTTTTGTTTCTGGCCTAGAGTTGGGAGTGCAGTGGGGACAGAGAGAAATTTAATTCATGTTGGTTGATTTTAAAAGAGACTGAATGCATACTAAACATGCTGACTCATTGGAAAAGACCCCGATATTAGGAAAGATTGAAGGCAAGAGGAGAAGTGGAAGACAGCAGATGAGATGGTTCGATACCATCACCAAGTCGAAGGACATGAGCTTGAGCAAGCTCCGGGAGTTGGTGATGGATAGCGAAGCCTAGCATGCTGCAGTCTATGGCGCTGCAAAGAGACGGACACAACTAAAGGGCTGAACTGAACTGAACAAATTGAAAACAAAGACTAATATATCTAATTGCATCAAGTTGTTGACTGGTTACCTGTAACAATACACTGCTTAAGTGGCTTCAAAATTCAGACTTATGACTCTACATTCAGAGGGGAATATCTTCTGAAGAAAAACAAAAATACTCCCCATCAAAAACAAAACCAAAGAAAACCAAAAGAAAAAAAGGAAAGAAATGTGGCACTATATTCAACAAATTCAGTTCAGTTCAGTTGTCAGTCGTGTTCAACTCTTTGTGAGCCCATGAATGGCAGCACACAAGGCCTCCTTGTCCATCACCAACTCCTGGAGTCCACAAGTACTCATGTCCATTGACTTGGTGATGCCATCCATCCATCTCATCTTCTGTCATCCCCTTCTCCTCCTGCCCTCAATCTTTCCCAACATTAGGGAATTTTCTTTTTTTTTTTATTTTTTTAATATAAATTTATTTATTTTAATTGGAGGTTAATTACTTTACAATATTGTATTGGTTTTGCCATACATCAACATGTATCCGCCACAGGTATACATATGTTCCCCATCCTTACCCCCCCTCCCTCCTCCCTGTACCATATGGGTCAGCTCTTCACATCAGGTGGCCAAATTATTGGAGTTTCAGCTTCAGCATCAATCCTTCCAGTGAATATTCAGGACTGATTTCCTTTAGGATGGGCTGGTTGGATCTCCTTGTAGTCCAAGAGACACTCAAGAGTCTTCTCCAACACCACAGTTCAAAAGCATCAATTCTTCGGGGCTCAGCTTTCTTTATAGTACAACTCTCACTTCCATACATGACCACTGGAAAAACAATAGCCTTGACTACACAGAACTTTTTTGACATAGTAATGTCTCTGCTTTTCAATATGCTGTCTAGATTAGCCTCAACTTTCCTTCCAAGGTGTAAGTGTCATTTAATTTCATGTCTGCAATCACCATCTGCAGTGATTTTGCAGCCAAGAAAAATGAAGTCAACCACTGTCTCCACTGTTTCCCCATCTATTGGCTATGAAGTGATGGGACTGGATGCCATGATCTTAGTTTTCTAAATGTTGAGCTTTTTTTTTTTTTTTAAATTTTATTTTATTTTTAAACTTTACATAATTGTATTAGTTTTGCCAAATATCAAAATGAATCCGCCACAGGTATACATGTGTTCCCCATCCTGAACCCTCCTCCCTCCTCCCTCCCCATACCATCCCTCTGGGTCGTCCCAGTGCACTAGCCCCAAGCATCCAGTATCGTGTATCAAACCTGGACTGGCAACTCGTTTCTTACATGATATTTTACATGTTTCAATGTCATTCTCCCAAATCTTCCCACCCTCTCCCTCTCCCACAGAGTCCATAAGACTGTTCTATACATCAGTGTCTCTTTTGCTGTCTCATACACCGGGTTATTGTTACCATCTTTCTAAATTCCATATATATGCATTAGTATACTGTATTGATGTTTTTCCTTCTGGCTTACTTCACTCTGTATAATAGGCTCCAGTTTCATCCACCTCATTAGAACTCATTCAAATGTATTCTTTTTAATGGCTGAGTAATACTCCATTGTGTATATGTACCACAGCTTTCTTTATCCATTCATCTGCTGATGGACATCTAGGTTGCTTCCATGTCCTGGCTATTATAAACAGTGCTGCGATGAACATTGGGGTACACGTGTCTCTTTCCCTTCTGGTTTCCTCAGTGTGTATGCCCAGCCTCATAAATGTTGAGCTTTAAGCCAACTTTTAACTCTGCACTTTGACCTTAATCAAGAAGTTCTTTACTCTTCTTCAATTTCTGCAGTAGGGTGGTGTCATTTGCATATCTGAGGTTATTGATAACTTCTCCCGGCAATCTTGATTCCCACCTGTGCTTCCTCCAGCCCAGCGTTTTCATCATGTACTCTGCATATAAGTTAAATAAGCAGGGTGACAATATACAGCCTTGACGTACTCCTTGCCTGTTTGGAACCAGTCTGTCGTTCTATGTCCAGTTCTAACTGTTGCCTCCAGACCTGCATACAGGTTTCTCAAGAGGCAGGTCAGGTGGTCTGGTATTCCCATCTCTCAGAATTTTCCAGTTTATTGTGATTCACATAGTCTAACGCTTTGGCATAGTCAATAAAGCAGAAATAGATGTTTTTCTGGAATTTTCTTGCCTTTTTGATGATCCAGCGGATGTTGGCAATTTGATCTCTGGTTCCTCTGCCTTTTCTAAAACCAGCTTGAACATCTGGATGTTCACAGGTCACATATTGCTGAAGCCTGGCTTGGAGAATTTTGAGCATTACTTTACTAGCATGTGAGATAAGTGCAATTGTGTTATAGATTGCGCATTATTTGGAACTGCCTTTCTTTGGGATTGGAATGAAAATGGACTTTTCCAGTTCTGTGGCCACTGCTGAGTTTTCCAAATTTGCTGGCATATTGAGTGCAGCACTTTCACAGCATCATCTATCAGGAGTTGAAATAGCTCACCCGAATCCCATCACCTCCACTAGCTTTGTTCATAGTGATGCTTCCTAAGGCCCATTTGACTTCACATTCCAGGATGTCTGGCTCTAGGTGAGTGATCACACCATCGTGATTATCTGAGTCGTGAAGATGTTTTTGGTACAGTTCCTCTGTATATGCTTGGCACCTCTTCTTAATATCTTCTTCTTCTGTTAGGTCCGTACCATTTCTGTCCTTTATTGAACTCATCTTTACATGAAATATTCCCTTGGTATCTCTAATTTTCTTGAAGAAATCTCTAGTCTTTCCCATTCTACTGTTTTCCTCTTATTTCTCTGCATTGATCACTGAGGAAGGCTTTCTTATCTCTCCTTGCTACTCTTTGGAACTCTGCATTCAAATGGGTATATCTTTGCTTTTGTCCTTTGCTTTTTTCTTCCCTTCTTTTCACAGCAATCTGTAAGGCCTCCTCAGACAGCCATTTTGCTTTTTTGCATTTCTTTTACTTGGGGATGGTCTTGATTCCTGTCTTCTGTACAATGTCATGAACCTCTGTCCATAGTTCATCAGGCACTCTGTCTATTATATCTAGTCCCTTAAATCTATTTCTCACTTCCTCTGTATAGTCCTAAGGGATTTGATTTAGGTCATACCTGAATGGTCTAGTGCTCTTCTCCACTTTCTTAAATTTCAGTCTGAATTTGGCAATAAGGTGTTCATGATCTGAGCCACCGTCAGCTCCCAGTCTTGTTTTTGCTGATTGTATAGAGCTTCTCCATCTTTGGCTGCAAAGTATATAATCAATCTGATTTTGGTACCGACCATCTGGTGATGTCCATATGTAGAGTCTTCTCTTGTGTTGTTGGAATTGGGTGTTTGCTATGACCAGTGCATTCTCTTGGCAGAACTCTATTAGCCTTTGCCCTCCTTCATTCTGTATTCCATTCCAAATTTGCATGTTACTTCTGGTGTTTCTTGACTCCTACTTTTGCATTCCAGTCCATTATAATGAAAATTACATCTTTTGGGGGTGTTAGTTCTAAAAGTTCTTGTAGGTCTTCATAGAACTGTTCAACTTCAGCTTCTTCAGCATTACTGATCGGGGCATAGACTTGTATTACCATGGTATTGAATGGTTTGTCTTGGAAATGAACAGAGGTCATACTGTCATTTTTGAGATTGCATCCAAGTACTGCGTTTCAGAATCTTTTGTTGACTATGATGTCTACTACATTTCTTATAAGGGATTCCTGCCCACAGTAGTAGATATAATGGTCATTTGAGTTAAATTCACGCATTCTAGTCTATCTTAGTTCTCTGAATCCTCAAATGTCTATGTTCACTCTTGTCATCTCCTGTTTTACCACTTCCAAATTGCCTTCATTCATGGACCTAACAATCCAAGTTAACATGCAATATTGCTCTCTACAGCATTGAATATGGCTTCTATCACCAGTCCCACCCTCAACTGGGTGTTGTCTTTACTTTGGCTCCATTCCTTCATTCTTTCTGAAGTTATTTCTCCACTGATCTCCAGTAGCATATTGGGCATCTACCGACCTGGGGAGTTCATCTTTCAGTGTCCTATCTTTTTGCCTTATCATACTGTTCATGAGGTTCTTAAGGCAAGAATACTGAAGTGGTTTGCCATTCCCTTCTCCAGAGGACCACATTCTGTCAGACCTCTCCACCATGACTGATCCATCTTGGGTGGCCCCACATGGCACGGCTTAATTTCATTGAGATAGACAAGGCTGTGGTCCATGTGACTGGCTAGTTGTCTGTGAGTGTGGTTTCAGTCTGTCTGCCCTCTGATGCCCTCTTTCAACGCCGACCATCTTACTTGGGTTTCTCTTACCTTGGACGTGGGGTATCTCTTCACAGCTGCTCCAGCAAAGTGCAGCTGCTGCTCCTTACCTTGGAAGTAGGGTAGCTCCACTCGGCTGCTGCCCCTGATTTGGACGTGGGGTAGTTCCTCTCTGCCAGGCTTCTGCACTGCCATTGCAGTCGCCATGCATCTGCACTGCCATTGCAGCTGTGGGGGGCAATAATTCAACAACTTATTGTTCCTCATATTGTTTCTGTTATTGTGACAGAATCATATGTATGTTAACAGGTAAAAGTAAGAAAATAATTAAAACTAATGTTTTGAAGTAAGCCTTTCAGCGGCTAGAAAAAGAGGTTCACACATAACATAAAGAGATTTAATTCAAATTCTCCTGTCTTAAATCTTGAACTGAAAGCATAAGTTTGTACCAACTAATTATATTGCTTTTATTTTAATAATTGCTTTTTATTTTATTATAAAAATATAAAATAATTTTAATTTTATATTGCTTTTAATTTTATTTTATTTTAACACATATTCTAATGAAAATGTGTACTTCCTCCTCCGACCACTGTAAAGCCTAGAAACAGTGACAACTTGATAACAGTGACTATTCTGAGGTCTAACATGTAGCTTCTAAATACATTTCCCATCTGACAATCTTAAAGAGATGGCTGATTTCAAGACTGGGTAAAGAAATGCACAAAATAATCTTGGAAATCAGGAAGGAAAAGAAACCTGAGGGACTTAAAAGACCAATGGGGACTGGACAGAAAGTTTAGGAATCCAAATGATAAGGGCAAATATCTACCAGTTTGTAGGGCAGAATGATGTTTCTGCTTCTCAACAAACTGTTTATGTTTTTCATAGCTTTCCTGCCAAGAAGCAAATGTTTTCTGATTTCATGGCTGCAGGCACCATCCACAATGGTTTTAGAGGCTAAGATGAATAAATCTGTCACTACTTCCACATTTTCTCCTTCTATTTGCCATAAAGGATGTGGCTGGATCCCATGGCATTAGTTTTTGTTTGTTTGTTTTGTTTTGTTTTGTTTTGTTTTAGTATTGAATTTTAAGCTGGCAGAATGTGTCCAAATGTTAATAGGCATCATCTAATTTGTCACTGTGATAGACTGCTAAGGCACCAACTTACCATTCTGAGCACTGAGAAAGGAAAACAGTCAACAATATTTAAGCTGTTTTTGTTTCTATTAAGCATATATTATGTAACTACAAAGAGTTCCAGGAAAACAAGCTAGACTGTCCCTTCTGGGGGTGATGAGACAGTGATGGGGAGCAGCTATAATACAGATGAAGCCTCACTCACTGGCCTGCAGCTCAGATCCTGTTATGGAGGTCTGGTTCCTAATAGACCAAGGACTAGTACTGGTCCTGGCCCACTGTGCTGGTGTTGTGGACTCCTGCTCTAAACCCAAGAGTGGGACATTCTGTAAGACAAACCACCCTGCTTCCTCCCTGTTTCTGAACAAATAAATGGCATTAAAATTGGGAGAGAAACAGCTATTTTGTCTTAAAGGAGAATGACCAGTGCAACATATGACTACATTCTTCAATAAACTGTGAAAAGACATCTTCTTTTTGAGAATCAGGGAAATTTGCACATGGACTGGATATAAAATGTTCATTTTCTTGGGAACAAAAGAGCATTTTTTTCATATCCAATTATTCTACCACAAATACTCATTATGTACATTTGGTGAAATGAGCGTCTGTCTTGATTTAAAACCGGATCTGCATAGCTGCTTTGGATTGAATTGTGTCTACCCTTGACTCCCAATGTGATAATATTAGGAAGTAGGGCCTTTGGGAGGTACCCAGGTTGACATGGGGTGTTGATGGTGGTTCCTCATGATGAGATTAGCCTCTCCTTATTTTTCCCTCTTATTCTCCCTCTTCTTCCTTCCCATCAGCCACCACATGTGAGAACATAGCAAGAAGAGAAAGACTGATGTGCAAGTCAAGAATGTCTTCCCTGGGAACTCAATTGTCCACCACCTTGATGTTGCATAGTCTCCAGTCTATGACACCCTGTGGGACTAAGAGGTTAGTTTTGTAGTTATTGTAGCCAAATGGTGAAATATAGGGTTCATGACACTCTTCTTTCTTGTATTTGTTGTTTGAAATTGTTTTGCAGTAAGTTTATAGAAAGTCCATTTTGAAGTTTCTGTCTTACTGATACTCTGAGCAGCCCAAGATAACAGATTCTGGCAGATCCCCAATGTATGAATGGTTGGAAGACCACATGCTCCTTATTCCAACTCATCTATTGTCATCTGAAAACTGTCCCCCACACCTGACACCCTTACCGCCCCCCTCCCTATCTGCATCTCCATTCCTCTGCTAAGCTGAGTCATCTAGCTGGAGATGTGGATGATTCAGGACAGGGTCCGGAAGCAGGAGGAATGCAGACATTTTTAGAAAGAATGAACTTGGAAGACCAGTCTAGGTTCTCCCTTCTTTAGTGCCATCTGCAGGTGAGGGATTGGGCCTGGGTAGGGAGGGAGCCACAGGTGGGACTGCCTAGATATCTACAAGTGAAGGGAGAAGGAACGCAGAACCAAGTAGCCAGGAGGTGGGCAGCTAGCACAGAACCCAGGAGGGAAGGAAGAAGCACTGGGAAAAGAATAGGGCCCACCTGAGGGCCAGACCTTCTTGAGTCTTCTGGTTAAAATTGGAGGTAACGTCCTTCCTGCTGGAATCCCTGTTTCAGATGTGGAGTTGAGAGAGATGTATTCACTGCTAATGAGTCACAGGGAGAGGGACAGCCTCCCCCAGAGGCCCTTTGATTCCACTCTAACTGTGGGTATTATCCCAAGCCAGAGAGTAAATGGCAGGTCATCCAAAAGATGACCTACTTTAGATGATATTTATAATACTACAAAATTTATCTAAGAGTCCTGGCATATCTAGGTCCCAGATTTTTTTGGAGAGATGATTCATCAGCCTAATTTGGGTTTCTGCTTAGGAATCTACAAGCTTTCCAATTGGTAATTTCTGACTTATAACTACATGATCTCATCCCACAGAACCCAAATGAAGGTAAGTTCCAATGGGCAAGGCCTCTAAGGTCCTCGGTGTCACAGCAGCTGTGTGCCAAGTGGTCTACCACTCCCAGTCCTGAGCCCAGGACCCATGAACATCATCAGAGAGTTACATCCCCTTGCCCACCAGAGGAAACCTCAGCATCCTCAGCAACACCCACCTCTGATCCACTTGTCCACTGATTGGCTTTTAGCCTCAGTTTGGAACAAATGCTCTGGAAGAAGTCCAGTCTCCCTCATCCAAGAGATGGGAAACTAAACCCTGAGGGGTATGACTCACCTTAGCTGCAGGTAAGTTAGTGAAGACTTGGGACCCAGGAACTCTGGTTCCCAGGCTAGGAGACTTCCAGGAAGGGAAAGATGAGAGAAAGCTCAATTGCATCCACTGCTGGGTAGCTCTCAGATGTCTGCAAACACCAGAGTGGAAGTTTCTTTCCCGTTGCCCCTCAAGTTTGGTTCTGATTATATCAGCAAACCTACCTCCATGTAGCAGCAGGAAAGCAATATTCAGGGCTGTTTCTTCTTGGTTCCAGGCACAGTGGGAGAGGCCCAGCTGTAGTGACCCTAGGATGCCCTCATGCAGCTGGTGACTGACTCACTCCCAACTCAGATCCCCAGAGCTCCTGCTCCTCATTCACAAAAGACAGACCCTTGGCTGACTGGGTAACATGAACCTGCATTCACAGTGAGAAGTTGTCTCTTCTCAGCCTTCTGGCAACTTAGATATGTGCCTTATGTTTCCTCAGGGAACCACTGGCTGAGTGAGGTCAGGGCCTGAGACTAGCCTGGATGCCAGGATGTGTTCCCTCTTTGATGCTCCAAATAGACCTTGGAGATTCAAAGGCCATGAAAGAATTACAATCACCTTTATATTTTGTAAGGACTTTGCTTTATGAATCCAGTTGGAGAAAAAGGACAGAAACACAGGACAAGGTTGGACATCTCTGGGTCCCAGATAACTGTGAGTTCATTTCCAGCCACCAGGCTTCACAGTAAGGTGCTGATATTATTCACAAGCCACCTTTGAAGAAACAAAAGAGGAAAGAGTTTGGAGCAGAAAGCAGTGTGGTCAAAGGGCTGTGGGAATCACACAGGGCAAGATGAAAAAGAGTCATTGCTTGTTTATTGCTCTATCTGTTCTTTGGTGTTTCTCCTCCTGAGAACACGTATATGGAGATAGTCAGAGGCATTGGTGGTGCCCCTAGCACTTGATGCTCCAGGTGATAACCAGTTTGTGGACATGTCCCTGAGTCCAGAGCATATTCAGCCTCGTGATAGTCCCAGATTCTCCCTTCTTGGGAAGGCTGAAATGCCTCATTGCTGCTAACTCACAACTGAAGCATGGGAGGAGGTCATGGTGGTTGACCTATAGGCCAAGTTCCAAGCATGGAAGGAAGGTTTAACAGTGGAAGGGTAGCCATTCATTAAACTTGGTTACCTTGGTCTTAGCAGGGTCTACATCCCACATCTAGAATGTTTTTCTCCCAGCTTTTTGCATGGCCAGGTCTTTCTCAACATTTACCATCATCTCAAATGTGTCTTTCTTGGGCTTGATTTCCCTGGCAACTGCACACTCACAAACACAGACCCTCATCCAAAAAGTGCCTAGACCCTTCCCTGTATCAAAACAATTATAGTTACCAAAGTGGAAAGGTGGGAATGGGATAAATTGAAAGTTTGAGTTTATATATGTATACTACTTTATTTAGTAGATAATCAACAAAGACCTAATGTACAGCACAGGAATTCTGCTCAATAGTCTATAATATCCTATATTGGAAAAGAATCTAAGAAACAATGGATACATGTGTATGTATATGGAAATTAATTTCCCATAAAACTAATATTAATACAATGCTGTAAATCAACTACACTCGTATATAATTTAAACCTGAATTTTTTTTTTTTTTAAAGCTTACATGTATAGACCCATGGAGTTCTTTAGACTCGCAGAATTTCAGATATGATGCTGAAGATGGCAGACTGGGTGCAGAAATCTAGTCATTATCTGAGGTTGCATTTTCTGAGCTTTGGTGTTTTTTGATTCTAGTGTCACCTTTGATTTGTCTTTGTAGGATCTAATACAAAGGCTTGGAGACACCAGCTGGGTTTTGTTGAAGGATGAGAGGGATGCACTAGTGGGAGCATGAAATCCCAGCTCCCAACCTTGGGTTGGGGCACGTTTGAGGCACAACTTATATCCCAAGTTCCCTATGAAAACAGGCTGTAGTTTCCCTCTCCATGACTTGCATGATATAAGACCCAGACTGGTTTGATCCTTTTTCATGTCCTGCTTCCCCTGAGACCTCACTGGTTTCTCTGGGAGAATTTTTTTTTTTTTTTTTGTCAGCACTAGGTCTTCATTGCAGAGAAAGCAATGGCACTCCATTCCATTAATCTTGCCTGGAAAATCCCATTAATGGAGGAGTCTGGATGGCTGCAGTGCATGGGGTCACTGAGGGTCAGACATGACTGAGCAACTTCACTTTCACTTTTCACTTTTACGCATTGGAGAAGGAAATGGCAACCCACTCCACTGTTCTTAACTGGAGAATCCCAGGGACAGGGGAGCCTGGTGGGCTGCGGTCTATGGAGACACACAGAGTTGGACATGACTAAAGTGACTTCGTGGCAGCAGCAGGTCTTCATTGCTGCTCAGGACTTCTCTATTATCAGCGAGCAGGGGCTACTCTGTAATTTCAGTGCACTGGCTTTTCAATCCTGTGCTTCTCTTGATGTAGATCATAGGCTCTAGGGCACTCAGGCTCAGTAGTTGTGGCCCACCGGCTTAGTTGCCCTGGGGCATTTGCAATCTTCCTAAACCAGGTCTCAAACGCATATCTTAAGCACTGGATCAAAAGGGAAAACACTCTGGAAGGAATTTGAAATAAATCACTTTTACATGAAACTTGGCACCATGGCCTATTTAGGAGGAGTCTGAAAGAGAATTGTCCCTGCTTCAAGCAACCTCCTGAGATCAGGACTGATTGAGGTTCCCCTCCCAAGGGTTCCTACAGGATCTTGAAGCTGTCCTGCCATATGGCTTTGTTCTTGCTTCAGATTCTGAATCCCACACTAGAGCACAGCTTCCAGAGGGCAGGGCTGTCACTTGACTCACTTGTAAGTATATGTCAGTATATATTGTCTCATTCAGACCCTAATGTCAAGACAAGGCTAACACAAAGATCAGTTATTCTATTATGAGTGTAATCATAACCTAAATAACATTGTCTTAAATGCAATACAATTTCAATTCTCTGTCATATAATGTTAGTGCAGGTCTCTCCATAGAGATGAGGGCCCACTTCTTTCTTGGCACATCTTCCACTTTTGCTACTTAGCTCTGGTCTAACATGGCTGCTCCAGCACCTGTCATTATATCTGCATTCCAGCTAGTGGGACAGAAAATAACAGTTCCATTTGGAAGTGACATATCATCTCTACTCAAATTCCACTGGCCAAAATATCTTCCATGGTCATGGCAAACCTGGCAGTGGTGGGCACATGGTAGGGCAGGAGAATGTGATCCTACTGAAGAACATTCACGATGAGTAACAAGGGCCACCACTCTTCTTTCATATCCCTGTATTCATTCTTCTTTGGTCCCCTCCACACAGCTCTTGGTCTGTTTTGGCCTGCAGATATAGATATGGATGAGGTTATAAGAGAGGACATGGCCCAGGCTGTACAAATATGGAATAAACAAGAATGGAAAGAAGATAAGAAAGTATAAAAATTCAAAATAAATTGATGAATCAATTTATGAAATAAAAAACTAGAGAAATATAAAACATAAATATATTCACTAAACCCAACAAAATAATAAGGCTATATCATATCAAACACATAGTAGTATCAGGATTAGTTTGGATGCACATTGCAAAAAACTAAAACAACTATAATTTAGCAAGATAAACTTGATTTTTCTCTCCCACTGAAACAAAGCTGGAGGTGGGCCAGCCAGAGCTTGGGTGGTATCCATCTCCAAGGATGCATAATTGTCCAATACAACTGCAGGAGTTTCAGCCATCACAACCAAAATCCAAGGAGCAGTTAAGAAAGTAGGGAAGGGAAGAGTCACACCTCTCAGCTAAATCAGCTTCTTGAAAGCAATCTTCCAAGAAATCCCTCTTACAGATCTGTATGCATCTCTAAGTCTCCACTCATGACTAAGAGCACCGGTGGGCAGGAAATGCAGTCCTGTAGCTACTAGGCTCATGGCCATATAACAAACTATTTTCAGTTTTGAAAGAGAAGCAGAGAATAGATCATTTTGTAGGTAGCCCGCAGTGTCTGTCTTAAAGAACAACAGCAAGAAACAAACAAACAAAAAGAATGGAATAAGCTGAACGGCTGGGCATAGTGTGGGAGCCAGGAGAAAGGAGCAGCAATGAGAAACAGCTAGCTGGATCTGAACTTTGCTCCAGAAAATAGAAGCAGACTGGTCAGTAGAGATCTTCTAATGAATGAAGTGAGGATTACACATACCACATCATCCAATTTGTTTTGAAAACTGCTTTTCCAACTCAGGTCCCAAATCTCTCTCAATTCTTCAGCTTCTAAATATCTGTCTGTGTTACCTCACATTCTGACCTACCTGTCTCACCTTCCTTATTTCTGTTCACATCACTTCTCCATCTAGTCCACCAGCATTACAAGATCCAGTATTGAGAACTTAGCAACACTTTGTAGAAGTGGGTAGAAACACAATGACTATTTCTACTTTACTATTTGTTTGTCCTGATCAAGATCTTTTGAAAAGACTGAAATGGCTAGAATTATGGAGATCTCATGTTTCCTCTAAAATCCCAACCAAGAATGTAACTTCCTTGGACCTGGAGGGGATGCATTCACTTTTGGATCCACAGGTTTAGAAGAACAGTAAGTGCCCTGTATATGAACAAGTTACATTTGAAAAGGGTGTTCAAAAATCCCAATTTCTTCATAAATCCAGCAAATTTACTTAGGTAGCAAACTAAGACAATTGTCTATGTATTAATGTAGTTTAATAGTTTTATGATACTTTCCACACAAATAATACATAGAAAACAAACACAAACAATAAAATAAATATTTTTAATCTTGCAGTACCTGGATAGGGCATGGCAACCCACTCCAGTATTCTTGTCTGGAGAATCCCCATGGCAAGAGGAGCCTGGAGGACTGCAGTCAATATGTTGAAAATTCAGACACAGCTGAGCAACAAAGCACACCTTTAAAAATAGAATAGTAGTACCTTCTACATTACCACTGCATTTATGCTTCCTTTCAGACAGCTTAAGCTTGAAATAAAAGTCCTGCACTATTGTACTCCATACCGTTCTGTACAGTAAAGTACACAAATGCACACCAATTTGTCTTAGATATGCCCACGACAATGTGTGTCAGATCTGTGGACTAACTGATGTGATGGCACATGCAAATGCACTTTTACATGTTTGAAAGTTTTCTACTTGAACGTTTGTATGTAACAAACTTGCTACACAGGTTTTCAGTGAATGTACGTAGTGAAGGAACAAGAGAGGAGAGTAAGGCGCTGCCTGTTCTTTCCATTTTTGCCTCTATTATGGCCACCCTGAATAGGAATTTCATTGGGTGTAATTGAGGCCTGGTGTATGGGAACATGGCTGCAAGTGACAGAGGACCAGGACCCCAGGAGTTAGGACAAGAGTCGTGGTTGGTTGAAAAGAGCCAAGAGTGCGAAATAGGAGGAAACAAGTTTTCACTGGTTTATGTGAAAGACTCGGCAAATATCATCCGGCTTTGTGTGTAGTGATTGAGCTGTGGTTTAGAGGAGCAGTGCCTGTTGCCCAGGATGAGCAAGAGAGGAGAAGAGAGAAGAGATTGAACCATGAAAATCAAACATGAACGTCTAGTATTGTCTATGTATGTCAAGTATGTCTAGTGTTGAAGAGATGTAAGTCCTGTCTTTTTATCTGCTCCTTCCTGGGCTTAATTAGAGTTGTAAAAGAGGGAAGGTCCACACTATGCTAGCACCTTATTCTTCTTCTGTCCAGTGAACATTGATTCCTAGTGCCATCTCTTTATAAACAGAGAATGTACTTTGTATGATTGAAGTCTTCTAATTTACCATTCAGTATAAACTTTTGGTGCTGTTCTGTGCCCTGGGGCCTGGTAGGCTCTGTTTCGGCTGCAGACTGCAGTGTATGGGGATCTACTATTGTCTGGGCCCTGAATTACATCTTAACTCTGGGTTCACATCTGAAAGGTTAACTCTAGTTGGGTTTAATTCTATTATCTTGCTCTTTGTCTTCAGTTTGTCCCATGTTCTTTCTTTTCATGTCTTTTTTTATCCCTGACTTCTTTGTGATTGAGTAATTTTTCTGATTCCCTTTTATGTCCTTTGTCACTTTATTAACTGTAACTGTTTTTTAAGTAGTTTTAAGATCCATGGGATGCATCTTTAACTTGCCAGTCTATCATTATTAATTATGATAATTATTATTTATTTATTTATAATTTCTTTGTCTGTACTGGGTCTTAGTGTGGCATGTAGGATCTTCCTATTGGTAGGGACTGTCTTTGAGGAGGCAAAGCTCAGTAATTGCAGCGTGTAAACCCTATTTGAGACATGCAGGCTTAGTTGCTCAGTGGCATGTGGGAACTTAGTTCTCTGGCAAAGGAACAAACCTTTGCCATTTGCAAATGCTTTGCATTGCAAAGCAGATCCTTAACCACTGGACCACCAAGGAAGTCCCTATATTAACATTTTAATACATATTACATGTTTATCATTTTGGTACTGTTCATTCCCCCTGTAGATACAGATTTCCACTTCGTTTTAAATTCCTTCTGACTTGAGACCTTTTAAAAATCATTTATTACATTGGTCTGTTAGGGTTATGCAGTCTTGTAGTTGTTGTATATCTGAGAAAGTATTCTATCTTGTTTTTGATATGTATTTTTCTTGGGTATAGAATTCTGAGTCAATTATATTTCTCTTAGCATTTAAGATGTGGTGCCAGTGTCCCTTGGCTAACATTGTTTCATTTGCCTAATCTGCTGTCATTCCCATTTTTTGTTCTACTGTGTCTGTTTTTCCTTCTGGTTACATTTCTTTGGTTGATTGTCTTAAACCATGCATTATGATGTGCCTTTGTATAGTTGTCATATTTCTTGTCCTTGAATTAATTGAGCTTCTGTGTTAACAGATTTCAAGCTTTCATCATACATGGAAATTTTTCAGCCAGTAATTATGAAGTTCTATTCTCTATTCTCTTGTCTTTCACTTCCTGTGGGATTCCATTTACATATACTTTAGCACCCTTAAATTTACTTCAAAGCACTCTGATGCACAATTAATATTTTCCCCACAGTCTTTGCATTTATATTTTACATATTTAACATACTCAGTATTCTTCAGCTTCATGAATAAAAGCATTATTGAGTAGTAAGCATTTTAATGTCCTTCCCTGCTAATTATGTAATATGTATTTTACTTGTGTTTTTACTAATTAATTTTTCCCTCGTTATGGATATTTTCTTGCTTATTTACACATCTGGATTTTTTTCTTTTTAAATTTATTTATTTATCTTAATCAGAGGATAATAACCTTATAATATTGAGATGAACCTAGGACAAATACTTTCACAATTTATATGGAAATTTTAAATTGGATTGTGGATGTGGTCACTTTACCTGTGGATGATGGATATTTTTTAATTTTTATAATTTATTCCTTTCACTGTTTGCAAACACAGTTAATTTCTTGGAAAACCATTGCCTTTTTTGAATGCTTGCTGTAACATTTTTTAAGCTGAGATGAAACCAGCTTTGAGACCAGGTTTAATATTCCCCACTAGAAAGGCAATATTGTCTTCAGGGCCCTATTGATCTCAGGGTAGTTATGAGTAATTTCAGGGGCAGTTGCAAGATGGTGGAGGAATAGGACAAGGAGACCACTTTCTCCCCAACAAATTCATCAAAAAAACATTTGAACGCTGAGTAAATGCCACAAAACAACTTCTGAATGCAGGCAGAAGACATCAGGCACCCAGAAAAGCAGCCCATTGTCTTCAAAAGGAGGTAGGAAAAATATAAAAGATAAAAAGAGAGACAAAAGAGGTAGGGACAAAGATCCGTCCCAGGGAGGGAGTCTTAAAAAAGACAGAAGTTTCCAAACACCAGGAAACACTCTCACTGGTGAGTCTGTGGCGAGCCTTGGAACCTCAGAGGGCAACATAAATGGGAGGACAAATAAATAAATAATTTAAACCCACAGATTACGTGCCCAAAGGTGACTCCCAGTGGAGAAGCAATGCAGACGCCTGCATCCGCCACTAGCAAGCGGGGGCTGGGCAGGGAGGTGCGGGCTTCATTGCTTAGAGTAAGGATTGGGCCTGAATGCCCCGAGGGAAATCTGAGGGAAGTAACTTGAAATAACAAACCAGACCCAGGGTAGCTACCCCAGTGAAAAAACCCTAAACGAAGACACCGCCAGGTGTGCTCACAGAACACAGGCATGAACAGAGGTAGCTGGCTGCAGACCGGCCCATCCCCTGCCAGAGACAGGAGAGCTAGGGCAGCCAGAGCCAAAAGTGGGCAATCACAGCCCCAGAGAAACATCATCTACCAAAATGCAAGCAGGCTTCAATGCTAACCAAGACGTGTTGGGATTATGAATGGTCAAAATCCATCTGAGAAGGTGCGCCAGTTGTAAACCCAGAAAACCGAGTGGCAGGGACGGGAGAGGCGATAAGTAGGAGCAACCATGCTTGCCAAACACCTGGTCACCTGAGCGGCTCAGACCTGGGAAGGGCACAAAACACAGGCCCAACTAAGTCTGCGCCTTTGAGGAGTACCCGAGTACCTGAACCTGAGCAGCTTAGACCTGGGAAGTGCATGCAACCCAGGGCCCGCCTCAGACAGTTCCCAGCAGAGCAACCTAAAGCCTGAGCAGTGTAGACAGGGAAAGCACACACTTCATGAGCAGGGCAAACCCAGTGTGCCCGAGACACTGGGAGCATTCCCCACACACACCAGTGATATTTGTTTGCAGCCTTCCTCCCTCCCCACAGCACAACTGAACAAGTGAGCCTAATAAATTGTCCACCACCACCCACATCAGTCAGGGCAGAAATTAGAAACTGAAGAGACCAGCAAACACAAGAAGCTAAAACAGAGGGAACTGACCCGGAAGTGACAGGTGCAATAGATTAAAAACCTCCAGTTAGCACTGACTACATAGGAAGGGGCTTATAGATCTTGAGAATTATAAGCTGGATCAAGGAACTATCTGAAAGTGAACTGACCCCACATAGTCCACAACAACATCAGAGAAAGACCTATATATATATTTTTACTATTTTCATTCTTTAAATTTATTATTTTTTTTATTTTTAAGTCCTCTACTACTCCTTTAAATTTCATTTTTATAAGCTACTATTAGTTTGGCCAAAAAAGACCCTATTTCTTAAAGTAAATTTCATATATATATATTATATTTTTCACATATATATGAAATATATATATTTATATAAATATATATATTATATTATATTTTTGTGACTTTCTTTTTTCTTTCTTTTTTCTTTAATATTGTATTTTTGAAACTCCAACTTCTACTCTAGATTTTTAATCTTTGCTTTTTGGTATTTGTTAGCAATTTTGTACCTTTAAGAACCCAATCTTCAGTAGCCATTTTTACGTGGGAGCGAGATCACTGACCTGATTGCTCTCTCCCCCTTTGGATCTCCTTTTTCTCCACCAGGTAGCCTCTATCTCCTCGCTCTCCCTTCTCTTCTCTACCCAATTCTGTGAATGTCTTTGTGTGTTCCAGACTGTGGAGAGCACTTAGGGAACTGATTACTGGCTGGAACTGTCTCTCTCTGTTTGATTCCCTCCTTTATCCCCCTGGCCACCTCTGTCTCCTTCCTCTCTCTTCTCTTCTCTGTGTAACTCTGTGGACATCTCTGAAGGATCCAGACTGTGCAGAGCACATAGGGAAGTGATTACTGTCTAGCTTGCTCGCTCCCCTTTCTATTCCCCCTCTTCTACTCCTGGTCACCTCTATCTCCTTTGTCCCTCTTTTCTTCTCCATATAACTCTGTGAACATCTCTGGGTGTCCCTCACTGTAGAGAAACTTTTCATCTTTAACCTAGATGTTTTGTCATTGGTGCTGTATAGATGGAGAAGTCTTGAGGCTACTGTAAGAATAAGACTGAAAATCAGAGGCAGAAGGCTTAAGTCCAAATCCTGAGAACAACAGAGAACTCCTGACTTCAGGGAACATTAATCGATAGGAGCTCATTAAATGCCTCCATACCTACACTGAAACCAAGCACCACCCAAGGACCAACAAGTTCCAGAGCAAGACATACGACACAAATTCTCCAGCAACACAGGAACATAGCCCTGAGCTTCAATATGCAGGCTGCCCAAAGTCACTCCAAACCCATTGACATCTCATAACTCATTACGGGACACTTCATTGCACTTCAGAGAGAAGAAATCCAGCTCCACCCCGCAGAACACCAACACAAACTTCCCTAACCAGGAAACCTTCACAAGCCACCCATCCAACCCCACCCACCATGAGGAAACTCCACAATAAAGAGAACTCCACAAACTGCCAGAATATGGAAAGGCGACCCAAAATACAGCAATATAAAAAAGATGAAGAGGCAGAGAAACACCCAGCAGGTAAAGAAGCAGAATAAATGTCCACCAAATCAAACAAAAGAGGAGGAGATATGGAATCTACCTAATAAAGTATTCCAAATAATGATAGTGAAAATGATCCAAAATCTTGAAAACAAAAAGGAATTACAGATAAATAGCCTGGAGACAAGGATTGAGAAGATGCAAGAAAGGTTTAACAAGGACTTGGAAGAAATAAAAAAGAGTAAATATATAATGAATAATGCAATAAATGAGATCAAAAACAATCTGGAGGGAACCAACAGTAGATAATGGAGACAGAAGATAGGATAAGTGAGGTAGAAGATAGAATGGTAGAAGTAAATGAAACAGAGAGGGGGGAAAAAACGAATTAAAAGAAATGGGACAATCTCAGAGACCTCTGGGACAATGTTAAACACCCCAACATTTGAATCATACGAGTCCCAGAAGAAGAAGATGAAAAAAAAGACCATGGGAAATACTTGAGATAATAGTTGAAAACTTCCTTAAATTGGGGAAGGAAATAATCACACAAGTCCAAGAAACCCAGAGAGTCCAAAACAGGATAAAACCGAGGTGAAACACCCCAAGACACATATTAATCAAATTAACAAAGATCAAATACAAAGAAAAAATATTAAAAGCAGCAAGGGAAAAACAATAAATAGAACACAAGGGAATTCCCATAAGGATAATAGCTGTTCTTTGAATAGAAACTCTTCAGGCCAGGAGGGGATGGCAGGGCATACTTAAAGTGATGAAAGAAAAAAAAACCTACAGCCCAGATTACTGTACCCAGCAAGAATCTCATTCAAATATGAAGGAGAAATCAAAAGCTTTACAGAGAAGCAAAAGCTGAGAGAATTCAGCACCACCAAACCAGCTCTCCAACAAATGCCAAAGGATCTTCTCTAGACAGGAAACACAGAAACTTAAACGGTGTATAAACTTTAAACAGTGTATAAACTCGAACCCAAAACAATAAAGTAAATGGCAACGGGATCATACTTAACAATAATTACCTTAAATGTAAATGGGTTGAATGCCCCAAACAAAAGGCAAAGACTGGCTGAATGGATACAAAAACAAGACCCCTATATATGTTGTCTACAAGAGACCCACCTCAAAACAAGGGACACATATAGACTGAAAGTGAAGGGCTGGAAAAAGATATTCCATGCAAATAGAAACCAAAAGAAAGCAGGAGTAGCAATCATCATATCAGATAAAATAAACTTTAAAACAAAGGCTGTGAATAGAGACAAAGAAGGACACTACATAATGATCAAAATATCAATCCAAGAAGATGATGTAACAATTATAAATATAAATGCACCCAACATAAGAGCACCAAAATATGTAAGACAAATGCTAACAAGTATGAAAGGGAAAATTAACAATAACACAATAACAATGGGAGAGTTTAATACCCTACTCACATCTATGGCTAGATGAACTAAACAGAAAATTAACAAGGAAACACAAACTTTAAATGATACAATAGACCAGTTAGACCTAATTGATATCTATAGGACATTTCACCTCAAAACAATGAAATTTACCTTTTTTTCAAGTGCACTTGGAACCTTCTCCAAGATAGATCACATCTGGGCCACAAATCTAGTCTTGGTAAATGAAAAAAAAAATTGAAATCATTCCCAGCATCTTTTCTGACCACAATGCAGTAAAATTAGATCTCAATCACAGGAGGAAAACTATTAAAAATTCCAACATATGGAGGCTAAACAACACGCTGATGCATAATCAACAAATCACAGAAGAAATTTTTAAAAAATCAAAATATGCATAGAAATGAGTAAAAATGAAAACAAAACTACCCAAACCCTGTGGGACACTGTAAAAGCAGTGCTAAGGGGAAGGTTCATAGCAATACAGGCATACCTCAAGAAACAAGAAACAAGTCAAATAAATAACCTAACTCTACACCTAAAGTAACTAGAAAAAGAAGAAATGAAGAACACCAGTGTTAGCAGAAGGAAAGAAATCTCAAAATTCGGGCAGAAATAAATGCAAAAGAAACAAGAGACCATAGCAAAAATCAACAAAGCCAAAAGCTGGTTCTCTGAGAGGATAAATACAATTGACAAACCATTGGCAGACTCATCAAGAAACAAAGGGAGAAAAATCAAATCAATAAAATTAGAAATGAAAATGGAGAGATCACAACAGACAACACAGAAATACAAAGGATCATAAGAGACTACCATCAGCAATTATATGCCAAAAAAATGGACAACTTGGAAGAAATGGACAAATTCTTAGAAAATTACAACTTTCCAAAACTGAACCAGGAAGAAATACAAAATCTTAACAGACCAATCACAAGCACAGAGATTGAAACTGTAATCTGAAATCTTCCAGCAAACAAAAGCTCAGGACCAGACGGTTTCATAGCTGAATTCTACCACACTGGGACGACCCAGAGGGATGGTATGGAGAAGGAGGAGGGAGGAGGGTTCGGGTTGGGGAACACATGTATACCTGTGGTGGATTCATTTTGATATATGGCAAAACCAATATAATATTGTAAAGTTAAAAAATAAAATAAAAATTAAAAACATTTTAGGGAAGAGCTAACACCTATCCTACTCAAACTCTGCCAGAAAATTGCAGAGGAAGGTAAACTGTCAAACTCATTCTATGAAGCCACCATCACCTTAATAACAACACCTGACAAAGATGCCACACAAAAAAAGAAAACTACAGGCCAATATCACTGATGAACATAGATGTAAAAATCCTTAACAAAATTCTAGCAATCAGAATCCAGCAACACATTAAAAAGATCATACATCATGACCAAGTGGGCTTTATTCCAGGGATGCAAGGATTCTTCAATATCCGCAAATCAATCAATGTAATACACCACATTTAAAAATTGAAAAATAAAAGCCATATTATTATCTCAATAGATGCAGAGAAAGCCTTGGACAAAATTCAACATCCATTTGTGATAAAAACTATCCAGAAAGCAGGAATAGAAGGAACATACCTCAACATAATCAAAGCTATATATGACAAACCCACAGCAAACATTATCCTCAATGGTGAAAAATTGAAAGCATTTCCCCTAAAGTCAGGAACAAGACAAGGGTGCTCATTCTCACCACTACTATTCAACACAGTTTGGGAAGTATTAGCCACAGCAACCAGAACAGAAAAAGAAATAAAAGGAATCCAAATTGGAAAAGAAGTAAAACTCTCACTGTTTGCAGATGACATGATCCTCTACATAGAAAACCCTAAGGACTCCACCATAAAATTACTAGAGCCAATCAATGACTATAGTAAAGTTGCAGGATATAAAATCAACACACAGAAATCCCTTGGATTCCTATACACTAATAATGAGAAAATAGAAAGAGAAATTAAGGAAACAATTCCATTCACCATTGCAATGAAAGAATAAAATACTTAGAACTATATCTACCAAAAGAACCTAAAGACCTATATATATAAAACTATAAAACACTGGTGAAAGAAATCAAAGGGGACACTAATAGATGGAGAAATATACTGTGTTCGTGGATTGGAAATATCAATATAGTGAAAATGAGTATACTACTCAAAACAATTTATAGATTCAATGCAATCCCTATCAAGCTACCAACGGTATTTTTCACAGAGGTAGAACAAATAATTTCACAATTTGTATGGAAATAAGATAAATCTTGAATAGCCAAAACAATCTTGAGAAAAAAGAATGGAACTGGAGGAATCAACCTGCCTGACTTCAGGCTCTACCACAAAGCCACAGCCATCAAGACAGTATGGTACTGGCACAAAGACAGAAATATAGATCAATGGAAAGCCCAGAGATAAATCTATGCCTTTATGGACACCTTATCTTTGACAAAGGAGGCAAGGATATACAATGGAGAAAACACAATCTCTTTAACAAGTGGTGCTGGGAAAACTGGTCAACCACCTGTAAAAGAATGAAACTAGAACACTTTCTAACACCATACACAAAAATAAACTCAAAATGGATTAAAGACCTAAACGTACAACCAGAAACTATAAAATATATAGAGGAGAACATAGGCAAAATACTCTCCGACATAAATCGCAGCAGGATCTTCTATGACCCACCTCCCAGAATATTGGAAATAAAGGCAAAAAGAAAACAAATGGTACCTAATCAAAATTAAAAGCTTCTTCACAACAAAGGAAACTATAAGCAGGTGAAAATACAGCCTTCAGAATGGGAGAAAATAATAGCAAATGAAGCATCTCACAATTAATCTCAAAAACATACAAGCAACTCCTGCAGCTCAATTCCAGGAAAATAAACGACCCAATCAAAAAATGGGCCAAAGAACTAAATAGGCATTTCTCCAAAGAAGACATACAGATGGCTAACAAACACATGAAAAGATGCTCAACATCACTCATTATCAGAGAAATGCAAATCAAAACCACAATGAGGTACCATTTCACGCCAGTCAGAATGGCTGCTATCCAAAAGTCTACAAGCAGTAAATGCTGGAGAGGGTGTTGAGAAAAAAGAATCCTCTTACACTGTTGGTGGGAATGCAAACTAGTACACCCACTATGGAGAACAGTGTGGAGATTCCTTCAAAAACGGGAAATTGAACTGCCATATGACCCAGCAATCCCACTGCTGGGCATACACACCAAAGAAACCAGAATTGAAAGAGACACGTGTTTGTTATCCATCTGTATATCTTCATTGGAGAAATGTCTGTTTAGTTCTTTGGCCCATTTTTTTTATTGGGTCGTTTATTTTTCTGTAATTGAGCTGCACGAGTTGCTTGTATAGTTTTGAGAATAGTTCTTTTCAGTTGAATCAGTTGTTATTATTTTCTCCAATTCTTAAGGCTGTCTTTTCACCTTGCTTATAGTTTCCTTTGTTGTGAAGCTTTTAATTTTGTCCCATTTGCTTATTTTTGCTTTTATTTCCAATATCCTGGGAGGTGGGTCATAGAGGATCCTGCTGTGATTTATGTCAGAGAGTGTTTTGCCTATGTTATCCTCTAGGTGTTTTATTGTATCTGGTTGTACGTTTAGGTCTTTAATCCATTTTGAGTTTATTTTTGTGTATGGTGTTAGAAAGTGTTCTAGTTTCATTCTTTTACAGGTGGTTGACCAGTTTTCCCAGCACCACGTGTTAAAGAGATTGTGTTTTCTCCATTGTATATCCTTGCCTCCTTTGTCAAAGATAAGGTGTCCATAGGTGTGTGGATTTATCTCTTGCCTTTCTATTTTGTTCCATTGATCTATATTTCTGCTTTGTGCAAGTACGATACTGTCTTGATGACTATGGCTTTGTAGTAGAGCCTGAAGTCAGGCAGGTTGATTCCTCCAGTTCCATTCTTCTTTCTCAAGATTGTTTTGGCTATTCAAGGTTTATTTTATTTCCATACAAATTGTGAAATTATTTGTTCTAGTTCTGTGAAAAATACCATTGGTAGCTTGATAGGGGTTGCATTGAATCTAACAAACACATAAAAAGATGCTCAACATCACTCATTGTCAGAAAAGTGCAAATCAAAACCACAATGAGGTATCATTTCACGCCAGTCAGAATGGCTGCTATCCAAAAGTCTACAAGCAATAAATGCTGGAGAGGGTGTGAAGAAAAGGGAACCCTCTTACACTGTTGGTGGGAATGCAAACTAGTATACCCGCTATGGAGAACAGTGTGGAGATTCTTTAAAAAACTGGAAATAGAACTGCCTTATGACCCAGCAATCCCACTGCTGGGCATACACACCGAGAAAACTAGAATTGAAAGAGACATGTGTACCCCAATATTCATCACAGCACTGTTTATACCAGGACATGGAAGCAACCTAGATGTCCATCAGCAGATGAGTGGATAAGAAAGCTGTGGTACATATACACAATGCAGTATTACTCAGCCATTAAAAAGAATATATTTGAATCTCTTCTAATGAGGTGGATGAAACTGGAGCCTATTATACAGAGTGAAGCAAGCCAGAAAGAAAAACACCAATACAGTATACTAATGCATATATATGGAATGTAGAAAGATGGTAACGATAACCCTGTATGCGAGACAACAGAAGAGACACAGATGTATAGAACAGTCTTTTGGACTCTGGCAGAGGGAGAGGGTGGAATGATTTGGGAGAATGACATTGAAACATGCATATTATCATATGTGAAACGAATCAGCAGTCCAGGTTCAGTGCATGATACAGGATGCTTAGGACTGGTGCACTGGAATGACCCAGAGAGATGCTGTAGGGAGGGAGGTGGGAGGGGGTTCAGGATGAGAAACACGTGTACACCCGTGGTGGATTCATGTCAATGTATGGCAAAACCAATACAATATTGTAAAGTAATTAGCCTCCAATTAAAATAAATAAATTTATATTTTAAAAATGAGTAATTTTCACTCTGGTGGATGGGGACACAATTAGACTTGTGCAATTTGAGACTCAAGGATTGTTCCCTATAATTCAAATCAGTACTATCAACTCTCTGCAGAAAACTGGAAGGGTATCACCTTTACCTTCCTACAGTTATCTGTATGTAGCGCTCTCCTGTGAACTCTAACTATATAGAGTCATAAATCTCTCTTCTCAGGGAGACTGTTTGTCTCCGCCTAGGTACACCTTCCATGTATGTGCTGGAAACTATTTCTAGAGTTGGGGCAATTGTAGAACTCTCCTTGTTTGCTCCCCGCTTCAGGAATCCATTCTCTGCTGCCAGATGTTTGATGTAAAACAATGCTCTTTCATTGTCTTTTCTACTTTGGAGTTATTTGAGACAGGAGGATAAATGTGTCCTTTACTCCTTTATGTCGACTAAAATGGAGGTCCCTCTGCAATCAGAACTCACTGAATGCCTTGTGAATGCTAGGCAGTGACTTCTGTGCATGGGTGCAAACTTGATTGATCGGGGATATGTGTTGGGGCCTTAGGGAGCCCCCAGTCTTGCTGGAGGAACATGCCCATTACAAATAGTATTTGCTATGTGATATGCTCAGTTCAGTTCAGTCGCTCAGTCATGTCCGACTCTTTGAAACCCCATGGACTGCAGCACGCCAGGGCTCACTGTTCTTCACCAACTCCTGGAGTTTGGGCAAACTCATGTCCATCGAGTTGGTGATTTCATGCAACCGTCTCATCCTCTGTCATCCTCTTTTTCTCCTGCCTTCAATCTTTCCCAGTAACAGGGTCTTTTCTAATGAGTCAGTTCTTCACATCAGTTGGCCAAAGTATTGGAGGTTCAATTTCAGGATTGGTCCTTCCAATGAATATTCAGGATTGATTTCTTTTAGGATGATTGGGTGGATCTCCTTGCAGTCCAAGGGACACTTAAGAGTCTTGTCCAACACCACAGTTCAAAACCATCAATTGTTTATCACTCACCATTCTTTATGGTGCAACTGTCACATCCATACATGACAACTGGAAAAATCATAGCTTTGATTATACTGAACTTTTTCAGGAAAGTAATGTCTCTACTTTAAAAAAGATTTTTGTATAGGTTTGTCATAGTTTTTCTTCAAACGAGCAAGCATCTTTTAATTTCACGGCTGCAGTCATCATCTGCAGTGATTTTGCAGCCCCCCAAAATAAAGTCTCTCATTGTTTCCATTGTTTCCCAATCTATTTGCCATGAAGTGATGGGACCAAATGCCATGATCTTCATTTTCTGAATGTGAAGTTTAAACCAGATGTTTCACTCTCCTCTTTCACTTTCATCAAGAGGCTCTTTAGTTCCTCTTCAATTTCTGCCTTGAGGGTGGTGTCCTCTGCATACCTGAGGCTATCGATATTTCTCCCAGAAATCTTGATTCCAACTTGTGCTTCATCCAGTTGTGCATTTCACATCATGTACTCTGCATATAAGTTAAATAAGCAAGGTGACAGTATACAGCCTTTACGTACTCCTTTCCCGAATTAGAACCAGTCTGTTGTTCCATGTTCAGTTCTAACTGTTGCTTCTTGACCTGCATGCAGATTTCTCAGAAGGCAGGTAAGATGGTCTGGTATTCCCATCTCTGTAAGTTTTCCACAGATTGTTGTGATCAACATAGTCAAAGGCTTTTGCATGGTCAATAAAGCAGAAGTAGGTGTTTTTCTAGAATCTTCTTGCTTTTTCTATCATCCAACGAATGTTGGCAATTTGATCTCCGGTTCCTCTGCCTTTTCTAAATCCAGCTTGAACATATGGAATTTCACAGTTCATGTACTGTTGAAGACTTGCTTTGAGAAATTATTTTGGTAGAATGTGAAATGAGTGCAACTGTGTAGTAGTTGAACTTACTTTGAAATCACCTTTTTTGGGGATTGCAAGGAAAACGACCTTTCCATTCCTGTGGCCACTGCTGAGTTTTCCACATTTGTTGGCATACTGAGTGCAGCACTTTAACAGCATCATCTTTTAAGATCTGATATAGCTGTACTGCAATGCCATCACCTCCACTAGCTTTGCTCTTAGTGATGCTTCTGAAGACCCATTTCACTTCGCATTTCAGGATTGTCTAGCTCTAGGTGAGTGATCACACCATCGTTGTTATCTGGGTCATTAATATCTTTTTTGTGCAGTTCTTCTATATATTCTTTCACCCTCTTCTTAATATATTCTGCTTCTGTTAGGTCCATCTCATGTCTCTCTTTAATTGTGCCCATCTTTGCCTGAAACATGCCCTCCCTATCTCTAATTTTCTTAAAGAGATCTCTGGTCTTTACCTTTCTAATGTTTTCCTCTATTTCATTGCACTGATCACTTAGGAAGGCTTTTTTTTTTTTTTTTTTTAATCTCTTCTTGCTATTCTTTGGAACTCTGCATTAAGATGGGTATGTCTTTCTTTTCTCCTTTGCCTTTTGCTTCTCTTCTAAGTTACTTGTAAGGCCTCCTCAGGCAACCATTTTGCCTTTTTCCATTTCTTTTTCTTTCGAATGATCTTGATGTGGTATGTACAGACCAAAAAATGAAGATCATGGCATCCAGTCCCATCACATCATGGCAAATACCTGGAAAAACAATGAAAACAGTGACAGACTTTATTTTCCTGGGCTCCAAAGTCACTGTAGTGACCACAGTTGTGAAAAAAAAGAAAAGGTGCTAGCTCCTTGGAAGAAAAGCCATGAAAAACCTGACAGCATACTAAAAATCAGAGACATTATTTACCAGCAAAGGTCTGTATAGTCAAAGCTATAGTTTTACCAGAAATCATGAGTGGATGTGAGAGTTGGACGATAAAGAAAGCTGAGTAACAAAGAACTGATGCTTTTAAACTGTAGTGTAGGACAAGACTCTTGATAGTCTCTTTTACTGCAAAGAGATAAAACCAGTCCATGCTAAAGAAAATAAGTCCTGACTGTTCATTGGAAGGACCAATGTTGAAGCTGAATCTCCAATACTTTGGCCACCTAATGGGAAGAACTGGCACATTAGGAAAGACCCTGATGCAGGGAAATATTAAAGGCAGAAGGCAAAGGGGAAGACAGAAGATGAAATTATTGGGTGGCATCACCGACTTGATGAACATGAGTTTGAGCAAGCTCCGGGAGTTGGTGATGGACAGGGAAACCTGGCATGCTCCACCCCATGATATAGCAAAGAGTTGGACATGACTGAGAGACACAAGCTGGAATCAAGATTGCCAGGAGAAATATCAATAACCTCACATATGCAGATGACACCACCCTTATGGCAGAAAGTGAAGAGGAACTAAAATGCCTCTTGATGAAAGGAAAAATGGAGAGTGAAAAAGTTGGCTTAAACCTCAACATTCAGAAAGTGAAGATCATCCGGTCCCATCACTTCATGGGAAATAGATGGGGAAACAGTGGAAACAGTGTCAGACTTTATTTTTTGAGGGCTCCAAAATCACTGCAGATGGTGACTGCAGCCATGAAATTAAAAGACGCTTACTCCTTGGAAGGAAAGTTATGACCAACCTAGATAGCATATTGAAAAACAGAGACATTACTTTGCCAACAAAGGTCCGTCTAGTCAAGGCTATAGTTTTTCCTGTGGTCATGTATGGATGTGAGAGTTGGACTGTGAAGAAGGCTGAGCACCGAAGAATTGATGCTTTTGAACTGTGGTGTTGTAGAAGACTCTTGAGAGTCCCTTGGACTGCAAGGAGATCCAACCAGTCCATTCTGAAAGAAATCAGCCCTGGGATATCTTTGGAGGGAATGATGCTGAAGCTGAAACTCCAATACTTTGGCCATCTCATGCGAAGAGTTGACTCATTGGAAAAGACTCTGATGCTGGGAGGGATTGGGGGCAGGAGGAGAAGGGGACGACAGAGGATGAGATGGCTGGATGGCATCACTGACTCGATGGACGTGAGTCTGAGTGAGCTCCGGGAGTTGGTGATTAACAGGGAGGCCTGGGTGCTGAGATTCATGGGGTCGCAAAGCGTCGGACACGACTGAGCGACTGAAATGAACTGAACTGAGAGACTGAACTGAAGTGAGGTATAGAGGACACCAGGGAGCAGGCAGAAGTCTTTGGGGTCCAGTAAATCCTGTGGCCCTGGTGGGAGTGGTGAAAGATTTAGGTGGAAGGGGAGGCTTCCCATCCTCTGGTGCAGGTCCTGGAATCCAAGGCAAGGAGCACAAGATTTTGAATGTATTACCAAATATTGTTTTCTAAAAAAAAACAAAAAACTGTTTTCTGCAGGAGTGAGAACTTTGACTGAGTCTGTTCTCTAGATTTTACTGAGGAATGAGGAAGGTTTCTGGAGTGGGCTGAGTCTGCAAAAATTAGGTGACCAGCTGCTGGAGGGCCAGGATTATGGTAGACATTCTGCACTAGACGGAAAACAAATCCAGAGAAAAAGTGTCCCTTCTGGAGTATACATGCCAATGTATCACATTCTTTCAGCAGATCACTTCAATGGTTTTTTGGGGCAAGCAAGAAATGCATAATGGGTGGCTTGCTTTTGTCAATTCCTGTGGGTAGTTAGATGACTAAATGTTTGGTTACTTAATTGCATGGCTGGAATTATGCTTGGGAAAGAAAACTAGATGAAGTCCACATATATTTCATCATTAAACAGCAAGCATAGGAGGTTACTAAGGCAACTGTAGGTAATTTAAACATGAAGGGCCAAATGGGGAAGGATTCATTTAACAGGCTGAGATTGGATGTGCAGATCGCCATAGTTGTTGCTGTGACAAGTAGCCATAACAGCTACTTGCTGCTATGCTGGAGATGTGGGAAACTGACAAGAGACCAAGAGCCTTTATGACTTTCCTTGCAGTGTGATTTCAGGGGAGAAGTAGATGACAAGGAAAGGCTGACTGGTAAGGCTGAGGAAAGGAGTAATCTGAGCCAGTAATCAGTAGCTCTTGTGGGAGCCCAGAAAAAAGAAGCATCGGCTCAGTCAGAGTTCTGGGTCAGGGTTCAGAAATAGATGTCCTTTGGCTTGAATCAATATTTAGCCTTGGGGATGGCAGCCATAGCGTCTACACAGAAGACTTTCTTCTCCTAGGTGGCAGAATAATTCATATTTGTTCCAGACTTAGGAACCCAGAAAGCCCTCTCAGGGTCATTTGCTCTTTGCAGGCACATATGCAATCTAGAAGGCGGAATTGTCATCATGTGCCCATTTTTCAGATGAGAAAACTGTGGTTAAGAGACTTGATCAAGCTCGCACAGCTAAGCATGTGAAAAGCCAAGCACAAACCCAAGGTAACAGTCCTCAAATTGTGTGTTTTTGTTCCACACCCACTGGGAGTGGTAGGTGGTGATCTGGAAACAATGCTTAGGCAGAAACAAACAATATTCACGTTTAAATTAAAGAAAGTAAGGAAAACCACTAGAACATTCAGCTATGACCTAAATCAAATCCCTTATGATGATATAGTGGAGATGAAAAATAGATTCAAAGGATTAGCTCTGTTAGCCTGAAGAACTATGGATGGAGGTTTGTAACATTGTATGGGAGGTGGTCATCAAAACCATACTCAAGAAAAACATATGTGAGGAGGCAAAGTGGCTGCCTGAGGAGGCCTTAAAAATAGCTAAGAAAATAAGAGAAGTGAAAGGCAAAGGAGAAAGGGTAAGATATAACAAATGGAATTCAGACTTCCAGAGAATAGCAAAGAGAGATAAGAAAGGCTTCATAAGTGAATAGTGCAAGAATTAGATGAAAACAATAGAATTGTAAAGACTATAGAACTCTTCAAGAAAAGTGGAGATACCAGAGGAACACTTATACAAAGATGGGCGCAACAAAGGACATAAAAGTCAAAGACCTAACAGAAGCAGATGAGATTAAGAAGAGGTAGCAAGAATACACAGAAGAACTGTATAAAAATGGTCATAATGACCAGGATAAGGGTGATGTTGGGGTCACTCACATAAAGCCAGATATACTGGAGTATGAAGTCAAGTGGGCTTTAGGAAGCATCACTACAACTAAAGCTAGGGAAGGTGATGAAATTCCAGCTGAGCTGTTTAAAATTCCTAAAGAATGAGCCTGTAAATGTGCTGCATTCAATATGTCAGCAAATTTGGAAAACTCAACACTGGCCACAGTGTTGGAAAAGGTCAGTTTTCATTCCAATCCAAATGAAAGGCAATTCCAAAGAATGTTCAACCTATCCTGCCATTGTGCTCATCTCACTTGCTAGCAAGGTAATGCTCAAAATCCTTCAAGCTAAGTTTCAGCAGAACATGAACTGAGAACTTCCAGATATACAAACTCGTTTGAGGAAATAAAGATCAAATTGCCAATATCCATTGGATCATAGAGAAAGCAAGGGAATTGCAGAAAAACATTTCCATCTGCTTCACTGACTATGCTAAAGTCTTTCACTGTGTGGACCACAACAAACTGTGGAAAATTCTTAAGGAAATTGGAGTACCAGATCACCTTACCTTTCTCCTAGCAAGTCTCTATGTAGGTCAAAAAGTAGCAGTTAGAATCAGACATGGAACAACTGAAAGATTTAAAACTGGGAAAGGAGAATGACAAGGTATACATTGTCACTTTGGTTATTTAACTTATATGTAAGCTACATCATTCAATATGCTGGACTGGATAAATCCCAAGCTGGAATCAAGATTGCTGGGACAAGTATCAACATCCATAGATATAAAGATGACACTACCCTAACATCAGGAAGCAAAAATGAGCTAAAGAGCCTCTCGATGAGGAGAGGAGATGAAGAAACTAGCTTAAGGTCAATATTCAAAAAAACGATTCACAAAAAGACACTCAACATTCATGGCAACCAGTCCCAACACTTCATGGCATATAGATGAAAGAAAAGTGGAAACAGTGGCAGATTTTATTTTCTTGGGCTTCAGAATCACTATGGACCTTGACTGCAGTCACAAAATTAAAAGACACTTGCTCCTTGGAAGGAAGAAAGGCTCTGAAAAACCTGCACAGTGTATCAAAAAGCAGAGACACACTTTGCTACAGAGGTCTGTAGCATCAAAGCTATGGTTTTTCCAGTAATCAGGTACAGATGTGCGATCTGGACCATAAGAAACAGTGAATGCCAAAGAATTGAGCTTTTGAACTGTGGTACTTGAGAAGGCTCTTGAGAGTCCCTTATACAGCAAGGAGATCAAACCAGTCAATCTGAAAGGAAATCAACCTCTGACCCCTGCTGTCTCAGCTGAGGCATCAACTGAGGGCCTCCAGGTGGACAGAACGGATGCTTCCACTGAAAAAGTACCTAACCATGGCAGCTCCAAGCAAATAGTTTGTAGCCTCACCCATGGAGAAGCTCAGAAATGCTGAAGGCTCTGTGTTCCCTGGGTCTCCTGATAACATGGTTGCATTCTCCCCAGCAGCACTGGAGGCCAAGGAAGGGGCATTCTGGGCCCTGGAGGAGGGGGATGGCTCAGGGATCCACTGGGGCCACCGCTTACCAAGTAGGACTGGAAAGGACAGAGCAGGCATATGTGGCAAAGACCTGGTGACTGGGTGTTGGACAAAAGGGAACCAGCTCTCCATTAAGTACCTCATCCAAACTCCCCTGGAGGAGAAGCCCAGTGATAAGTTCCTCTGAGATGGGATGAAGAGAGTCTATTTCATTACCCCCTTATAATTTCTCTGAATGAGGAGGTGGTGGAGTTGGTGGGTAATCACAAACTGTTCCATAGCCTGGACTATCTCCCAGTTGCTTTCTTTGGGGCTGCCTCTCCACAGCTTCAGTCATGTAGTTCTGGAGGAAATTGACAATCATGTGTGCTACTGGGTCAGGGCCACTAAACCATGTAAAGTCAATCATAGGACCCCATGGCCCTGCCAGGATGGCTAATCTAGGACTGTACATGTGATCTGAGGTGGGTCATTCAGGGAACACCCTCGAACTCTGATGTCTTCAATCTTTTCTTTCCTTATTGGAGATGCCTTCAGGATATAAAACCCTAGGGCAGGTAGCTTGGACTCCCTCACTAGGTGTAGAAGCCTTAAGGAAGAAGTTGTCAGGCTAAGACCGTCAGAGAAGAGGGAAGGGAAAGAGCGAGGGTGTGAAATAGAGAATTGATGACTTCTGATTTCTTGGGTCCAGTCACATAGACCTTTGCATTTGCTCCAAGTCTTGTGTCCTGGATTCCCAGAATCATTTCAATGAGTCTCCCTTTTTATTGAACCCAGTTGGAGGTGGGTTCCTCTCAACTGTGATTCAGATTTTGTTCTCTATCCTTCCCAATCATGGTACACCTCCCAGACACAAACAGAGGCACCTGATTGCTTCAGCACCATTATGAGTGAAACCCTTTTTATTCTTTAATGAAAATAGGGTGTGCAGACCACCAAATACAGTTCACCAGCATCCTGGGCAGGAGTACCCTAAGTGTGACTTAGTGTTTGCTCAGAGTGGCCTTACTGATTCCTGAACAACTCCAAGCATTTATACTGCCTGTGCCAGGTCAATCCTGTCATTTCCTCGATCAAAGACAGAAATACAACCTCAGGAAGATGTCACCCAGGATCCAGGCCTCTCTAGATGTCCTCTCTGTGTTCTCTTTAACGGTGGTATAGCAGTGGCCTCTAGAATCCTGGAGAACTCAGAGACACACACCAGTCAGCCTGAGCCCTTACCTGCGACTTCCACAAATATCCAGACCCAGCACAATTCTTGGTTTTATGTCCCTCTTTTGGTAAGTATCAAGGGATTTTCGCATTAGCAGGGGATATGAGAGTTCATCCACAACCAAAAAGGGGCAAGACATGAGGTCCCCATGAGGAAAGGTGTGTCAGAGGGGAGGACTGGGAGTTGGGGATACAGAGGAATGATAAAGAACAAAGTCCTACTGTCAAGCATAAGGAAATATATTAAATATCCAGTCATAAACCACATGAAAAATAATAAGAAAAAGAATATGTATTTCTGTATGTGTATAACTGAGTCACATTGCTGTGCAGCAGAACTTAATGCAACACTGAAGATTAGCCACACTTCAATGGCAGAAAGTGAGAGGAATTAAAAAGCCTCTTGATGAAAGTGAAAGAGGAGAGTGAAAATGTTGGCTTAAAGCTCAACACTCAAAAAACGAAGATCATGGCATCTGGTCCCATCAGTTCATGGGAAATAGATGGGGAAACAGTGGAAACAGTATCAGACTTTATTTTTTGCGGGCTCCAAAATCACTTCAGGCTTGAAACTAAAAGACGTTTACTCCTTGGAAGGAAAGTTATGACCAATCTAGAGAGCATATTCACTTTACCAACAAAGGTCCATCTAGTCAAGGCTATGGTTTTTCCACTGGCCATGTATGGATGTAAGAGTTAGACTGTGAAGAAAGCTGAGCACCGAAGTATTGATGCTTTTGAACTGTGGTGTTGGCGAAGACTCTTGAGAGTCCCTTGGACTGCAAGGAGATCCAACCAGTCCATTCTAAAGGAGATCAGCCCTGGGTGTTCTCTGGAAGGACTGATGCTAAAGCTGAAACTCCAGTACTTTGGCCACCTGATGCGAAGAATTGACTCATTGGAAAAGTCTCTGATGCTGGGAGGGATTGGGGGCAGGAGGAAGAGGGGATGACAGAGGATGAGATGCCTGGATGGCATCACCAACTCGATGGACATGAGTTTAAGTGAACTCCGGGAGATGGTGATGGACAAGGAGGCCTGGCATGCTGCAATTCATGGGGTCGCAAGAGTCGGACACGACTGAGTGACTGAACTGAACTGAACTGAATAAAATTTTTACAAAAGGAAAACAGTGTCCATAGTTCTCCTCTCTCCCTGTTTCTTTCCTTCTGACTCCTGCTCTTTGTTTTCTCTGCAGAGAATGCTGGTTCTCCTCCTGCGTCCCCACAATCCATACTTTATTTAAAAACTTTATTTTGTATTGGAGCATAGCTGATTAACAATATCCTGAGTTTCAGGTGGGCAGTAAATGGACTCAACCATATATATCCATGTGTCCTGGTCCCAAAAATACCCCTCCCATCCAGGTTGTCATATAATTAAGCGGAATTCCCAGTGCTACACAGTAACTCGTTGTTGGTTATTCATCTTAAATAGAGCAGTGCCCACAACACGTTCTTGGAAACTTAACTCAGGAACTCTGGGAAGCCTCCTTCAGCCCACACTCACCCTCTTTGGCCACTCCAGGCTTGGGTGGGTAATGTACTCTTGTTCCCCATCCCCACCATCTGTCCGTAGCCCTCATCACCCCAGGTAATTACCCAGTGCCCCAGTGCAGAGCACCTTGGGATGCCATTTGCATGGAATCCAGTGCAATTTTTCCTAGAACCGAGATTTCCTAGAATCCAGTGCAATTTTTCCTCTACATGCTCCATGAGTTTACAGTTTTAGAATTCTTGAAATTCCCTCCCTTCCTCAAAGCCTTCTTTCAGCCCATCAGCCAGCTCTGAACTCCCACAGGGAGCTGACATGAAGCCTCCACCCTCTGCCGGGGCTGAACAGTTACTGTGCACACTTTATTCACATTAGCATCCAACCTCCCCACAGAGGGGTCAGGTATCCCAACTCACAAAGGGGGCACCCGACCAGAGCTAGGAGAAGATGCATCTGAGAACTAGGGTGACCATGTAATTTATCATCCAAACCAGGAAAACTGCGAGAAGGAAAGGGAGACTGTTAATCCCTATGGTGGGAGGGCACACTGGGAGTGTCCCCAGTCATTCTCCTTGTCACATGACTTGTTTCAAGGACCACTAGAGCTGACTTTCTTTGTTCATCCGTCTGAGAATTCAGATTGAACTGAAGCTTTTTGAACATTGAGGACCTGAGTGTTCCCCTCTCCTTGTGACTCCCACCATGCAAGCATGACGTGGTGTCTCCACATTTATTTCAGGATGATCAGTGTCCCAGACTGCCCTTTACTCTTAAGCGGTTCATCTTGTGGGAGGCTGTGGCCAGCCCCTGGGCTCAGCAGCATCTGTAATAGTGCGAGATGGCCTGAGAGGGCGCCCTCCTTCCAGCAGCAGCCCAAGGGTTCCTGCAAGATCCTATTTGAGAACCACCCTTCAGGGTACTCCCCTCAAATTGAGGATGTAGGCTTGAACTGGGACTGGGTAGTTGATGCCGTTGATGGTGAAGATAATAGAGGGCAGGGTACTGACCACAAAACATGAAACATAGTGCTGTTATACAGAGAGGGAGAGAAGTTGGCCCTGGAGATGCTTCTTGTGTGTGGAGACTGGGAGTGACCCTGGGGCGTGACCCTTCACGTCAGAACCCCGTGGCATGGCGCTAATGAGCTTCTGGATGTTATTGACCAGTCTTCTTGGGCCAATGATCAGTGATGTCCCGGTATCCACAAGTGCCTCCCGGCCGCCAGAACAAACAATAATCTTTCTTTTCATGGAGATGCTGAGAGACAGTGTGACAAAGCGGGCATCAAGGCCACTCTGAGTCTCCCCAGAGCTGCCTCCTTCCCGACTATCTTCTAAACAGCCCTTTGTCTCTTGCTGTCTTTTCCTTTGCTCCCAACACAACACCTTCCTTCACATTCTTGAATGTGGTACTTGATTACACCAGGCTCTTTTGCACCTTGACACAAGCTGGTCTTCCTTCCTAGAGGAGCCCCCTCCCCTTTGACTAGCAAATTTCTTCTCATCTTCCAGATTCCAGCTTAATTGTCATGGTTTCAGGGAAGTCTTTCCCCTGGTGTTTATCAGTCTCCTTTCTTGACAGTCTCTTTATAGACACTTCCTCATGTCTAGCATGTACCAAAGTCACAATTCACTATATGTGTGTCTCATTTCTGTGTATCTGCCTTCTTAGATGGGAGGGCGAGTTTTATTCTCTTTACCTCCCTAAAGTGCCTGGCACACCGTGTATGCCCAAGGCTTCTCTGTTCAGTGAGTGAATGAAGACAGTGTGAATAATGAATGAGAAACATCCAGAGAGCTGTATCGTGTGGGGAACAAATAATGGGTCAATCACAGACTGAAGATGGAGGTTTGCGAGGGCAGCAGATTCTCATAGTGGTGGGATAGACGGGCTCCTCTGGGAGAGGGTGTCTGCCAGCACTGCTCCTACAACCAGCTCAGATCCTGAGACCCTGGCCAGGAAATACATGACTAGCCCACAGAACCTCCAAAGGATTGGTCAGCTTTTGTCTGAGGGTATCACACAGAATCCTATCAATTATGCCTCTTGTCCTCGGGTCATTCCTGGATCCCGGCTTCCTGATTCTCTGTTATAGCCCCTGCCCCACTGTGTGCCCATGAACATAGGGTGTCTTTTTTATTATTTGCTTTCACATCTTATGACTTCAGCAAATCTTTCTACACTGCTCAGTAATTGCTCCCTTAGGAGACCAGTTCTCCCCATTTGCTCAGGATTTTTCCTGTTTTTAAACTGACATTTATCTGTACTGAGAACGTCCTATGTCCGAGGTAGCCCCGGACAGTTGGTCATCTTATACCTCTGTTCAGGCTGGAGAAATTCTCCCTAATCCTCTGTTCACCACACTGTAGAGTCCTCTAACCATGCTCCATGCCTTACAGGGCAGTGGGTGCAATCCTCTTCCAGCTGCACAGACCTCTCCGGACCCTTTTAGGACCCTGGTCAGAGCCCTGGTCAGAAGGCCTGGGGATTATGAACCCATTGGTTGTTTGTATATCTATCTGTTTGGGTGTTTGTTTGTATATGTGTTTGTATGTGTTTATATGTGTCTCTGTGAGTGCTTGTGTGTCTTGACTAGATATGCATGTTTTTATGTATCTTTGTGTAGGTTTATATGTATCTGCTTGTGTGTTTCCAAGTGTCTGTGTGTCTGTCTGTGTCATTGTGGGTGGTGTATATGTCTGTTTGACTGTGTGTTTGAGAATGTATTTGTGTGTGTCTGCCTGTGTCCGTGTACAGTAGCTGGAGCATTATTTGGGCCGACCCTCAGAGGGAGAGGCTTACCTGGCCATGTGTAACTCCAGTCTCCGGCATGGATCAATGGTACCCAGTTAAGCGCTCCCTGGCAGTAGGATTTATCCACCCCACATCATCACACTACCTTTCACCCTGCATGTGTAGGGAGAAGAGAGGGTGGATCCTTGGAGGACAGTAACAACAGCACTGTCTGAGAGCTGTGCTAGTCCACCCATCCAGGCCCTAATAAGGTCCCCATGTACAGATGCAGAAACCGAGTCTAGGAGCAATTGAGATCCAGACTGAGGTTGGCTACTGGCTAATGAGCAGCGCAGAGGAGGTTAGAAGCTGAGGCACCTGGCTAGGCTCCACTCTTTATATCTTCTGAAGATGCCCTACCTCCTGCGACCTGAGTGCTCAGACACACTCAGAGGACACAGTGCTGAAGCATAATCATTTTCTCCTTGTCCAGCTTGTCATTTTTCAGGAAAATCAAAGCCTGGGAGTGCTAAGGAAGTGGGTTCAGGTCACCCAGAGTTGGCTCTGCTGGCCTGTGACCTCTACTGTTCAAAGGGTCCCACACTCAGAATGGACCACACCTCTGTTCTCCCTGTATTGAAATGCCTAATATTTCTTGAACAAGGGGTCCCACATGTTTGTGTCCCACACGTTTGTTTTGTGTCCCACACTTTCATTTTCACTGGCTCCTGCAAATTGGGTAGCTGGTCCTGGGCTCCCAGTGGAATGCGAAGGAGGAAGGAAAGATATCCACCATCCTTCTCCTTCCTTCCTGATCAAATTCATTAGCAAATGGTATTGCTTTTTTCTCCAACTTGTTTCCTGTTGCCTTCCATTAGTCTTCCTCCTCACTCAAACCCCTAGACCAACTTCCTGGTTTTTAGCCCAGGAGCAGGGTTGTATTCCAATAAAATGTTATTTATAAAAGCCAGTGGTGAAGCCAGGTACAGCCAAGGGGCTAAATTTAACCGGGGTTAGATTATCTCTCAGTATACTTCTTTATCAAGTGTTCTGTAATTTTTGTGCAACTGAAAGCATCTTAAAGCTAATTTGGAGAAAGGGATTGTCCATCTTAGACTTACTTGCTCAAGTAGAAGGCAAAAACAGGCCCAGAAATGGCACCTTGATTCTTCAGGTTGGCAAAGATGGAGATAGCTCCAAAGATGGATATGTTGGAATAATTCAAGTCCAAGATGCCATCAAAAGGTGCACCCTCACACCCGTATTCCACAATGCTTAGACCGAACAGCTGGTCAGTACTTACAAGGTCCCTGATCTGTGGGAGAGAAGAGTGTTCCCACTTACAGATATGTGAGGTGGGGCTAGGACTGGTCTGGGGTGCATTGCCATTAAAACCTCAAAGAAGAAATGAGGCTGGGCTGTGTCTTTGGTGGACCTCAGACGGTTAGACCAAGCTGGGAGGGGAATTTGGGTTCCCTTTGTGAGAGGCTGTGAATTTTAAAACATCTGCCCCTCTGAAAAACACCACCAGAGTGAATCAAATTGGCCTGTGGCTTCTGTCCAGGTGGAGCAACCAAGAGTCAGGTAAGGACCCATTGGTACCCCTTTGTGGACAAAATGAGTCGAGAGCAAGGTAGCCTTCTCTGGCATCACTATGACCTAATAACAGGAATGGACTGAATTCTCTAAGGTACTGTGGATTCTGCGTCCATCCAGGAAGACGGAAGCCAAAAACACAGTCTTGCTTGCAGGGATCTATGAAACTACTGCCTGAGATTCACTTTGGAGATATGTGTGTATTTGTGCAACTGTGTATGAGAGAGAAAGAGCGAGAAGGGAACTACTCAAGTAATTTGTGGAGGCAGGCCATATGTTTTATTAGACTCTCAAAGGCACCCTAGAGTGAGAACTCATTTATCAGGCCCCTTGACATCTCTGGCCTCCAGTGTCCCACTATGGATAGCTGAAGCCCTTGACTGCCCCCAGGGTCCCCAGATCAGTAGTATCCTGTCCCTAAACACTCTACAGCAACTTCAGTCCTGAAAAGCCAACCCAGCTCCACAGTTTACCATATGTGTGACCTCGTCAAGGCCCTTGCTGTCTGCACCTCAGTTTCCTCATATGTCTCATGAGTTAATCAGACCACCTGCTGTGTGGGGTTGTTGCAGGATTAAACCAATTATTATCTGAAAGTGCCAGGAACAGTCTGTGAATATAAATGTGGGTGCTTTTTCCCCTTTTCTCACTCCCAGAAAAATGAACCTTGAACTGCTCATGGGCAGAGGAGCTGCAAGTCCACACCTCAAGCCACTCTCTGTGTTAGGTAATCCAATGCTCGTGTGTCACCATGGGCACTGCCTCCCCAGGGACAGGATCCTGTGGGTAAGATGGCCAATATCTATGGGAGTTAGGCTAGGAAGGGTCCTGCCAGATGGTCCTGCATCTGTTTTGCAAGCAGAGGTCACTCCATAGCCAGTCCTGATTCAGCATTTGTTACACTGTTACCCGAACTGTGTCATGAGCAACAATTCCTTTCATCCTGCCAGAAGATATCCACAAGATATTTTATATCATCCAACAACTGTACAAGGAAGAACTGTGTGCTAGGCTCCGGGTTAAAGGCTTCAAAGTCAAAGTTGATCAAGACAAAAGTAGACTTTATCTTAAGAGTGCTAGAAGTCAAGTTCTCACAAACTCATGGCTCCAGGAGGCAGGAGATATGATACTAGGACTAGGTGGCCTTGTTGGAATCTGGGCAGCACAGGCCTTACCTCTCTGGTAAGGCTTACCTTACCAGAGCAGGCTTACCTCTGGGAGCAGCCTTTCCTCCACTTCACCCATGCTGGAAAGCAGGCCAGTTAGCCATGTTTTCAAGAGAATTGGAAGTTTGGATATTTATGTGCAATCTACTGATTTTAATGTTAGCAACTAATTTTTTCCCCAAAAAACAGTGGGAATGAAATCTCCGCAGTGATGTGCTGGAATCAGCCTTCAGTCTCTGCAGGTTTTTATTTCTGGCCTAGATTTGGGAGTGTAGTGGGGAAAGAGAGGAATTTAATTCATGTTGGTTCATTTACAAAGAGACTGAATGCATACTGAACATGTGTGTTTCCTTTCTATTTATAAAGAAAGATCATCAGGGACACACAAACCAACAAAATTTAGCTGCTGAAGATAAAGGAATATATTTCTGATATAATTTCCCCATATGGCCTGTGTCATGAAAAATTTTGTCTGCCAAACCAAACATACAAAAAAAATAATTTTGAAATGTCTTCCCAAAGAAGACAAAACAATTGTGGCAGCCAAGTAAAGACAATCATATTTAAAGACTCATCTAGGATTCCCAGGGCCTATTCCTGCATGAGATCTATCCATGACTGTCCCTTGAATACAATAGGAGCCTCTCCTGTTACCCGGTGTGTATAGATTGGGCCCTGTGACTTAATCCTCATTTTTGCATGTTGTTTAAATTCAGTTCTGGTGGTTAAATCCAAACAGGGGGAATATGACATCACTGACAAATGACACACACATATGCCCTTTGAACTCTGGTGTTGGAGAAGACTCTTGAGAGCCCCTTGGATAGCAAGGAGATCAAACCAGTCCATCCTAAAGAAAAATCAGTCCTGAATATTCACTGGAAAAACTGATGCTGAAGCTGAAGCTCCAATTATTTGTGCACCTGATGGGAAGAACGGACTCATTGGAGAAGACCCTGATATTATGAAAGATAGAAGGCAAGAAGAGAAGAAGACACGATGAGATGGTTGGATGGCATCACCAACTCGATGGACATGACCTTGAGTAAGCTCCGGGAATTGGTGATGGATAGGGAAGCCTGGCATGCTGCAGTCCATGGCGTTGCAAAGAGATAGACATGACTGAAAGGACTGAACTGAGCTGAACAAATTGAGAACAAAGAGACTGATAAATCTAATTGCATCAAGTTGGTGACTAGCTGCCCATAATAACACATTACTTAAGTGGCTTTAAAATTCAGAATTATGACTACATTCAGAGTGGAATATCTTCTAAGGAAAAAACAAAAATCCTGCCCATCCAAAAGAAAACCAAAGAAAATCAAAGAAAAATAGGAAAGAAATCTGAAACTATATTCAACAACTTATTGTTCCTCATAACTTCTGTTATTATGACAGAATCATATGTATATTAACAGGTAAAAGCAAGACAATACTTAAAACTAATGTTATGAAGTAAGCCTTTCAGTGGCTAGAAAAACAAGTTCACACAAAACATAAAGAAGTTTAATTCAAACCCTGCTGTCTTAAATCTTGAACTGAAAGCATAAGTTTATACCAACTAAATATATTCATTTTTATTTTATTTTTTTAAGGAAAATGTATACTTCCTACTCTGACCACTGTAAAGCCTACAAGCAATGACAACTTGATAACAGTGACTATTCTGAGGTCTAACATGTAGCTTCTAAATACATTTCCCATCAGACGATGCATGGATTCTTAAAGAGATGGCTGATTTCAGGACTGGGTAAAGAAATGTGCAAAATAATCTTGGGGATCGTGAAGGATCGGAAAGCTAAGGGACATCAAAGACCAATGGGGACTGGACAGAAAGTTTAGGAATCCAAATGAAAAGGCCAAACATCTACCAGTTTGTTGGGAAGAATGATGTTTCTGCTTCTCAACACATGGTTTATGTTTGTCATAGCTTTCCTGCCAAGAAGCAAACATCCTCTGATTTCATGGCTGCAGTCACCATCCACAGTGGTTTTAGAGGCTAAGATGAAGAAATCTGTCACTGTTTCCACCTTTTCTCCTTCTATTTGCCATGAAGGATGGGGCTATATCCTATGATCTTAGTTTTCTAATATTTAATTTTAAGCTGGCCAAATGTGTACAAATGTTAATGGGCAACATCTAATTTGTCACTGTGATAGATTGCCAGGGCACCGACTCAGCATTCTGAGCACTGAGAAAGGAAAAAAAATCATCAATATTTATGCTATTTTTGTTTCTATTAAGCATAGGTTATGTAACTACAAACAGTTCCAGGAAAACAAGCTAGACTGACCCCTCTGGGGGTGACGAGAGAATGATATAGAGCAGTTATAATACAGATGAAGCCTCACTCACTGGCCTGCAGCTCAGATCCTGCTGTGGAGGTCTGATTCCTAATAGACCAAGGACCGGTACTGGTCCTGGCCCACTGTGCTAGTATTGTGGACTCCTGCTCTAAACCCAATAGTGGGACATTCTGTAAGACAAACCACCTTGCTACCTCCCTGTTTCTGAACAAACAAATGGCATTAAAATTGGGAGAGGAACAGTTATTTAGTCGTAAAGGAGAACAACCAAGTGCAACATATGAACACATTCTTTCAATAAACAGTGAAAACTGCTTTTTGAGAATCAGGGAAATTTGTACATGGACTGGATATTAGGTGTTGATTTTACTGGGAACAAACGAACATTTTTTTTCACATCCTATCATTTTACCCCAAATACTCATTATGTATATTTTGTGAAATGTTCATCTTGTCCCTAAAACACTTCAGGAAAAATGAACAAGGAGTAAAAGAGAGAATGAAATGAGGGTCTGTCTTGATTTAAAAACAGAAAAGCATAGCTGTTATGGATTGAATTGTGTCCACCCTTGACTCCCAATGTGATGGTATTAGGAAGTAGGGCCTTTGGGAGGTATGCAAGTTGACATGGGGTTTTGATGGTGGTCCCTCATGTTGAGATTATCCTCTCCCTCTTTTACTTTCTTATTGTCTCTCTTCCTCCTTCCCTTCCCCCACCACAAATGAGAACATAGCAAGAAGAAAAAGACCTGATGCAAGTCAAGAATGTCTTCATTGGGAACTCAATTGTCCACAATCTTGATGTTGCATAGTCTCCAGTCTATGACAACCTATGGGACTAAGAGGTTAGTTTTGTAGTTATTGATGCTGAATGATGAAATATAGGGTTCATGACACTCTTCTTTCTTATATTTATTATGTTTGAAATCATTTGGTAGTAAGAAGTTTATAGAATGAAGTTTCTGTCTTAGTGATACCCTGAGAGGCCCAAGATAGCAGATTCAGGCAGGTCAGCGATGAGTGAGTGGTGTTTGGAGGACCACATGTTCCTTACTCCTACTCTTCTCTTGTCATCTGAAAATCATCCCCCACCCCCATACCTGACAACCTTCCTCCAACCCTATCTGCATCTCCACTCCCCTGCTAAGCTACTGAGTCATCTAGTTGGAGATCTTGATTCGTCAGGACAGGGTCTGGAAGGACAAGTAATGCAGACATCTTAAGAAAGAATGATCTGGGCAGACCCCTCCTTGGTTTTCCCTTCTTTAGTGCCATCTTCAGGTGAGGGATAGGGCCTGGGTAGAGAGGAAGCCACAAGTGATACTGCAAGGATATTTGCAAGAGAAGGGAGGAGGAATTCACAACCCAATAACCAGGAGGTGGGCAGCTGAACAGGACCCAGGATGGAAGGAAGAAACACTGGGAAAAGAATAGTGCCTACCTAAGGGCCAGACCTACCTGAGTCTTCCTGTTAAACTTGGAGGTTGTGTCCTTCCTGCTTTAATTTCTGCTCCAGATGTGGAGGGGCTAGAGCTGTACTCTCTGCTAATGAGTCACAGGGAGATGGACAGCCTGCCCCAGGAGCCCTTTGATTCCACTCTAACTGTGGGTATCATCCCAAGCCAGAGAGTAAATGGCAGGTCATCCAAAAGAATACCTACTTTAAATAGTATTTAAAATACTGCAAAATTTGTCTAAGAGTCCTGGCATATCTTGTTCCCAGAATTTTTTTAGGAGAGAAGATTCGTTAGCCTAATTTGGGTTCTGCTGAGGAATCTACAAGCTACCCCATTGGTAACTTCTGGCTTATAACTACCTGATCCCAGCCCAGGGACCCAGGAACTCTGGTTCCCAAGCTATGAGACTTCCAGGAAGGGAAAGATGAGAGAAAGCTCAATTGCATCCACTGCTGGATAGCTCTAAGATGTCTTCAAACACCAGAGTGGAAGCTCCTTTCCCTTTGCCCCTCAAGTCTGGTTCCGATTTTATCAACAGACCTGCCTCCATGTAGCAGCAGGAAAGCAATATTCAGGGCTGTTTCTTCTGGGTTCCAGGCACAGTGGGGGCCTCCAGCTGTAGTGACCCCAGGAGGCAGTCCTGCAGGTGGTGACTAACTCACTCCCAACTCAGAATCCAAAGAGCTCCTGCTCCTCATTCACACAACACAGACCTTGGGTGACTGGATAACATGTACCTGCATTCAAGTGAGAAGCATTCCTTTCTTAGCCTTCTGGTAACTTAGATAAGTGTCTTATGTTTCCTCAGGGAACCCCTCGCTGAGTGAGGCTGGGGTCTGAGACTAGCCTGGATGAAACTGATGTGTTCCCTCTTTGATGCTCAAAATAGACCTTGGAGCTTCAAAGGTCTTGAGAGGGTTACAATCACACTAATATTTTTTCAGGACTTTGCTTTATGAATCTGGTTGGAGAAAACGGACAGAAACACAGGACAAGGTTGGACATCTCTGGGTCCCGGATAACTGTGAGTTCATTTCCAGCCACCAGGCTTCAGAGTCAGATGCTGATGTTATTAACAAGCCACCTTTGAAGAAGGAATAGAGGAAAGAGTTTTTGGGCAGAGAGCAGTGTGGTCAAAGGGCCATGGGAATCACACAGGGCAAGATGAAACAAGAGTCATTACTTGTTTCTTTGTTCTATGAGTTCCTTGGCATTTCTACTCCTGAGAACAAGTACATGGAGATAGTCAGAGGCATTGGTGGTGCCCCTAGCACCTGATGCTCCTGGTGAAAATCAGTTTGTGGACACGTCCCTGAGTCCAGAGCATATTCAGCCACATGATAGCCCCAGGTTCTCCCTTCTTGGGAAAGCTGACGTGGCTCACTGCTGCTAACTCACAACTGAAGCATGGGATGAGGTCATGGTGGTTCACCTGTAGGCCAAGTTCCAAGCATGGAAGGAAGGTTGGCAGTGGAAGGGTAGCCATTTATTAAGCTTGGTTACCTTGGTCCTTAGCAGGGACTACTTCCTACACCTACAATTTTTTTTCTGCCAGCTTTTTGTTTGGCCAGGTCCTTCTCAACCTTTACCATCATCTCAAATGAGTCTCTCTCAGGCTTGCTTTCCCTGGCCACTCCATGCTTACAAGCACAGACCCAGATCGAAAAAGTGCCTATGGATACTTCCCTCCATCAAAACAATAAATTATAGTTACCAATGTGGAAATGTGGGAGAGGGATAAATTGAGAGTTTGAGATTAATATCTGTATACTACTTTATTTAATAGATAATAAACAAAGACCTACTCTACAGTACAGGAATTCTGCTCAATAGTCTTAATAACCTGTATGGGAAAAGAACCTAAAAACAAATGGATACATGTGTATGTATAAAGGAATTAATTTGCCATACAACCAATATTAATACAAGACTGTAAATTAACTATACTCCTATTAAATTAAAAGCTGAATTTTGAAAAATGCTTATGTCTAGAGACTCATGGAGTTCTTTAGACTCTCAGGATTCCAGATATGATGCTGGAGATGGCAGAGTGGGTGCAGAAATAGAGACATTATCTGAGGTTGCATTTTCCTGAGCTTTGGTGTCTTTTTGCTTCTAGTGTCACCTTTGATTTGTCTTGGAGGATCTAATATAAAGGCTCTGAGGCACCAGTTCGGTTTTAGTTGAAGGATGAGAGGGAGGTGCTATTGGGAGAGTGAAATCCCAGCTCCCTAGTCTTGGGTTGGGGCACTTTTGAGGCATAACTTATGTCCCAAGTTCCCTATGAAAACAGGCTGTATCTTCCCCCTCCAAGACTTGCATGATATCAGACCCAGACTGTTTCATCCTTTTTCATGTCCTGCTTCCCCTGAGACCTCACTGATTTCTCTATGAGAATGTTTTTTAATATAAATTGATTTACTTTAATTGGAGGCTAGTTACTTTAAAATATGGTAGTGGTTTTGCCATACATTGACATGAATTGCCACAGGTGTACATGTGTTTCCCAGCCTTAACCCCCCTTCCACCCACCTCCCCATCACATCCCTCTGGGTGATCCCAGTACACCATCCCCAAGCACCCTGTCTCATTCATCAAACGTGGACTGGCAATCCATTTCACATATGATAATATACATGTTTCAATGCCATTCTCCGAAATCATCCCACCCTCACCCTCTCCCACAGAGACCAAAAGACTTCTATATATCTGTGTCTCTTTTGCTGTCTTGCATATAGTGTTATCGTTACCATCTTTCTAAATTTCATATATATGTGTTAGTATACTCTATTGGTGTTTTTCTTTCTGGCTTACTTCACTCTAAAATAGGCTGCAGTTTCACCCATCTCATTAGAACTGATTCAAATGTATTCTTTTTAATGGCTGAATAATATTCCATTGTGTATATGTGCCAAAGCTTTCTTATCCATTCATCTGCTGATGGACATCTAGGTTGCTTCCATGTCCTGGCTATTACAGACAGTGCTGTGTTGAATATTGGAATACATGTGTCTTTTTCAATTCTGGTTTCCTCAGTGTGTATGCCCAGCAGTGGGATTGCTGGGTTATATGGTAGTTCTAGTTCCACTTTTTTAAGGAATCTCCACACTGGTCTCCAGAGTGCCTGTGCTATTGTGCACTCCCACCAACAGTGTAAGAGGGTTCCCTTTTCTCCACACCCTCTCCAGCATTTATTGTTTGTAGACTTTTGGATAGCAACCATTCTGACTGGCATGAAATGGTACCTCATTGTGGTTTTGATTTGCATTTCTCTGATAATGAGCCATGTTGAGCAACTTTTCATGTGTTTGTTAGCCATCTGTATGTCTTCTTTGGAGAAATGTCTGTTTAGTTCTTTGGCCCACTTTTGGATTGGGTCGTTTATTTTTCTGAAATTGAGCTGAAGGAGTTGCTTGTATATTTTTGAGATTAATTCTTTGTCAGTTGCTTCATTTGCTATTATTTTCTCCCAATGTGAATGTTGTCTTTTCACCTTGCTTAGAATTCCCTTCATTGTGCAAAAGCTTTGAAGCTTAATAAGGTCCCATTTATTTCTTTTTTTTTTCCCCCATTTATTTCTTTTTGCTTTTATTTCCAATACTCTAGGAGTTGGGTCATAGAGGATCCTGCTGTGATTTATGTCTCAGAGTCTTTTGCCTATGTTTTCCTCTAGGAGTTTTATAGTTTCTGGTTGTACATTTAGGTCTTTAATCCATTTTGAGTTTATTTTTGTGTATGGTGTTAGAAAGCGTTCTAGTCTCATTCTTTTACAAGTGGTTGTCCAGTTTTCCCAGAAACACTTGTTAAGGAGTTTGTCTTTCCTCCATTGTGTATTCTTGCCTCCTTTGTCAAAGAAAATGTGTCCATAGGTGTGTTGATTTATCTCTGGGCTTTCTATTTTGTTTCACTGATCTATATTTCTGTCTTTGTGACACTACCATACTGTCTTGATGACTGTGGCTTTGTAGTAGAGCCTGAAGTCAGGCAGGTTGATTGCTCCAGTTCCATTCTTCTTTCGCAAGATTGCTTTGGCTATTCAAGGTTTTGTGTATTTCCATACAAATTGTGAAATTTTTTTTCTAGCTCTGTGAAAAATACCGCTGGTAGCTTGATAGGGATTGCATTGAATCTATAGATTGCTTTCGGTAGTATTCTCATTTTCACTATATTGATTCTTCTGATGCATGAACATGGTATATTTCTCCATCTATTAGTGCCCTCTTTGATTTCTTTCACCTGTGTTTTATAGTTTTCTATATATAAGTATTTTGTTTCTTTCAGTAGATATATTCCTACATATTTTATTCTTTCCATTGCAATGGTGAATGGAATTGTTTCCTTAATTTATTTTTTTTTATTTTCTCATTATTAGTATATAGGAATGAAAGGGATTTCTGTGTATTGATTTTACATCCTGCATCTTTACTATATGCATTGATTAGCTCTAGTAATTTTCTGGTAGAGTCTTTAGGGTTTTCTATGTAGAGGATCATGTCATCTGCAAACAGTGAGAGTTTTACTTCTTCTTTTCCAGTCTGGATTCCTTTTATTTCTTTTTCTGCTCTGATTGATGTGGCCAAAACTTACAAAACTATGTGGAATAGTAATAATGAGAGTGGGCACCCTTGACTTATTCCTGACTTTAGGGAAAATGCTTTCAATTTCTCACCATTGATGATAATGTTTGTTGTGGGTTTGTCATATATAGCTTTTATTATGTTGAGGTATGTTCCTTCTATTCCTGCTTTCTGGAGGGTTTCATCATAAATGGATGTTGAATTTTGTCAAAGGCTTTCTCTGCATCTATTGAGATAATCATATAGTTCTTTTCTTTCCATTTATTAATGTGGTGTACTATGTTGATTGATTTGTGGATATTGAAGAATCCTTGCATCCCTCAGATAAAGCCCATTTGGTTATGATGTATGATCTTTTTAATATGTTGTTGGATTCTGTTCGCTAGAATTTTGTTAAGGGTTTTTGCATCTATGTTCATCAGTGATATTGGCCTATATGTGGCATTTTGTCTGGGTTTGGTATTAGGTGATGATGGCCTCATAGAATGAGTTTGGCAGTTTGTCATTGTCTGCAATTTTCTGGAAGAGCTTGAGTAGGATAGGTGTTAGCTCTTCTCTAAATTTTTGGTAGAATTCAGCTGTGAAGCCATCTGGTCCTGGGCATTTGTTTGCTGGAAGATTTCTGATTACAGTTTCAATTTCCGTGCTTGCGATGGGTCTGTTAAGATTTTGTATTTCTTCCTGGTTCAGTTTCAGAAGTTTATTTTTCTAAGAATTTGTCCATTTCTTCCAAGTTGTCCATTTTATTAGCATATAGATGCTGACAGTAGTTTCTTATGATCCTTTGTATTTCTGTGTTGTCTTTTGTGATCTCTCCATTTTCATTTCTAATTTTGTTGATTTGATTTTTCTCCCTTTGTTTCTTGATGAGTCTGGCTAATGGTTTGTCAATTTTATTTATCCTCGCAAAGAATCAGCTTTTGGCTGTGTTGATTTTTTTATTGTCTCCTTTGCTTCTTTTGCATTTATTTATGCCCTAATTTTTAAAGTTTTCTTTCCTTCTACTAACCCTGAGGTTCTTCATTTCTTCCTTTTCTAGTTGCTTTAGGTGTAGAGTTAGGTTATTTATTTTACTTTTTTCTTGTTTCTTGAGGTAAGCCTGTATTGCTATGAACCTTCCCCTTAACACTGCTTTTATAGTGTCCCATAGTTTTGGGGTTGTTGTGTTTTCACTTTTATTCATTTCTATGCATATTTTAATTTCTTTTTTTATTTCTTCTGTGGATTGTTGGTTATTCAGCAGCGTGTTGTTCAGCCTCCATATGTTGGAATTTTTAATAGTTTTTCTCCTGTAATTGACATCTAATCTTACTGCATTGTGGCCAGAAAAGATGCTTGGAATTATTTCAATTATTTTGAATTGCCAAGGCTAGATTTATGGCCCAGGATGTGATCTATCCTTAAGAAGGTTCCATGTGCACCTCTGAAAAAGGTGAAGTTCATTGTTTGGGGGTGAAATGTCCTTTAGATATCAATTAGGTCTAACTGGTCTATTTTATCATTTAAAGTTTGTGTGTCCTTATTATTTACCTGTTTAGTTGACCTATCTATAGGTGTGAGTGGGATATTAAACTCTCCCACAATTCTTGGTTTATTGTTAATTCCCCCCCCTTTTTTTTTTAATTTTGGCTGCAATAGGTCTTCATTGCTGCTCAGGACTTCTCTATTGGCAGCGAGTTGGGGCTACTCTGTAATTGTAGTACACTGGCTTTTCGATCCTGTGTTTCTCTTGATGCAGATCACAGGCTATAGGGCACTCAGTCTCAGTAGTTGTGGCCCGCCGGTTTTGTTGCCCTGGGGAATTTGAAATCTTCCCAAGCCAGGTCTCAAAAGCATATCTTAAGCACTGGATCAAAAGGGAAAACACTCTGGAAGGAATTTGAAATACATAACTTTTATATGAAGCTTGGCACCATGGCCTATTTTTAAGGAGACCAATAGAGGATTGTCCCTCTACTTCAAGCAACCTCCTGAGGCCAGGACTGATTTAGGTTCCCCTCCCAAGTGTTCCTACCGCATCTTGAAGCTGTCCCCGCCACGTCGCTTTGTTCTTGCTTGAGTTTCTGAAACCCACACTAGACCACAGCTTCCAGAGGGCAGGCCTGTCACTTGACTCACTTGTAAGTATACGTCAGTAGATCTTGTCTCATTATACCAGACTCTAATGTCAACTCAAGGCTAATACAAACATCAGTTATTCTATTATGAGTGATAGGTTACAAGTTCAATGACTGTAATCAAGCCTTAAATAACATTGTCTTAAATACAATACCATTTCAATTCTCATTTGTATAATATTAGTGTAGGTCTCTCCACAGAAATGGGGACCCACTTCTTTCTTGTCACATCTTCTACCTGTGCTACTTACCCCTGGTCTAATATGGCTGTTCCAGCCCCTGTCATTACATGTGTATTCCAGCTAGTGGGACATAAAATAATACTTTCATTTGGAAGTGACATATCATCTCTACTCAAATTCCACTGGCTGAAGTATCTTCTATGGTCATGGAAAACCTGGGGGTGGTGTGTCCACAGAAGAGCAGGGTAATGTGATCCTACTATAGAACATTCATGATGAGTAACAAGGGCCACCACCCTTCATTCATGTGCCTGTTATTCATTCTTCTTTGGTTCTCCCCAAACAGCTTTCAGCCTATTTTTGTCTGCAGATATGGATATGGATGAGGTTATAAGAGAGGAAATGGCCCTGGCTGTACAAATATGGAGAAAATAAGAAAGGAAAGAAGATTAGAAAGTATAAAAATGTGAAATCTATAGGAAAGTATGCTTATAATCATAATTTTGAAGTTATACAATTTAGGCATACCTGTGGTTGATGAATCAATTATAAAATAAAAAATAAGAGAAATGCAAAATATAAATAAATTCACTAAATCCAATAAAATAATAAGGCTATATCACATTAAACACATAGTAGTATCATAATTAGTTTGGATGCACATTGCAAAAAACTAAAACAACCATAACTTTAGCAAAATAAACGTGATTTTTTTTTCTCTTCCACTGAAATAAAGCTGGAGGTGGGCCAGTGAAAGCTTGGATGGTATCCATCTCCAAGGTTACATGATTGTCCAATACAATTGCAGGAGTTCCAGCCATCACAACTAAAATCCAGGGAGCAGTTAGGAAGAAGGTAGGGAAGGGAAGAGACTCATCTCTCAGCTAAATCAGCTCCTTGAAAGCAGTCTTCCAAGAAATCCCTCTTACAGGTCTGCTTGCATCTCAGGCACCAGTCATGACCAAGAGCATGGGTGGGCAGGAAATGCAATCCTGTAGCTACTGGGCTCATGGATATACAACAAACTATTTTCAGTTTTGAAAGAAGCAGAGAATAGATCATTTTGTAGGCAGCCAGCAGTGTCTGCCTTAAAGAACAAACCTGTCTGAATATATTAGGCTGAAGAGCTGGGCAGAGTGTGGGAGCCAGGAGGAAAGAGCAGCAATAAGAGACAGTTGGATGGATCTGAACTGTGCTCCAGAAAAAAAAAGCCAGGCTGGTCAGTAGAGATCTTCTAAGGACTGAAGTGAGGATTATACATACCTCATGACCCAATTTGTTTTGAAAACTGCTTTTCCAACTCAGGTCCCAAATCTCTCTCAATTCTTCAGCTTCTAAACACCTTGTCTTTGTTACCTCACATTCTGACCTACCTGTCTCACCTTCCTTAATTCTGTTCACATCACTTCACCATCCAGTCACTAGCATTACAGGATCCAGTACTGAGGAGTTAGCAACACTTTCTAGAGGTGTGTAGAAACACAATGACTATTTCTACTTAAATATTAGTTTCTCCTGATCAAGGTCTTTTGAATGACTGATATGGCTAGAATTATGGAGATCTCACGTTTCCTCTAAAATCTCAACCAAGAATGTGACTTCCTTGGACCTGGAGGGGATGCACTCACATTTGGATCCACAGGTCTCAGCAGGACAGTAAGTCCCCTGTGTATGAACAAGTTACATTTCAAAAGGGTGTTCAAAAATCCCAATTTCTTCATAAGTCCAGCAAAGTTTCTTAGACAGTCAACTAATCAAGTGGCTATATATTACTGTAGTTTAAATTCTTTATGATACTTTTCACGCAAATAATACTTTAAAAAAAAACACAAACAATAAAAGACTTGAGACCTTTTTTAAAACATTTATTACATTGGTCTGTTGATGGTGATGCAGTCTAGTAGTTGTCGTACATCTGAGAAAGTATTTTATCTTGTTTTTGATATGTATTTTTCTTGGGTATAGAATCCTGAGTCAATTATATTTCTCTCAACACTCTAAGATGTGGTGCCAGTGTCCTCTGGCTAACATTGTTTCATATGCCTAATCTGCTGTCATTCCCATTTTTTGTTCTGCTGTGTCTGTTTTTCCCTCTGGTTATATTTCTTTGGTTGATTATTTTAAGCAATGAATTATGATGTGCCTTGGTACAGTTGTCATACTTCTTGTCCTTGAGTTAATTGAGCTTCCATGTTTATGGGTTTAAAGCTTTCATCATATCTGGAAAATTTTTCAGCTAGTAATTATGAAGTTCTTTTCTCTATTCTCCTGTCTCTAACTTCCTGTTGTATTCCTTCTACATATATTTTAATATTCTTAAAGTTGTTTCAAAGTTCTGTGATGGACACTTAATTTTTTCCCACATTCTTTCCAGTCCTATTTTCATGTCTCTATTTAACATACTCAGTACTCTTCAGCTTCATGAATATAAGGATTATTGTTGTAGTAAGCATTTTAATGTCCTTCCCAGCTAATTATGTAATGTATATGTTTAACTGTGTTTTTACTAATTTATTTTTCCATCATTATGGATATTTTCTTGCTTTTTTGCACATCCGGAAATTTTTTTCCTTTTTAAATTTATTTATTTTAATTTGAGGATAATTAATTTACAATATACTGATGGAACTAGGACATCACTGCAAGTGACAGAGGACCAAGATTCCAGGATGTGGCACAAGAGTCATGGTTGGTTGAAAAGAGCCAGAAGTGCAAAAGAAGAAGAAACAATTTTTGACTGGTGTATGTGAAAGACTCGGCAAATATCATCCGAATTTTTTTGTAGTGATTGAGTGTGTTTTTACTGATTGATTTTTCCCTCATTTTGGATATTTTCTTGCTTCTTTGCACATTTGGAAATTTTCTTTTTAAATTTATATATCTTAATTAGAGGATAATTACTTTACAATATTGTGAAGGAACTAGGACAAATACTTTCACAGTTATATGGAAATTTTAAATTGGATGTTGAATGTGGTCATTTTTACCCTTTGGATGCTGGATTTTTTTTAATTTTATAAATTATTCTTGGCACTGTTTGCAAACACTGTTAATTTCTTTGAAACAGTTGTATTTTTGGAAGGCTTGCTGTTCAGTTTTTTAAGCTGAGATGAAACCAGTCTTTAGACCAGGTTTATTATTCCCCACTAGCAAGGCAATATTGTCTTCAAGGCCCTACTGATGTCATTGGAATTATGAATAATTTCCACTCTGATGGGTGAGGACACAATTAGACTTGGCTCAATTTGAGGCTCAAGGGTTGTTCCCTATAATTTTGACCAGTACTATCAACTCTCCACTGAAAACTGGAGGGGTATCATCTGTACCTTCCCATAGTTCTATCTGTATAGCTTTCTCCTGTGAACTCTTAACTATCTAAAGTCTCAAATCTCTATTCTTAGGGAGGCTGTTTGTCTCTGCCTAGATACCCCTTCCATGTATGTGTTGGAAACTATTTCCAGAGTTGGGGCAATTTTAGAACTCACCTTGCTTGCTCCCCACAAGCAAGGGGAGTTCTAAATGGTTCTGCCACCCAGGAATAGATTCTCTGCTACCAGGTGTTTGATGTAAAAAAGTACTCTTTCATTTATCTTGTCTATTTTGGAGTTGTTTGAGACAGGAGGATAAATGTGTCCCTTGCTCCTCTATGTCTACCAAAATGGAGGTCCCCCTGCAATCAGAACTCACTGAATGCCTTGTGAGTGCTAGGCACTGACTGCTCTGCATGGGTGCAGACTTGATTGGGGATAAGTGTTGGGGCCTTAGAGAGCCCCAAGCTTGCTGGAGAAATATGCCAATTACAAATAGTCATGGCATTTCATCCATCCCTTCTTGGCAAATAGATGGGGAAACAATGGAAACAGTGAGAGACTTTATTTTGGGGGGCTCCAAAATCACTGCAGATGGTGACTGCAGCCATGAAATTAAAAGACGCTTACTCCTTGGAAGGAAAGTTATGACCAACCTAGATAGAATATTTAAAAGCAGAGACATTACTTTGCCAACAAAGTTTCGTCTAGTCAAGGCTATGGTTTTTCCTTTGGTCATGTATGGATGTGAGAGTTGGACTGTGAAGAAGGCTGAGACCGAAGAATTGATGCTTTTGAACTGTGGTGTTGGAGAAGACTCTTGAGAGTCCCTTGGACTGCAAGGAGATCCAACCACTTCATTCTGAAAGAGATCAGCCCTGTGATTGCTTTGGAAGGAATGATGCTAAAGCTGAAACTCCAGTATTTTGGCCACCTCATGCGAAGAGTTGATTTGTTGGAAAGGACTCTCATGCTGGGAGGGATTGGGGGCGGGAGGAGAAGGGGACGACAGAGGATAAGATGGCTGGATGGCATCCCTGACTCAATGGACATGAGTCTGAGTGAACTCCGGGAGTTGGTGATGGACAGGGAGGCCTGGTGTGCTGCGATTCATGGGGTCGCAAAGAGTCGGACACGACTGAGCGACTGATCTGATCTGATGTTCAATTCAGTTCAATCGCTCCGTCATGTCTGACTCTTTGCAACCCCATGGACTGTAGCACGCCAGGCCTCCCTGTCCTTTACCAACTCCAGAAGTTTGCTCAAACTCATGTCCATCAAGTCAGTGATGCCATCCAACCATCTCATCCTCTGTCCTCTTCTCCTCCTGCCTTCAATGTTTCCCAGCAACAGGGTCTTTCCTAATAAGTCTGTTCTTTACATCAGTTGGCCAAAGTATTAGGGCTTCAGGTTCAGATTCAGTCCTTCCAATGAATATTCAGGATTGATTTCCTTTAGCATTGGCTGGTTGGAGCTCCTTGCAGTCCAAGAGACTCTCAAGACTCTTGTCCAACACCACAGTTCAAAAGCAGCAATTCTTCATTGCTCACCACTCTTTATGGTGCAACTGTCACATCCATACATGACAACTGGAAAAATCATAGCTTTGATTATGCTGAACTTTTTCAGCAAAGTAATGTCTCTGCTTTTAAAAATGCTGTCTAGTTTTGTCATAGCTTTTCTTCAAACAAGCAAGCATCTTTTAATTTCATAGCTGCAGTCATCATCTGCAGTGATTTTGGAGTCCCCCAAAATAAAGTCTCTCACTGTTTCCCTTGTTTCCCCATCTATTTGCCATGAAGGGATGGATGAAATGCCATGATCTTCATTTTCTGGATGGATAGTTTAAGCCAGATGTTTCACTCTCCTCTTTCACCTTCATCACGAGGCTCTTTAGTTCCTCTTCACTTTCTGCAATGAGGGTGGTGTCATCTGCATATCCGAGGTTATTGATATTTCTCCCAGAAATCTTGATTCCAGTTTGTGCTTCATCCAATTGGGCAGAGTACATCATACATTCTCATGATGTACTCTGCATATAAGTTAAGTAATCAGGGTGAAAATATACAGCCTTGACATACTCTTTCCTGATTTGGAACCAGTCTGTTGTTCCATTTCCAGTTCTGTTACTTCCTGACCTTGAGAAAGCATACAGCTTTCTCAAGAGGCAGGTCAGGTGGTCTGGTACTCCCATCTCTTTCAGAATTTTCCACAGTTTATTGTGATCCACACAGTTAAAGGCTTTGGCATAGTCAATAAAGCAGAAATATATGTTTTCCTGGAACTCTCTTGCTTTTTCTATGATCCAGCAGATGTTTTCAATTTGATCTGGTTCCTCTGCCTTTTCTAAAACCAGCTTGAACATATGGAAGGTCACTGTTCATGTACTGCTGAAGCCTGGCTTGGAGAATTTTGAGCATTACCTTACTAGTGTGTGAGATGAGTGCAATTGCGCAGTAGTTTGAGCATTCTTTGGCATTAACTTCTCTGGGATTAGAATGAAAACTGAACTTTTCCAGTACTGTGGCCACTGCTGAGTTTCCAAATTTGCTGGCATATTGAGTGCAGCACTTTCACAGCATCATCTTTCAGGATTTGAAATGCTAAACTGGAATTCCATCACCTCCCTTAGCTTTGTCTGTAGTGATACTTTCTAAGGCCCACTTGACTTCACATTCCAGGATGTCTGGCTCTAGGTGAGTGATCACACCATTGTGATTATCTGGGTCATGAAGCTTTTTTGTACAGTTCTTCTGTGTATTCTTGCCACCTCTTCTTAATATCTTCTGCTTCTGTTAGGTCCATGCCATTTCTGTCCTTTATCAAGCCCATCTTTGCATGAAATGTTCCCTTGGCATCTCTAATTTTCTTGAAGACTAGTCTTTCCCATTCTGTTGTTTTCCTCTATTATTTGCATTGATCACTGAGGAAGGCTTTCTTATATCTCCTTGCTATTCTTCAGAACTCTACATTCCGATGCCTATATCTTTCCTTTTCTCCTTTGTTTTTCACTTGTCTTCTTTTCACAGCTATTTGTAAGGTCTCCTCAGACAGCCATTTTGTTTTTTGCATTTCTTTTCCATGGGCATGGTCCTGATCCTTGTCTCCTGTACAGTGTCATGAACCTCTGTCCATAGTTCATCAGGCACTCTGTCTATCAGATCTAGTCTCTTAAATCTATTTCTCACTTCCACTGTATAGTCCTTGAATTGTGTTTTTTGCTCCATACCCACTGGGAGTGATGGGTGGTAATCTGGCACTATTGCTTAGCAGAAGCATGCAATATTCAGGCTTCAGTTGAAGAAAGTAAGGAAAAGCACTAGACCATTAAGCTATGACCTAAATCAAATCCCTTATGATTATACAGTGGAGATTAAAAATAGATTCAAGGGATTAGGTCTGGTAGCCTGTAGAACTATGGATAGAGGTTTGTAACATTGTACGGGAAGTGGTGATGAAAACCACCCCCAAGAAAAACAACTGTGAGAAGGCAAAGTGGTTGCCTGAGGAGGCCTTCAAAACAGCTGAGAAAATAAGAGAACTAAACAGCAAACCGGAAAGGGAAAGATTAACTAGTGAAATACAGACTTCCAGAAAATAGCAAGGAGAGATAAGAAAGTCTTTGTAAGTGAAAAGTGCAAGAATTACAGGAAAATAATAAATTGTAAAGAATATAGATCTCTTCAGGAAAATTGGAGACACCATAGGAATACTTCATGCAAAGATAGGCACAATAAAGGACAGAAAAGTCAAAGACCTAACAGAAGCAGATGAGATTAAGAAGAGATAGCAAAAATGCACAGAAGACATATACAAAAATGGTCATAATGACCCAGATAGAGATGATGTTGGGGTCACTCATGTGAAGCCAGATATACCAGAGCATGAAGTCAAGTGGGCCTTAGGAAGCATCACTACAAGCAAAGCTAGTGTAGGTGATGGAATTCCAGCTGAGCTGTTTTAAACATCCTAAAGAATGAGACTGTAAAAGTGCTGCATTCAATATGTCAGCAAATTTGGAAAACTCAGCAGTGGCCACAGTGCTGGAAAAGGTCTGTTTTCATTCCAATCCAAAAGAAAGGCAATTCCAAAGAATGTTCAACCTATCATGCCTTTGTGTTCATCTCACTTGCTAGCAAGGTAATGCTCAAAATCCTTCAAGCTAAGCATCACAATACCTGAACTGAGAACTTGCAGATGTGCAAACTGGTTTGAGGAACCAGAGATCAAGTTGCCAGCATCCATTGGACCATAGAGAAAGCAAGGGAATTCCAGAAAAACTTCTACATCTGCTTCACTGACTATGCTAAAGCCTTTCACTGTTTGGCCACAACAAACTGTGGGAAATTCTTAGGAGAATGGGAATAGCAGATCACCTTACCTGTCTCCGGAAACTCCGTATGTAGATCAAAAAGTGGCAGTTAGAATCAGACACGGAACAACTAAGTGATTTAAAATTGGGAAAGGAGTATGACAAGGTATACATTGTCACTCTGGGTATTGAATTTGTATGTAGGAAAGATGATTTGATATGCTGGACTGCATAAATCCCAAGATGGAATCAAGATTGCTGGGAAATCAACATCCACAGATATGATTATGACACAACACAAATAGCAGAAAGCAAACAACTAAAGACCAATTGATAAGGAGAGGAGATGAAAAAAAGCTGGCTTAAAACTCAACATTCAAAAAACTATTCACAAAAAGACACTCAATATTCATGGCATCCAGTCTCACCACTTCACATCATATAGATGAGGGAGAAGTACAAACAGTGGCAGATTTTATTTTCTTGGGCTTCAAAATCACTATGGACCTTGACCGCAGCCACAAAATTAAAAGACACTGGCTCCTTGGAAGGAAGAAAGGCTATGAAAAACCTGCACAGTGTATCAAAAAGCAGAGACTCACTTTGCTACAGAGGTCTGTAGTGTCAAAGCTATGGTTTTTTCAGTAATCAGGTACAGATGTGATATCTGGATCATAAGAAACGGTGAATGCCAAAGAATTGAGCTTTTGAACTGTGGTGCTTGAGAAGATTCTTCAGAGTCCCTTATACAACAAGGAGATCAAACCAGTCAGTCTGAAAGGAAATCAACATCTGACCCCTGCTGTCTTAGCTTAGGCATCTACTGAGAGTCTCCAAGTGGAAAGAACAGATGCTTCCACTGCAAAAGTGCCTAACCATGGCAGTCCCAAGCAAATAGTTTGTAGCTCCACCATTGGAGGAAGCTCAGAAAGGCTGAAGTCTCAGTGTACCCTGGGTCTCCCAATACAGGCGTTGCATTCTCCCCAGCTGCATTGGAGGCCAAGGAAGAAGCATTCTGGGCCCTGGAGTAGGGGGATGGCTCAGAGATCCACTGGGGCCACCACTTACCAAGTAAGACTGGAAAGGATGGGCAGGCTATGTGGCAGAGAGCTGGTGACTGGGGTGTGGGAACAAAAGGGAACCAGCTCTGCATGAAGTACCTCACCCAAAATCCCCTGGAGGAGAAGTCAAGCAATAGATCATCTGAGATGGGATGAAGAGAGTCTATTTCATTACCCCTTATAATTCTCCTGAATGAGGAGGTGGTGGAGTTGGTGGGTAATCACAAACTCTTCCATGGCCTAGACCATCTGCCAGTCACTATCTGCCGGGGACCAGCCCCGGCTGATCCAGGGTATTCGAAGGAGAGACGGCGTAGGCGAAGATCAGGAAACAATTGCTTAATTAAATGTTAATTAAGGATATAAAGAGTAATAGAATGAGGATAGCTCAGTAAAATTCAGTGAAGAAAAGAGGCTGAAATAAGGATAGCTCAGTGAGGAAATTCAGTGGAGAAAAGAGGCTGAGTAGCTTGGTTTACACGGGAGACCAATAAAATTTCAAGACAAGAAGTTTGCACCACTTACGTAGGCCGCAGGCGTCCTTCCGTTCTCCCGAAGGAGAGGAGACACTGAGGCCTCCCCGGTCGGATCTTAGAAACCCAGGCATAATTAGTAAGGATGGCAGGTTCCACGTTCCAGATGGAGACTCAGCCAGAGTGAGAGAGAGAGCGACATGGGGAGACCAGTATTTCGAGAAACTGATCCCAATTCTTTATTTTCCATGGTCTACTTTTATACACTGAGATGTTATGCAAAAGTCACGTGGGGACAGCAGTCCTGACTTTTATTAAAGTCAGGTGCTTCACACAAATGTATACAGAGGTCTTAGGGGTGTTACATCATCTTCTGGCCAGGGGGGCCTGCTGACAATTTACGACCCTCTCCTTGTGACAGGGGTCAGTCAATCAGGACACTTATTTCTCCAGGGCTGATTATTCTCAAACAGACGCCACCCAAATAAAGTTACATTCCTACAGGGTGACGGTGTAGTGGGTTTTAGTTAAGGAAAGAATTTACTTAGCCTAAGGTCTAACGTGATTAATATCAAAGGTTAATACTTATTTCTTCTATATATTCATTAATGTGTGTAAGGGCAGGGGATGTGGAGACTTAGCAACAAACGTTGGCTCAACAAATGAAAAACACTTCACCAACACAATTTCTAATTAGCCCACTATACTTATAGTTTTCTAACTTCTCTAAAGAACCTGTTTTTAGAGGGTTTAAAGCATCTCGTGCCTCTCACGGTTGGGAGGCTGTGAGCCCGACGAGCCTGTCAGGCAGGCTGGAGAACCTTCAGAGGAGTTTGTAGGTTAAAACACTCTTGTCACACCCAAGAGTTTTTATTGACTGGAGCTCTAGGTTAACTCCTTCTCCGAAAGAGGTGGTGGGGGACAGCCCCCCATAAAGTCAGAGGTGTAGGTAAGAGCACAAAGTAGTAAAGTAGGCAGGCTCTGGTTATGGGGGTAGACGCTCGAGGATTTCCAGGGGGACTCCTGAGGCTCGATCCCGCCTTTGCGTATGTCGAGCCTCCTTCCTCATGACCTTTGCCATGGGCGGAGTACCTCACTCTGGCCCCCAACAACTATCCTTGGGGCTGCCTCTCCACATCTTCAGTCATGTAGTTCTGGAGGAAACTGACAATCATGTGTGCTGCTGTGTCAGGCCAATGACCATGTAAAGCCAATCATAGGACCCCATGGCCCTGCCAGGATGGCTGATCTAGGGCTGTACATGTGCACTGAGATACATCATTCAGAGAATACCCTTGAACTCTAATGGCTCCAAGCTTCTTTCTTTACTAGGAGATGCCTTCAGGATATAATACCCTAGGACAGGTAGCTTGGACTCCCTCATTAGGTGTAGAAGCCTTAAGGAAGAAATTTGTCATGCTAAGACCATCAAAGAAGAGGGAAGGGAAAGGCCGAGAGAGAGAAAGAGAGAACTGATGACTTCTGATTTATTGGGTCCAGTCACAGAGATCTTTGTATTTGCTCTGAGTCTTGTGTCCTGGATTCCCAGAATCATTTCAATGAGTCTCCCTTTTCCTTGAGGGCAGGTGGAGGTGGGCTCCTCTCAATTTTGATTCAGACTTGGTTCTAGATACTTCAATCCCAGACACAAACAGAGGCAACCATTTGTTTCAGCACCATTAAGAGTGATACCCTTTATTCTTTACTGAGAATAGGGTGTGCAGACCACCAAACACAGTTCACCAGCATCCTGGGCAACAGTGCCCAAAGTGTGAGTGAGTGTGTGTTAGGAGCGGCCTCATTGATTCCTGAACCACTCCAAGCATTTATACTGCCCTTGCCAGGCCAATCCTATCATTTCCTCGATCAAAGACTGAGAAATACCGCCTCAGGAAGACGTCACCCAGGATCCAGAACTCTTTAGGTAGACTCAATCGGTGCTCTTTAAAGGCAGTATAGCAGTGGCCTCTAGAATCCTGGGGGAATCAGAGACATACACCAGTCAGCGTGAGCCCTTACCAGTGACTCCCCCCAATATCCAGACCCAGCACAATTCTTTGTTTTATCTCCCTCTTTTGGTAAGTATCAAGGGGTTTTCTCAGCAGCCGGGGATATGAGAGTTCATCCAAAATCAAAGAGGTCCAAGACATGAGGTTGCCATGAGGAAGGATATAGGGTAGGGGAGGAGTGGTAGTTCAGAAACAGAGGAATGAAAAACAACAAAGTCCCACTGTAGAGCACAAGAAACTATATTCAACATTCAGTGATAAATCACATGAAAAAGAATAAGAAAATATATTTTTTATGTGTATAACTGAGTCACATTGCTGTGCAGCAGAACTTAATGCCACAATGAAGATTAGCCACGTTTCAATATAATTTTTTTTGAAAAGAACAAGTGTGTCCATAGCTCTCCTCACTCCCTGTTTCTTTCCTTCTGACTCTTGCTCCTTGTTTTCTCTGCAGAGAATGCTGGTTCTCCTTCTGCGTTCCCACAATCTGTACTTTATTTAAAAAAACTTTATTTTGTATTGGAGTATAGCTGATTAACAATATTCTGAGTTTCAGGTGGACAGTAAAGGGACTCAACCATACGTATCCAGGTATCCTGGTCCCAAAGACACCCCTCCCATCCAGGCTGTCATATAACTGAGTGGAGTTCCCTGTGCTACACAGCAACTCATTGTTGGTTATCCATCTTAAATAGATCAGTGCCCACAACATGTTCTTGAAGCTTTAACTCAGGAAATCTGTGAAGCTTCCTTCAGCCCACACTCACCCTCTCTGGCCACTCCAGGCTTGGTTGGGTTAACTACTCTTGTTTCCCATTTGCACTGGTCAGTCTGTAGCCCCCATCACCCCTAGTAAGTCCCCAGTGTCCCAGTGCAGATCATCTTGAGATGCCATTTGCATGGAATCCAGTGCAGTTTTGCCTAGAATCAAGCAACTCTCCATATGGCTCAATGAGTTTGTGGTTTTAGAATTCCTGAAATTCCCTCTCTTCCTCAAAGCCTTCTTTGAGCCCATCAGCCTGCTTTGAACTCCCGCAGGGAGCTGACATGAAGCCTCCACCCTGTGCCAGGGCAGAGGAGTCACTGTGCACCCAGTATTCACCTTAGTATCCAACCTCCCCACAGAGGGGTATCCCAACTCACAAAGGAGGCACCTGGCTGGAGCAAGGGAAAATACAGCCGAGAACTAGGCTGACCATGTAATTTATCATCCAAACCAGGAAAACTTTGAGAAGGGAAGGGAGCCTGTTAACTTATGCTGGGACATCACACTGGGACTATCCCCAGATATTCTCCTTGTAACATGGCCCATTTCAGGGACTGCTAGTGCTGAATTTCATGTTCATGCACCTAAGGGTTCAGATTGAATTGAAGCTCTTTGAGGACTGAGAATCTTAGTGTTCCCCTCTCCCTGACTCCCACCATGCCATATGGTGTGGCCTCTCCACATTTATTTCAGGAAGATCAGTGTCCCACACGGCCATTTACTCTGAAGTGATTGGTTTTGTGGGAGTCACTGGCCCAGCCACCGGGTTCAGCAGCATCTGCAATGGTTTGACATGGCCTCCAGAGGGCGCCCTCCTCCAAGCAGCACCCCAAGGGTTCCTGCAAGCTCCAGTTTGAGAACTAACCCTCAGTATTGTCCTCTCACCTTGAGGATGTAGGCTCGAGCTGGCAGTCGGTAGTTGATGCTGTTGATGGTGAAGATAATAGACGGCAGGGTACTGACCGCAGAACATGAAACATAATACTATTAAAGAGAGAGGGTGAGAGGTTGGCCCTGGTGATACTTGTTGTGTGTGAAGACTGGGAGTGACCCTGGGGCATGACCCTTCACCTTGGAACCCCGTGGCGTGGCGCCGATGAGCTTCTGTATGTTATCGACCAGTGGTTTTGGGCCATCAATCAATGGTGCCCCGGTGTCCACAAGGGCCTCGCAGCCTCCAGAACAAGCAATAACCTTTCTTTCAAAGGAGATGCTGAGAAACAATGGAAGAAAGTGGGCATCAAGGTAACTCTGAGCCTCCCCAGAGTTGCCCCCTTCCTGACTGTCTCCTAAACAGCCCTTTGTCTCTTGCCCTCTTTTCCTTTGCTATCGACACAGTACTTTTCTTGACACCCTTGAATGTAGTACTTGAATACACCAGGATTTTTGTACCTTGACACAATCTGGTCTTCCTTCCTAGAAGACTCCACTGCACTTTGACTAGGAAATTTCTCCTCATCTTCCAGATTCCAGCTTAATTTTATTGTTTTTGGGAAGTCTTTCCCCGAGTGTTTATGAGTCTCCTGTCTTAGTCATTCTCTGTAGACCCTTCCTCATGTCTGTCGCTGCTACTGCTGCTAACTCACTTCAGTCATATCCGACTCTGTGCGACCTCATAGAGGGCAGCCCACCAGGCTCTGCCATCCCTGGGATTGTCTAGGCAAGAGTACTGGAGTGAGTTGCCATTGCCTTCTCCTCCTCATGTCTAGCATGTACCAAAGTCATAATTCACTATGTAGGCGAGTCACTTCATGTACATCTGCCTTCTTAGATGTGAGGGCGAGTTTTATTCTCCTTGCCTCCCTAAAGTGCCTGTCACACAGTGGATGCCCAAAGCTTGTCTGTTCAATGAGTGAATGAAAACTTAGAAAACAATAAGTAACCTCCAGAGAGCTGTATCTTTTGGGGAACAAATAACGGGTCACACACAGAGTGAAGATGGAGATTCGCAGGGGCAGCATATTCTCACAGTAGGGGGAGAGAGGGCCTTCTCTGGGACAGGGTGTCTCCCAGCACTGCTTCTACAACCAGCTCAAACCCTGAGACCCTGGCCAGGAAATACATGACTAGCCCATAGAAACTTCAAAGGACAGGTCAGTTTTTGTCTGACAGTCTCGCACAGAATCCTATCAATTATGCCTCTTGTCCTCAGGTCACTCCTGGATCCCACCTTCCTGATCCTCTGTAATAGCCCCTGTCCCACTGTGTGCCCAAGAATTTGGTGTGTCTTTTCTATTAGTTGCTTTCATGTCTTAACACTGCAGGCAACCACTCTCCACTGCTGGATAGCTGCTCCCTAAGAAGACCAGTTTTCCCCATTTTCTCAGGACTGTCCCTGTTTTTTAACTGACATTTATCTGTACTGAGAATTTCCTATGTCCTAAGTAGCCCTGGACAGTCGGTCGTCTTATCGTAACTCTGTTCAGGCTGGAGATATTCTCCCTGATCCTCTGTTCACCACACTGTAGAGTTCTCTAACCATACTCCCCCACCTCAAAAGGCAGTGGGTGCAGCCTTCTCCCAGCTACACAGACCTCTCTGGTGCCTTTTAGGACCCTGATTAGAGCCATGCTCAGATTATGAACCCATGAGTTGTTTGTGTATTTATGCTTGTCTATTTGTTTGTATGTGTGTTTGCATGTTTTTTTGTGTGTGCTTGTGTGTCTCTGACTAGTTATGCATGTTTTTATGTGTTGCTGTGTATGTTTTTATGTGTCTGCTTGTGTGTTTCCATGTTTCTGTGTGTCTGTCTGTGTCATTGTGGGTGGTGTATATGTCTGTGTGACTGTGTGTCTGAGAATGCATTTGTGTGTGTCTGCCTGTGTCCATGTACAGTAGCGGGAGCATCACTTGGGCTGACCCTCAGAGGGAGAGGCTTACCGGTCCATGTGTACAATCCAGCCACCCGCTTGGATCAATGGTACCCACTTGAGCTCTCCCTTGTAGTAGCGGTGGTCCACCCCACCAAACATCACCACACTGCCCTCCCGCTTGTCTCTGTAGAGAGAAGAGAGGGGGGATCCTTGGAGGACAGTAATAACAGAACTGTCTGAGAGCTGTGCTTGTCTACCCATCAAGGCCCTAATAAGGTCCCCAGGTACAGATGCAAAAATCGAGTCTAGGAGAGATTGAGATCCAGACTAAGGTCTGTTACAGGCTAATGAGTGGCACAGAGGAGGTTAAAAGCTGAATCACTTGGCTGGGCTCTGCCTACTATGTCTTCTGAAGATGCCCTGGACCTCCAGCGACCTGAGTGCTTAGACACCCTCAGAGGACAGGGTGCTGAAGTGTTTTGGCTTTCCCCTTGTCCACCTTGTTATTTTTCAGGAAAATCAAGGCCTGGGAGTTCTAAGGGTGTGGGTTCAGGTCACCCAGAATTGGCTCCAATGGCCTGTGATCTCTACTGTCAAAAGGACCCCAAACTCAGAAGGGACTCCACTTCTGCTCTCCCTGTCTTGAAGTGTCTCATATTTCTTAAACAAGGGGTCCCACACTTTTGTGTCCCACACTTTCATTTCTCACTGGCTCCTACAAATTGGGTAGCTGGTCCTGGGCTCCCAGTGAAATGCTAATAAGGAAGGAAAGATATCCACCATCCTTCTCCTTCCTTCCTTATCAAATTCATAAGCAAATCCTAATGCCTTTTCCTTCAACTTGTTTCCTGTTGCCTTCCATTAGCCTTCCTCATCACTCATCCCCCTAGACCAAGTCGCTGGTCTTGAGCCCAGGAGTAGGCTTGTGTTCCAATAAACTTTTATTTATAAAAGCCAGGGGTAAAGCCAGGCAGGGTTCTGGGTCCATAGTTATCCTGGGTTAGATTATCTCTCAGGATACTTCTTTATCAAGTGTTCTATAATTTTTGTGTAACTGAAAGCATCTTACAGCTAATTTGGTGAAATGGATTGTCCATTTCAAACTTACTTGCTGAAGTAGAAGGCAAAAACAGGCTCAGAAATGGCACCTTGATTCTTCAGCTTGTCAAAGATGGGGATTGCTCCAGAAGAGGATATGTTGGGGTAGTTCAAGCCCAAGACGCCATCAAAAGGCATATCCTTAAACCCGTATTCTGCCGTGCTTAGACCAAACGGCTGGTCAGTGCTTACAAGGTCCCCAATCTGTGGGAAAGAAGAGTGTTCCCACTTACAGATACCTGAAGTGGGGCTAGGACTGGGCTGGGATGCATTGCCATTAGGTCCTCAGAGAAGAATTGAGGTTGGGCTCTGTCTTTAGTGGCTGACAGACAGTGAGATCAAGCTGGAAGGGGAATTTGGGTTCCATTTGAGAGAGGCTGTGAATTTTATAACATCTGCCACTCTGAAAAATACCACCTGAGTGAGTCATTTTGGCCTCGTGGCTTCTGTAGAGGTGGGGCAACCAAGAGTCAGGCCAGGTCCCATTCATGCCACCTTATGGACAAAACAATCGAGAGCAAGATGGCCTTCTCTGGCATCACTGTGACCTAATGACAGGAATGGACTGCATTCTCTGTAATGTACTGTGGATTCTGTATCTGTCCAGGAAGACAGAAGCCGAAAACACAATCTTGCTTGCAGGGTTCTATGAAATTACTGCCCGCAGAAATCACTTTTGGGGAATTGTGTATATTCCTGTGAGGTGTATGAGAGAGAAAAGAGGGAACATAACTACTCAAGTATTTGGGGGGAGGCAGGCCATAAGTTTATTAGACTCTCAAGGGTCCTCTAGAGTGAGAATTCATTTATCAGGCACCTTGACTTCTCAGACCCCCAGTTTCCGACTCTGGATACCTGAAGCCCTTGACTGCTCCCAGGGTCCTCAGATCAGTTTTATCCTGTCCACAGAAACCCACGGTAACTTCAGTCCTGAAAAGCCAGCCTAGCTCCACCTTTAACCACATGTGTACCCTCAGCAAGGACCTTGCTGTCTGTACCTCAGTTCCCTCATATGTGTCATGAGCTAATCAGAGTAACTGCTGTGTGTGGTTGTTGCAGGATTAAACCAGTTATCACCTGAAAGTGCCTGGAACAGTGTGTGAATATAAAAGTGGGTGTTTTTATCCTTTCTTCTCGCTCCCAGCAAAATGAACCTTAAACTGCTCATGGGCAGAGGAGCTGCAAGTCCACACCTCAAACCACTCTCTGGGTTAGCTAATCTGTTTACTTGTGTGTCACCACGGATACTGCCTCCCCAGAGACATGATCCTGTGGATAAGATGGCCAATATCTATGGGAGTTAGGCTAGGAAGGGTCCTGCCAGATGGTCCTGAATCTGGTCACTCCCTAGCCAGTCCTGACTCAGCATATGTTATAGTGTTACCCGAACTGTGTCATGAGCAACAACTCCTTTCATTCTCCCAGATCCATAGGTGATCCTGAAGGTCTTATTGGTAGGCCGGAAGGTGGAAGACTGAAGATGTCTGAACCTAACGTGTGTAGCTGCAGACACAAGAGATGAGTGTCATCAGGTGCCAAGGATGGAAACAGGGTGGCAGGGCAAGTGAAGGATGGTCCGGGTATGAGGTATCTGTACTCACAACAGGCTGGACTGGTGCAAAAGTCGGATGGCACCCACAAGTCAGATGAGCCTGTGTCAAAGACAACCTGGAATTCCTGAGGGGGTGTTCCAATGGTGATTCTACCCACATAGACCAACTACAGAGAGAAGGAGGGAGTGGATTAGTACAGAACTGGCTACCTTCTATTCCCAAGCTGCTGACTCCCTCTGGGTGTCACATATCTCTTGAGATCACTTTCTAACCACTGTGCACCTCACAGACTTTGGTCACAGAGGTATCTGCACTTGATATATTTTTCCTGTGCTACATTGTATGCAGGATATTGACTCTATGACCAGGCGTTGAAGTGGTTCCTCCTGCATGGAAAGCCCAGAGGCATAACCACTGGGCCTCCAGGACCGCTGGACACCCAGGGAAGTCCTGGTGCCTTCGTTTGAGAAGCTCTGTAGTCTCTTCAAACCCAGCCTTAGCACTCACGTCTCCAGGAGGTCCTTCTTGATCAACCCCAGCCACTCCCTCCAAACTCAGACCGCAATCAATCAACACCACACAGGTGATCCTTTCATTTGACATGTATTTACCCTTTGCCTATCTCTCAGGCTGGCATGGGCATTCTTGAAGACAAAATAAGCCCTTTGTCTAATCTAAAAACAGTAACCACACTGATTCTTATGGCCATACATGGAATACAGGTTCAGTAACTTTTTAGTGCTGTCGTTCTTGCATCTATGGAAACTGAATTCCTCTGCCTGGGGATTCACAATTGCTCTGCAGTTGGTACTACCTTTTGATCACTGATGGCTCACTCTTCATCTGTAACTGAGTGGCTCACTTAGTTCAGAAGGAACAATCACCCTCAAACAAATGACACATCTTTGACACAGAAATGGATATTTACCTGCCACCTGGTAATTGCCAGGCCCAGTCACCAAGACCAACAGTTGAGTATGAGAGTGCCTTCTCCTCTGATTGGGGGTCCCTGTTTTCCAGTGTCTCTGCCTCCTGCAGGAACCCCATCCCCATCATCCCACCAGGTACCTCCAGATGAGCCCCAGTGCTAGGCTAGAGCACCAGGGGGCGCTGTGGAGCACCATCCTCCCAAAATACTCACATCCCTGATGTTTCTCAGTGGGTGAGTTAGATTTGAGCCACGAAAAGAAATCTGGGACAGTCTGTAAGCACGTTCCTTCAGGAAATTGTTCAGCATATTTTTTTCACTAAGGATTTTTCTCATGGTATTCACTCTCCTTAGAGGTATTCTTTCACCGAGCATTTGACAAAGAAAACAAAGAAGAAGTCACAATTAGCTGTCTGTGTTAAGATATAACTGTCATTGTAATGGCCCTCTGTATTTTTTAATCATTTTTATGAGACACATTATTATCAGAACTTTATGCATATACCATGGCAAAGATATAGATTGAATACAGGTTCTGTTCTGCAATCTTGGGTGAGCCATATGACCATGTGGTGTCTCAGTATCCCCTTCGGTAAAATGGTAGAATATAACAATACAAACCCTCCAAATAGGATATCTTGGGGATAAGTGAAGTGATGGATAGAAAGTGAAAGTGAAGTCACTTAGTGGTGTCTGACTCTTTGTGACCACATGGACTGTAGCCTACTAGGCTCCTCCATCCATGGGATTTTCCTGGGGAGAATACTGGAGAGGATTGCCATTTCCCTCTCCAGGGGATCTTCCAGTCTCAACAATGACAGCCATTAGTATTGCTGTTGCCATCCCACTCATTCCTTCTCAAAGAATCTCAAGGAAGGAGGTAGAAGGGGGGCTCATCCTCTTTTACAAGGGAGCAATTTGAAATGCAAGAGGTTTCTGAGTTGGCTGTGGTCACACTGCTTGTCAGATATAAAACAGTGTATCTTTCTCCAAGTTGACAGAGAAGAGAGAATTGAAAGAAGAGTCCAAGATATAGCAAACAAGTAAGGGAATTCAGAGGCTTGAGAAGGAAGGACAAGTCAAATGAAAAATTAAAAGCAAACAACACAAAGAGAAATACACTCCAAGCGACTTCCAAAGAGATGGAGAGATAAGTGACAGTGATACAGAGATGCAGACATAGGCATATACACACTGAAGTAGATAGGGACAATAGAGGACATGTTGAATAAAATGTAGAAAGTGCTATTCCACAGGACCACATGGACATCTGCATAGACTGTACACTGAACAGTTACAAGGAGTTGCATTTTCAATAGGTCATGACATGACTGGACCCCAAGATTTGTGCAACCCAACCAAGACCTTAGGATCCACAGTTCCTATAGCAAGTTGCTTATCAATAAGTAAGATTTGAGCTATAAGACTCTTAGGGAAATATTCCATTCCCTTCTAAACCTGATGGGTGGAAGAATAATCAGATGAAACGGAAAATCCGAGAAAGGAATATGATGCAAATTACAGTCCCATACTTACTTGACTATGCACTCTGAGAAGGCCACCAGCCCGAGGACCACAAGCCACTTCATGCTTCTTTCCTGGCTCCAGGTACTCAGGGAAGGTTGGGTTCTTAGCATATAGTGGTGACCAGGAACCCCTAGTTATATATGCTCTGACCTACCCGAGTTTTCCCCTTTAGGCCACTAAAAGATCTGAAAAAAACAAAAAGCTCTTGATTAAATCTTTACCTTCATCACTGTCCTTGGTCAGTGGCCTTTGAAGCTTCTCAGAATACAGAGAATTGAACTGTAATCTCTTCCTTGAAGCTTGGTTGGAAAATCAAACTGATCTGCATGGGCATCTAAGAAGACAGAGAACCTTGCCTACATGGAGAAAAAACTGCTAAGAACACCATGAAAATGGATACTAAGAGCCATGCTCGACATTCGTGGTTTCATGTCATCTTCCTAGCCACTTCATGAGATATGCAATGCTGTCTTCATTGGAGAGGAGATTACTAGGAGGATAAGTTGTCAAATGGCAAAGTGAAGTCTTCAGGGACATCCCAGGGACATACAACTGGCTTTAGGTAGTGGGTCTATTGACAGACATCAAGTTCACCTCTGATGCCAGTCTGCATCAAAGATTTAGGGCAGAGCAATACTTCAACTGCATGGTTTCAGTACTGGAAGAAATGTCATATGCATCCACAAGATATTTTATATCATCCAACAACTGTACAAGGAAAAACTGTGTGCTAGGTTCTGGGTTAAAGGCTTCAAAGTCAAAGTTGATCAAGACAAAGGTAGTCTTTATCTTAAGATATCTATAAGTCTAGTTCTCAAAAGCTCATGGCCCCAGGAGGCAGGAGATATGATACTAGGACTAGTGGCCATGTTGGAATCTGGGCAACACAGACTTTACCAGTGGGAGCAGCCTTTTCTCCACTTCACCCATGCTGGAAAGCAGGCAAGTTGGCCATGTTTTCAAGAGAATCAAAGTTTGGATTTTAAGTACAATCTAATGATTTTAATGTTAGCAACTTTTTTTTTTCCCAAAAAAAAAAAAAAAAAAAAAAAAGTGGGAACGAAATCTCCACAGTGATGTGCTGGAATCAGCCTTCAGTCTCTGCATTTTTTTGTTTCTGGCCTAGAGTTGAGAGTGCAGTAGGGACAGAGAGGAATTTAATTCATGTTGGTTGATTTAAAAAGAGACTGATTGGATCCCTGCTTCAGCACGGTGGCCGTGAGGCCTTGGTACGTCCCCTTCAGCCCTTGTTCCCGCATGATCTCCCTGACCCCGTGGAAGAATCCTCGGTATTTGGGGCTGGCAGAGGTCTGGTCATGGATAAATTTCACCTTGATGGTCTCCATGGGGCACACGACCACCATGGCCTCGGCCACTCCGGCGCCCAGGCCGCACAGCAGCCCGCGTGTGCTGTCCAGCCGTCCCTGGGTGTCCCGCATGTGGTTGCTGAGAAATTCAAACGTCCCGAACCCAGTCTCCTCTCAGTTTCTTCAGTTAAGTCAAAACAATGTGTTCCTCCTTCCCCATATATTTTTGCTTGTTAGTGTATTTCTTGAGCTGTTTTCATATTATTTCTTTCCTTTCTGTGAAATGTTTTTTTAAAAAAACTTGGGACCACCAAGTTGTAAAGATGTATGTTTTTACCTGACAGTTATACCACAGGTAGACTGTCCAGTTAAGTTGAGAAGAGTGAACCAATAGCTTGTATTTGTTTTTAAAATTAAATTAATCCTGGATAAGAGTTTTTTTTTTTTTTTTTAAGGAGTTAGTCCTTGACCACTAGTTTGATACCATCTCTATTTTGGGTGACCTGTTTCACCAGCAGGCCTGTTACTCTCCTTGACTAACTGTGTTAAGTGCTTATAATGGAATAAATTGCTTTTCTACATAAAAAAAAAAAGAGAGAGAGAGACTGAATGCACATTAAACATGCTGACTCATTGGAAAAGACCCTGATATTAGGAAAGATGGAAGGCAGGAGGAGAAGCAGAAGACAGAGGATGAGATACTTGGATAGCATCACCAAGTCAATGGACATGAGCTTGAGCAAGCTCTGGGAGTTGGTAATGGATAGGGAAGCCTGACGTGCTGCAGTCTATGGCATTGCAAAGAGATGGACACAACTGAAGGACTGAACTGAACTGAACAAACTGAGAACAAAGACTAGTAAATCTAATTGCATCAGGTTGTTGACTAGCTACCTATAACAACACATTACTTAAGTGACTTTAAAATTCAGACTTATGACTCTACATTTAGAGTGGAATATCTTCTAAGGAAAAACAAGAATACTGCCCATGAAAAAGAAAACCAAAAGAAAAAGGGGGGTGCGGTCCTAAGATGTTGGAGGAATAGGATGGGGAAACCACTTTCTCCCTCACAAATTCATCAAAAGAACATTTAAACGCTGAGTAAATTCCACAAAACAACTTCTGAATGCCGGCAGAGGACATCAGGCACCCAGAAAAGCAGCCCATTGTCTTCTAAAGGAGATATGAAAAAATATTTAAAAAATTTAAAAAGAGACAAAAGAGGTAGAGACAGAGCTCTGTACCTGGAAGGGAGTCTTAAAAAGGGAGAAGTTTCCAAACACCAGGAAACATTCTCACTGGCGAGTCTGTGGCAAGCCTTGGAAGCACAGAGGACAACATAACAGGGAGGGAAAATAAATAAATAATTAAAACCCACAGATTATGAGCCCAACGGTAACTCCCCCAGCAGAGAAGCAGCGCAGATGACTGCACCCACCACTAGCAAGCAGGATCAGGGCAGGGAGGTGCAAGCTGCATTGCTTAAGGTAAGGACCGGGCCTCAATGCCCCGAGGGCAATCTGAGTGAACTAACTTAGGCTAGCAAACCAGACTGTGGGATAGTTACCACACACAAAGCTCTAACCTAAGATCCTACCAGGCCCACACACAGAACAAAGGACTGAACAGAACTAGCCCGCTGCAGACCATCCCCCTCCAGTGACAGGCAGCCAGAGTTGGAAGGGGGCAATCGTAGCCCCAGAAAGGCATTATCTACCAAACTGCAAGCAGGCTTCTTTGCTAACTAAGACTTCTTAGGGTTCTGGATGGTTGACATCCACTTGAGAAGGTCCACCGGTTGTACACCCAAAAAAACCGAGTGGCAGGGACAGGGGAGGCGATAAGTTGCAGTGACTGCACTTGCCAAACACCTCATCACCTGAGCTGCTTGGACCTGGGACTGGCACAAAATGCAGGCCCAACCGAGTCTGTGCCTCTGAGGACTACCCGAGTTCCTGAACCTAAGTGGCTTAGACCTAGGAGGTGCATGCAGCCCAGGGCTGGCCTCAGATGGCAGAGCATCCTACAGCCTGAGCAGTGTGGGAAGGAAGGGCACACGCACCATGAGCGGGGGCAGGCCTAGTGTGGGTGAGGCACTGCAAGCACATGCCAGTGTTATTTGTTTGCAGCGTCCCTCCCTCCCCACAGCGCGACTGAACAAGTGAGCCTAAAAAAAGTGTCCACCACTGCCCGCCTTGTGTCAGGGCGGAAATCAGACATTGAAGAGACCAGCAAACAGAAGAAGCTATAACAGAAGGAATCACCTTGGAAGTGACAGGTGCAATAGATTAAAATCCTGTAGTTAGTACTGACTACATAGGAAGGGGGCTATAGATCTTGAGAAATATAAGCCGGACCAAGGAACTATCCGAAAATGAACTGACCCCACACTGTCCACAACACCACCAGAGAAAGTCCCAGATATATTTTTACTATTTTTATGACCATTCTTTTATTTTTTTTTATTTTAAGTCCTCTATTATTCCTTTAATTTTCATTTTTATAACCTACTATTACTTTGCAAAAAAAAAGACCCTATTTTTTAAAGCAAACTTCATATATATATACACATATATATAATTTTTGTGACTTTGTCTTGTTTTATTTTGTATTTTTCTTCTTATTATTTTCTTTAATACTGCATTTTTGAAAATCAAACCTCTATTCTAGATTTTTAATCTTTGCTTTTTGGTATTTGTTATCATTTTTGTACCTTTGAGAACCCAATCTTCAGTACCCATTTTACTTGGAAACTAGATTACTGGCTTGACTTCTCTCTCTCCCTTTGAACTCTCGTTTTTCTCCAGCAGGTCTCCTCTGTCTCCTTCCTCCACCTAGTCTTCTCTACACAACTCTGTGAATCACCAGTGTGTAACAGACGGTGGAGAACACTTAGGGAACTGATAACTAGCTGGATCTGTCTCTCTCCTTTTGATTTCCCCCCCTTTTAACCTCCTGGCCACTTCTGTCTCCTCCCTTTCTCTTCTCTTCTCTTCTCTGTATAACTCCGTGAACATCTCTGAGTTGTCCAGACTGTGGAGCGCACATAAGGAAGTGATTACTGGCTAGCTTGCTCTCTCCTCTTTTGATTCCACCTCATCTCATTCGGGTCACCTCTAAATCCCTCCTCCCTCTTCTCTTCTCCACATAATTCTGTGAACCTCTCTGGGTGTCCCTCACTGTGGAGAAACTTTTCAACTTTAACATAGATGTTTTATCAACGGTGCTGTATAGAAGGAGAAGTCTTGAGACTACTGTAAAATAAGACTGAAAACCAGAAGCAGGAGGCTTAAGTCCAAATCCTGAGAACACCAGAGAATTCCTGACTCTAGGGAACGCTAATTGACAGGAACTCATCAATCACCTCCATACCTACACTGGAACCAAGCACCAACCAAGGACCAACAAGTTCCAGAGCAAGACATACCACACAAATTCTCCAGCAACACAGGAACACAGCCCTGAGCTTCAATACACAGGCTGCCCAAAGTTAATCCAAAACCACTGACATCTCATAACTCATTACTGGACAGTTCATTGCACTCCAGAGAGAAGAAATCCAGCTCCACCCACCTGAACCCAAAACAAGCTTCCCTAACCAAAAAACGTTGACAAGCCACCTGTACAACCCCATCCACAGCAAGGAAATTCCACAATAAAGAGAACTCCACAAACTGCAAGAATACTGAAAGGCCACCCTAAACTCAGCAATATAAACAAGATGAAGAGACAGAGGAATACCCACCGGGTAAAGGAACAGGATAAATGTCCATCAAACCAAACAAAAGAAGAAGAGATGGGGAATCTACCTGTAAAGAATTCTGAATAATGATAGTGAAAATGATCCAAAATCTTGAAATCAAAATGGAATCACAGATAAATAACCTGGAGACAAGGACTGAGAAGATGCAAGAAAGGTTTAACAAAGAAATTTTTTTAAAGTCAATATATTTTTAAAAAAGAGTCGATATATAATGAATAATGCAATAAATGTGATCAAAAACACTTTGGAGGCTACAAATAGTAGAATAATGGAGGCAGAAGATATGATTAGTGAAGTAGAAGATAGAATGGTAGAAATAAGTGAATCAGGGAGGAAAAAAGAAAAACGAATTAAAAGAAATGAAGACAATCTCAGAGACCTCCAGGACAATAAACACTCCAACATTTAAACCATGGGAGTCCCAGAAGAAGAAGGTAATAAGAAAGACCATGAGAAAATACTTGAGGAGATAATAGTTGAAAACTTCCCTAAAATGGGGAAGGAAATAATCACCCAAGTCCAAGAAACCCAGAGTGTCCCAAACAGGATAAACCTAAGGTGAAACACCCCAAGACACATATTAATCAAATTAATAAATATCAAACACAAAGAACAAATATTAAAAGCAGCAAGGGAAAAACAACAAATAACACACAAGGGGATTCCCATAAGGATAACAGCTGATCTTTCAATAGAAAGTCCTCAAGCCAGGAGGGAATGGCAAGACATACTTAAAGTGATGAAAGAAAATAACCTACAGCCCAGAACTGTACCCAGCAAGGATCTCATTCAAATATGAAGGAGAAATCAAAAGCTTTACAGACAAGCAAAGGCTGAGAGAATTCAGAACCACCAAACCAGCTCTCCAACAAATGCTAAAGGATCTTCTCTAGACAGGAAACACCAAAAGGGTGTATAAACTCAAACCCAAAGCAATAAAGTAAATGGCAATGGGATCATACTTATAAATAATTACCTTAAATGTAAATGGGTTGAATGCCCCAACAAAAAGACAAAGACTGGCTGAATCGATATAAAAACAAGACCCCTATATATGTTGTCTAGAAGAGACCCAACTCAAAATAAGTGACACATTCAGACTGAAACTGAAGGGCTGGAAAAAGATAATTCTATGCAAATAGGAACCAAAAGAAAGCAAGAGTAGCAATCCTCATATCAGATAAAATAGACGTTAAAACAAAGACTGTGAAAAAAGCCAAAGAAGGACACTACATAATGATCAAAGGATCAACCCAAGAAGATATAGTAATTATAAATATATATGCACCCAACATAGGAGCACCACAATATGTAAGACAAATGCTAACAAGTATGAAAGGGGAAATTAACAATAATACAATAATAGTGGGAGATTTAATACCCCACTCATACCTATGGATAGATCAACTAAATAGAAAATTAACAAGGAAACACAAATTTTAAATGATACAATAGACCAGTTAGACCTAATTGATATCTATAGGACATTTCACCTCAAAACAATGAATTTCACCTTTTTCTCAAGCACACACGGAACCTTCCCTGGGATAGATCACATCCTGGGCCATAAATCTAGCCTTGGTAAATTCAAAAAAAATTGAAATCATTCCAAGCATCTTTTCTGACCACAATGCAGTAAGATTAGATCTCAATTACAGGAGAAAAAATATTAAAAATTCCAACATATGGAGGCTGAACAACACACTGCTGAATAACCAACAAATCACAGAAGATATAAAAAGAGAATATGCATAGAAACAAATGAAAACAAAACAACCCAAAACCTGTGGGACACTGTAATCAGTGCTAAGGGGAAAGTTCATAGCAATGCAGGCATACCTCAAGAAACAAGAAAAAAGTCAAATAAATAACCTACCTCTACACCTAAAGCAACTAGAAAATGAAGAAATTTAGAACCCCAGGGTAAGTAGAAGGAAAGAAATCTTAAAAATTAGGGCAGAAATAAATGCAAAAGAAACAAAAGAGACCATAGCAAAAATCAACAAAGCCAAGAGCTGGATCTTTGAAAGGATAAATAAAATTGACAAACCATTAGGCAGACTCATCAAGAAACAAAGGGAGAAAAATCAAATCAATAAAATTAGAAATGAAAATGGAGAAATCTCAACAGACAACACAGAAATTCAAAGGATCATAAGAGACTACTATCAGCAATTATATGCCAATAAAATGGACAACGTGGAAGAAATGGATAAATTCTTAGAAAAGTACAACTTTCCAAACTGAACCAGAAAGAAATAGAAAATCTTAACAGACCAATCACAGGCACAGAAATTGAAACTGTAATCAGAAATCTTCCAGAAAACAAAAGCCTATGTCCAGACGGCTTCACAGCTGAATTCTACCAAAAATTTAGAAAACAGCTAACACCTATAATACTCAAACTCTTGCAGAAAATTGCAGAGGGAGGTACACCTCCACTCTCATTCTATGAGGCCACCATCACCCTAATACCAAAGCCTGGCAAAGACGCCACAAAAAAAAAGAGAACTACAGGCCAATATCACTGATGAACATACATGCAAAAATCTTTAACAAAATTCTAGCAATCAGAATCCAACAACACATTAAAAAGATCATACACCATGACCAAGTGGGCTTTACTCTTGAGATGCAAGAATTCTTCAATATCCACAAATCAATCAATGTAAAACACCACATTAAAAAATTGAAAAATAAAAGTCATATGATTATCTCAATAGATGCAGAGAAAGACTTTGACAATATTCAACATTCATTTATGATATAAACTCTCCAGAAAACAGGAAGAGAAGGAACATACCTCAACATAATAAGAGCTATACATGACAAACCCACAGCAAACATTACCATCAATGGTGAAAAATTGAAAGCATTTCCCCTAAGGTCAGGAACAAGATAAGGGTGCCCACTTTCACCATTACTATTCAACATAGTTTTGGAAGTTTTGGCTACAGCAATCAGAGCATAAAAGGAAATAAAAGGAATCCAAATTGGAAAAGAAGAAGTATGGTGTTAGAAAGTGTTCTAGTTTTTGACCAGATTTCCCAGCACCACTTGTTAAAGAGATTGTCTTTAATCCATTGTATATTCTTGCCTCCTTTGTCAAAGATAAGGTGTCCATAGGTGTGTGGATTTATCTCTGGGCTTTCTATTTTGTTCCATTGATCAATATTTCTGTCTTTGTTCCAGTACCATACTGTCTTGATAACTGTGGCTTTGTAGTAGAGCCTGAAGTCAGGTAGGTTGATTCCTCCAGTTCCATTCTTCTTTCTCAAGATCGCTTTGGCTACTCGAGGTTTTTTGTATTTCCATACAAATTGTGAAATTATTTGTTCTAGCTCTGTGAAGAATACTGTTGGTAGCTCGATAGGGATTGCATTGAATCTATAAATTGCTTTGGGTAATATACTCATTTTCACTATATTGATTCTTCCAATTCATGAACATGGTATATTTCTCCATCTATTAGTGTCCTCTTTGATTTCTTTCACCGTGTTATATAGTTTTCTATATATAGGTCTTTAGGTTCTTTAGGTAGATATATTCCTAAGTATTTTATTCTTTCCGTTGCAATGGTGAATGGAATTGTTTCCTTAATTTCTCTTTCTGTTTTCTCATTATTAGTGTATAGGAATGCAAGGGATTTCTGTGTGTTGATTTTATATCCTGCAACTTTACTATAGTCATTGATTAGCTTTAGTAATTTTCTGGTGGAGTCTTTAGGGTTTTCTATGTAGAGGATCATGTCATCTGCAAATAGTGAGAGTTTTACTTCTTTTCCAATTTGGATTCCTTTTCTTTTTCTGCTCTGATTTCTATGGCCAAAACCTCCAAAACTATGTTGACTAGTAATGGTGAAAGTGGGCACCCTTGTCTTGTTCCTGACTTTAGAGGAAATGCTTTCAATTTTTCACCATCGAGGATAATGTTTGCTGTGGGTTTGTCATATATAGCTTACTGGAAATAGAACTGCCTTATGATCCAGCAATCCCACTGCTGGGCATACACACTGAGGAAACCAGAAGGGAAAGAGACACGTGTACCCCAATGTTCATCACAGCACTGTTTACCATAACCAGGACATGGAAGCAACCTAGATGTCCATCAGCAGATGAATGGATAAGAAAGCTGTGGTACATATACACAATGGAGTATTACTCAGCCATTAAAAAGAATACATTTGAATCAGTTCTAATGAGGTGGATGAAACTGGAGCCTATTATACAGAGTGAAGTAAGCCAGAAGGAAAAACACCAATACAGTATACTAATGCATATATTTGGAATTTAGAAAGATGGTAACAATAACCCGGTGTACGAGACAGCAAAAGAGACACTGGTGTATAAAACAGTCTTATGGACTCTGTGGGAGGGGAAGAGGGTGGGAAGATTTGGGAGAATGGCATTGAAACATGTAAAATATCATGTATGAAACGAGATGCCAGTCCAGGTTCGATGCACGATACTGGATGCTTGGGGCTAGTGCACTGGGACGACCCAGAGGGATGGTATGGGGAGGGAGGAGGGAGGAGGGTTCAGGATGGGGAACACATGTATACCTGTGGAGGATTCATTTTGATATGTGGCAAAACTAATACAATTATGTAAAGTTTAAAAATAAAATAAAGTTTAAAAAATAAATAAATAAAATAAAATAAAGAAGAAGTAAAACTCTCACCATTTTCAGATGACATGATCCTCTACAGAGAAAATCCTAAAGACTCCACCAGAAAATTACTAGAGCTAATCAATGAATATAGTAAAATTGCAGGATATAAAATCAACACACAGAAATCCCTTGCATTCCTATACACTAATAATGAGAAAATAGAAAGAGAAATCGAGGAAACAGTTCCATTCACCATTGGAATGAAAAGAATAAAATACTTAGGAGTATATCTACCTAAAGAAACTAAAGACATATATAGAAAACTATATAACACGGTGAAAGAAATCAAAGAGGACACTAATAGATGGAGAAATATACTGGGTTCATGGATCTGAAAAATCAATATCGTGAAAATGAATATACCACCCAAACCAATCTATAGATTCAGTGCAAGCCCTATCAAGCTACCAACGGTATTTATCACAGAGCTAGAACAAATAATTTCACAATTTGTATGCAAATACAAAAAACCTCGAATAGCCAAAGCGATCTTGAGAAAGAAGAATGGAACTGGAAGGATCAACCTGCCTGACTACTGGCCCTACTTCAAAGCCACAGTCATCAAGACAGTATGGTACTGGCACAAAGACAGAAATATAGATCAATGAAACAAAATAGAAAGCCCAGAGATAAATCCACACACCTATGGACACCTTACCTTTGACAAAGGAGGCAAGAATATACAATGGATTAAAGACAATCTCTTTAACAAGTGGTGCTGGGAAAACTGGTCAACCACTTGTAAAAGAATTAAACTAGAACACTTTCTAACACCATACACAAAAACAAATTCAAAATGGATTAAAGATCTAAATGTAAGACCAGAAACTAGAAAACTCCTAGAGGAGAACATAGGCAAAACACTCTCAGACATAAATCACAGACAGATCATCTATGAACCACTTTCCAGTATACTGGAAATAAAAGCAAAAATAAACAAATGGGACCTAATTAAAATTAAAAGCTTCTGCACAACAAAGGAAACTATAAGCAAGGTGAAAAGACAGCCTTCGGAATGGGAGAAAATAATAGCAAATTAAGCAACTGACAAACAACTAATCTCAAAAATAAACAAGCAACACATGTGGCTCAATTCCAGAAAAATAAATGACCTAATCAAAAAATGGGCTAAAGAACTAAATAGACATTTCTCCAAAGAAGAATACAGATGGCTAAGAAACACATGAAAAAATGCTCAACATCACTCATTATCAGAGAAATGCAAATCAAAACCACAATGAGGTATCATTTCACGCCAGTCAGAATGGCTGTGATCCAAAAGTTTACAAGCAATAAATGCTACAGAGGGTGTGGAGAAAAGGGAATCTTCTTACACTGTTGGTGCGAATGCAAACTAGTACAGCCATTCTGGAGAAGAACGTGGAGATTCCTTTAAAAAACTGGAAATAGAATTGCCTTATGACCCTGCAATCCCAGTGCTGAGCATACACACCGAGGAAACCAGAATTGGAAGAGACATGTGTACCTCAATGTTCAATGCAGCACTGTATATAATAGCCAGGACATGGAAGCAACCTAGATGCCCATCAGCAGATGAATGGATAAGAAAGCTGTGGTACTTATACACAATGGAATATTACTAAGCCATTAAAAAGAATACATTTGTATCAGTTCTAATGAGGTGGATGAAACTGGAGCCTATTATACAGAGTGAAGTAAGCCAGAAAGAAAAACACCAATACAGTATACTAATGCATATTATGGAATTTAGAAAGATGCTAACGATAACCCTGTATGCAAGACAGCAAAAGAGACACAGATGTTTAGAACAATCTTTTGGACTCTGGGAGAGGGAGAAGGTGTGATGATTTGGGATAATGGCATTGAAACATGTATAATATCATATAAGTACTAATCGCCAGTCCAGGTTTGATGCAGGATACAGGATGCTTGGGGCTGGTGCACTGGGATGACCCAGAGGGATGGTACAGGGAGGGACGTGGGAGTGGGGATCAAGATGGAGAACACGTGTACACCCGTGGTGGATTCATGTTGATGTATGGCAAAACCAATACAATATTGTAAAATAAATAGCCTCCAATTAAAATAAATAAATTTAAATTACTAAAAAGAAAATAAGGAAAGAAATCTGAAACTATATTCAACAACTTCAGTTCAGTTCAGTTGATCAGTCGTGTCCAGTTCTTTATGAGCCCATGAACAGCAGCACACAAGCCCTCCTTGTCCATCACCAACTCCCAAAGTCCACACATACTCAGGTCCATTGAGTTGGTGATGCCATCCGTCCATCTCATCCTGTCATCCCATTCTCCTCCTGCCCTCCATCTTTCCCAACATCAGGGTCTTTTGAAATGAGTCAGCTCTTTGCAACAGTTGGCCAAAGCATTGGAGTTTCAGCTTCAGCATCAGTGCTTTCAGTGAACATTCAGGAATGATTTCCTTTAGGATGGACTGGTTGGGTCTCATGTAGTCCAAAGGACACTCAAGAGTCTTCTCCAACACCACAGTTCAAAAGCACCAATTCTTTGGGGCTCAGCTTTCTTTATAGTCCAACTCTCACATCCATCCATGACCACTGGAAAAACCATAGCCTTGACTACATGGACGTTTTTGACATAGTAATGTCTCTGCTTTTCAATAAGCTGTCTAGATTGGTGTCAACTTTTCTTTCAAGACATAAGCGTCTTTTAATTTCATGGCTGCAATCACCATCTGCAGTGATTTTGAAGCCCAGAAATATTAAATCAACCACTGTCTTCACTGTTTACCCATCTATTGGCCATGAAGTGATGGGATGGGATGCCATGATCTTAGTTTTCTAAATGTTGAGCTTTAAGCCAACTTTTCACTCTCCTCTTTCACCATCATCAAGAGGTTCTTTATTCTTCTTCACTTTATGCAATAGGGTGGTGTCATCTGCATATCTGAGGCTATGGATATTTCTCCCAGCAATCTAGATTCCAGCCTGTGCTTCCTCCAGTCCAGTGTTTTCATGATGAACTCTGCATATAAGTTAAATAAGCAGGGTGAAATTATACAGCCTTGACATACTCCTTTCCTATTTGGAACCAGTCTGTTGTTCCATGTCCAGTTCTAACCGTTGATTCCTGACCTGCTTACAGGTTTCTCAAGAGGCAAGTCAGGTGGTCTAGTATTCCCATCTCTTTAAGAAATTTACACATTTTATTGTGATCCACACAGTCAAAGGCTTTGGCATAGTCACTAAAGCAGAACTAGGTGTTTTCTTGGAATTTCTTGCTTTTTTGATAATCCACCAGATGTTGGCAATAAGATCTCTGGTTCCTCTCCCTTTTCTAAAACCAGCTTGATCATCTGGAAGTTCATGGTTCACTTACTGCTGAAGCCTGGCTTGGAGAATTTTAAGCATTACTTTACTAGCGTGTGAGATAAGTGCAATTGTGCTGTAGATAGCGCATTATTTGGAACTGCCTTTCTTTGGGATTGGAATGAAAACTGACCTTTTCCAGTTCTGTGGCCACTGCTGAGTTTCCAAATTTGCTGGCATATTGAGTACAGCACTTTCACAGCATCATCTTTCAGGATTTGAAATAGCTCAACTGGAATTCCATCAACCTCCACTAGCTTTGTTCATAGTGATGCTTCCTAAGGCCCATTTAACTTCACATTCCAGGATGTCTGGCTCTAGGTGAGTGATCACACCATCATGCTTATCTGGGCCATGAAGGTTTTTTTGTACAGTTCTTCTGTGGATTCTTGCCACCTCTTCTTAGTATCTTCTGCTTCTGTTACGTCCATACCATTTCTGTCCTTTATTGAGCTCATCTTTGCATGGAATATTCCCTTGGTATCTCTAATTTTCTTGAAGAGATCTCTAGTCTTTCCCATTCTATTGTTTTCCTCTATTTCTTTGCATTGATCACTGAGAAAGGCTTTCTTATCTCTCCTTGCTATTCATTGGAACTCTGCATTCAAATGGGTATATCTTTGCTTTTGTCCTTTGCTTTTTGCTTCCTTTCTTTTCACAGCTACCTGTAAGGCCTCCTTAGACAGCCATTTTGCTTTTTTGCATTTCTTTTTCTTGGGGATGGTCTTGATTCCTGTCTCCAGTACAATGTCATGAACCTCCGTCCATAGTTCATCAGGCACTCTGTCTATTAGATCTAGTCCCTTAAATCTATTTCTCACTTCCACTGTATAATCATAAGGGATTTGATTTAGGTCATACCTGAATGGTCTAATGGTTTTCCCCACTTTCTTCAATTTCAGTCTGAATTTGGCATTAAGGAGTTCATGATCTGAGCCACAGTCAGCTCCTGGTCTTGTTTTTGCTGACTGTATAGAGCTTCTCCATCTTTGGCTGCAAAGAATATAATCAATCTTATTTTGGTGTTGACCATCTGGTGATGTCCATGTATAGAGTCTTCTCTTGTGTTGTTGGAAGAGGGTGTTTGCTATGACCAGTGTGTTCGCTTGGCACAACTCTATTAGCCTTCGCCCAGCTTCATTCTGTTCTCCAAGGCCAAATTTGTGTGTTACTCCTGGTGATTCTTGACTTCCACTTTTGCATTCTAGTCGCCTATAATGAAAATGATATCTTTTTTGGGTGTTTTCTAAAAGCTCTTGTAGGTCTTCATAGAACTGTTCAACTTCAGCTTCTTCAGTATTATTGATCGTGGCATAGGCTTGGATTACCGTGATATTGAAAGGTTTGCCTTGGAAACAGAGATCATACTGTCATTTTTGAGATTGCATCCAAGTACTGCATTTCAGTATCTTTTGTTGACTATGATGTCTACTCCATTTCTTCTAAGGGATTCCTGCCCACAGAAGTAAATATTATGGTCATCTGAGTTAAACTCACCCATTCCTGTCCATCTTAGTTTGCTGATTCCTAGAATGTCTATATTCACTCTTGTCATCTCCTGTTTGACCACTTCCAATTTGCCTTGATTCATGGACATAACAATCCAGGTTCCTATGCAATATTGCTCTTTACAGCATCGAATCTTGCTTCTATCATGAGTCCCACCCACAACTGGATGTTGTCTTTGCTTTGGCTCCATCCCTTCATTCTTTCTGAAGTTGTTTCTCCACTGATCTCCAGTAGCATATTGAAAGGTTGTTGTTGAATCACGTGAATACACCGGTATTCTTGGCCCCCGGAGGAGAAGAATTCAACCCGGGGCCAGAGACGAGGCTTGATCGCTCAGAGATTTTGTGTAATAAAGTTTTATTAAAGTATAAAGGAGATAGAGAAAGCTTCTGACATAGGCATCAGAAGGGGGCAGAAAGAGTACCCGCTTGCTAGTGTTAACAATGAAGTTATATAATCCAAAGAATGTCTGGAGGTTGTAAAGACCTCATTAGACCTACCCCCATAATTTACATTTTAAGACAATAGAAGGTTTAATCCAAAGACTGTCCTTAGGCAGGATACATTATTGTTATATAATCCTAAGGAATGTGGAGAAAGAAAAAGTTTGTCCTTTCTTCCTCCTTGAGAATTCCAGACCCCTCTCTCCTCGGGGACCCCTAGACTCCCTATCAACCTGCCTGGGAACTGACTCTGTCAATATTGGGTGCCTACCGACCTGGGGAGTTCATCTTTCAGTGTCCTATCATTTTGCCTTATCATACTGTTCATGAGGTTCTCAAGGCAGAACACTGAACTGGTTTGTCATTCCCTTCTCCAGTGGACCACATTCTGTCAGATCTCTCCACCATGAGCCATCCGTCTTGGGTGGGCCTACGTGGCATGGCTTAGTTCCATTGAATTAGACAAGGCTGTGGTCCGTGTGACAGATTGGCTAATTGTCAGTGATTGTGGTTTCAGTCTGTCTGCCCTCTGATGCCCTCTCTACCCTCTTACTTGGGTTTCTCTTACCTTGGAGTGGGGGGTCTCTTCACAGCTGCTTCTGCAAAGTGCAGCCGCTGCTCCTTACCTTGGAAGTAGGATAGCTCCTCTCGGCTGCCACTCCTGATGTGGATGTGGGGTAGTTCCTTTCCACCGTGCATTTGAGCTCCAGTTGCAGCTGCCATGCATCTGCACCACCATCGCAGCTGTGGTGAGCAATAATTCAACAACTTATTGTTCCTCTTATTGTTTCTGTTATTGCGACAGAATCGTATGTATGTTAACAGATAAAAGCAAGACAATAATTGAAACTAATGTTTTGAAGTAAGACTTTCAGTGCCTAGAAAAAGAGGCTCACACATAATATATAGAAGTTTAATTCAAACCCTGCTGCCTTACATCTTGAACTGAAAGCATGTTTGTACCAACTAATTATATTCCTTTTTATTTTAATTTTTAAGGAAAATGTGTACTTCCTCCTCTGACCACTGTAAAGCCTAGAAGTAGTGACAACTTGAAAACAGTGACTATTCTGAGGTCTAACATCTAGCTTCCAAATACATTTCTCATCAGACGATCTTAAAGAGATGGCTAATTTCAGGACTGGGTAAAGAAACGCTCAAAATAATCTGGGAATCTTGAAGGACCAGAAAGCTGAGGGACTTCAAAGAACAATGGGGACTGGAAAGAAAGTTTAGGAGTCCAAATGAAAAGGCCAAACATCTGCCAGTTTGTTGGGCAGAATTATGTTTCTGCTTCTCAACACACTGTTTAGGTTTGTCATAGCTTTCCTGCCAAGAAGCTGATGTTTTCTGATTTCATGGCTGCAGGCACCATCCACAGTGCTTTCAGAAGCTAAGATGAAGAAATCTGTCACTGCTTCCACCTTTTCTCCTTCTATTTGCCATGAAGGATGGGGCTGGATCCCATGATCTTAGGTTTTTTTTTTTGTTTTTTGTTTTTTGTTCTTAATATTGAATTTTAAGCTGGCTGAATGTGTCCAAATGTTAATAGGCAACATCTAACTTGTCACTGTGATAGACTACTAGGGCACCAATTCACCATTCTGAGCATTGAGAAAGAAAAATCATCAATATTTATGCTATTTTTGTTTCTATTAAGCATAGGTCATGTAACTACAAACAGTTCCAGGAAAACAAGCTAGACTGTCCCTTCTGGGAATGATGAGAGAGTGATGGGGAGCAGCTATAATAGAAATGAAGCCTCACTCACTGGCCTGCAGCTCACCTCCTGCTGTGGAGGCCTGGTTCCTAATAGACCAAGGACTGGTAATGGTCCTGACCCACTGTGCTGGTATTGTGGACTCCTGCTCTAAACCTAATAGTGGGACATTCTGTAGGACAAACCACCCTGCTTCCTCCCTGTTTCTGAACAAACAAATGGCATTAAAATTGGGAGAGGAACAGTTATTTAGTCCTAAAGGGAACAACCAAGTGCAACATATGAATACGTTCTTCAATAACTGTGAAAAGACATCAGTTTTTCGTGAATCAGGGAAATTTGCACATGGACTGGATATTAAATGTTCCTTTTATTGGGAACAAAAGAGCAATTGTTTCATATACTATTATTCTACCACAAATACTCATTATGTACATTTGGTGAAATGGTCATCTTGTCCCTAAAATACTTCAGGAAAAATGAATAAGGAGTAAAAGAGAGAATGAAATGACAGTCTGTCTTGATTTAAAACAGAATAACATAGCTGCTATGGATTGAATTATGTCCACCCTTGACTCCCAATGTGATGGTATTAGGAAGTAGGACTTTTGGGAGGTATTCTGGTGGAGATGGGGTTTTGATGGTGGTCCCTCATGATGGGATTAACCTGTCCCTCTTTTTCTCTCTCATTCTCCCTCTTCTTGTTCCCTTCAACCACCACATGTGAGAACATAGCAAGATAAAGACTGATGCAAGTCAAGAATATCTTCCTGTGAACTCAATTGGTCACCACCTTGATGTTGCATAGTCTCCAGTCTAGGACAACTTGTGGGACTAAGAGGTTAGTTTTGTAGTTACTGATGCCAAATGATGAAATGTAGGGTGCATGACACTCTTCTTTCTTATATTTGTTATGTTTGAAATTGTTTTGCAGTAAGAAGTTTATAGAAAGTCCATTTTGAAGTTTCTGTCTTAGTGACACCCTGAGGAGCCCAAGATAACAGATTCAAGCAGGTTCCCAATGAATGAGTGGTTGCAAGACCATATGCTCCTTACTCCACCTCATCTCTTATCATCTGAAAACTCTTCCCCACATCTGACCCTTGACTGCCCCCCTCTCCCATCTGCATCTCTATTCCTCTGCTAAGCTGAGTCATCTAGTGGAGATATTGATGATTCAGGACAGGGTCTGGAAGCAGAAGGAATGCATACATTTTTAGAAATAATGAACTGGAAAGACCCATCTTCGCTTTCCCTTCTTTAGTGTCATTTGCAGGTGAGGGATTGGGCTTGTTAGGGTGGAAGGCACAAGTGGGACTGCATAGATATCTGGAAGTGAAGTGAGCATGAATTCAGAGTGCAGTAACCAGGAGGTGGGCAGCTTGCACAGGACCCAGGAGGGAAGGAAGAAGCACTGGGAAAAGAATAGTACCTCCCTGAGGGCCAGACTTTCTTGAGGCTTCCAGTTAAACTTGCAGGTCACATCCTTCCTGCTGGAATTCCTGCTCCAGATGTGGAGGGGAGAGAGCTATACTCACTGATAATGAGTCACAGGGAGAGGGACAGCCTGCCCCAGAGGCCCTCCACTCTAACTGTGGGTATCATCCCAAACCAGAGAGCAAATGGCAGGTCATCTAAAAGATGACCTACTTTAAAAGGTATTTAAAATACTACAAAATTTGTCTAAGAATTCTGGCATATCTAGTTCCCTGAGTTTTGTTTGTTTGTTTGTTTGTTTGTTTTTGGAGATGATTCATCAGCCTAATTTGGGTTTCTGCTGAGGAATCTACAAGCTTCCCCAGTGGTAACTTCTGATTTATAACTACCTGATCTCATCCCACAGAATGCAAATAATAGTAAGGTACAGTGGGCAAGGCCTTTAAGGTCCTCGGTGTCACAGCAGTTGTGTGCCAAGTGGTCTACTACTCCCAGTCCTGAGCCCAGGACCCATGAACAACACCAGACAGTTACAGCCCCCTGCCCACCAGAGGCAACCTCAGCATCCTCAGCAACATGTATCTCTGAGCCCCTTGTCCACTGATTGGCACTGAGCTTCAGCCTGGAACAAGTATTGTGGAGCAAATCCAGTCTCCTTCATCCAAGAGATGGGAAAATGAACCCTGGTGTGTATGACACACCTTAGCTGAAGGTAAGTTAGTGAAGACTTGGGACCCAGAAACTCTGGTTCCCAGGCTAGGAGACTTCCAGTAAGGGAAAGATGAGAGAAAGCCCAATTGCATCCACTCCTGGATAGCTCTCAGATGTCTGCAAGCACCAAAGTGGAAGTTTCTTTCTGGTTGCCCCTCAAGTCTGCTTCTGATTTTATCAGCAGACCTGCCGGCATGTAGCAGCATTTGAATGCATGAAAGCAGTGTTCAGTGCTGTTTCTTCTGGGTTCCAGGCACAGTGGCAGAGCACTACCCTTGGAGGCAGTCTTGAAGGTGGTGACTGACTCACTCCCAACTCAATCCCCAGAGCTCCCAATCCTCATTCACACAAGACAGACCCTTGGCTGACTGGGTAGCATCAACCTGCATTCACAGCAAGAAGCATTCTCTTCTCATCCTTCTGGCAACTTAGATATGTGCCTTATGTTTCCTCAGGGAACCACTGGCTGAGCGAGCTCGGGGTCTGAGACTAGCCTGGATGAAACCAATGTGTTCCCTCTTTGATGCTCCAAATAGACCTTGGAGACTGAAAGGCATTGAGAGAATTACAATCACCCTTATATTTTGTAGGGACTTTGCTTTATGAATCTGGTTGGAGAAAAAGGACAGAAACACAGGACACGGCTGGACATCTCTGGGTCCCAGCTGACTGTGTGTTGAGTTCCAGCCACCAGGCTTCACAGTCAGGTGCTGATGTTATTCACAAGCCACCTTTGAAGAAGGAATAGAGAAAAGAGTTTTTGGTCAGAGAGCAGTGTGATCAAAGGGCCAGGGAATCACCTGGGGCAAGATGAAACAGCAGCCATTATTTGTTTCTTTGCTCTATTGGTTCCTTGGCGTTTCTACTGCTGAGAACAAGTACATGGAGATAGTCAGAGGCATTGGTGTGCCCCTGGCACCTGATGCTCCTGGTGATAACCAGATTGTCCAAAACATATTCAGCCTCATGATAGCCCCAGGTTCTCCCTTCTTGGGAAGGCTGACATGCCTCATTTCTGCTAACTCACAACTGAAGCATGGGATGAGTTCATGCTGGTTGACGTGTAGGCCAAGTTCCAAGCATGCAAGGAAGATTGGCAGTGGAAGGGTAGCCATTTATTAAACTTGGTTACCTTGGTCCTTAGCAGGGGCTACTTCCCACACCTAGAATATTTTTCTCCCAGCTTTTTATATGGCTGGGTCCTTCTCAACATTTAGCATCAACTCAATTGAGTCTCTCTCAGGCTTGCTTCCCCTGGCCACTGCACTCTCACAAGCAGAGACCTTCATCTAAAAAGTGCCTAGACCCTTCCTTCTGTCAAAACAATAAATATAGTTAACAAAGTGGAAAGGTGGGAGAGAGATAAATTGAGAGTTTGAGATTAATGTATGTATACTGCTTTATTTAATAGATAATCAACAATGACCCACAGTACAGCACAGGAATTCTGCTCAATAGTCTGTAATATCCTGCATGGGAAAAGAATCTAAGAAAGAATGGATACATGTGTATGTATAATGGAATTAATTTCCCATACAACTAATATTAATACAATGCTATAAATCAACTACACTCCTATATAAATTAAAACCTGAAATTGTTTTTAAAAATGCATTCATGTAGAGACCCATGGAGTTCTTTAGACGTGCAGGATTTCATATATGATGCTGGAGATGGCAGAATGGGTACAGAAATCTAGACATTATCTGAGGTTGTATTTTCCTGAGCTTTGGTGTCTTTTGCTTCTAGTGTCACCTTTGATTTGTAGTTGGAGGATCTACTACAAGGGCTTGGAGACAGCAGCTGGGTGTTAGTTGAAGGATGAGAGGGATGCGCTAGTGGGAGAGTGAAATCCCAGCTTCCTAGCTTTGGGTTGAGGAATGTTTGAGGCACAACTTATATCCCAAGCTCCCTGTGAAAACAGACTGTGGCTTCCCTCTCCACGACTTGCATGATATCAGACCCAAACTGGTTTCATCATTTTGCATGTCCTCCTTCCCCTGACCCCTCACTGGTTTCTCTGGGAGAATTTTTTTTTTTTTTTTTAATTTTGGCAGCACTAGGTCTTCATTCAGAGAAGGCAATGGCACCCTACAAATACTCTTGCCTGGAAAATCCCATGAACAGAGAAGCCTGGAAGGCTGCAGTCCATGGGGTCGCTGAGGGTCAGACATGACTGAGCGACTTCAATTTCACTTTTCACTTTCATGCATTGAGAAAGAAATGGCAACCCACTCCACTGTTCTTGCCTGGAAAATCCCAGGGATCCCAGAGACTGGCGGGCTGACATCTATGGAAACACAAAGAGTCGGACACGACTGAAGTGACTTAGCAGCAGCAGCAGGTCTTCATTGCTGTTCAGGACTTCTCTATTTTCAGGGAGCAGGGATTACTCTGTAATGGCAGTGCACTACCTTTTCAATCCTGTGCTTCTCTTAATGTTGATCACAGGCTCTAGGGCACTCAGGCTCAGTAGTTTTGGCCCACTGGCTTAGTTGCCCTGGGGCATTTGCAATCTTCCCAAACCAGGTCCAAACGCATATCTTAAGCACTGGATCAAAAGGGAAAACACTCTGGAAGAAATTTGAAATCCATAACTTTTACATGAAACTTGGCACCATGGCCTATTTATGAGGAGACTGAGAGAGGATTGTCCCTGCTTCAAGCAAATTCCTGAGATCAGGACTGATTGAGGTCCCCCTCCCAAGTGTTTCTACAGGATCTTGAAGCTGTCCTGCCATATGGCTTTGTTCTTGCTTCAGATTCTGAATCCCACACAAGACCACACCTTCCAGAGGGCGGGGCTGTCACTTGACCCACTTCTAAGTATACGTCACTAGATATTGTCTCATCCAGACCTGAATGTCAAGACAAGGCTAACACAAAGATCAATTATTCTATTATGAGTGTTAGGTTACAAGTTCAACGACTGTAATCAAATCCTAAATAACATTATTTTAAATACAATACAATTTCAATTCTCTGTCATATAATGTTAGTGCGGGTCTCTCCACAGAAATGGGGACCCACTTCTTTCTTGTCACATCTTCCACCTGTGCTACTTACCTCTGGTCTAACATGGCTGCTCCAGCTCCTGTCATTACATCTGCATTCCAGCTAGTGGGACAGAAAATAATACTTCCATTTGGAAGTGACATATCACCTCTACTCAAATTCCACTGGCCAAAGTATCTTCCATGGTCATGGCAAACCTGGGGGTGGTGGGCACCCAGAAGAGCAGGGGAATGTGATCATACTTCAGAACATTCATGATGGGTTAAAAAGGCCACCACCCTTCATTCATATCCCTGTATTCATTCTTCTTTGGTTCTCACCACACAGCTCTCTGTCTGTTTTGGCCTGCAAATATGGATATGGATGAGGTGATAAGAGAGGACATGGCCCAGGCTGTACAAATATGGAGAGAACAAGAATGGAAAGAAGATACAAAAGTATAAAGTTCAAAATCCAAAGAAAAACATGTTTATAATCATAATTTTGCATTTATACAATTTAGGTATAATGGTTGATGAATAAATTTATAAAATAAAAATTTAGAGAAATGTAAAATATAAATATGTTCACTAAACCCAACAAAATAATAAGGCTATATCATATTAATCACATAGTAGTATCAGGATTAAGTGTGGATGCACATTGCAAAAAACTAAAACAACTATAACTTTAGCAAGATAAACTTGATTTTTCTCTCCCACTGAAACAAAGCTGGAGGTGTTCCAGCCAGAGATTGGGTGCTATCCATCTCCAAGGTTACATGTTTGTCCAATACAACTTCAGGAGTTCCAGCCATCACAACTAAAATCCAGACAACAGTTAGGAAGAAAGTAGGGAAGGTAAGAGTCCCATTTCTCAGCTAAATCAGCTCCTTGAAAGCAGTCTTCCAAGAAATCCCTCTTACAGATCTGCTTGCATCTCTAAGTCACCTGTCATGACTAAGAGAACGTGTGGGCAAGAAATGCAGTCCTGTAGCTACTGGACTTACGGCTATATAACAAACTATTTTCAGTTTTGAAAGAGAAGCAGAAAATAGATCATTTTGTAGGTAGCCTGCAGCACCTGCCTTAAAGAACAACAACAACAACAACAAAAAGAATGGAGTAGGCTGAACGTCTGGCTACAGTGTGGGAGCCAGGAGAAAGGAGCAGCAATGAGAAAGGGCTAGTTGAATCTGAACTGTGCTCCAGAAAATAGAAGCAGACTGGTCAGTAGAGATCTTCTAAAGACTGAAATGAGGATTAAACATACCACATGACACAATTTGTTTTGCAAACTGCTTTTCCAACCCAGGTCCCAAATCTCTCTCAATTCTTCAGCTTCTAAATACCTGTCTTTGTTACCTCACATTCTGACCTACCTGTCTCACCTTCCTTATTTCTGTTCACATCACTTCTCCATCTAATCCACCAGCATTACAAGATCCAGTATTGAGAACGTAGCAACACTTTCTAGAAGTGGGTAGAAACACAATGACTATTTCTACTTTAGTATTTGTTTGTCCTGATCAAGGTCTTTTGAAAATACTAAAATCACTAGAATTATGGAGATCTCAAGTTTCCTCTAAAATCCCAACCAAGAATGTGACTTCCTTGGACCTGGAGGGGATGCGTTCACGTTTGGATCCACAGGTCTTAGCACAACAGTAAGTCTCCTGTATATGAACAAGTTACTTTTGAAAAGGGTGTTCAAAATCCCAATTGAGGTAGGACAAGAGCCGTGGTGGTTGAAAAGAGCCAAGAGTGTGAAATAGGAGGAAACAAGTTTTCACTGGTTTATGTGAAAGACTCGGCAAATATCATCCGGCTTTGTGTGTAGTGATTGAGCTGTGGTTTAGAGGAGCATTCCCTGTTGCCCAGGATGAGCAAGAGAGGAGAAGAAAGAGGAGATTGAACTGTGAAAATCAAACATATATGTCTAGTGTTGCCTGCGTATTTCAAGTATGTCTAGTATTGAAGAGATGTAAGTCCTGTCAATTTATCTGCTCCCTCCTGAAAAGAATTAGAGTTCTAAAAGAGGAAAGGTCTGCACTATGCTAGCACGTTATTCTTCCTCTGCCCAGTGACCATTGATTTCTAATGCCATTTCTTTATAAACAGAGGATGTACTTTGTATGATTAGAGTCTTCTAATTTACTGTTCCGTATAATCTTCTGATGCTGTTCTTTCCCCAAGCACATGGGGCCCTGGGACCTGGCAGGCTCTGTTTTGGCTGCACAGTGCAGTGTATGGGGATCTGCTGTCGTCTGGGCCCTGGGTTATATCTTCAGTCTGGGTTCACATCTGAGGGGTTAACTCTGAAGGTGAGTGAAGTTGCTCAGTCGTGTCCGACTCTTTGGGACTCCGTGAACTGTAGCCCACCAGGCTCCTCCATCCATGGGATTCTCCAGGCAAGAATACTGGAGTGGGTTGCCATTTCCTTCACCAAAGGGGTTAATTCTAGTTGGGTTTATTTCGATCATCTTGCTCTTTATCTTCAGTTTGTCCCATGTTCTTTCTTCCAATGTCTCTTTTTATCCCTGACTTCTTTGTGACTGAGTAGTTTTTATGATTCCCTTTTATATCCTCTGTCACTTTATTAAGTGTAACTGTTCTTAAATAGTTTTAAGATCCATAGTATTCATCTTTAACTTGCCAGTATGCCATTATTAATTATGATAATTATTAAATCATTTATTTATTTATCATTTCTTTGTCTGTACTGGGTCCTAGTGTGGCATGCAGAATCTTCCTTGTGGTAGGGACTCTCTATTTGAGGAGGGAAAGCTCAGTACTTGCAGCATGTAAACTCTATTTGAGACATGCAGGCTTAGTTGTCCAGTGGCATGTGGGATCTTAGTTCTCCGGCAAAGGACAAACCTTTGCCATTTGCAAATGCTTTGCATTGCAAAGCAGATCCTTAACCACTGGACCACCAAGGAAGTCCATATATTTACCTTTTAATACATATTACATGTTTATCATTTTGGGTACTATTCATTCCACCTATAGATCCAGATTTTCACTTCGTTTTAAATTCCTTCTGACTTGAAACCTTTTGTAAAAGGTCTGTTGGTTGTGATACAGTCTTGTAGTTGTTGTATGTCTAAGAAAATATTTTATCTTGTTTTTGATATGTATTTTTCTGGGGTATAAAATTCTGAGTCAATTATATTTCTCTCAGCATTTAAGATGTGGTGCCAGTATCCTCTGGCTATCATTGTTTCATTTGCCTAATCTGCTGTCATCCCCATTTTTTGTTGTACTGTGTCTGTTTCTCCTTCTTACATTTCTTTCACTGATTGTCTTAAACCATGAATTATGATATGCCATTGTATCGTTTTCATACTTCTTGTCCTTGAATTAATTGAGCTTCTGTGTTAATGGGTTTAAAGCTTTCATTATACCTGGGAATTTTTTAGCCAGTAATTATGAAGTTCTTTGCTCTATTCTCCTGCTGTTCACTTCCTGTGGGATTCCATTTACACATATTTTAGCACTCTTAAAATTAGTTCAGATCTCTCTGATGCACAATTAATTTTTCCCACAGCCTTTGCATTTCTATTTTACATATCTCTATTTAACATACTCAATATTTTTCAGCTTCATGAATATAAGGATTATTGATGTAGTAAGCATTTTAATGTCCTTCCCTGCTAATTATGTCACATATATTTTACTTGTATTTTTACTTGTTGATTTTTCCCTCGTTATGGATATTGTATTTCTTCTTTACACATCTGGAATTTTTTTTCCTTTTTAAATTTAATTATTTATCTTAATCAGAGTATAATTACTTACAATATTGAGATGAAACTAGAACAAATACTTTCACAAATTATACAGAAATTTTAAATTGGATTGTGGATGTGGTCACTTTAACTTTGGATGCTGGATATTTTTTAATTTTTATAAACTATTCCTTTCACTGTTTGCAAACACTGTTGATTTCTTGGAAACAATACATTTTTTGAAGGCTTGCTGTAAAGTTTTTTAAGCTGAGATGAAACCAGCCTTTAGACCAGGTTTACTATTCCCCACTAGGAAGGCAATATTGTCTTCAGGGCCCTATTGATCTCATGGGAAATAGGAGTAATTTCGAGGGCAGTCCTAAAATGGTGGAGGAATAGGAAAGGGAGACCACTTTCTCCCCAACAAATTCATCAAAAGAATATTTGAACTCTCAGTAAATGCCACAAAACAACTTCTGAATGCAGGCAGAGGACATCAGGCACCCAGAAAAGCAGCCCATTGTCTTCGAAAGGAGGTAGGAAAAAATGTAAAAGATAAAAAGAGAGACAAAAGAGGTAGGGATGAAGATCTGTCCCAGGAAGGGAGTCTTAAAAAAGAGAGAAGTTTCCACACACCAGGAAACACTCTCACTGGCAAGTCTGTGGCAAGCCTTGGAACCTCAGAGGGCAACATAACTAGGAGGAAAAATAAATAAATAATTTAAACCCACAGATTACATGCCCAATGGTAACTGCCAGTGGAGAAGCAGCACAGACATCTGCATCCACCACTAGCAAGTGGGGGCTGGGCAAGGAGGCACGGGCTGCATTGCTTAGAGTAAGGACTGGGCCTGAATGCCCCGAGGACAATCTGAGGGAACTAACTTGAAATAGCAAACCAGACCCTGGCATAGCTACCCCAGTGAAAAGCCATAAACTAAGACACCACCAGGCCTGCTCACAGAACAAAGGACTGAGTAGAGCTAGCTGGCTGTGGACCGGCCCATCCCCTGCCTGAGACAGGGAGGTGAGGGCAGCCAGAGCCGGAAGGGGGCAATTGCAGCCCCAGAGAGGCATCATCTACCAAACTGCAAGCAGAGTTCGTTGCTAATCAAGACTTCTTGGGATTCTGGACAGTCAACATCCACCTGAGAAGGTGTGTCGGTTGTACACCCAGAAAAATGAGCGGCAGGGATGGGAGAGGCAATAAGTTGCAGTGACTGCGCTCTCCAAACACCTGGTCAACTGAGCGGCTTGGACCTAGGAAGGGCACAAAACGCAGGCCCAACCAAGTCTGTGCCTTTGAGGAGTACCCAAGTGCCTGAACCTGAGCGGCTTAGACCTGGGAAGTGTATGCAACCCAGGGCTCACCTCATACAGTTCCTGGCAGAGCAACCTAGAGCCTGAGCAATGTAGACTGTGAAAGCACACACACCGTGAGCGGGGGCAAACCCAGTGTGGCTGAGACACTGGGAGCACTCCCCACACACCTCAGTGATATTTGTTTGCATCATTCCTCCCTCCCCACAGCACGACTGAACAAATGAGCCTAAAAAATTGTCCACCACCACCCCTTTGGGTTAGGGTGGAAATTAGACACTGAAGATACCAGTAAACAGAAGAAGCTAAAACAGAGGGAACCGCCCTGGAAGTGACAGGTGCAATAGATTAAAACCCTGCAGTTAGCACTGACTACATAGTGGGGAGATTATAGATCTGGAGAAGTATAAGCTGGACGAAGGAACTACCTGAAAGCGAACTGACCTCACACTGTTCACAAAAACACCAGAGAAAGTCCTAGATACATTTTTTTCCTATTTTCATTCTTTAAATTTAATTTTTAAAAATTTTTACGTCCTCTACCACTCCTTTAATTTTCATTTTTATAACCTACTATTAATTTGGAAAAAAGAAACCCTATTTCTTAAAGCAAAATTCATATATGTGTATATATATATATATATATATATAAAAATTTTTTGTGACTTTGTTTTTTTCCTTAAATATTGTATTTTTGAGAATCCAAACTCTACTCTAGATTTTCAAATTTTGCTCTTTGATATTTGTTATCAATGTTGTAGCTTTAAGAACCCTATCTTCAGTAACCATTTTTATTTGGGAGAGAGATCACTGGCCTGATTGCTCTCTTCCAATTTGGATCTCCTTTTTCTCCACCAGGTCACCTCTATCTCCTCCCTCCCCTTTTCTCCTCTCTACCCAACTCTGTGAATCTCTTTGTGTGCTCCTGACTGTGGAGAACACTTAGGGAACTGATTACTGACTGGATTTGTCTCTCTCCTTTTGATTCCACCCTTTAGCCCCCTGGCCACCTCTGTCTCCTCCCTCCCTCTTCTCTTCTCTGTGTAACTCTGTGAACATCTCTGAGGGATCCAGACTGTGGAGAGCACATCAGTTCAGTTCAGTACAGTCACTCAGACGTGTACGACTCTTTGTGACCCCATGAACTGCAGCACGCCAGGCTTCCCTGTCCATCACCAACTCCCGGAATTCACTCAAACCCATGTCCATCAAGTCAGTGATGCTATCCAGCCATCTCATCCTCTGTCGTCCCCTTCTCCTCCTGCCCCCAATCCCTCCCAGCATGAGAGTCTTTTTCAGTGAGTCAACTCTTTACAAGAGGTGGCCAAAGTACTGGAGTTTAAACTTTAGCATCATTCCTTCCAAAGAACACTCAGGACTGACCTCCTTTAAAATGGACTGGTTATATTTCCTTGTAGTCCAAGGGACTCTCAAGAGTCTTCTCCAACATCACTGTTCAAAAGCATCAATTCTTTGGTGCTCAGCTTTCTTCACAGTCCAACTCTAACATCCATACATGACCGCTGGAAAAACCATAGCCTTGACTAGATGGACTTTTGTTGGCCAAGTAATATCTCTGCTTTTCAATATGTTATCTATTTTGGTCATAACTTTCCTTTCAAAGAGTAAGCATCTTTTAATGTCATGGCTGCAGTCACCATCTACAGTGATTTTGGAGGCCGAATAAATAAAGTCTGACACTGTTTCTACTGTTTTGCCATCTATTTCCCATGAGGTTATGGGACCAGATCCATGATATTAGTTTTCTGAATGTTGAGCTTTAAGCCAACTTTTTCACTCTCCTCTATCATTTTCATCAAGAGGCTTTTTAGTTTCTCTTCACTTTCTGCCATAAGGGTGGTATCATCTGCATATCTGAGGTTATTGATATTTCTCCCAGCAATCTTGATTCCAACTTGTATTTCTTACAGCCCAGCATATCTCATGATGTACTCTGCATATAAGTGAAGTAAGAAGGGTGACAATGTACAGCCTTGGCATACTCCTTTTTTAGGGAAGTGATTACTGGCTAGCTTCTCTCTCACCTTTTGATTCCCCCTCTTCTTCTCCTGTTCAACTCTATCCCCACCCTCCCTCTTCTCTTCTCTGTGTAACTCTGTGAACATCTCTGAGGGATTCAGACTGTGGAGAGCACATAAGGAAGTGATTACTGGCTAGCTTGCTCTCTCCTCTTTTGATTCTCCCTCTTTTGCTCCTGGTCACCTCTGTCTCCCTCCTCCATCTTCTCTTCTCGATGTAACTCTGTGAACCTCTCCAGATGTCCCTCACTGTGCAGAAATTTTTCATCTTTAACCTAGATGTTTTATCATCAGTGCTCTATAGATGGAGAAGTCTTGAGGCTATGGTAAGAATAACACTGAAAATCAGAGGCAGGAGGCTTAAGTTCAAATCCTGAGAACACCAGAGAACTCCTGACTCCAGGGAACATTAATCAATAGGAGCTCATCAAACACCTCCATACCTACACTTAACTCAAGTACCACCCAAAGGCCAACAAGTTCCAAAGAAAGACATACCACACAAATTCTCCAACAACACAGGAACGTAGCCCTGAGCTTCAATATACAGGCTGCCCAAAGTCACTCCAAACCCATGGACATCTCATAACTCATTACTGGACACTTAATTGCACTTCAGAGAGAAGAAATCCAGCTCCACCCACCAAAACACCTACACAAGCTCCCCTAACCAGGAAACCTTGACAAGCCACCCATCCAACACCATCCACAGAGAGGAAACATCACAATAAAGAGAACTCCACAAACTGCCAGAATATGGAAAGGTAACCCCAAACACAGCAATATAAACAAGATGAAGAGGCAGAGAAATACACAGCAGGCAAAGGAACAGGATAAATGTCCACCAAACCAAACAAAAGAAGAAGAGATAGGGAAGCTACCTAATAAAGAATTCCGAATAATGATAGTGAAAATGATCTAAAATCTTGAAAACAAAAAGGAATTACAGATAAATAACCTGGAGACAAGGATTGAGAAGATGCAAGAAAGGTTTAACAAGGACCTAAAAGAAATAAAAAAAGAATCAAAATATAATGAATAATGCAATAAATGAGATAAAAAAATACGCTGGAGGGAACCAAGAATAGGACAACAGAGGCAGAAGATAGGATAAGTGAGGTAGATGATAGAATGGTAGAAATCAATGAAACAGAGAGGGAAAACAAACAAACAAAAAAAAGTATTAAAAGAAATGAGGACAATCTCAGAGGTCTGGGACAATGCTAAATGCCCCAACATTCAAATCATAGGAGTCCCAGAAGAAGAAGACAAAAAGAAAGACAATGAGAAAATACCTGAGATAATAGTTGAAAACTTCCCTAAATTGGGGAAGGAAATAATCACACAAGTCCAAGAAACCCAGAGAGTCCCAAATAGCATAAACCCAAGGGGAAACACCCAAAACACATATTAATCAAATTAGATCAAACACAAAGAACAAATACTAAAAGCAGCAAGGAATAAACAACAAATAGCACACAAGGGGATTCCCATAAGGATAACAGCTGATCTTTCAATAGAAACTCTTCAGGCCAGGAGGGAATGGCAAGGCATACTTAAAGTGATGAAAAAAAAAAAAAAAACTACAGCCCAGATTACTGTACCCAGCAAGGATCTCATTCAAATATGTAGGAGAAATCAAAAGGTTTACAGAAAAGCAAAAGCTGAGAGAATTCAGCACCACCAAACTAGATCTCCAACAAATACTAAAGGATATTCTCTAGAGAGAAAACAGAGAAAGAGTGTATAATCTCAAACCCAAGACAATAAAGTAAATGGCAACGAGATCATACTTATCAATAATGACCTTAAATGTATATGGTTTGAATGCCCCAAACAAAAGACAAAAACTGGCTGAATGGATACAAAAACAAGACTCCTATATAGTTGCCTACAAGAGACTGACCTTGAAAAAATGGACACATTCAGCCTGAAAGTAAACGGCTGGAAAAAGATATCTCACGCAAATAGAGACCAAAAGAAACCAGGAGTAGCAATACTCATATCAGATAAAATAGACTTTAAAACAAAGGCTGTGAATAGGGACAAAGAAGGGCACTACATAATGATCAAAATATCAATCCAAGAGGAAGATATGACAATTATAAATATAAATGCACCCAGCATGAGAGCACGGCAAAATGTAAGACAAATGCTAACAAGTATGAAAGGGGAAATTAACAATAACACAATAATAGTGGGAGACTTTAATACCCTATTCACACCTATGACTAGATCAACTAAACAGAAAATGAACAAGGAAACACAAACATTAAACAATACAATAGACCAGTTAGACCTAATTGATATCTATAGGACATTTCACCCCAAAACAATGAATTTCAACTTTTTCTCAAGTGCACATGGAACCTTCTCCAGGATAGATCATATCCTGGGCCATAAATCTACCCTTAGTAAACTCAAAAAAATTGAAATCATTCCAAGCACCTTTTCTGACCACAATGCAGTAAGATTAGATCTCAATTACAGGAGGAAAACTATTAAAAATTTCACATAGGGAGGCTAAATAACACACTGATGAATAACCAACAAATCACAGAAGAAATCAAAATATGCATAGAAACAAATGAAAATGAAAACGCAGCAACCCAAAACCTGTGGGACACTGTAAAAGCAGTGCTAGGGGGAAGGTTCATCACAATACAGGCATACCTCAAGAAACAAGAAAAAAAAGTCAAATAAATAACCTAACTCTACACCTAAAGCAACTAGAAAAGGAAGAAATGAAGAACCCCAGGATTAGTAGAAGGAAAGAAATCTTAAAAATTAGGGCAGAAATAAATGCAAAAGAAACCATAGCAAAAATCAACAAAGCCAAAAGCTGGTTCTTTGAGAAGATAAATAAAATTGACAAAGCATTAGCCAGACTCATCAAGAAACAAAGGGAGAAAAATCAAATCAATAAAATTAGAAATGAAAATGGAGAGATCACAACAGACAACACAGAAATATAAAGGATCATAAGAGACTACCATCAGCAATTATATGCCAAGAAAATGGACAACATGGAAGAAATGGACAAATTCTTAGAAAAGTACAAGTTTCCAAAACTGAACCAGGAAGAAATAGAAAATCTCAACAGACCCATCACAAGCACAGAAGTTGAAACTGTAATCAGAAATCTTCCAGCAAACAAAACTCCAGACGACTTCACAGCAGAATTCTACCAAAAATTTAGAGAAGAGCTAACACCTATCCTACTTAAACTCTTCCAGAAAATTGCAGAGGAAGGTAAACTTCCAAACTCATTCTGTGAGGCCACCATCACCCTAATACCAAAACCTGACAAAGATGCCACAAAAAAAGAAAACTACAGGCCAATATCACTGATGAACATAGATGCAAAAATCCTATGGACCTAAGGACACCTTATTTTGACAAAGGAGGCAAGAATACACAATGGAGAAAAAACAATCTCTTTAACAAGTGTTGCTGGGAAAACTGGTCAACCACTTGTAAAAGAATGAAACTAGAACACTTTCTAACACCATACACAAAAATAAACTCAAAATGTATTAAAGATCTAAACGTACAACCAGAAACTATAAAACTCTTAGTGGACAACATAGACAAAACCCTCTCTGACATAAATCACAACAGGATCCTCTATGACCCACCTCTCAGAATATTGGAAATAAAAGCAAAAAGGAGACAAATGGGACCTAATTAAAATCAAAAGCTTCTTTAAAACAAAGGAAACTATAAGCAAGGTGAAAAGACAGCCCTCGGAATGGGAGAAAATAATAGCAAATGAAGCAAGTGAAAAAGAATTAATCTCAAAAATATACAAGCAACTCCTGCAGCTCAATTCCAGAAAAATAAACGACCCAATCAAAAAATGGGCCAAAGAACTAAACAGACAGTTCTCCAAAGAAGACATACAGATGGCTAACAAACACATGAAAAGATGCTTAACATCACTCATTATCAGAGAAGTGCAAATCAAAACCACAATGAGATACCCTTTCACGCCAGTCAGAATGGCTGCTATCCAAAAGTCTACAAGCAGCAAATGCTGAGGAGGGTGTGGAGAAAAGGGAACCCTCTTACACTGTTGGTGGGAATGCAAAATAATACAGCCACTATGGAGAACAGTGTGGAGATTCCTTAAGAAACTGGAAATTGAACTGCCATATGACCCAACAGTCCCACTGTTGGGCATACACACCAAAGAAACCAGAACTGAAAGAAATACATGTACCCCAAAGTTCATCGCAGTACTGTTTATCATAGCCAGGACATGGTAGCAACCTAGATGCCCATCAGCAGATGAATGGATAAGAAAGCTTTGGAACATATACACAATGGAGTATTACTCAGCCATTTAAAAGAATACATTTGAATCAGTTCTCATGAGGTGGATGAAACTGGAGCCTATTATACAGAGTGAAGTAAGCCAGACAGAAAAACACCAATATAGTATACTAACGCATATGTATGGAATTTAGAAAGATGGTAACAATAAGCCTGTATGAGACAGGAAAAGAGACACAGATGTATAGAACAGTCTTCTGGACTCTGTGGGAGAGGGCGACAGTGGGATGATTTGGGAGAATGGTATTGAAACATGTATAGTATCATATATGAAACAAATCTCCAGTCCAGGTTCAATGCATGATACAGGATGAGCGTGGCTGGTGAACTGGGATGACCCAGAGGGATGGTATGGGGAGGGAGGTGTGAGGGGGATTCAGGATGGGGAACATGTGTACACCCATGGAGGATTCATGTTGATGTGTGGCAAATCCAACACAGTATTATAAAGTAATTAGCCACCAATTAAATAAATTTATCTTATAAAATGAGTAATTTCCAAGCTGGTGGATGGGGACACAATTAGACTTGGTGCAATTTGAGACTCAATGATTGTTCCCTATAATTCAGACCAGTACTATCAACTCTCTGCTAAAAACTTTAAGGGCATCACCTGTACCTCCCACAGTTCTCTATATGTAGCTCTCTCCTGTGAACTCTAACTATACAGAGTCATAAATCTCTCTTCTTGGGGAAGCTGTTTGTCTCTGCCTAGGTACACCTTCCATGTATGTGTTGGAAACTATTTCTAGAGTTGGGGCAATTGTAGAACTCTCCTTGCTTGCTTCTCACCTCAGGAATCCACTCTCTCCTGCCAAATGTTTGATGTAAAACAATGCTCTTTCATTTGTCTTTTCTACTTTGGAGTTATTTGGGACAGGAGGATAAATGTGTCCTTTACTCCTTTATGTCGGCTAAATGGAGGTCCCCCTGCAATCAGAACTCACTGAATACCTTGTGAATGCTAGGCACTGACTTCTGTGCATGGGTGCAAACTTGATTGGGGATATTTGTTGGGGCCTAGGGAGCCCCAGTCTTGCTGTAAAAACATGCCAATTACAAATAGTATTTGCTATGTGGTATATTCAGTTCAGTTCAGTCACTCAGTCATGTCCGACTCTTTGCAACCCCATGAACTGCAGCACACCAGGGTTCGCTGTTCTTCACCACCTCCTGGAGCTTGGGCAAACTCATGTCCATCGAGTTGGTGATTCCATCCAACCATTTCATCCTCTGTCATCCTCTTCTCCTCCTGCTTTCAATCTTTCCAGTAACAGGGTCTTTTCTTTTCTTTTTTTATTTAATTTTTTTATACTTTATTTTATTTTATTTTTTAACTTTACAATATTGTATTGGTTTTGCCTGAGTTAGTTCTTCACATCAGTTGGTCAAAGTATTGGAGGTTCAATTTCAGCATTGGTCCTTCCAATAAATATTCAGGATTGATTTCCTTTAGGATGACTGGGTGGGTCTCCTTGCAGTCCAAGGCACTCTCAACAGACTTGTCCAACACCAGAGTTCAACACCATCAGTTGTTTATCACTCACCATTCTTTATGGTGCAACTGTCACATCCATACATGACAACTGGAAAAATCATAGCTTTGATTATACTGAAATTTTCAGCAAAGTAATGTCTCTACTTTTTAAAAAATTGTATAGGTTTGTCATAGTTTTTCTTCAAACGAGCAAGCAGCTTTTAGTTTCATGGCTGTAGTCATCATCTGCAGTGATCTTGGAGCCCCCAAAATTAAAGTCTCTCACTGTTTCCATTGTTTCCCCATCTATTTGCAATGAAGTGATGAGACCAAATGCCAAGATCTTCATTCTCTGAATGTGAAGTTTAAACCATATGTTTCACTCTCCTATTTCACATTTATCAAGAGGCTCTTTAGTTCCTCTTCAATTTCTGCCATGAGAGTGGTGTCTTCTGCATATTTGAAGCTAATGATGTTTCTTCCAGTAATCTTTATTCCAGCTTGTGCTTCATCCAGTTGGGCATTTCACATGACGTACTCTGCATATAAGTTAAATAAGCAAGGTGACAATATACAGCCTTTATATACTCCTTTCCCGATTTGGAACCAGTCTGCTCTTCCATGTTCAGTTCTACCTGTTGCATCTTGACCTGCATACAGATTTCTCTGAAGGCAGGTAAGTTCGTCTGGTATTCCCATCTTTGTAAGTTTTCCACAGTTTGTTGTGATCCACACAGTCAAAGGCTTTTGCATGGTGAATAAATCAGAAGTAGGTGTTTTTCTAGAATTCTCTTGCTAGTTCTATGATCCAACGAATTTTGACAATTTGATCTTTGGTTCCTCTGCCTTTTCTAAATCCAGCTTGACCATATGGAATTTCACAGTTTATGTACTGTTCAAGACTTGCTTGCAGAAATTACTTTGGTAGCATGTGAGATGAGTGCAACTGTGTGGTAGTTGAACATTCTTTGAAATCACCTTTTTGCGGGATTGCAAGGAAAATGACCTTTCCAGTCCTGTGGCCACTGCTGAGTTTTCCACATGTGCTGGCATATTGGTGCAGCACTTTAACAGCATCATCTTTTAGGGTCTGATATAGCTCTACTGCAATGCCATCACCTCCACTAGCTTTGCTCTTAGTGATGCTTCTGAAGACCCATTTGACTTCGCTTTTCAGGATTGTTTAGCTCTAGGTGAGTGATCACACCATCGTGATTATCTGGGTTATTGATATCTTTTTTGTGCAGTTCTTCTATGTATTCTTTCACCCTCTTCTTAATATATTCTGCTTCTGTTATGTCCATCCCATGTCTCTCTTTAATTGTGCCCATCTTTCCCTGAAACATTCCTTCCCTATCTCTAATTTTCTTGAAGCAATCTCTGGTCTTTACCACTCTAATGTTTTCCTCTATTTCTTTACACTGATCACTAGGAAGGCTTTTTTTTAAATCTCTTCTTGTTATTCTTTGGAACTCTGCATTCAGATGGGTATGTCTTTCTTTTCTCCTTTGCCTTTTGCTTTTCTTCTTTTCTAAGTTATTTGTAAGGCCTTCTCGGACAAATTTTTGCATTTCTTTTTCTTAAAGATGGTCTTGATATGGTATGTACAGACCAAAAAAATTAGGATCATGGCATCCCATTCCATTACTTCATGGCAAATACATTGAGAAACAATGAAAACAGTGACAGGGTTTATTATCCTGGGCTCCAAAATCACTGGAGATAGTGACTGCAGCTGTGAAAAAGAGATGCTGATCCTTGAAAGATAAAGCTATGAAAAACCTAGACAGCATACTAAAAAGCAGAGACATTACTTTACTGTATAGTAAAGGTCTGTATATATATATATATATAGACTGTATATATATAGGTCTGTATAGTCAAAGCTATGGTTTTGCCAGAAGTTATGTTGGATATGAGAGTTGGACCATAAGGAAAGCTGAATGCCAAAGAATTGATGCTTTTAAACTCTGGTGTTGGACATGACTTTTGAGAGTCCCTTGGACTGCAAAGAGATCCAACTAGTCCACCCTAAAGGAAATAAGCCCTGAATATTCATTGGAAGGACTGATGCTAAAGCTGAACCTCCAATACTTTGGCCAATTTATGGGAAGAACAGATTCATTAGAAAGACCCTTATGCAGGGAAAGATTAAAGGCAGAAGGCAAAGGGGAAGACAGAAGATGAAATTGTTGGGTGGCATAACCGTCCTGATGAACATGAGTTTGAGCAAGCTCCAGGAGTTGGTGATGGACAGGGAAACCTGGCATGCTGCACCCCATGATATAGCAAAGAGTTGGACATGACTGAGAGACTGAACTGAACTGATGTACAGAGAACATCAGCAAGCAGGCAGAAGTCTTAGGAGTCCAGTCAAGCCTGTGGCCCTGGTGGGGGTGGTGAAAGATTTAGGTGGAAGGGGAGGCTTCCCATCCTCTGGTGCAGGTCCTTGAATCCAAGGCAAGGAGCACAAGATTTTGAATGTATGACCAAATATTGTTTTCTAAAAAAAGACAAAAAACTGTTTTCTGCAAGAGTGAGAATTTTGACTGAGTCTGTTCTCTAGATTTTACTGAGGGATGTGGAAGGGATCTGGAGTGGACTGAGTCTGCAAAAGTTAGGTGACAGCTACTGGAGGGCTAGGCTTATGGTAGACATTCTGCACTAGGTGGAAAACAAATCCAGTAAAAAAAAAAAAAGTGTCCCTTCTGCAGTGTACATGCCAATGTATCACATTGTTTCAGCAGATCATTTCAGTGGTGTTTGGGGGCACACAAGAAATCATGAGTGGTGGTTTGCTTTTGTTAATTCCTGTGGTTAGTTTGATGACTAGATATTTGGTTACTTAATTGAATGGTTGGAATTATGCTTGGGAAAGAAAACTAGATGAGGTCCACACATATTTCAACATTAAACAGCAAGCATAGGAAGGTTACTAAGGCAACTATAGGTAATTTAAACATGAGGGGCCAAATGGAGAAAGATTCATTTAACAGGCTGAGATTGAACTGTACATGTTGCCATAGATTTTGCTATGACAAGTAGCCATAACAGCTACTTGTTGCTACACTGGAGATGTGGGAAACTGACAAGAGGCCAAGAGCCTTTATGACTTTCCTTGCAGTGTGATTTCAGGGGAGAAGTAGTTGACAAGGTAAGGCTGACTGGTAAGGCTGAGGAAGGGAGTGATCTGAGCCAGTAATCACTAGCACTTGTGGGAGCCCAGAAAACAGAAGCACCAGCTCAGAGTTCTGGGTCAGGGTTCAGAAATAGATGTTATTTGGCTTGAATCAATATTTAGCCTTGGGAATGGCAGCCATAACCTCTAAACAGATTTCCTTCTCCCCAGGTGGCAGAATAATTCATATTTGTTCCAGACTCAGGAACCCAGAAAGCTCTCTCAGGGCCACTTGCTCTTTGCAGGCACACATGCAATCTAGAAGGTGGAATTATCATCATGGTGCCCATGTTCCAGATGAGAAAACTGAGGTTAAGAGACTTGATCAAGCTCACACAGCTCAGCATGTGAAAAGCCAAGCACAAACCCAAGGTAACAGTCCTCAAATTGTGTGTTTTTGCTCCACATCCACTGGGAGTGGTGGGTGGTGATCTGGAAGCAATGCTTAGGCAGAAGCAAACAATATTCATGTTTAAATTGAAGAAAGTAAGGAAAACCACTAGAACATTCAGCTACGACCTAAATCAAATCCCTTATGAATTTATAGTGGAGATGAAAATTAGATTCAAGGGATTAGGTCTGGTAGCCTGAAGAACTATGGATGGAGGTTTGTAACATTGTACGGGAGGTGGTCATCAAAACCGTACTCAAGAAAAACAAATGTTACAAGGCAAAGTGGTTGCCTGAGGAGACCTTAAAAATAGCTGGGAAAATAAGAGAAGTGAAAGGCAAAGGAGAAAGGGAAAGATATACCCAGTGGAATGCAGACTTCCAGAGAATAGCAAGGAGAGATAAGAAAGGCTTCATAAGTGAATAGTGAAAGAATTAGAGGAAAAAAAAAAAAAGACAGAATTGTAAAGACTATAGATCTCTTCAAGAAAAGCGGAGATACAAGAAGAACACTTCAGGCAAATATGGGCACAATAAAGGACAGAAAAGTCAAAGACCTAACAGAAGCAGATGAGATTAAGAAGAGGTGACAAGAATGCATTGAAGAATTATACAAAAATGGTCATAATGACCAGGATAGGGATGATGCTGGGGTCACTCACATAAAACCAGATATGCTGGAGTATGAAGTCAAGTGGGCTTTAGGAAGCATCACTACAAGAAAAGCTAGGGAAGGTGATGGAATTCCAGCTGAGCTGTTTAAAAATCCTAAGGAATGAGGTTGTCAAAGTGCTGCATTCAATATGTCAGCAAACTTGGAAAGCTCTGCAGTGGCCACAGTGCTGGAAAAGGTCAATTTTCTTTCCAATCCAAACGAAAGGCAATTCCAAAGAATGTTCAACCTATCATGCCATTGTGCTCATCTCACTTGCTAGCAAGGCAATGCTCAAAATCCTTTAAGCTAAGTTTCAACAGTTCATGAGAATTTCCAGATATACAAACTGGTTTGAGGAAGCAGAGATCAAATTGCCAACATCCATTGGATCATAGAGAAAGCAAGGGAATCTCAGAAAAACATTTCCATCTGCTTCACTGACTATGCTAAAGCCTTTCACTGTGTGGACCACAAACAACTTTGGAAAATTATTAAAGTGTAATGGGAGTACCAAATCAACTTACCTTTCTCCTAACAAGTCTATAGTAGGTCAAAAAGAAGCAGTTAGAATCAGCCTTGGAACAACTGAAAGATTTTAAATTGGGAAGGGAGAATGACAAGGTATACATTGTCACTCTGGTTATTTAAATTATATGTAGGATACATCTTTCAATGTGCTGGTCTGGATAAATCCCAAGCTGGGATCAAGATTGCTGGGAGAAGTATTAACATCCACAGATACGAAGATAACACTACCATAATAGCAGAAAGTAAAAAAGAGTTAAAGAGCATCTCGATGAGGAGAGGAGATGAAAAAACTAGCTTAAACTCAACATTCAAAAGACTATTCACAAAAAGATACTCAACATTCATGGCATCCAGTCCCACCACTTCATAGCATATAGATGAGTGAGAAGTGGAAACAGTGGCAGATTTTATTTTCTTGGGCTCCAAAATCACTATGGACCTTGACTGCAGCCACAAAATTAAAAGACACTTGCTCCTTGGAAGGAAGAAAGGCTATGAAACACCTGCACAGTGTATTAAAAAGCAGAGACTCACTTTGCTACAGAGGTCTGTAGTGCCAAAGCTATCATTTTTCCAATAATCATGAACAGATGTGAGATCAGGACCATACGAAATGGTGAATGCCAAAGAATTGAGCTTTTCAATTGTGGTGCTTGAAAAGATTCTTGAGAGTCCCTTATACAACAAGGAGATCAAACCAGTCAATCTGAAAGGAAGTCAACCTCTGACCCCTGTTGTCTCAGATGAGGCATCTACTGAGGGCCTCCAGGGGGAAAGAATGGATGGTTCCACTGCAAAAGTGCCTGACCTTGGCAGCTCCAAGCAAACAGTTTGTAGCCCCACCCATGGAGAAGCTCAGAAAGGCTGAAGGCTCTGTGTACCCTATGTCTCTCGACACATGGGTTGCATTCTCCCCAGCAGCATGGAGGCCAAGGGAGGGGCATTCTGGGCCCTGGAGGAGGGGGATGGCTCAGGGATCCACTGGGGATACCACTTACCAAGTAGGACTGGAAAGGACAGAGCAGGCATATGTGGCAGAGAGCTGGTGATTGGGATATGGGAACAAGAGGGAACCAGCTCTGTATGAAGTACCTCACCCAAATTCCCCTGGAGGAGAAACCCAGTGATAAGTTCATCTGAGATGGGATGGAGAGAGTCTATTTCATTACCCTTCATAATTCCTCTGAATGAGAAGGTGGTGAAGTTGGTGGGTCATCACAAACCATTTCATGGCCTAGACTATCTCCCAGTTGCTTTCTTTGGGGCTGCCTCTCCCCAGCTTCAGTCATATAATTCTGGAAGAAATTGACAGTCATGTGGGCTGCGGCATCAGGGCCACATGACCATGTAAAGTAAATCAGGACCCTATGGTCCTGCCAGGATGGCTGGTCTAGGACTGTACATGTGATCTGAGGTGGGTCATTCAGAGAACACCCTTGAACTCTGATGTCTTCAATCTTTTCTTTCCTTATTGGAGATGCCTTCAGGATATAAAACCCTAGGGCAGGTAGCTTGGACTCCCTCACTAGGTGTAGAAGCCTTAAGGAAGAAGGTTGTCAGGCTAAGACCATCAAAGAAGAGGGAATGAAAGAGTGAGGTTGTTAAATAGAGACCTGATGACTTCTGATTTCTTGGATCCAGTCACTGAGATCTTTGTATTTGCTCTGATTCTTGTGTCCTGGATTCCCAGAATCATTTCAATGAGTCTCCCATTTCCTAGAAGCCAATTGAAAGTGGGCTCCTCTCAACTGTGATTCAGACTTGGTTCTAGATCCTTCCCAAACATTGTACACCTCCCAGGCACAAACAGAGGCACCCATTTGTTTCAGCACCATTACAAGTAAAACACTTTATTCTTTACTGAGAATAGGGTGTGCAGACCACAAAACACAGTTCACCAGCATCCTGGGCAGGAGTACCCTAAGTGTGATTTAATGTTTGCTCAACACGGCCTTACTGATTCCTGAACCACTCCAAGTATTTATTCTGCTTGTGCCAGGCCAGTCCTGCCATTTCCTTGATCCAAGACTGAGAAATACAGCCTCAGGTAGACGTCACCCAGCATACAGGTCTCTCTAGATGTCCTCACTGTGTTCTCTTTAAAAGTGGTATAGCAGTGGCCTCTATAATCCTGGGGGAGTCAGAGACACACACCAGTCAGCCTGAGCCCTTACCTGCGACTCCTACCAATATCCAGACCTAGCACAATTCTTGGTTTTATTTCCCTCTTTGGGTAAATATCAAGGGATTTCTCCTTAACAGGGGATATGAGAGTATCCACAACCAAAGGGGCCAAGATATGAGGTTGCCATGAGGAAGGGTGTGGGGGAGGGTAGGACTAGGAGTTGTGGATACAGAGGAGTGATAAACCACAAAGTCCTACTGTAGAGCATAAGGAAATATATTAAATATCCAGTCATAAACCACATGAAAAAGAATAAGAAAAAGAATATACATTTCTGTATGTGTATAACTGAGTCACGTTGCTGTGCAGCAGATCTTAACGCAACACTGAAGATTAGCCACACTTCAATAAAATTTTTAGAAAAGAAAAAGAGTGTCCATAGTTCTCCTCTCTCCCTGTTTATTTCCTTCTGACTCCTGCTCCTTGTTTACTCTGCAGAGAATGCTAGTTCTCCTCCTTCATCCCCACAATCTGTACTTTATTAAAAAACTTTATTTCATATTGGAGTATAGCTGATTAACAATATTCTGAGTTTCAGGGGGACAGCAAATGGACTCAACCATATATATCCATGCATCCTGGTCGCAAAAATACCCCTCCCATCCAGGTTGTCATATAATTAACCAGAGTTCCCCATTCTACACAGTAACCCATTGTTGGTTATCCATCTTAAATAGAACAGTGCCCACAACACGTTCTTGAAGATTTAACTTAGGAACTCTGGGAAGCTTCCTTTGGCCCGAACTCACCCTCTTTGGCCACTCCAGGCTGGTTGGGTAATGTACTCTGGTTTTCCAACCCCACCGGTCAGTCCATAGCCCTCATCACCCAGATTAAGTCCCCAGTGCCCCAATGCAGAGCACCTTGGGATGCCATTTGCATGAAATCCAGTGTAGTTTTGCCTAGAACCAAGCAACCCTCCATATGGCTCCATCAGTTACAGTTTTAGAATTCCTGAAATTCCCTCCCTTCCTTAAAGTCTTCTTTGAGCCCATCAGCCAGCTCTGAACTCCCTCAGGGAGCTGACATGAAGCCTCCACCCTGTATGGGGGCTGAGCAGTCACTGTGCACCCTTTATTCACATTAGCATCCAGCCTCCCCACAGAGGGGTCGGGTACCCCAACTCACAAAGGGGGCACCCGGCCAGAGTTAAGGGAAGATGCATCTGAGAACTAGGGTGACATGTAATTTATCATCCAAACCAGGAAAACTGCGAGAAGGGAAGGGAGACTGTTAATCCTTATGGTGGGGCAGCACACTGGGAGTGTCCCCAGCCATTGTCCTTGTCACATGACTTATTTCAAGGACTGCTAGAGCTGACCTTCTGGGTTCATCCATCTGAGGGTTCAGATTGAACTGAAGCTCTTTGAACACTGAGGATCTGAGTGATCCCCTCTCCTTGTGACTCCCACCATGCCAGCATGGCGTGGTGTCTCCACATTTATTTCAAGACGATCAGTGTCCCAGATGGCCCTTTACTCTCAAGTGTTCGTGTTGTGGGAGTCTCTGGCCAGCCTCAGGGCTCAGCAGCATCTGCAATAGTGTAAGATGGCCCACCCTCATCCCCATAGCAGCCCAAGGGTTCCTGCAAGTTCCTATTTGAGAACCACCCCTCAGGATCCTCCCCTCACCTTGAGGATGTAGGCTTGAGCTGGCACTGGGTAGTTGATACCATTGACGGTGAAGATAATAGAGGGCAGAATATTGACCACAAAACATGAAATGTAGTGCTGTTAGAGAGAGAGGGAGAGAGGTTGGCCCTGGAGATCCTTCTTGTGGGTGGAGACTGGGAGTGAGCCTGGGGCATGACCCTTCACCTCGGAACCCCCTGGCATGGCGCAGATGAGTTTCTGGATGTTATTGACCAGTCTTCTTGGGCCAAGGGTCAGTGATGTCTCAGTATCCACAAAGGGCTCACAGCCACCAGAACAAGCATAACCTTTCTTTTCATGGAGATGCTCATAGACAGTGTGACTAAGCAGGCATCAAGGTCACTCTGAGTATCCCCAGAGATGCCCCCTTCCCAACTGTCTTCTAAACAGCCCTTTGTCTCTTGCCCTCTTTTCCTTTGCTCCCAACACAGCACCTTCCTTGACATTCTTGAATGTAGTACTTGAATACACCAGGCTCTTTTGTGCCTTGACACAAGCTGGTCTTCCTTCCTAGAGGAGCCCCCTCCACTTTGAGTAGCAAATTTCTTCTCATCTTCCAGATTCCAGCTTAATTGTCATGGTTTCAGGGAAGTCTTTCCCCCAGTGTTTATCAGTCTCCTTTCTTGACAGTCTCTGTAGACACTTCCTCATGTCTAGCATGTACCAAAGTCACAATTCACTATGTGTGTGTCTCATTTCCTTTGCATCTATCTTCTTAGATGGGAGGGTGAGTTTTAGTCTCATTGCCTCCTTAAAGTACCTGGCACACAGTGGATGCCAAATGCTTGTCTGTTTAGTGAGTGAATGAAGACTGTGAAAATAATGAATGAGAAACATCCATAGAGCTGTATCAGATTGGGAACAAATAACGGGTCAGTTGCAGAGTGAAGATAGAGATTCACGAGGGCAGCTAATTCTCATAGTGGTGGGAAAGAGGGGCTCCTCTGGGAGAGGGTGTCTGCCAGCACTGCTCCTACAACCAGCTCAGATGCTGAGACCCTGGCCAGGAAATAAATGACTAGCCCACAGAAACTCCAAAGGACAGGTCAGCTTTTGTCTGAGGATATCACACAGAATCCTATGAATTATGCCTCTTGTTCTCAGGTCACTCCTGGATTCCACCTTCCTGATTCTCTGTTATAGCCCCTGCCCCACTGTGTACCCATGAACTTGGGGTGTCTTTTTTATTAGTTGCTTTCATATCTTAAGACTCTAGCAAATCTCTCTATACTTCTCAGTAGTTGCTCCCTTAGGAGACCAGTTCTCCCGATTTGCTCAGGACTTTCCCTGTTTTTAAACTGACATTTACCTGTACTGTGAACTTCCTTGGTCCCTGATAGCTCAGGACAGTTAGTCATCTTATACCTCTCTTCAGGCTGGAGAAATTCTCCCTGATCCTCTGTTCATCACACTGTAGAGTCCTCTAGCCATGCTCCATGCCTCACAGGGCAGTGGGTGCAATCCTCTCCCAGCTGCACAGACCTCTCCAGACCCTTTTAGGACCCTGGTAGAGCCCTGGTCAGAAGGCCTGGGGATAATGAACCCATGGGTTGTTTGCATATCTATCTGCTTGCGTGTTTGTTTGTATATGTGTTTGCATGTGGATTTTTATGTGTCTCTCTGTGTGCTTGTGTGTCTGTGACTAGCTATGCATGTTTATATGTGTCTCTCTGTATGTTTATATGTGTCTGCTTGTGTGCTTCGATGCGTCTGTGTGTCAGTGTCGTTGTGGGTGGTGTATATGTCTGTGTGACTGTGTGTCTGAGAATGCATTTGTGTGTGCTGCCTGTGTCCATGTAGCGGGAGCATCACTTGGGCTAACCCTCAGAGGGAGAGGCTTACCACTCCATGTGTACACTCCAGTCGCCCGCGTGGATCAATGGTACCCAGTTGAGCACTCCCTATTAGTAGGATTTATATACCCCACCAAACATCACCACACTGCCTTTTGCCCTGCATGTGTAGAGAGAAGAGAGGGGGCCGGGGATCCTTGGAGGACAGTAGCAACAGCACTGTCTGAGAGCTGTGCTGGTCCACCCATCAAGGCCCTAATAAGGTCCCCATGTACAGATGTAGAAATCGAGTCTAGGAGCGATTGAGATCCAGTCCGAGGTCAGCTACTGGCTAATGAGTGGAACAGAGCAGGTTAGAAGCTGAGTCACCTGGCTGGGCTCCACCCACTCTATCTTCTGAAGATGCCCTACCTCCTGTGACCTGAGTGCTCAGACACACTCAGAGGACACGGCGCTGAAGCATATTGGATTTCTCCTTGTCCAGCTTGTCATTTTTCAGGAAAATCAAAGCCTGGGAGCTCTAAGGGTGTGAGTTCAGGACACCCAGATTTGGCTCTGCTGGCCTGTGACCTCTACTGTTCAAAAGGCCCCACACTCAGAAGGGACCCCACCTCTGTCCTCCCTGTCTTGAAATGCCTAGTATTTCTTGAACAAGGGGTCCCACATGGTTGTTTTGTGTCCCACACTTTCATTTTTCACTGGCTCCTGCAAATTGGGCTGCTGGCCAGGGCTCCCAGTGGAATGCGAAGGAGGAAGGAAAGCTATCCACCATCCTTCTCCTTCCTTCCTGATCAAATTCATAAGCAAATCGTATTGCTTTTTCCTCCAGCTTGTTTCCTGTGCCTTCCATTAGTCTTCCTCCTCACTCAAACCCCTAGACCAAGTTACTGGTCTTGAGCCCAGGAGCAGGGTTGTGTTCCAATAAAACGTTATTTATAAAGGCAAGTGGTGAAGCCAGGTACAGCCCTGGGGCTATATTTATCCTTGGTTAGATTATCTCTCAGGATTCTTCTTTATCAAGTGTTAAATAATTTTCGTGCAACTGAAAGCATCTTAAAGCTAATTTGGAGAAAGGGATTGTCCATCTCAGACTTACTTGCTCAAGTAGAAGGCAAAAACAGGCTCAGAAATGGCACCTTGATTCTTCAGGTTGTCAAAGATGGAGATAGCTCCAAAGACGGATATGTTGGGATACTTCAAGCCCAAGATGCCATCAAAAGGTGTACCCTCACACCTGTATTCCACAACGCTTAGACCGAACAGCTGGTCAGTACTTACAAGGTCCCCAATCTGTGGGAAAGAAGAGGGTTCCCACTTTCAGATACAAGAAGTGGGGCTAGGACTGGGCTGGGGTGCATTGCCATTAAATCCTCAGAGAAGAATTGAGGCTGGGCTGTGTCTTTGGTCGACCTCAGACAGTTAGACCATGCTGGGAGGAAAATTTGTGTTTCATTTGTGAGAGGCTGTGAATTTTAAAACATATGCCCCTTTGAAAAGCACAACCTGAGTGAGTCAAATTGGCTTTGTGGCTTCTGTCCAGGTCGGGGGGAACCAAGAGTCAGGCCAGGACCCATTGGTGCCCCCTTGTGGACAAAATGAGTCGAGAGCAAGGTAGCCTTTTCTGTCATCACTATGACCTAATGACAGGAATGGAGTGAATTCTCTGTAAGGTACTGTGGATTCTGAATCTGTCCAGGAAGACAGAAGCCGAAAATGCAGTCTTTCTTGCAGGGTTCAATGAAACTGCTGCCTGGGATATTAACTTTTGGAGATATGTGTGTATTTGTGTGAGTGTATATGAGAGAGAGAGTGAGAGAGGGGAACTACTCAAGTACTTTGTGGAGGCAGGCCATAGGTTTTATTAGACTCTCAAAGGCACCCTAGAGTGAGAACTCATTTATCAGGCCCCTTGACATCTCTGGCCTCCAGTTTCCCACTATGGATACCTGAAGCTCTTGACTGCCCCCAGCGTCCCTATATCACTTTTATCCTGTCCCTAAACACCCTACAGCAATTTCAGTCCTGAAAAGTCAACCCAGCTCCACCGTTTACCACAGATGTGACCTCAGCAAGTCCTTTGCTGTCTGCACCTCAGTTTCCTCATATGTCTCATGAGCTAATCAGACCACCTGCTGTGTGGGGTTGTTGCAGGATTAAACCAATTATTACCTGAAAGTGCCTGGAACAGTCTGTCAATATAAAAGTGGGTGCTTTTTTTCCCCTCTTCTCCCTCCCAGCAAAATGAGCCTTGAACCTCCCATGGGCAGAGGAACTGCAATTCCACACCTCAAGCCACTCTCTGGGTTAGCTAATCCATTTGCTCGTGTGTCACCACGGGCACTGCCTCCCCAGGGACAGAATCCTGTGGATAAGATGGTCAATACCTATGGGAGTTAGGCTAGGAAGGGTCCTGCCAGATGGTCCTGCATCTGTTTTGCAAGCAGGGGTCACTCCATAGCCAGTCCTGACTCAGCTTCTCTTTACATGTTACCCAATCAATGTTATAAGTAAGAAATCCCTTCATGCTCCCAGATCCATAGGCGATCGAGAAGGTGTTTTGGGTAGGCCGGAAGGTGGAAGACTTGTAATGCCTGAACCTAACTTGTGTAGCTGCAGACACAAAAGATGAGTGTCATCAGGTACCAAGGGTGGAAACAGGGCGGCAGGGCAAGTGAAGGATGGTCCGGGTATGGGGTGTCTGTACTCACAACAGGCTGGACTGGGGCAAAAGAAGGAGGGCACCCACAAGTCAGATGAGCTGTGTCAAAGATAACCTGGAATTCCTGAGGGGGTGTTCCAATGGTGATGTTACCCATGTAGAGCATCTACAGATAGAAGGAGGGAGTGGATTAGTGCAGAACTGGCTACCCTCTATTCCCACACTGATGTCTCCCTCTGGGAGCTATTTATCTCTTGAGATCACTTTCCAACCACTGTGAAGGTCACAGCCTTTGATCACAGAGGTGCTTGCATTTGATTTTTTTTTTCCTATGCTACATTGTATGAAGGATATTGATTCTATGACCAGGCATTGAAGCAGTACCTCCTGCATTGGAAGCACAGAGGCATAACCACTGGGCATCCAGGACCGTTGGACACCCATGGAAGTCCTGGTGCCTTCATTGGAGAAACTCTGTAGTCTCTTCAAACCCAGCCTTAGCACCCCCTTCTCCAGGAGGTCCTTCTTGATCAATCCACTCACTCTAAACTCAGACCACATCCAATCAACACCATACAAGTGACCCTTTCATGTGACATGTATTTACTCTTTGCCTGTCTCTCAGGCTGGCATGGGCATTCCTGAAGACAAAATAAGCCCTTTTTCTAATCAAAAAACAGTAACCACTGTGTTAGATTCTGATGGCCTTACACGGAATACAGGTTCAGTAACTTTTTACTGCTGTGGTTCTTGCATCTGTGGAAATTGAATTCCTCTGCCCGGTTATTCACAATTGCTTTGCAGTTGGTTCTACCTTCTGATCAGAGATGGTTCACTATTCATCTGTAACTAGTTCACTCCTTTAGTTCAGAAGGAACCGCTGCTGCTGCTACTGCTGCTGCTGCTGCTTTGCTAAGTCACTTCAGTCGTGTCTGATTCTGTGCAACCCATAGACAGCATCCCACCAGGCTCCCCAATCCCTGAGATTCTCCAGGCACGAACACTGTAGTGGGTTACAATTTCCTTCTCCAATTCAGGAAAGTGAAAATTGAAAGTGAAGTCGCTCAGTCATGTCCGACTCTTAGCGACCCCATGGACTGCAACCTACCAGGCCTCTCCGTCCTTGGGTTATTCCAGGCAAGAGGACTGTAGTGGGCCGTCATTGCCTTCTGCTCAGAAGGAACAATCTCCCTCAAACTAATGACACATCTTTGACACAGAAATGGATGTTTACCTGCCACCTGGTAATTTTTGGGCCCAGTCACCAAGAAAAGAGGATGATAGTACCTTCTCCTCTGGGTGGGGCTTCTTTGGCCCAGTGCTTCTGCTCCTGCAGGAGCCCCAGCTGCAGCATCCCACCTGACATCTCCAGTTGAGCGCCAGTGGTAGGCTAGAGCACCAGGGGGCGCTGTGGCAACCATCCTCCCAAAACACATCCATGATGTTCCTCAGGGGGTGAATAGTTATATTTGAGCCACGAGAAGAAATCTGAGACAGTCTGTAAGCATGTTCCTTGAGGAAATTGTTCATCTTTTTTTTTTTTAACTGAAGGTATTTATCATGGTCTTCACTTTTTTAGAGGTATTTTTTCACTGAACATTTGACAAAGAAAACAAAGAAGATGCTACAAATAGCTGTCAGTGTTAAGGTGTAACTGTCACTGCAATGGCACTGTGTATTTTCTAATCATTTTTATGAGTCACTTTATTATAAGAATTTTCAGCATATTCCTTTGGAAAGACATACGATGTACATTTGAATAAAGATTCTGTTCTGTAATGTTGGGTAAGCCATATGACCATGTGGGGTCTCAGTCTCCCCTTTGGTAAAATAGTGGAATGTAATAATTCAAACCCTCCAAATATGATATCTTGGGGATAAGTGAAGTGATGGATATAAGGTGCCTGATAAATAGGAAGTCTCAACATGACAGCCAGTAGCACTGCTGTTGCCATCCCACTGTATCCTTCTCATAGAAGCTCAGGGAAGGAGGTAAAAGGGGGATTCCTCTCCTCTTTTACATGGGAGGAATTAGAAATGCAAGAGGCTTGTGAATTGGCTGTGGTCACACTGCTTGTCAGATATAAAACAGTGTATAAGTAGCTCTCCCAATGTTTCTCCAAGTTGAAAGAGAAGAGATAGTTGAAAAAAGAATCCAGGAGATAGGGAACAAGTTAGGGAAATGTCGAGGCTTGAGAAGGAAAGATAAGTCAAATGAGAAATTAAAAGAAAACAACACAGAGAGAAATACACTCAGAGCCTTCCAATGAGATGGAGAGATATGATAGTGATACGGAAATGCAGACATAGACATATACACACTGAAGTAGAGAGGGAACAAAGAGAACATGCTAAATAAAATGTAGAAAAGTGCTATTCCACAGGACCACACCTACATCTGCATTGACTGTGCACTGAACAATTGCAAGGAGTTCCAATTTCAATAGGTCATGACATGACTGGACCCCAAGAGTTGTGCAGCTATGCAAATCTACACCAAGACGCTTGGGACCCACAGTTCCTATAGCAAGGTACTTATCAATAAGTAAGGGTTGAACTTTAAGATTGTCAAGAAAATATTCCATTCCCTTCTAAAACAGATAAATATAATAATCAGATGAAAAGAAAAATCACAGAAATTAATATGATGTGGCTTACAGTCTCCATACTTACACGACTCTGCAATTTGAGAAGGCCACCAGCCCGAGGAGTGCAAGCCACTTCATGCTTCTTTCCTGGCTCCAAGTACTCAGAAAAGTTCAGGTTCTTAGGATGTAGTGGTGACCGAGAGTCCCTAGTTATATATGCTCTGACATGCCCTAGTTTAAGCCGTTAGGCCTGAAAAAAAACACAAAGGTCTCGACAAAATCTTTCCTTCATCAGTGTCCTTGGCGAGTAGACTTTGAAGCTTCTCAGAATACAGAGAATTGAACTGTAATCTCTTCCTTGAAGGTTGGTTGGAAAATCAAACTGATCTGTATGGACATCTAAGAAGATGGAGAACCTTGACTACTTGGAGAAAAAAACTGCTAAGAATACCATGAAAATGGATACTAAGGGCCATGCTTGACATTTCTGGTTTCATGTCATCTTCTTAGCCACTTCATGAGATATGCATTGCTGTCTTCATTGGAGAGGAGATTGCTAGGAGGATAAGATGTCAAATGGCAAAGTGAAGACTTCAGGGACAGCCCAGGGACGTACAACTGGCTTTAGGTAGTGCATCTAATGGCAGATATCAGGGGCAGTCTATGATGCCAGTCTGCATCAAAGATTTAGGGCAGAGTAGTACTTCAATTGTATGGTTTCAGTATTGGAAGAAATGTCATATGCATCCACAAGATATTTTATATCATCCAAAAAATGTACAAGGAAATAGTGTGTTCTGGGTTCTGGGTTAAAGGCTTCAAAGTCAAAGTTGATCAAGACAAAAGTATTCTTTATCTTAAGATAGCTAGCAGTCTAGTTCTCCCAAACTCATGGCCCGAGGAGGCCCTGGGCAGCACAGAACCCTCCCAGCACAGCACTGGGAGCAGCCTTTCCTATACTTCAACCATGCTGGAAAGCAGGGCAGTTGGCCATGTTTTCAAGAGAAGTCAGAAGTTTGGATATTTATGTACACTATACTGATTTTAATATTAGAAACTAAATTTAAAAAAAAAAAAAAAAACAGTGGGAATGAAATCTCCACAGCAATGTGCTGGAATCAGCCTTCAGTCTCTGCAGGTTTTTATTTCTCGCCTACAGTTGGTGGTGCAGTGGGGACAGAGAGGAATTTAATTCGTGCTGGTTGATTTACAAAGAGACTGAATGCATACTGAACATGTGTGTTTCATTTCTATTTATAAAGAAATATCACCGGGGACATACAAACCAACGAATTTAACTGCTGAAGATAAATGGATATATTTCTGATATAATTTCCTCATAGGGTCTATGCTGTGAAAAATTTTGTCTGCCAAATCAAATATAAAAAAAAAAAAAAAAAATTTTGAAAAGTCTTCCCAATCAAAGAAGACAAAACAACTGTGGCAGCCAAGTAAAGACAATCGTGTATAACAACTCATCCAGGACTCCCAGGGCCTATTACTGCATGATATCTATCAATGCCAGTACCCTGAATACAACAGGAGCCTCTCCTAGTCACCAGACGTGTATAGATGGGGCACTGTGTCTTAACACTCATTTTTGCACATTATTTAAATTCAGTTCTGGTGGTTAAATCCCAAAAGGGGAATATGATGTCACTGACAAATGACACACATATATGCCCTTTGAACTATGGTGTTGGAGAACACTCTTGAGAGTCCCTTGGACTGCAAGGAGACCAAACCAGTCCATCCTAAACAAATCATTCCTGAATATTCACTGGAAAAACTGATGCTGAAGTTCAAGCTCCAATTATTTGCCCACCTGATGGGAAGAATTCACTCATTGGAAAAGACCCTGATATTAGGAAAGATTGAAGGCAGGAAGAGAAGGGGAAGACAGGATGAGATGGTTGGATGGCATCACCAAGTCGATGGACATGAACTTGAGTAAGCTCCAGGAGTTGGTGATGGATAGGGAAGCCTGGCATGCTGCAGTCCATGGCGTTGCAAAGAGACCGACACGACTGAAGGACTGAACTGAACTGAACAAATTTAGAACAAAGACTGATAAATCTAATTGCATCAAGTTGGTGACTAGCCGCCCATAACAACACATTGCTTAAGTGGCTTTAAAATTCAGAATTATGACTACATTCAGAGTGGAATATCTTCTAAGGAAAAACAAAAATGCTTCCCATCCAAAACAAAACCAAAGAAAATCAAAAGAAATACAGGAAAGAAATCTGAAACTATATTCAACAACTTATTGTTCCTCATATTGCTTTTGTTATTGTGACAGAATCATATATATGTTAACAGGTAAAAGCAACACAGTAATTAAAACTAATATTCTGAAGTAAGCCTTTCAGTGGCTAGAAAAAGAAGTTGACTCATAACATAAAGAACGTTAATTAAAACCCTGCTGTCTTAAACCTTGAACTGAAAGCATAAGTTTGTACCAACAAATTATATTCATTTTTATTTTATTTTTTAAGGAAAATGTGTCCTTCCTACTCTGACCAATGTAAAGCCAACAAGCAATGACAACTTGATAGCAGTGACTATTCTGAGGTCTAACATCTAGCTTCTAAATATATTTCCCATCAGACGATGCATGGATTCTTAAAAAGATGGCTGATTTAAGGACTTGGTAAAGAAATGCACAAAATAATCTTGGGAACCATGAAGGATTAGAAAGCTAAGGGACTTCAAAGACTAATGGGGACTGGACGGAAAGTTTAGGTCTCCAAATGGAAAGGCCAAACATCTACCAGTTTGTTGGGCAGAATGATGTTTCTGCTTCTCAACACACTGTTTATGTTTCTCATAGCTTTCCTGCCAAGAAGCAAACGCCTTCTGATTTCATGGCTTCAGTCACCATCCACAGTGGTTTTAAAGGCTAAGATAAAGAAATCTGTCACTGCTTTCACCTTTTCTCCTTCTATTTGTCATGAAGGATGGGGTTGGATCCCATGATCTTAGTTTTTTAATATTTAATTTTAAGCTGGCCAAATGTGTCCAAATATTAACAGGCAACATCTAATTTGTCAGTGTGATAGTTGCTAGGGCACCAACTCACCATTCTGAGCACTGAGAAAAGAAAATAATCATCAATATTTATGCTATTTTTGTTTCTATTAAGCATAGGTTATGTAACTAAAAACAGTTCCAGGAAAACAAGCTAGACTGTCCCTTCTGGGGGTGATGAGAGAGTGATGGGGAGCAACTATAATATAGATGAAGCCTCACTCACTGGCCTGCAGCTCATCTCCTGCTGTGGAAGTCTGGTTCCTAATAGACCAAGGACTGGTACTGGTCCTGACCCACTGTGCAGGTATTGTGAACTCCTACTCTAAATCCAATAGTGCAACATTCTGTAAGACAAACCACCCTGCTTCCGCCCAGTTTCTGAACAAATGAATGGCATTAAAATTGTAAGAGGAACAGTTATTTCATCTTAAAGGAGAACAACCAAGTGCAACATATGACTACATTCTTTCAACTGTGAAAAGACATCTGCTTTTTGATATTCAGGAAAATTTGCAAATGGACTGGATATTAAATATTAATTTTATTGGAAACAAAGATCTTTTTCTTAACATCCCATTATTTTACCCCAAATACTCATTATGTACATTTTGTAAATTGTTCATCTCATCCCAAAAATACTTCAGGAAAAATGAATAAGAAGTAAAGGAGAAAATGAAATGAGTGTCTTTCTTGATTTAAAAACAGATCTGCATAGCTGCTATGGATTGAATTGTGTCCACCCTTGACTCCCAATGTGATGGTATTAGGAAGTAGGGCCTCTGGGAGGTACCCAGGTTGACATGGGGTTTTGATGGTGGTACCTCATGATGGGATTAGCCTCTCCCTCTTTTTCTCTGTCATTCTCCCTCTTCCTCCTTCCCTTCAACCACCACATGTGAGAACATAGCAAAAAGAGAAAGACTGATGCAAGTCAAAAATGTCTTCACCAGGAAATCAATTGGGCATCACCTTGATGTTGCATAGTCTCCAGTCTATGACAACCTATGGGACTAAGAGGTTAGTTTTGTAGTTATTGATGCCAAATGATAAAATATAGGGTTTATGATACTCTTCTTTATTATATTTGTTATGTTTGAAACCATTTTGTAATAAGAAGTTTATAGAAAGTCCATTTTGAAATTTCTGTCTTAGAGAAACTCTGAGGAACCCACGATAGCAGATTCAGACAGGTCCCCAATGAATGAGTGGTTGGTGGACAACATGCTCCTTATTCCAACTCATCTCTTGTCATCTTAAAACTGCCCCCCACACCTGACAACCTTACCTCCCCCCACCATCTGCATCTCCATTACCCTGCTAAGCTGAGTCATCTAGCTGGAGATGTTAAGGATTCAGGACAGGGTCTGGAAGCAGAATAAATGTGGACATTTTTAGAAAGAATGAACTGTACAGATCCCTCCTTGGTTTTCCCTTCTTTAGTGCCATCTGCATGTGAGGGATTGGGCCTGGGTAGAGAGGAAGCCACAAGTGGGACTGCATGGATATTTGCAAGAGAAGGGAGGAGGAATTCAGAACCCAGGAACCAGGAGGTGAGCAGCTTGCACAGGACCCAGGAGGGAAGGAAGAAACATTGAAAAAAGAATAGCACCTACCTGAGGGCCAGACCTACCTGAGTCTTCCAGTTAAATTTGGAGATCACGTTCTTTGTGTTGGAATTCCTGCTCCAGATGTGGAGGGGAGAGAGCTGTACTCACTCCTACTGAGTCACAGGGAGAGGTACAGCCTCCCCCAGAGCCCTTTGATTCCACTCTAACTGTGGGTATTATCCCAAGCCAGAGAGCAAATGGCAGGTCATCCAAAAGATGACCTACTTTAATGGTATTTAAAATACTACAAAATTTGTCTAAGAGTCCTGGCATATCTAGTTCTCTGAGTTTTTTAGCAGAGATGATTCATCAGCCTAATTTGGATTTTGCTGAGGAATCTACAAATTTCTTCATGGGTAACATCTGACTTTTAAGTACCTGATCTCATCCCACAGACCCAAATGATAGTAAGTTCCAGCGGGCAAGGCTTCTAAGGTCCTCGGTGTCCCAACAGCTGTGTGCCAAGTGGTCTACCACTCGCAGTTCTGATCCCAGGACCCATGAACATCACCAGACAGTTACAGCCCCCTGCCCACCAGAGCATCCTCAGCAACACCCACCTCTGAGCCACTTGTCCACTGATTGGCACTGAGCTTCAGTCTGGAACAAGTGTTCTGGAGCAAGTCCAGTATCCGTCATCCAAGAGGTGGGAAACTGAACCATGGGGTGTATTACTCACTCTAAAGCTGCAGGTAAGTTAGTGAATACTTGGGACCCAGGAACTCTGGTTCTCAGACTAGGAGACTTCCAGGAAGGGAAAGATGAGAGAAAGCTCAATTGCATCCACTGCTGGGCAGCTCTCAGATATCTGCAGGCACCAGAGTGTAAATTCCTCTCCCATTGCCCCTCAAGTCTGGTTCTGATTTTATCAGCACACCTGCCTTCTTGTAGCAGCAGGAAAGCAATACTGCAGGCTCTTTCTTTGGGTTCCAGCACAGTGGGAGAGCCCCAGCTGTAGTGACCCCAGGAAGTAGTCCTGTAGGTGGTGACTGACTCACTCCCAACTCAGAATCCAAAGAGGTCCCACTCCTCATTCACACAACACAGACCTTTGGGTGACTGGATAACATAAACCTGCATTAGGAATGAGAAACATTCTCTTCTCAGCCTTCAGGCAGCTTAGATAAGGGTCTTATGTTTCCTCAGGGAACCCCTGGCTGAGGGAGACTGAGGTCTGAGACTAGCCTGGATGCAGGGGAATGTGTTCCCTCTTTGATGCTCCAAATAGACCTTGGAGATTCAAAAGCCTTGAGAGAATTACAATCACCCTTATATTTTGTAGAGACTTTGGTTTATGAATCTGGCTGGAGAAAAAGGACAGAACTCAGGACAAGGCTGGACATCTCTGGGTCCCAGCTGATTGTGAGTTGAGTTCCAGACACCAGGCTTCACAGTCAGGTGCTGATGTAATTCACAGGCTACCTTTGAGGAAGCAAAAGAGGAAAGAGTTTTTGGACAGAGAGTACTGTGCTCAAAGGGCCATGTGATTCACATGGGGCAAGATGAAACAAGAGTCATGACTTGTTTCTTTGCTCTATCAGTTCCTTGGCATTTCTACTCCTGAGAACAAGTACATGGAGATAGTCAGAGGCAGTGGTGGTGCCCTGGTACCTGATGCTCCTGGTGATAACCAGTTTGTGGACACGTCCCTGAGGCCAAAGCATATTCAGCCTCGTGATAGCCCCAGATTCTCCCTTCTTGGGAAGGCTGAAATGCCTCATTGCCACTAACTCACAACTGAAGCATGGAATGAGATCATGGTGGTTGACCTGTAGGCCAAGTTCCAAGCATGGAAGAAAGGTTGGCAGTGGAAGGGTAGCAATTCATTAAACTTAGTTACCTTGGTCCTTAGCATGGGCTACTTCCCACTTCTAGAATGTTTTTCTCCCAGATTTTTGCATGGCCAGGTCCTTCACAATATTTAGCATTGTCTCAAATGAATCTCTCTCAGACTTGCTTTCCCTGGCCACTGCACTCTCACAAAATCAGACCCTGATCCAACAAGTGCCTAGACACCCCCTCCATCAAAACAGTAATTATAGTTACCAATGTGGAAAGGTGGAAGAGGGATAAATTGAGACTTTAAGATTAATATATGTATACTAATTTATTTAACAGATAACAAACAAAGACCTACTGTACAGCACAGGAATTCTGCTCAATAGTCTGTAATATCCTGTATGGGAAAAGAATCTAGGAAAGAATGGATACATGTCTATGTATAAGCGAATTAATTTCTCATACAATTAACATTAATACAATGCTGTAAATCAACTACACTCCTCTATAGATTAGGAGTTGATTGTTTTTAAATGCTTACATGTAGAGACCCATGGAGTTTTTTAGACTCGCAGAATTTCAGATATGATGCTGGATATGGCAGAACGAGTGGAGAAATCTAGACATTTTCTGAGGTTACATTTTCCTGAGCTTTGGTGTCTTTTGCTTTTAGTGTCACCTTAGATTTATCTTTGGAGGATCTAATACGAGGACTTGGAGACACCAGCTGGGTGTTAGTTGAAAGATGAGAGGGAGGAGCCAGTGGGAGAGTGAAATCCCAGCTCCCTAGCCTTGGGTTGGGGCACGTTTGAGGCACAGCTTACATCCCAAGTTCCCTGTGAAAACAGGCTGTAGCTTCCCTCTCCATGACTTGCATGATATCAAACTCAGACTGGTTTCATCCTTTTTCATGTCCTGCTTCCCCTGAGACTTCACTGGTTTCTCTGGGATAATTATTTTTTAATATAAATTTATTTATCTTAATTGGAAGAATTTTTTAAAAAATATTTCGCTGCACTAGGTCTTCATTGCTGCTCAGGACTTCTCTATTATCAGCGAGGAGGGGATACTCTGTAATTGCAGTGCACTGGCTTTTCAGTCCTGTGCTTCTCTTGATGGAAATCACAGGCCCTAGGCACTTGGGCTCAGTAGCTATGGCCCACCAGCTTAGTTGCCCTGGGGCATTTACAATCTTACCAAACCAGGACTCAACGCATATCTTAAGCACTGGATCAAAAGGGAAAACACTCTGGAAGGAATTTGAAATAAATCACTTTTACATGAAACTTGGCACCATGGCCTGTTTATGAGGAGAAAGATAGAGGATTGTCCCTACTTCAAGAAACCTCCTGAGATCAGGACTGATTGAGGTTCCTCTCCCAAGGGTTCCTATGGGATCTTGAAACTGTCCTGAAATGTGGCTTTGTTCTTGCATGAGTTTCTGAATCCCACACTAGACCACAGCTTCCAGAGGGCAGGGCTGTCACCTGACTCACTTCTAAGTATACGTTAGTATATATTGTCTCATTCAGACCCTAATGTCAAGAAAATGCTAACACAAAGATCAGCTATTCTGAGTGTTAGGTTACAGGTTCAACAACGATTGTAATCAAACCCTAAATAACATTGTCTTAAATACAACACAATTTCAATTCTCTTTCATATAATCTTAGTGCAGGTCTCTCCACAGAGATGAAGGCCCACTTCTTTCTTGTCACATCTTCCACCTGTGCTACTTAGCTCTGCTCTAACATGGCTGTTCCAGGTTCCTGTCATTACATGTGCATTCCAGCTAGTGGGACAGAAAATAATACTGCCATTTGGAAGTGACATATCACCTGTACTCAAATTCCACTGGCTGAAGAATCTTCCACGGTCATGCAAACCTGGGGGTGGTGGGCACACAGAAGGGCAGGGGAAAGTGATCCTACTGAAGAACATTCATGATAAGTAGCAAGGCCACCAACCTTCATTCATGTCCCTGTAATTTATTCTTCTTTTGTTCTCCCCACACAGCTCTCTGTCTGTTTTGGCCTGCAGATATGGATATAGATGAGGTTATAAGAGAGGAGATGGCCCAGGCTGTACAAATATGGAGAAAACAAGAAAGGAAAGAATGTAAGAAAGTATAAAAATGAGATCTAATCTTACTGCATTATGGTCAGAAAAGATGCTTGGAATGATTTCAATTTTTTTTAATTTACCAAGGCTAGATTTATGGCCCAGGATGTGATCTATCCTGGAGAAGGTTCCATGTGCACTTGAGAAAAAGGTGAAATTCATTGTTTTGGGGTGAAACATCCTATAGATATCAATTCGGTCTTACTGGTCTATTGTATCATTTAAAGTTTGTGTTTCCTTGTTAATTTTCTGTTTAGTTGATCTATTCATAGGTGTGAGTCAGGTATTAAAGTCTCCCACTATTATTGTGTTATTGTTATTTTCTCCTTTCATACTTGTTAGCGTTTGTCTTACATATTGCGGTGCTCCTATGTTGGGTGCAAATATAATTATAATTGTTATATCTTCTTCTTGGATTGATCCTTTGACCATTATGTAGTGACCTTCTTTGTCTCTTTTCACAGCCTTTGTTTTAAAGTCTATTTTATCTGATATGAGTATTGCTACTCCTGCTTTCTTTTGGTCTCTATTTGCATGGAATATCTTTTTCCAGCCCTTCAGTTTCAGTCTGTATGTGTCCCTTGTTTTGAGGTGGGTCTCTTGTAGACAATATATATAGGGGTCTTGTTTTTGTAGCCATTCAGCCGGACTTTGTCTTTTGGTTGGGGCATTCAACCCATTTATGTTTAAAGTAATTAATGATAAGTATGATCCCGTTGCCGTTTACTTTATTGTTTTGGGTTTGGGTTTATACACCCTTTTTGTGTTTCCTGTCTAGAAAAGATCCTTTAGCATTTGTTGGAGAGCTGGTTTGGTGTTGCTGAATTCTCTCAGCTTTTGCTTGTCTGTAAAGCTTTTGATTTCTCCTTCATATTTGAATGAGATCCTTGCTGGGTACAGTAATCTGGGCTGTAGGTTATTTTCTTTCATCACTTTAAGTATGTCCTGCCATTCCCTCCTGGCCTGAAGAGTTTCCATTGAAAGATAAGCTGTTTTCCTTTTGGGAATCAATCCCCTTTTGTGCTGTTTGATGTTTTTCCCTTGCTGCTTTTAATACTTGTTCTTTGTGTTTGATCTTTGTTAATCTGATTAATATGTGTCTTGGGGTGTTTCACCCTGGGTATATCCTGTTTGGGACTCTCTGGGTTTCTTGGACTTGGGTGATTATTTCCTTCCCCATTTTAGGGAAGTTTTCAACTATTATCTCCTCAAGTATTTTCTCATGGTCTTTCTTTTTGTCTTCTTCTTCTGGGACTCTTATGATTCGAATGTTGGGGCATTTTATACTGTTCTGGATGTCTCTGAGATTGTCCTCATTTCTTTTAATTCGTTTTTCTTTTTTCCTCTCTGATTAATTTATTTCTAGCATTCTATCTTCTACTTCACTAGTCCTATCTTCTGCCTGCCTCCGTTATTCTATTTGTTGCCTCCAGGGTGTTTTTTTAATCTCATTTATTGCATTATTCATTATATATAGACTCTTTTTTATTTCTTCTAGGTCCTTGTTAAACCTTTCTTTCATCTTCTCAATCCTTGTCTCCAGGTTATTTATCTGTGATTCCATTTTGATTTCAAGATTTTGGATCATTTTCACTATCATTATTTGGAATTCTTTATCAGGTAGATTCTCTATATCTTCCTCTTTTGTTTGGTTTGGTGGGCATTTATCCTGTTCCTTTACCTGCTGCATATTCCTCTGGCTCTTCATCAGGTTTATATTGCTGAGTTTAGGGTGCCCACTTTCACCACAACTATTCAAATAGTTCTGGAAGTTTTGGCCACAGCAATCAGAGCAGAAAAAGAAATAAAAGGAATCCAAATTGGAAAAGAAGAAGTAAAACTCTCACTGTTTGCATATGACATGATCCTCTATATAGAAAACCCTAAAGACCCCACCAGAAAATGACTAGAGCTAATCAATGAATATAGTAAAGTTGCAGGATATAAAATCAACACACAGAAATTCCTTGCATTCTTATACACTAATAATGAGAAAGTAGAAAAATAAATCAAGGAAACAATTCCATTCACCATTGCAACGAAAAGAACAAAATACGTAGGAATATATCTACCTAAAGAAAGTAAACACACACACACACACACACACACACACACACACACACACACACATATATATATATATATATATATATATATATATATATATATATATATAAAACACTGGTGAAAGAAATCAAAGGGGACACTAATAGATGGAGAAACATACCATGTTCATAGATCGGAAGAATCAATATGGTGAAAATGAGTATACTACCCAAAGCAATCTACAGATTCAATGCAATCCCTATCAAGCTACCAGTGGTATTTTTCACAGAGCTAGAACAAATAATTTCACAATTTGTATGCAAATACAAAAAACCTCGAATAGCCAAAGCAATCTTGAGGAAGAAGAATGGAACTAGAGGAATCAACCTGCCTGACTTCAGGCTCTACTACAAAGCCACAGTCAACAAGACAATATGGTACTGGCACAAAAATAGAAATATAGATCAATGGAACAAAATAGAAAGCCCAGAGATAAATCCACACACCTATGGGCACCTTATCTTCGACAAAGGAGGCAAGAATATACAATGGAGAAAAGATAACATCTTATCAACTGGTGCTGGGAAAACTGGTCAACCACTTGTAAAAGAATTAAACTAGAACACTTTCTAACACCATACACAAAAATAAAATCAAAATGGATTAAAGATCTAAATGTAAGACCAGAAACTATAAAACTCCTAGAGGAGAACATAGGCAAAACACTCTCCGACATAAATCACAGCAGGATCCTCTATGACCCACCTCCCAGAATACTGGAAATAAAAGCAAAAATAAACAAATGGGATCTAATTAAAATAAAAATCTTCTGCACAACAAAGGAAACTACAAGCAAGGTGAAAAGACAGCCTTTGGAATGGGAGAAAATAATAGCAAATTAAGCAACTGACAAAGAACTAATCTCAAAAATATACAAGCAACTCCTGCAGCTCAATTCCAGAAAAATAAACAACCCAATCAAAAAATGGGCTAAAGAACTAAATAGACATTTCTCCAAAGAAGCCATACAGATGGCTAACAAACACATGAAAAGATGCTCAACATCACTCATTATCAGAGAAATGCAAATCAAAACCACAATGAGGTACCATTTCACGCCAGTCAGAATGGCTGTGATCCAAAAGTCTACAAGCAATAAATGCTACAGAGGATGTGGAGAAAAAGGAACCCTCTTACACTGTTGGTGGGAATGCAAACTACTACAGTCACTATGGAGAACAGTGTGGAGGTTCCTTAAAAAAACTGGAAATAGAACTGCCTTATGACCCAGCAATCCCACTGCTGGGCATACACACTGAGGAAACCAGAATTGAAAGAGACACATGTACCCCAATGTTCATCGCAGCACTGTTTATAATAGCCAGGACATGGAAGCAACCTCGATGTCCATCAACAGATGAATGGATAAGAAAGCTGGGGTACATATACACAATGCAGTATTACTCAGCCATTAAAAAGAATACATTTGAATCAGTTCTAATGAGGTGGATGAAACTGGAGCCGATTATACAGAGTGAAGTAAGCCAGAAAGAAAAACAGCAATACAGTATACTAACACATATATATGGAATTTAGAAAGATGGTAATGATAACCCTGTGTACGAGACAGCAAAAGAGACACAGATGTATAGAACAGTCTTTTGGACTCTGTGGGAGAAGGAGATGGTGGATGATTTCGGAGAATGGCATTGAAACATGTATAATATCATATAAGAAATGAATCGCCAGTCTAGGTTCGATGCAGGATACAGGATACTTGTGGCTGATGCATTGGGATGACCCAGAGAGATGGTATTGGGAGGGAGAGGGGAGGGTGGTTCAAGATTGGGAACACATGTACATCCGTGGAGGATTCATGTTGATGTATGGCAAAACCAATACAGTATTGTAAAGTAAAACAAAAAATAATAATAATAATTAATAAATAAATAATAAAAAAGAAAGTATAAAAATGCAAAATCTAAAGGAAAACATGGTTAAAATAATAATTTTGCATTTATACAATTTAGGTATAATGGTTGATGAATCAATTTATAAAATAAAAATTAGAGATATGTAAAATATAAATATATTCTGTAAACCCAACAAAATAATAAGGCTGTATCTTATTAAACACATAGTAGTGTCAGGATTCAGTTTGGATGCACGTTGCGAAAAACTAAAACAACTATATCTTTATCAAGATAAAGTTGATTTTTCTCTCCCACTGGAACAAAGCTGTAGGTGGGCCAGCCAGAGCTTGGGTGCTATCTATTTCCAAGGTTACATGATTGTCCAATACAACTGCAGAAGTTCCAGCCATCAAAACTAAAATCCAGACAACAGTTAGGAAGTAGGTGGGGGAGGGAAGAGTCCCATCTCTCATCTAAATCAGCTCCTTGGAAGCAGTTTTCCAAGATATTCCTCTTACTGATCTGCTTGCATCTCTAAGTCACCTCTTATGACTAAGAGAACGGGTGGGCAGGAAATGCAGTCCTGTAGCTACTGGGCTCATGGCTATATAACAAGCTATTTTCAGTTTTGAAAGATAAGCAGAGAATAGATCATTTTGTAGGTAGCCTGCAGCACCTGCCTTAAAGAACAAACCTTTTCTGAATGGATTAGGCTGAACGGCTGGGAACAGTGTCAGAGCCAGGGGGAAGGAACAGCAATGAGAAACAGCTAGATGGACCTGAACTGTGCTCAAGAAAAAAGAGGCAGACTGGTCAGTAGAGATCTTCTAAAGATTGAAGTGAGGATTATACACACCACATGACCCAATTTGGTTTGAAAACTGTTTTTCCAACCCAGGTCCCAAATCTCTCTCAATTCTTCAGCTTCTAAATACCTTGTCTTTGTTACCTCACATTCTGACCTACCTGTCTCATCTTCCTTATTTCTGTTCACATCACTTCTCCATCTAGTCCACCAACATTGCAAGATCCAGTACTGAGGAGTTAGCAACACTTTCTAGAAGTGGGTAGAAACACAATGACTATTTCTACTTTAGTATTTGTTTGTCTTTTATCAAGGTCTTCTGAAGGACTGAGATGGCTAGAATTATGGAGAGCTCACGTTTGAGGCCTTTTAAAAAACATAACTTGTTACATTGGTCTCTTGGTTGTGATGCAGTCTCATAGTTGCTCTAAGTCTGAGAGAGCATTTTATCTTGTTTTTTACATGTATTTTTCTTGGGTATAGATTTCTGAGTCAATTATATTTCTCTCAGCATTTTAAGATGTGGTGCCAGTGTCCTCTGGCTAACATTGTTTCATATGCCTAATCTGCTATCTTTCCCATTTTTTGTTCTACTGTGTCTCTTTTTCCTTCTGGTTACATTTCCTTGGTTGGTTGTTTTAAACAATGAATTATCATGCACCTTTGAATAGTTGTCATATTTCTTGTCCTTGAATTAATTGAGCTTCTGTGTTAATGCGTTTAAAGCTTTCATCATATCCGATAATTTTTCAGCCAATAATTATGAAGTTCTGTTCTCTAGTCTCTTTCTTTCACTTCCTGTAGGACCCCATTTACATATATTTTAGTATTCTTAACATTGTTTCAAATCTCTGTGATCCACAATTAATTTTTTCCCAGTCTTTCCATTCCTATTTTCCATGTCTGTATTTAACATACTCAGTATTCTTCAGCTTCATGAATATAAGGATTATTGAGGTAGTAAGCATTTTAATGTTCTTCCCTGCTAATGATGTAATGTATATTTTAACTGTATTTTTACTAACTGATTTTTCCTTCATTATGGATATTTTCTTGTTTCTTTATACATCAGAAATGTTTTTCTTTTTAAATTTATGTATGTATCTTAATTAGAGGATAATTTCTTTACAATATTATGATTGACCTAGGACAAATATTTTCGCAATTCATATGGAAATTTTAAATCAGATATTGGATATAGTAAATTTTACCCTTTGGATACTGGATAGTTTTTTAATTTGTATAAATTACTCCTGGCACTGTTTGCAAACACTGTTAATATCTTGGAAACAGTTTTATTTTTTGAAGGCTTGCTGTTCAGTTGTTTTGTTTTGTTTTGTTTAGCTGATATGAGACCAGCAATTAGACCAGGTTTACTATCCCCCACTAGTAAGGCAATATTGTCTTCAGGCCCATACTGATGTCATGGGAATTATGAGTAATTTCCATGCTGGTGGGTGGGGAAACCATTAGACTTGGCTAAATTTGAGACTCAAGGATTGTTCTCTATAATGCTGACCAGTACTATCAACTCTCTGCTGAAAATTGAAGGGGTATCACCTGCACACTCCCAGAGTTCTCTGTGTGTAGCTCTCTCCTGTGAACCCTAACTATCTAGAGTCTCAAATCTCTCTTCTTGAGGAGACCGTTTGTCTCTGCCTAGATACCCCTTTCATGTATGTGTTGGAAACTGTTTCTAGAGTTGGGGCAATTGCAGAACTCATCTTGCTTGTTCCCCACCTCAGGAATCCATATTCAGCTTCCTGATTTTTGATGTAAAACTGATCTTTCTTTTATATCTTCTACTTTCAAGTTGTTTGGGACAGGAGGATAAATGTGTCCTTTGCTCCTCTATGGATACCAAAATGGATGTCCCCCTGCAATCAGAATTCACTGAATGCCTTGTGGATTCTAGGCACTGTGCATGGGTGCAAACTTGACCAGGGATATGTGTTGAGGCCTTGGGGAGCCTTGGTTTGCAGGAGAAGCATGACAATTACCACTAGCATTTGCTATGGGGTATGTTCAGTTCAGTCGCTCAGTCATGTCCGACTGTTTGCAACCGCATGGACTGCAGCACACCAGGCTTCCCTGTCCTTCACCAACTCCTGGAGCTTGCTCAAACTCATGTTCATCGAGTCGGTGATGCCATCCAGCCTTCTCATCCTCTATCGTCCTCTTCTCCTCCTGCCTTCAATCTTTCTCAGTAATAAGGTCTTTTCTAACGAGTAAGTTCTTCACATCAGTTGGCCAAAGTATTGGAGCTTCAGCTTCAGCATCGGTCTGTCCAATGAATAGTCAAGATTGATTTCCTTTAGCACTGACTTGTTGGATCTCCTTGTAGTCCAAGGGACTCTCAAGAGTCTTGACCAACACCACAGTTCAAAACCATCAGTTCTTCATCGCTCACCATTCTTTATGGTCCAACTCTCACATCAATGCATGACAATTGGAAACATCATAGCTTTGATTATACTGAACTTTTTCTGCAAAGTAGTACCTCTGCTTTTAAAAATGCTGCTAGGTTTGTCATAGCTTTTCTTCAAACAAGCAAGCAAGTTTTAATTTCATGGCTGCAGTCATCATCTGCAGTGATTTTGGAGCCCCCCAAAGTAAAGTCTCTCACTGTTTCCATTGTTCCCCCATCTATTTGCCGTCAAGTGATGGTACGAAATGCCATGATCTTCATTTTCTGAATGTGGAGTTTAAGCCAAATGTTTCACTCTCCTCTTTCACTTTCATCAAGAGGCTCTTTAGTTTCACTTCACGTTCTGCCACGTGTCTTCTGCATATCTGTGGTTATTGATATTTCTCCCAGCAACTGTGATTCCAGCTTGTGCTTCAGCCAGTTGGGCATTTCGCATGACTTACTCAGCATATAATTTAAATAAGCAGGGTGTCAATACACAGCCTTTACCTACTCCTATCCCGATTTGGAATCAATATGCTGTTCCAAGTTCAGTTCTAACTGTTGCTTCTTGACCTGCATACAGATTTCTCAGAAGGCAGGTAAGATGGTCTGGTATTGCCATCTCTGTAAGTTTTCCACAGTTTGGTGTGATCCACACAGTCAAAGGCTTTTGCATGGTCAATAAAGCAGAAGTAGGTATATTTCTGGAGTTCCCTTGCTTTTTCAAAGATCCAACAGATGATGGCAATTTGTTCTGTGGTTCCTCTGCCTTTTCTAAATCCAGCTGGAACATATGGAATTTCACAGTTCATGTACTGTTGAAGACTTGCTTGGAGAAATTACTTTGGTACCATGTGAGATGAGTGCAACTGTGTGGTAGTTGAACATTCTTTGAAATTGCCTCTCTTTGGGATTGCAATGAAAATGACCTTTCCATTTTTTTTTTTAAAGAAAATGACCTTTCCAGTCCTGTGGCTACTGCTGAGTTTTCCAAATTTGCTAGCATATTGAGTGCAGCACTTTAACAGCTTCATCTTTTAGGATTTGAAATAGCTCAATGGCAATTCCATCACCCCCACTAGATTTGCACGTAGTTATGCTTCTTAAGGCTGTCTGAACTTCACATTTCAGGATGTCTAGCTCTAAGTGTGGAGAAGCCAATGGCACCCCACTCCAGTACTCTTGTCTAGAAAATTCCACTGATGGAGGAGCCTGGAAGGTTGCAGTCCATGGGGTCGCTGAGGGTTGGACATGAGTGAGTGACTTCACTATCACTTTTCACTTTCATGCATTGGAGAAGGAAATGGCAACCCACTCCAGTGTTCTTGCCTGGAGAATCCCAGGGTTTGGGGAGCCTGCTGGGCGGCCGTCTATGGGGTCGCACAGAGTCGAACACGACTGAAGTGACTTAGCAGCAGCAGAGCTGTAAGTGAAACACCATCATGGTTATCTGGGTCATTAATATCTTTTTTGTATAGTTCTTCTATATATTCTTTCAACCTCTTCTTAATATATTCTGCTTCTTTTAGGTCCACACCATTTCTGTCTTTTATTTGGCCCATCTTTGCATGAAATGATCTTTCTCTACCTCTAATTTTCTTGAGTAGATCTCTGGTCTTTCCCATTCTATTGCTTTCCTCTATTTCTTTGCACTGATCAGGTAGGAAGGCTTTTTAAAAATCTCTCCTTGCTATTCTTTGGAACTCTGCATTCAGATGTGTATGTCTTTCTTTTCTCATTTGCCTTTGCTTCTCTTCTTTTCTAAGTTAGTTCTAAGGTATCCACAGACAACCATTTTGCATTTTTGCATTTCTTTTTCTTGGGGAAGATCTTGATGAGGTATGTACAGATCAAAAAACGAAGATCACTGCATCCAGTCTCATTATTTCATGGCAAGTACATGGAGAAACAATGAAAACAGTGACAGACTTTACTTTCCTGGGCTCCAAAATCACTGCAGATAGTGACGGCAGCTGGGGAAAAAAAAAGACACTTGCTCCTTGGAAGAAAAGCTATGAAAAATCTTGACAGCATACTAAAAAGCAGAGACATTACTTTACCAGCAAAAGTCTGTATAGTCAAAGCCATGGTTTTTCCAGAAGTTGTGAGAGGATGTGAGAGTTAGACCATAAAGAAAGCTGAGCACCAAAGAACTGATGCTTTTGAACTGTGGTGTTGGACAAGATTCTTGAGAGTCCATTGGACTGCAATGGAGATCCAACCAGTCCATCCTAAAGGAAATCAGTCCTGAATATTCATTGGAAGGACCAATGCTGAGGCTGAACCTCCAGTACTTTGGCCATTTGATGGGTAGAACTGACTCATTATAAAAGACCCAGATGCTGGTAAAGATTAAAGGCAGGAGGCAAAGGGGAAGACAGAAAACCAAATTGTTTGATGGCATCACCAACTTGATGAGCATGAGTTTGAGCAAGCTCTGGGAGTTGGTGATGGACAGGGAAGCTTGGCGTGCTGCATCCCATGATATAGCAAAGAGTTGGACATGACTGAGAGACTGAACTGAACTGATGTACAGAGGACAATCAGGAAGCAAGCAGAAGTCTTTAAGAAAGAAGGAAGGAAGGAAGCTGACAATGATGGGTTAGCAAGCGGTTTCAAGCTGGAGAAACTGTAAGGAACCAATTCTATGCCAGATGGAGAGAATGGTAAGAGAAAGGCAGGGCGGCAGTGCTGGGATTTCCCAGAGGACTAGATCCCTGTTCTACTAAACTTTATCAATGCTCAATATTATTAGGTGTTTGGAAACATCAGTTTTGTTTTGGAAGTGGTAGAGCAATATTCAATGGAAGGACTGATGCTGAAGATGAAGCTCCAACATTTAGGCCATCTGATGTGAAGACCCAGCTCATTGGAAAAGACCCTGATGCTGGGAAAGATTGTGGGCAGAAGGAGAGAGATGAGAATATCAGATGGCATCACTGACTCAAACACATGAGTTTGAGGAAACTCTGCAAAATAGTGAAAGACAGGGAAGCCTGCTTTGTTGCCGAACATGTAATCACAAAGAGTCAGACATGACTTAACAACTGAAAAATACCAATGAGGACACAGAGTCCACTGAAGGCTCTGGTCCTGGTTGGAGTGGAGAAAGACTTGGGTGGAAGGGGAGGCTTCCCATCCTCTGGTGCAGGTCCTTGAATCCAAGGCAAGGAGCATGAGATTTTGAATGTGTTACCAAACTTGTTTTCTAAAAACACAAAAACTGTTTTATGCAGGAGAGAGAGTTTTGACTGAGCTTGTTCTCTAGATTTTACTGAGGGATTTGAAAGGAATTGGGGGCAGGCTGAGTCTGCAAAAACCAGGAGACCAACTGCTGGAGGGCAAGGCTTGTGGTAGACATTCTGCACTAGGTGGAAAACGAATCCAGAAAAAGTGCCCCTTCTGGTGTGTACATGCCAATGTATCACATTATTTCAGCAGATCACTTCAATGTTGTTTTGGGGCAAGCTAGAAATGGATGACGGGTGGTGTGTTTTGTCAGTTCCTGTGGGTAGTTAGATGACTAAATGTCTGGTTACTTCACTGCATGGTTGAAATCATGCTTGGGAAAGAAAACTAGATCAAGTCCACACATATTTGGTCATTAAACAGCAAGCATAGGAAGGTTTCTAAGGCAACTGTAGGTAATTTAAACATGAGGGGCCAAATGGGGACAGTTTCATTTAACAGGCTGAGATTGGACTGTACAGGTTGCCATAGTTGTTGCTATGACAAGAAGCCATCACAGCTACTTGTTGCTATGCTGGAGATGTGGGAAACGGAAAAGAGACCAAAAGCCTTACAACTCTCCTTGCAGTGTGATTTCAGGCTAAAAGTAGTTGACAAGGAAAGGCTGACTAGTAAGGATGAGGAAGGGAGTAATCTGAGCCAGTAATCATTAGCTCTGTGGGAGCCCAGAAAACAGAAGCATCGTCTCGGTCAGAGTTCTGTGTCATGGTTCAGAGACAGATGTCATTTGGCTTGAATCAATATTTAGCATTGGGAATGACAGCCATAACCTCTAAACAGAAGATTTCCTTCTCCCCAGGTGACAGAATAATTCATATTTGTTCCAGACTCAGGAACCCAGAAAGCCCTCTCAGGGCCACTTGTTCTCACCAGGCACACATGCAATCTAGAAGATGGAACTATCATCATGGTGCCCATTTTCTAGATGAGAAAACTGAGGTTAAGGGTCTTGATCAAAGTCACACAGCTAAGCACATGAAAAGCCAAGCACAAACCCAGGGTAACAGTCCTCAAATTGTGTGTTTTTGCTCCACACCCACCGGGAGTGGTGGGTGGTGATCTGGCACCAAACTTAGGCAAAAGCAAGCAGTATTCAGGCTTAAATTGAAGTAGTGAGGAAAACCACTAGACCAGTAAGCTATGACCTAAAGCAAATCCTTTATGAATTTATAGTGGAGATGAAAAATAGATTCAAGGGATTACGTCTGGTAGCCTGAAGAACTATGGATGAAGGTTTGTAACATTGTACGGGAGGTGATCACAAAACCATTTCCAAGAAAAACAAATGTGAGAAAAAAAGGGGGTTGCCTGAGGAGGCCTTAAAACAGCTGGAGCCTATTATACAGAATGAAGTAAGCCAGAAAGAAAAACACCAATACAGTATACTAATGCATATATATGGAATTTAGAAAGATGGTAACAATAACCCTGTATACGAGACAGCAAAAGAGACACTGATGTATAGAACAGTCTTTTGGACTCTGTGGGAGAGGGAGAGGGTGGGATGATTTGGGAGAATGGCATTGAAACATGTATAATATCATATATGAAACGAGTCGCCAGTCCAGGTTCGATGCACGATACTGGATGCTTGGGGCTAGTGCACTGGGACGACCCAGAGGGATGGTATGGGGAGGGAGGAGGGAGGAGGGTTCAGGATGGGGATCACATGTATACCTGTGGCGGATTCATTTTGATATATGGCAAACCCAATACAATATTGTAAAGTTAAAAGATAAAATAAAACTTTAAAAAAAGAAAAATAAATAAATAAAGCTCAACATTCAGGAGAAAAAAAAAAAAACAGCTGAGAAAATAATAGAAGTGAAAGGCAAGGGAGAAAAGGAAAGATATACCCAAAGGAATGCAGAGTTCTGGAGAATAGCAAGGAAAGATAAGAAAGTCTTCATAAGTGAACACTGCAAGAATTAGAGGAAAATAATAGAATTGTAAAAAGTATAGGTTGCTTAGGAAAATTGGAGTTACCAGAGGAACAATAAAGGACACAAAAGTCAAAGACCTAACAGAAGCAGATGAGATTAAGAAGAGGTAGCAAGAATGCACAGAAGAACTGTATGAAAACCGTCCTAATAACTGGGATAGTGATGATGCTTGGGTAAAGCACTCATCACTCATGTAAAGCCAGATATACTGGAGTATGAAGTCAAGTGGCCTTAGGAAGAATCGCTACAAACAATGTTAGGAGAGGTGATGGAATTCCAGCTGAGCTGTTTAAAACAACCTAAAGAATGAGGCTGTAAAAGTGTTGCATTCAATATGTCAGCAAATTTGGAATACTCAGCAGTGGCCACAGTGCTGGAAAAGGTCAGTTTTCATTCCAATTCAAAAGAAATGCAATTCCAAAGAATGTTCAAACTATCATGCAATTGCTCTCATCTCACTTGCTAGCAAGGTAATGTTCAAAATCCTTCAATCTAAGCTTCAACAATACATGAACTAAAAACTTCCAGATGTACATACTGGTTTGAGGAACAAGAGATCAAATTGCCAACATCCATTGGATCATAGAGAAAGGGAATCCCAGAAAATATTTCCGTATGCTTCACTGATTACGGTAAAGCCTGTCACTGTGTGGACCACAACAAACTGCGGAAAATTCTTAAGGAAATGGGAGTACCAGATCACCTTTCCTGTCTCCTGAAAAGCCTGTATGTAGCTCAAAAAGCAGCAGTTAGAATAAGAGACAGAACTGAAAGATTTAAAAGTGGGACAGTACCATGACAACATGTACATTCTGACTCTGGCTGTTTAACTTCTATATAGAATACATCATTCGATATGCTGGACTGCATAATTCCCAAGGTGGAATAAAGATTGCTGGGAGAAATATCAACATCCACAGATATGAAGATGACACTGCCCTAATAGCAGAAAGCAAGGAAGAACTTAAGAGCCTCTTGATGAAGAGAGGAGATGCAAAAACTGGCTTAAAACACAACATTAAAAAACTATTCACAAAAATATACTCAACATTCAGGGCATCCTGTCACACCACTTCATGGCTTATGGATGAGGGAAAAGTGAAAACAGTGGTAGATCTTATTTTCTTGGGCCCCAAAAGCACTATGGACCTTGACTGCAGCCAACGGCTATGAAAAACCTGCAGAGTGTATTAAAAAGCAGAGAGTCACTTTGCTACAGAGGTCTGTAGTGTCAAAACTATGGTTTTTCCAGTAACCAGGTAAAGATGTGCAATCTGGACCATAAGAAAGGGGGAATGGCAAAAAATTGAGCTTTTGAACTGTGGTGCTTCAGAAGATTCTTGAGAGTCCCTTATACAACAAGGAGATCAAACCAGTCAATCTGAAAGGATGTCACCTTCTAACCCCTGCTGTCTTAGCTGAGGCATCTACTGAGGGCCTCAAGGTGGAAAGAACGGATGCTTCCACTGCAAAAGTGCCTAACCATGGCAGCTCCAAGCAAATAGTTTGTAGCTCCACACCTGGAGGAAGCTCAGAAAGGCTTCTGAGAAAGGTCAATGTGTACCCAGGGTCCCCTGATACATGTGTTGCATTCTCCCCAGCATTGGAGGCCAAGGAAGGGGTATTCTGGGCCCTGGAGGTGGGGGATGGCCTAGGGATCCACTGGGGCCACCACTTACCAAGTAGGACTGGAAAGGACAGAGCAGGCATATGTGGCAGAGAGCTGGTGACTGGGGTGTGGGAACAAGAGGGAACCAGCTCTGCATGAAATACCTCACCCAAAATCCCCTGGAGGAGAAGCCCAGTGATAAGATTACCTGAGATGGGACGAAGAGAGTCTATTTCATTACCCCTTATAATTCCTCTGAATGAGGAGGTGGTGGAGTAGGTGGGTCATCACAAACTCTTCCATGGCCTAGACCATCTGCCAGTCCCAATCCTTGGGGCTGCCTCTCCTCAGCTTCAGGCATGTAGTTCCAGAGGAAACTGACAATCATGTGTGCTGCTGGGTCAGGGCCAAAAACCATGTAAAGCCTATCATAAGTCCCCATGTCCCTGCCAGGATGGCTGATCTGGAGCTACATGTGATCTGAGGTGGGTCATTCAGGGAACACCCTTGAACTCTGATGTCTGCAATCTTCTTTCCTTACTAGGTGATGCCTTTGGGATTTAAAACCCTAGAACAGGTAGCTTGGACTCCCTCACTAGGTGTAGAAGCCTTAAGGAAGAAAGTTGCCAGGCTAAGACCATCAAAGAAGTGTGAAGGGAAAGAGTGAGAGAGAGAATTGATGACTCCTGATTCCTTGGGTCCAGTCACTGAAATCTTTGTATTTGCTCTGATTCTTGTGTCCTGGATTCCCAGAATCATTTCAATGAGTCTCCCTTTTCCTTGAAGCTGGCTAGAGTTGGGTTCCTCTCAATTTTGATTCAGACTGGGTTCTCGATCATCACGATCATTGTATACCTCCCAGACACAAACAGATGCACCCATTTGTTTCAGCACCATTATGAGTTAAACCCTTTATTCTTTAATGAGAATAGGGTGTGCAGACCACCAAATACAGTTCACCCGCATCCTGGGAGGAGTGCTCAAAGGGTGAGTGAATGTATGTTAGGAGCGGCCTTACTGATTCCTGAACCACTCTAAGCATTTACACTGCCCGTGCCAGGCCAGTCCAGTAATTTCCTCGATCAAAGACAGAAATACAGCCTCAGGAAGATGTCACCCAGGATCCAGGTCTCTCTAGATGTCCTTATTGTGTTCTCTTTAAAGGTTGTATAGCAGTGGCCTCTAGAATCCTGGGGGAGTCAGAGACACACACCATTGAGCATGAGCCCTTACCAGTGCCTCCCCCCAATAGCCAGAACCAGAACAATTTGTTTTATTTCCCTCTTTTGGTAAGTATCAAGGGGTTTTCTCAGCAGCAGGGGATAAGAGAGTTCAACCAAAACCAAAGAGGGCCAAGACATGAGGTTGCCATGAGGAAGGGTGTGGTGAGTGGAGGACTGGGAGTTGGGGAAACAGAGGAATGAAAAACAACAAAGGAAACCAGAGGGAAAGAGACACGTGTACCCCAATGTTCATCACAGCACTGTTTATAATAGCCAGGACATGGAAGCAACCTAGATGTCCATCAGCAGATGAATGGATAAGAAAGCTATGGTACATATACACAGTGGAGCATTACTCAGCCATTAAAAAGAATACATTTGAATCAGTTCTAATGAGGTGGATGGAACTGGAGCCTATTATACAGAGTGAAGTAAGCCAGAAGGAAAAACATCAATACAGTATACTAACACATATATATGGAATTTAGAAAGATGGTAACAATAACCCGGTGTATGAGACAGCAAAAGAGACACTGATGTATAGAACAGTCTTATGGACTCTGTGGGAGAGGGAAAGGGTGGGAAGATTTTGGAGAATGACATTGAAACATGTAAAATATCATGTAAGAAATGAGTTGCCAGTCCAGTTTCGATGCACGATACTGGATGCTTGGGGCTAGTGCACTGGGACAACCCAGAGGGATGGTATGGGGAGGAGGAGGGAGGAGGGTTCAGGATGGGGAACACATGTATACCTGTGGTGTATTCATTTTGATATTTGGCAAAACTAATACAATTATGTAAAGTTTAAAAATAAAATAAAATAAAAAGAAAAACAACAAAGTCCTACTGTAGAGCGTAAGGAACTATATTCAATATTCAGTGATAAACCACATGAAAAAGAATAAGAAAAAATATTTTTATGTGTATAGCATAATTTTAATGTGTATCACATTGCAATGCAGCAAAACTTAATGCAACACTGATGATCACCCACACTTCAATATAATATTTTATTTTTTTAATTTTATTTAATTTGTAAACTTTACAATATTGTATTAGTTTTGCCAAATATCGAAATGAATCTGCCACAAGTATACCTGTGTTCCCCATCCTGAACCCTCCTCCCTGCTCCCTCCCCATGCCCTCCCTCTGGGTCATCCCAGTGCACAAGCCCCAAGCATCCAGTATCGTGCATCGAACCTGGACTGGCGACTCGTTTCATACATGATATTATACATGTTTCAATGCCATTCTCCCACATCTCCCCACCCTCTCCCTCTCCCCACAGAGTCCATAAGACTGATCTATACATCAGTGTCTCTTTTGCTGTCTCGTACACAGGGTTATTGTTACCATCTTTCTAAATTCCATATATATGCGTTAGTATACTGTATTGGTGTTTTTCTTTCTGGCTTACTTCACTCTGTATAATAGGTTCCAGTTTCATCCATCTCATTAGAACTGATTCAAATGTATTCTTTTTAATGGCTGAGTAATACTCCATTGTGTATGTACCACAGCTTTCTTATCCATTCATCTGCTGATGGGCATCTAGGTTGCTTCCATGTCCTGGCTATTATAAACAGTGCTGCGATGAACATTGGGGTACACGTGTCTCTTTCCTTTCTGGTTTCCTCAGTGTGTATGCCCAGCAGTGAGATTGCAAGAACAAGTGTGTCCATAGTTCTCCTCACTCCCTGTTTCCTTCCTTCTGACTCCTGCTCCTTGTTTTCTCTGTAGAGAATGCTGGTTTTCCTCCTGTATCCCCACAATCCATACTTTATTTTTAAATATTATTTTGTATTGGAGTATAGCTAATTAACAATATTCTGAGTTTCAGGTGGACAGTAAAGGAACTTAACCATATGTATCCGTGTATCCTGGTCCCAAAGATACCCCTTCCATCCAGGCTGTCATATAAATGAGCAGAGTTCCCTGTGCTACACAGCAAATTGCTGTTGGTTATCCATCTTAAATAGAGCAGTGCGAACAACACGTTCTTGAAGGCTTAACTCACAAACTCTGTGAAACCTCCTTTGGCCCACACTCACCCTCCTTGGCCACTCCAGGCTTGGTTGGGTAACATAATCTGGTTCCCCATCCCCACTGGTCAGTCCCTAGCCCTCATCACCCCTCGTAAGTCCCCAGTGCCCCAGTGCAGATCACCTTGAGATGCCATTTGCATGGAATGCAGTGCAGTTCTGCCTAGAACCAAGCAACCCTCCATATGGCTCAATGAGCTTGTGGTTTTGGAATTCCTGAAATTCCCTCTCTTCCTCAAAGCCTTCTTTGAGCCCATCAGCCTGCTCTGAACTCTCTCAGGGAGCTGACATGAAGCCTCCACCCTGGACCGGGGCAGAGGAGTCACTGTGCACCCTTTATTCACCTTAGTATCCAACCTCCCCACAGAGGGGACATGTACCCCAACTCACAAAGGAGGCACTGGCCAGAGCAAGGGGAAGATGCAGCTGAGTACTAAGCTGACCATGTAATTTATCATCCAAACCAGAAAAAAACTTGAGAAGGGAAGGCAGACTGTTAACTAATGCCGGGACATCACACTGGGAATGCCCCCAACCATTCTCCTTGTAAGATGGCCTATTTCAGGGACCGCTAGAGCTGACTTCCATGTTCATACAGCTAAAGCTTCAGATTGAATTGAAGCTCTTTGAGGACTGAGGACCTTAGTGTTCCCCTCTCCTTGTGACTCCCACCATGCCAGCATGGTGTGGCGTCTCCATATTTATTTCAGGAAGATCAGTGTCCCAGACGGCACTTTAATCTCAAATGGTTGGTTTTCTGGCAGTCATTGACCCAGCCACAGGTCTCATCAGCATCTGCAATGGTGTGAGATGGCCAGTATAGGGCACCCTCCTCCCAAAAGCAGCCCATGGGTTGCTGCAAGCCCCAGTTTGAGAACCACCCCTCAGTGTTGTCCCCTCACCTTGAGGATGTAGGCTCGTGCTGGCATCGTGTAGTTGATGCCATTGATGGTGAAGATAATAGAGGGCAGGATATTACCGCAGAACATGAAATGTAGTGCTGTTAGAGAGAGAGGGAGAGAGGTTCATCCTGGAGATCCATGTTGTGTGTGGAGACTGGGAGTGACCCTGGGGCATGACCCTTCACCTTCGAACCCTGTGATGTGGCACCAATGAGCTTCTGTATGTTATTGACCAGTCTTCTTGGGCCTTTGATCAGTGCTATTCCGGTGTCCACAAAGGCCTCACAGCCTCCAGAACAAGAAATAACCTTTCTTTTCATGGAGATGCTGAGAAATAGTGGAAGAAAGAGGGCATCAAGGTCACTCTGAGTCTCACCAGAGCTGCCCCCTTCCTGACTGTCTCCTAAACAGCGCTTTTTCTCTTGCCTTCTTTTTCTTTGCTCTGGACACAGCACCTTTCTTGACATCCTTGAATGCAGTACTTGAATACACCAGGATCTTTTGCACCTTGACAGAGGCTGGTCTTCCTTCCTAGAAGACTCCACTCCACTTTGACTAGCAAATTTCTTCTCATCTTCCAGATTCCACCTTAATTATATGGTTATTGAGAAGTCTTTTCCCCCGTGTATATCAGTCTCCTGTCTTGGTCACTCTCTGTAGACCCTTCCTCATGTCTGCTGCTGCTGCTGCTGCTGCTGCTGCTGCTGCTAACTCACTTCAGTCATGTCTGACTCTGTGCAACCCCATAGACAGCAGCCCACCAGGCTCTGCCATCCCTGGGATTTTTCGGGCAAGAGTACTGGAGTGGGTTGCCATTGCCTTCTCCTCCTCATGTCTAGCATGTATCAAAGTCACAATTCACTATGTGGGTGAGTCACTTCATGTACATCTGCCTTCCTAGATGTGAGGGCAAGTTTTATTCTTATTGTCTCCCTGGCACAAGTGCCTGGCACACAGTGGATGCCCAATGCTTGTCTGTTCAATGACTGAATGAAGACTGAGAAAACAATAAGAAACTTCCAGAGAGCTGTATCTGGTGGGGAACAAATAATGGATAGCACACAGAGTGAAGAAGGAGATTCACAGGGGCAGCAGATCTCATAGTAGGGGGAGAAAGGGGCTCCTCTGGGAGAGGGTGTCTCCCAGAACTGCTCCTAGAACCAGCTCAGACCCTGAGACCCTGACCAGGAAATATATAACTAGCCCACAGAAACTCCAAAGGACAGGTCAGCTTTTGTCTGACAGTCTCACACAGAAACCTATCAATTGTGCCTCTTGTCCTCAGGTCACTCCTGGATCCCACCTTCCTGATTCTCTTATAGACCCCACCCCACTGTGTGCCCAGGTATGTGGGGTGTCTTTTTTATTAGTTGCTTTCACGTCTTAAGACTGCAGCCAACCTCTCTCCACTGCTGGGTAGCTGCTCCCTAAGGAGACCAGTTTTCCCCATTTGCTCAGAACTTTCCCTGTTCTTAAACAGACGTTTATCTGTACTGAGAACTTCCTATGTCTTTGGTAGCCCTGGATTGTTGGTCATCTTATCATAACTCTGTCCAGGCTGCTGAAATTCTCCCTGATCGTCTGTTCACCACACTGTAGAGTCCTCTAACCATGCTCCCCATCTCAAAGGGCAGTGGACGCTGCTCTCTCCCAGCTGCACAGACCTCTCTGGACCCTTTTAGGACCCTGGTCAGAGCCATGCTCAGAAGGCCTGGGGATTATGAACCCATGGGGTTTTTGTGTATCTGTGTGCTTGTGTGTTTGTTTGTATGTGTCTCTGAGTGTGGTTGTGTGTCTCTGACTACCTATGCATGTTTATATGTGCCTCTGTGTATGTTTATATGTCTGCTTGTGTGTTTCCATGTGTCTGTGTGTCTGTCTGTGTCATTGTGGGTGGTGTATATGTCTGTGTGACTGTGTGTCTGAGAATGCATTTGTGTGTGTCTGCCTGTGTCCATGTACAGTAGTGGGGGGATCATTTGGACTGACCCTCAGAGGGAGAGGCTTACCGGTCCATGTGTACACTCCAGTCGCCTACTTGAATCAATGGTACCAGTTGAGCTCTGCCTTGTAGTAGTGGTGGTCCACCCAACCAAACATCACCGCATTGCCCTCCCGCTTGTCTCTGTAGAGAGAAGAGAGGGGGGACCCTTGGACGACAGTAAAAACAGCACTGTCTGAGAGCTGTGCTTGTCCACCCATCAAGGCCCTAATAAGGTCCCCACGTACAGATGCAGAAATAGCGTCTAGGAGCGATTGAGATCTGGACTGAGGTCTGTTACTGGCTAGTGAGTGGTACAGAGGAGGTTAGAAGCTGAATCACTTGGCTAGGATCCACCCACTAATGTCTTCTGAAGACGCTCTGGGCCTCCAGGCACCTGAATGCTCAGACACACTCGGAGGCTCAGACACACTCGGAGGACAGGGTGCTGAAGTGTTTTGCTTTCCCCTTATCCACCTTGTCATTTTTCAGGAAAATCAAGGCCTGGGAGTTCTAAGGGTGTGGGTTCAGGTCACCAAGAGTTGGCTCCACTGGCCTGTGACCTCTACTGTCCAAAGGGCCCCACAGTCAGAAGGGACCCCCAACTCTGCTCTCCCTGTCTTGAAATGCATAATATTTCTTGAACAAGAGTTCCAGAGTTTTGTGTCCCACACTCTCGTTTTTCACTGGAACTTACAAATTGGGTAGCTGGTCCTGGGCTCCCAGTGAAATGCTAATGAGGAAGGAAAGATATCCACCATCCTTCTCCTTAGTTCTTTATCAAATACACAAGCAAATCTTAATGCCTTTTATTCAACATGCTTCCTGTTGCCTTCCATTAGCCTTCCTCCTCACACACCCATGGAGAACAATTTACTGATCTTGAGCCCAGGAGCAGGGTGTGTTCCAATAAAATGTTATTTATAAAAGCCAGTGGTGAACCCAGATAGGGCCCTGGGCCATAGTTATCCTGGGTTAGATTCTCTCTCAGGATACTTCTTTATCAAGTGTTCTATGATATTCGTGCAACTGAAAGCATCTTACAGCTAATTTGGATAAAGTGATTGTCCATCTCAGACTTACTTGCTCAAGTAGAAGGCAAAAACAGGCTCAGAAATGGCACCTTCATTCTTCAGGTTGTCAAAGATGGGGATGGCTCCAGAGAAGGACATGTTTGGATAGTTCAAGCCCAAGATGCCATCAAAAGGTATACCCTCAAACCCAGATTCTGCCAGGCTTATACAGAACGGCTGGTCAGTACTTACAAGGTCCCCAATCTGTGGGAGAGAAGAGTGTTCCCGCTTACAGATACATGAAGTGGGCTAGAACTGGGCTGGGGTGCATTGCCACTAGAACCTCAGAGAAGAATTGAGGCTTGGCTCTGTCTTCAGTGGCCCACAGATGGTTAGACCAAGCTGGGAGGGGAATTTGGGTTCCACTTGAGAGAGGCTGTGAATTTTAAAACATCTGCCCCTCTGAAAAACACCACCTGAGTGAGTCAAATTGGCCTCGTGGCTTCTGTACAGGTGTGGCAACCAAGTCAGGCCAGGACCCATTGGCGCTACCTTATGGGCAAACTGAGTGGAGAAAAACATAGCCTTCTCTTTGGCATCACTGTGACCTGATGACAAGAATGGACTGCATTCTCTGTAATGTACTGTGGATTCTGCATCTGTCCAGGAAGACAGAAGCCGAAAACACAATCTTGCTGGCAGGGTTCTATGAAATTACTGCCTGGGGAATTCACCTTTGGGGATATGTGTATTTTTCTGTGAGTGTGTATGAGAGAGAAAAAGAGAGGGGGAACTACTCAAGTATTTTGGGGGAGGCAGGCCATAGGTTAATTAGACTCTCAAGGGTCCTCTAGAGTGAGAACTCATTTATCAGGCCCCTTGACTTCTCAGGCCTCCAGTTTCCCACTCTGGATACCTGAAGCCCTTGACTACCCCCTGGGTCCCCAGATCAGTTTTATCCTGTCCCCAAACACCCCACAGCAACTTCAGTCCTGAAAAGCCAGCCTAACTCCACATTTTACCACATGTGTGCACTCAGTAAGGCCCTTGCTGTCTGCACCTCAGTTTCTTCATATGTCTCATGAGCTAATCAAAGTAACTGCTGTGTGGAGCTGTTGCAGGACTAAACTGAAAGCGCCTGGAACACTCTGTGAATATGTAAGTGGGTGCTTTTTTCCCCCTCTTCTCACTCCAAGCAAAATGACCCTTGAACTGCTCATGGGCAGTGGAGCTGCAAGTCCACACCTCAAGCCACTCTCTGGGTTAGCTAATCTGTTTGCTCATGTGTCACCACGGGCACTGTCTCCCCAGATGCAGGATCCTGTGGGTAAGATGGCCAATATCTATGGGAGTTAGGCTAAGAAGGGTCCTGCATCTCTTTTGCAAGCAGGGATCACTCCCTAGCCAGTCCTGACTCAGCATTTGTTACCCGAACTGTGTCATAAACAAGAAGTCCTTTCATCCTTCCAGTATGGTACTTGATGTTGAAGACCTTTTGGGTATGCTGGAAGTTGGAAGACCAAAGATGTATGAACATAACCTTTGTAGCTGCAGACACAAGAGATGAGTGTCAGTCATCAGGTGCCAAGGGTGGAAACAGGGCAACAGGGCAAGTGAAGGATGGTTCTGGTAGGGGGTGTCTGTACTCACCACAGGCTAGACTTAGGCAAAAGATGGAGGGCACCCACAAGTCAGATGAGCCTATGTCAAAGACAACATGGAATTCCTGAAGGGGTTCCAATGGTGATGTTACCCATGTAGAGCATCTACAGTGAAAAGGAGGGAGTAGGTTAGTACAGAAGTGGCTACCCTCTATTCCCACACTGATGCCTCCCTCTGGGTGTCACATATCTCTTGAGATCACTTTCTAACCACCGTGCAGCTCACAGACTTTGGTCACAGAGATGTCTGCATTTGATATATTTTTCCTGTGTTATGTTGTATGCAGTATATTGATTCTATGACCAGGCATTGAAGTGGTACCTCCTGCATTGGAAGCGCAGAGGCATAATCACTGGGTCTCCAGGACCACTAGACACCCAGGGAAGTCCTGGTGACTTCATTTGAGAAGGTCTGTAGTCTCTTCAATCCCAGCCTCAGCGCCCCCTTCTCCAGGAGGTCCTTCTGGATCAACCCCAGCCACTCCCTCTATCAGACCACATCCAATCAACTCCACACAGGTGACCCTTTCACTCGACATGTATATACCCTTTGCCTATCTCTCAGGCTGGCATGGGCATTCTTGAAGACAATTAAGCCCTTTGTCTAATCTAAAAACAGTAACCACAGTGTTAGATTCTTATGGCCTTACATGGAATATGGGCTCAGTAACTTACTGCTGTGGTTCTTGCATCTGTGGAAACTGAATTCCTTTGCCAGGGGAGTCACAGTTGCTTTGCAGTTGGTTCTACCTTTTAATCATTGATGGCTCACTCTTCATCTGTAACTGAGTGTTTCACATAGCTTGTAAGGAACAATCACCCTCAAACTAATGACACATCTTTGACACAGAAATGGATGTTTACCTGCCACCTGATAATTGCCGGGCTCAGTCACCAAGACCAACAGTTGAGGATGAGAGTGCCTTCTCCTCTGGGTGGGGTCCCAGTTTTCCAGTGTCTCTGCCTCCTGCATGAACCCCAACCCCAGCATCCCACCAGGCACCTCCAGATGCGCCTCAGTGCTAAGCTAGAGTACCAGGGGGCGCTGTGGAGCACCATCCTCCCAAAATACTCACATCCATGATGTTTCTCAGTGGGTGAATAGTTAGATTTGAGCCACAAGAAGAAATCTGGAACAGCCGGTAAGCATGTACCTTCACAAAATTGTTCAGCGTGTTTTTTCCACTGTGGGTTTTTCTTATGGTCTTCACTCGCCTTAGAGGTATTCTTTCACGGAGCATTTGACAAAGAAAACAAAGAAGATGCTAGAATTAGCTGTCAGTGTTAAGGTATAACTGTCATTGTAATGGCCCTGTGTATTTTCTAATCATTTTTATGAGGCACATTATTATCAGAATTTAATTCATATGCCATGGCAAAGACATCCCTTTGAATACAGGTTCTGTTCTGCAACCTTGGGTAAGCCATATGACCATGTGGTGTCTCAGTATCCCCTTCAGTAAAATGGTGGAATGTAACAATATAAACCCTCCAAATAGAATATCTTGGGGATAACTGAAGTGATGGATATAAGGTACCCGATAAATAGGAAGTCTCAACATGACAGCCATTAGCATTGCTGTTGCCATCCCACACTATCCTTCTCATAGAACCTCAGGGAAGGAGGTAGAAGGGGGACTCTTATCCTCTTTTACAAGGGAGCAATTTGAAATGCAAGAGGTTTCTGAGTTGGCTGTGGTCACACTGCTTGTCAGATATAAAACAGTGTATATAAAACAGTGTATCTTTCTCCAAGTTGAAAGGCTTAGTTTCATTTCCCTTTCATTTCCCTTTCACATCTATACATGGCCACTGGAAAAACCATAACCTTGACTACATGGATGTTTGTTGACATAGTAACGTCTCTGCTTTTCAATATGCTTTCTAGGTTGGTTACAACTTTCCTTCCAAGGTGTAAGTGTGCTTTAATTTCATGGCTGCAATCAACATCTGCAGTGATATTTGAGCCCAGAAAAATGAAGTCAACCACTGTCTCCACTGTTTTCCCATCTATTGGCCATAAAGTGATGGGATTGGATGCCATGATCTTAGTTTTCTAAATGTTGAGCTTTAAGCCAACTTTTTCACTCTCCTCTTTCACCTTTATCAAAAGGTTCTTTAGTTCTTCTTCACTTTCTGACATAAGGATGGTGTCATCTGCATATTTGAGGCTATTGAAATTTCTCCCGGCAATCTTGATTCCAGCCTGTGCTTCCTAAAGCACAGTGTTTTCATGATGTTCTCTGCATATAAGTTAAATAAGCAGGGTGACAATATACAGCCATGACATACTCCTTTCCTATTTGGAACCAGTCTGTTGTTCCATGTCCAGTTCTAACTGTTGATTCCTGATCTGTATATAGGTTTCTCAAGAGGGAGGTCCGTTGGTCTGGTATTCCCATCTCCTTCAGAATTTTCCTCATTTTATTGTGATCTACACAGTCAAAGGCTTTGGCATGGTCAGTAAAGCAGAAGAAGGTGATTTTCTGGAATTCTCTTGCTGTTTTGATAATCCATCGGATGTTGTCAATATGATCTCTGGTTCCTCTGACTTTTCTAAAACCAGCTTGATCATCTGGAAGTTCATGGTTCATGTACTGCTGAAGCCTGGCTTGGAGAATTTTAAGCATTACTTTACTAGCATGTGAGATGAGTGCAATTGTGCTATAGTTTGAGCATTCTTTGGCACTGCCTTTCTTTGGGATTGCAATGAAAACTGACTTTTCCAATCCTGTGGCCACTGCTTAGTTTTCCAAATTTGCTGGCATAGTGAGTACAGGACTTTCACAGCATCATCTTTCAGGATTTGAAATAGCTCAATTGGAATTCCATCACCTCCACTAGCTTTGTTCATAGTGATGCTTCCTACGGCCCCTTTGACTTCACATTCCAGGATGTCTGGGTCTAGGTGGGTGATCACACCATCATGATTATCTGGGTCATGAAGATCTTTTTTGTACAATACTTCTGTGTATTCTTGCCACCTCTTCTTAATATCTTCTGCTTCTGTTAGGTCCATACCACTTTTGCCCTTTATTGAGCTCATCTTTGCTTGGAATATTCCCTTGGTATCTCTAATTTTCCTGAAGAGATCTCTAGTCTTTCCCATTCTATTGTTTTCATCTATTTCTTTGCATTGATCACTAAGGAAGGCTTTCTTATCTGTCCTTGCTATTCGTTGGAACTCTGCATTCAAATGGGTATATCTTTGCTTTTCTCCTTTGCTTTTTGCTTCCCTTCTTTTCACAGCTATCTGTAAGGCCTCCTCAGACAGCTGTTTTGCTTTTTGCATTTCTTTTTCTGAGGATGGTCTTGATTCCTGTCTCCTGTACAATGTCATGAACCTCTATCCATAGTTCATCAGGCACTCTGTCTATTAGATCTAGTCCCTTAAATCTATTTCTCACTTCCTCTGTATAGTCATAAGGGATTTGATTTAGGTCATACCTGAATGGTCTAGTGCTTTTCTCCACTTTCTTCACTTTCAGTCTGAATTTGGCAATAAGATGTTCATGTTCTGAGCCACCCTCAGCTCCCAGTCTTGTTTTTGCTGACTGTATAGAGCTTCTCCATCTTTGGCTGCAAAGAATATAATCAACCTTATTTTGGTGTTGACCATCTGGTGATGTCCATGTGTAGAGTCTTCTATTGTGTTGTTGGAAGAGGGTGTTTGCTATGACCAGTGCATTCTCTTGGCAGAACTCTATTAGCCTTTTTTATATATATATATAAACAGATAAGAACAGATTTATTTTAAGACCATATAAACATCCTAAACAGTTTCGCAAAGTCCAATAAAATTGCATATAAACAAATCAAACACAGTTTCACTCAATAGCTCTATTAGCCTTTGCCCTGCTTCATTCTGTACTCCAAGGCCAAATTTGCGTGTTACTCCTGGTTTTTCTTGACTCATACTTTTGCATTCAAGTCCCCTAAAATGGAAATGACATCTTTTTAGAGTGTTAGTTCTAGAAGGTCTTTAAGGTCTTCATAGAACTGTTCAACTTCAGCTTCTTCAGCATTACTGATCTGGGCATAGACTTGGATTACAGTGGTATTGAATGGATTGCCTTGGAAATGAAGAGGTATCATACTGTCATTTTTGAGATTGCATCCAAGTACTGCATTTCAGAATCTTTTGCTGACTATGATGTCTACTCAATTTCTTCTAAGGGATTCCTGCCCACAGTAGTAGATATAGTGGTCATCTGAGTTAAATTCACTGATTCCAGTCCATCTTAGTTCTTGAATTCCTCGAATGTCTATGTTCACTCTTGTCATCTCCTGTTTGACTACTTCTAATTTGCCTTGATTCATGGACCTTACAATCCAGGTTCCTATGCAATATTGCTCTCTACAGTATCTTATTTTGCTTCAATCACCAGTCCCACCCTCAACTGGGTGTTGTCTTTGCTTTGGCTGCATCCCTTCATTCTTTCTGGAGTTATTTCTCCACTGATCTCCAGTAGCATATTGGGCACCTACCGACCTGGGGAGTTCATCTTTCAGTGTCCTATCTTTTTGCCTTATCATACTGTTCATGGGTTCTCAAGGCAAGAATACTGAAGTGATTTGCCATTCCCATCTCCACTGGACCACATACTGTCAGACTTCTCCACCATGACCCGTCCATCTTGGGTGGCCCCACAGGGCATGGCTTAGTTTCATTGAGTTAGACAAGGCTATGATCCGTGTGACAGATTGGCTGGTTGTCTGTGATTGTGGTTTCAGTCTGTCTGCCCTCTGATTCCCCCTCTCACTCTCATTGCCTACCCTCTTATTTAGTTTTCTCTTACCTTGGACGTGGGCTATCTCTTCATGGCTGCTCCTGCAAAGTGCAGCCGCTGCTGCATACCTTGGAAGTAAGGTAGCTCCTCTCAGCTGCTGCCCCTGATTTGGACGTGGAGTAGTTCCTCTCTGCCGGGCTTCTGCACTGCCATTGCAGATGCCATGCATCTGCACTGCCATCGCAGCTGAGGCGAGCAATAATTCAACAACTTATTGTTCCTCATATTGTTTCTGTTATTGTGACTTAGTCATATGTATGTTAACAAGTAAAAGCAAGACAATAATTTAAACTAATGTTTTGAACTAAGACTTTCAGTGGCTAGAAAAAACAATTCACACATAACATAAAAAAGTTTAATTCAAACTGTGCTGTCTTAAATCTTGAACTGAAAGCATAAGTTTGTACCAACTAATTATATTCCTTTTTATTTTAATTTTTAAGGAAAATGTGTACTTCCTACACTGACCACTGTAAAGCCTAGGAGCAATGACAACTTGATAACAGTGACTATTCTGAGGTCTAACATCTAGTTTCTAAATACATTTCCCATCAGACAATGCATGGTTTCTTAAAGAGATGGCTGATTTCAGGACTGGATAAAGAAATGCACAGAATAATCTTGGGAATCTTGAAGGACCAGAAAGCTGAGGGACTTCAAAGACCAATGGGGACTGGACAGAAAGTTAAGGAATCCAAATGAAAAGGCCAAACACCTACCAGTTTTTGGGCAGAATGATGTTTCTGCTTCTCAACACACTGTTTAGGTTTGTCATAGTTTTCCTGCCAAGAAACAATCACCTGATTTCATGGCTGCAGGCACCCTCCACAGTGGTTTTAGAGGCTAAGATGAAGAAATCTGTCACTGCTTCCACCTTTTCTCCTTCTATTTGCCATGAAAGATGGGGCTGGATGCCATGATCTTAGTTTTTTAATATTTAATTTTAAGCTGTCCGAATGTGTTTAAATGTTAATAGGCAACATCTAATTTGTCAGTGTGATGGATTCCTAGGTCACCAACTCACCATTCTGAGCACTGAGAAAGGAAAATAATCATCAATATTTACGCTATTTTTGTTTCTGTTAAACTTAGGTTATGTAACTGCAAACAGTTCCAGGAAAACAAGCTAGACTGCCCCTTCTGGGGGTGATGAGAGAGTGATGGAGAGCAGCTATAATACAGATGGAACCTCACTCACTGGCCTGCAGCTAATCTCCTGCTGTGGAGGTCTGGTTCCTAATAGACCCAGGACTGGTACTGGTCCTGACCCACCGTGCTGGTATTGTGGACTCCTGCTCTAAACCCAATAGTGGGACATTCTGTAAGACAAACCACCCTGCTTCTGCCCAGTTTCTGAACAAATAAATGGCATTCAACGTGGGAGAGAAACAGTTATTTCATCTTAAAAGAGAACAACCAAGTGCATCATATGAGTACATTCTTTCAATAAACTGTGGAAAGACACCTCCTTTTTTAGAACCAGGGAAATTTGCACATGGACTGGACACAAAATATTCATTTTATTGGAAAAAAAGAGCATTTTTTTCATATCCTATCATTCTACCAAAAATACTCATTATACACATTTTGTGAAATGTTCATCTTTTCCCAAAATACTTCAGGAAAAATAAATAAGGGGTAAAAGACAGAATGAAATGATGGTCTCTCTTGAATTAAAAGAGATACCTGCTACATGATTCATAGCTGCTATGGATGAGTTGTGTCCATCCTTGACTCCCAATGTGATGGTATTAAGAAGCAGGGTATTTGGGAGGTACCCAGGTTGACATGGGGTTTTGATGGTGGTCCCTCATGATGGGATTATCCTCTCCCTCTTTTTCTCTCTTATTCTCCCTCTTCTTCCTTCCCTTCAACCACCACATGTGAGAACATAGCAAGAAGAGAAAGACTGATGCAACTCAAGAATGTCTTCACCGGTAATTCAATTGGCCATCACTTCATGTTGCAAAGTCTCCAGTCTATGACAACCTGTGAGACTAAGAGGTTAGTTTTGTAGTTATTTATGCCAAATATGAAATATAGGGTTCATGACACTCTTCTTTCTTATATTTGTTATGTTTGAAATTGTTTTGCAGTAAGAAGTTTATAAAGAGTCCATTTTGCAGTTTCTGTCTTAGCAATACACATAGGAGCCCAAGATAACAGATTCAGGCAGGTCCCCAATGAATGAGTGGTTGGAGGACTACATGGTCCTTACCCCAACTCATCTCTTGTCATCTGGAAATTGTCCCCCACACCTGATACCCTTAACGTCCCCCACCATCTGCATCTCCATTACCCTGCAAAGCTGAGTCATCTAGTTGGAGATGTTGATGATTCAGGGCAGGGTCTGTAAATAGATGGAACGCAGATATTTTTAGAAAGAATGAACTGGGCAGACCCATCTTGGTTTTCCATTCTTTAGTGCAATCTGCAGGTGAGGGATTGGGCCTGGGTAAGGAAGGAGCCACAAGTGGGACTGCATAGATATCTACAAGTAAAGGGAGTAGGAATTCAGAACCCAGTAACCAGGAGGTGGGCAGCTTGTACAGGACCCAGGAGGGAAAGAAGAAGCACTGGGGAAAGAATAGTGCCTACTTGAGGGCCAGACCTTATTGAGTCTTTTGTTTAAACTTGAAGGTCACATCCTTCCTGCTGGAATTCCTGCTCCAGAGGTGGAGGGGAGAGAGCTGTACTCACTCCTAATGACTCACGAGGAGAGGGCCTCCCCCAGAGGCCCTTTGATTCCACTCTAACTGTGAGTATCATCCCAAGCCAGAGAGCAAAGGGCAGGTCATCCAAAAAATGACCTACTTTAAATAATATTTAAAATATTACAAAATCTGTTTAAGAGTCCTGGCATATCTAGTTCCCATAGTTTTTTAGGACAGATGATTCATTAGCCTAACTTGGGTTTCTGCTGAGGAATCTACAAGCTTCCCCACTGGTAGCTTCTGACTTATAAATACCTGATCTCATCCCACAGAACCCAAATGATCGTATATTCCAATGAGCAAGGCTTCTAAGGTCCTCAGTGTCACAGCAGCTGTGTGCCAAGTGGTCTACCACTCCCAGTCCTGAGCCCAGGACCCATGAACATCACCAGACAGTTACAGCCCCCTGCCCACCAGAGGCAACCTCAGCATCCTCAGCAACACCCACCCCTGAGCCACTTGTCCACTGATTGGCACTGAGCTTCAGTCTGGAATAAGTGCTCTGTAGCAAGTCCAGCCTCCCTCATCCAAGAGATGGGAAACTGAACTCTGGGGTGTATGACTCACCTTAAGGCTGCAGGTAAGTTAGTGAAGACTTGGGACCCAGGAACTCTGGTTCCCAGGCTAGGAGACTTCCAGGAAGGGAAAGATGAAGAAAGCTCAATTGCATCCACCGCTGGGTAGCTCTCAGATGTCTGCAAACACCAGAGTGGAAGTTTCTTTCCCGTTGCCCCTCAAGTCTGGTTCTGATTTTATTAGCAGACTTACCTCCATGTAGAAGCAGGAAAGCAATATTCAGGGCTGTTTCTTCTTGGTTCCAGGAACAGTGGGAGAGCGCCAGCTGTAGTGACCCTAGGAGGTAGTCGTGAAGGTGGTGACTGACTCACTATCAATTCCGAATCCAAAGAGCTTCCACTCCTCCTTCACACAAGACAGACCCTTGGCTGACTGGGTAACATGAACCTGCATTCAGAGCAAGAAGCATTCTCTTCTTAGCCTTCTGGAAAGGATAAGTGCCTTATGTTTCCTCTGGGAACCCCTGCCTGAGCGAGGTTGGGGTCTGAGACTAGCCTGAATGCAGGGGATGTGTTCCCTATTTTACGCTCCAAATAGACCTTGGAGATTCAATGGCCTTGAGAGAATTGCAATCACCCTTATATTTTATAGGGACTTTGCTTTATGAATCTGGTTGGAGAAAAAGGACAGAAACACAGGACAAGGCTATACATCTCTGGGTCCCAGCTGACTGTGAGTTGAGTTCCAGCCACCAGCCTTCACAGTCAGGTGCTTATGTAATTCACAAGCCATATTTGAAGACAGAGTAGAGGAAAGAGTTTTTGGGCAGAGAGCAGTGTGGTCAAAGAGCCATGGGAATCACACGGGGCAAGATGAAACAAGAGTCATTACTTATTTCTTTGCTCTATCTGTTCCTTGGTGTTTCTACTCCTGAGAACAAGTACATGGAGATAGTCAGAGGCACTTGTGCTGCCCCTGGCACCTGATGCCCCTGGTAATAATCAGTTTGTGTAAATGTCCCTGAACCAGAGCATATTCAGCCTCGTGATAGCCCCAGGTTCTCCCTTCTTGGGAAGGCTGACATGCCTCATTGTTTCTAACTCACAACTGAAGCATGGGATGAGGTATGGTTGTTGTCCTGTAGCCAAGTTCCAAACATGACAGGAAGGTTGGCAATGGAAAGGTAGCCATTTATTAAGCTTGGTTACCTTGGTTCTTAGCAGGGGTAATTCCCACATCTAGAATGTTTTTCTCTCAGCTTTCTGCATGGCTGTGTCTTTCTCAACATTTACCATCATCTCAAATGAGTCTCTCTCAGGTATTTTTTTCCCTGGCCACTGCACTCTCACAAGCACAAAAAGTGCCTAGACACATCCCTCCATCAAAATAATAATTATAGTTACCAAAGTGGAAAGGTGGGAGAGGGATAAGTTGAGAGTTTGAGATTAATATATGTATACTACTTTATTTAATAGCTAACCAACCTACTGTACAGCACAGGAATTCTGATCAGTAGTCTATAATATCCTGAATGGGAAAAGAAGCTAAGAAACAATGGGTACATGTGTATATATAAGGGAATTAATTTCACATACAACTAATATTAATACAATGCTGTAAATCAACTACACTCCTATATAACTTAAAACCTGAATTTTTTTTTTAATGCTTACATGTAGAGAACCATGGAGTTTTTTAGACTCACAGGATTTCAGATATGATGCTGGAGATGGGAGACTCGGTACAGAAATCTAAACATTATCTGGGGTTGCATTTTCCTGAGCTTTGGTGTCTTTTGCTTCTAGTGTCACCTTTAATTTGTCTTTGAAGGATCTAATACAAGGGCTTGGAGACACCAGCTGGGTGTTAGTTGAAGGATGAGAGGGAGTCGCTAGTGGGAGAGTGAAATCCCAGATCCCTAGTCTTGGGTTGAGGAATGTTTCAGGCACAACTTATATCCCAAGTTCCCTGTGAAAACAGGCTGTAGCTTCCCTCTCCATGCCTTGCATGATATCAGACCCAGACTGGTTTCATCCTTTTTCATGTCCTGCTTCCACTTAGCCCTCACTGGTTTCTCTGGGAGAATTTTTTTTTTTTTTTCAGCAAGCAGGGGCTACTCTGTAATTGCAGTGCACTGGCTTTTCAATATTGTGCTTCTCTTGATGTAGATCACAGACTCTACGGCACTCAAGCTCAGTAGCTGTGGCCCACCAGCTTAGTTACCCTGGGGCATTTGCAATCTTCCCAAACCAGGTCTCAAATGCATATCTTAAGCACTGGATCAAAATGGAAAGCACTTTGGAAGGAATTTGAAATAAATCACTTTTTCATGAAACTTGGCACCATGGCCTATTTATCAGGAGACTGATAGAGGATTGTCCCTGCTTCAAGCAACCTGCTGAGATCAGGACTGATTGAGGTTCCCCTCCCAAGGGTTCCTACAGGATCTTGAAGCTGTCCTGCCATGTGGCTTTGTTCTTGCTTCAGTTTCTGAATCCCACACTAGAGAACAGCTTCCAGAGGGCAGGGCTGTCAGTTGACTCACTTATAAGTATACCTCAGTAGATATTGTCTCATGCAGACCCTAATGTCAAGACAAGGCTAAAACAAAGATCAGTTATTCTATTATGAGTGTTAGGTTACAGGTTCAACAACTGTAATCAAACCCTAAATAACATTATCTTAAATACAATACAATTTCAATTCTCTGTCATATAATGTTAGTGCAGGTCTCTCCACAGAGATGAGGGCCCACTTCTTTCTTGTCACATCACATCTTCTGCCTGTGCTACTTACCTCTGGTCTAACATGGCTGCTCCAGCTCCTGTCATTACATCTGCATTCCAGCTAGTGGGACAGAAAATAATTCTTCCATTTGGAAGTGACATATCACCTCTACTCAAATTCCATGGGCTGAAGTATCTTCCATGTTCATGACAAACCTGGGGGGGTGGGCACACAGAAGGGCAGGGGAATGTGATCCTACTTCAAAACATTCATAATATGTAACAAGGGCCACCACCCTTCACTCATATCTCTGTATTCTTTCTTCTTTGGTTCTCCCCACCCAGCTCCCAGTCTGTTTTGGCCTGCAGATATGGACATAGATGAGGTTATAAGAGAGGGCATTGTCCAGGCTGTAAAATATGGAGAAAACAAGAAAGAAAAGAAGATAAGAAAGTATAAAAATTCAAAATCTAATGGAAAGCATGCTTATAATCATGATTTTGCATTTATACAATTTAGGTATAAAGGTTGATGAATCAATTTATAAAATAAAAAAATTAAAGAAATGTAAAACATAAATATATTCACTAAACCCAACAAAATAATAAGGCTATATCATGTTAAACACATAGCAGTATCAAGATTAAGTTTGGATGCACATTGCAAAAATCTAAAACAACTATAACTTTAGCAAGACAAACTTGATTTTTCTCTCCCACTGGAACAAAGCTGGAGGTGGGCCAGCCAGAGCTTGGGTGGTATCCATCTCCAAAGTTACAAAGTCCAATACAACTGCAGGAGTTCCAGCCATCACAACTAAAATCCAGACAACAGTTAGGAAGAAAGTAGGGAAGGTAAGAGTCCCATCTCTCAGCTAAATCAGCTCCTTTAATGCAGTCTTCCAAGAAATCCTTCTCACAGATCTGCTTGCATCTCAGTCACCAGTCATGACTAAGAGCACAGGTGTGCAGGAAATGCAGTCCTGTGGCAATGGAACCCTATTCCAGCACTCTTGCCTGGAAAATCCAATGGATGGAGGACCCTGGTGGGCTGTAGTCCATGGGTTCGCTAAAAGTCGGACATGACTGAGTGACTTCACTTTCACGCACTGGAGAAGGAAATGGCAACCCATTCCAGTGTTCTTGCCTGGATGGGGGAGCCTGGTGGGCTGCCTTCTATGGAGTTGCACAGAGTCGGACATGAATGAAGTGACTTAGCAGCAGCAGCAACAGCTACTGGGCTTATGGTTATATAACAAACTATTTTCAGTTTTGAAAGAAAAGCAGAGAATAGATCATTTTGTAGGTAGCATGCAGCGCCTGCTTAAAGAACAAAACTTTTCTGAATGGATTAGGCTGAACGGCTGGGCAGTGTGTGGAGGGAACAGCAATGAGAAACAGCTAGATGGACCTGAACTGTGCTCCAGAAAAAGGAGGCAGACTGGTCAGTAGAGATCTTCTAAGGACTGAAGTGAGGATTAGACATACCACATGACCCAATTTGCTTTGAAAACTGCTTTTCCAACTCAGGTCCCAAATCTCTCTCAATTCTTCAGCTTCTAAATACCTTGTCTTTATTACCTCACATTCTGACCTACCTGTCTCACCTTCCTTATTTCTGTTCACAGCACTTCTCCATCTAGTCCACCAGCATTGCAAGATCCAGTACTGAGGAGTTAGCAATACTTTCTAGAAGTGGGTACAAACACAATGACTCTTTCTATTTTAATATTTGTTTGTCCTTCTCAAGGTCTTTTGAAGGACTGAGATGGCTAGAATCATGGAGATCTCACTTTTCAGTCCTGGTTAAAATCATTTCTTGTTACATTGGTTGTTGGTGGTGATGCAGTCTCATAGCTGTTGTACATCTGAGAAAGTATTTTATCTTGTTTTTGGTATGTATTTTTCTTGGGTATAGAATTCTAAGTCAATTATATTTCTCTCAGCATTTTAAGATGTGGTGCCAGTGTCCTCTGGCTATCATTGTTTCATATGCCTAATCTGCTGTCTTTCCCATTTTTTCTTCTACTCTGTTTTTCCTTCTGGTTACATTTCTTTGGTTGATTGTTTTAAACAATGAATTGTCATGCACCTTTGAATAGTTGTCCTATTTCTTGTCCTTGAATTAATTGAGCTTCTGTGTTAATGGGTTTAAAGCTTTCATCATATCTGGAAAATTTTCAGCCAGTAATTATGAAGTTCTTTTCTCTATTCTCCTTCTTTCACTTCCTGTGGGATTCCATTTACATATATTTCAGTATTCTTAAAATTGTTTCAAATCTCTGTGATGCACAATTAATTTTTTCCCACAGTCTTTTCATTCCTATTTTCCATGTCTCTATTTAATCTATCAATATTCTTCAGCTTCATGAATATAAAGATTATTATTCTAGGAAACTTTTTAATGTCCTTCCCTGTTAAGTATGTAATTTGTATTTTAACTGTGTTTTTACTAATTGATTTTTCCCTCATTATGGATATTTTCTTGCTTCTTTACACATTGGAAAGTTTTTTTCTTTTGAAATTTATGTATTTACCTTAATTAGAGGATAATTACTTTATAATATTTTGAATGACCTAGGACAAATATTTTCACAATTCATATGAAAATTTTAAATTGGATATTAGATATGGCAATTTTTTCCCTTTGGATGCTGGATATTCTTAATTTTTATAAACTATTCCTGGCTCTGTTTGCAAACACTGTTAATTTCTTGGAAACAACTGTATTTTTTGAAGGCTTGCTTTTCAGGTTTTTTAGCTGATATAAGAACTTTTAGACCAGCTTTACTATTCCCCACTAGTAAGGAAATATTGTCTTCAGGGCCATACTGATATAATTCCCATGATGGTGGGAATTTCCATTAGACTTGGCGCAATTTGAGACTCAAGGATTTTCCCTATAAACCTGACCAGTACTATCAACTCTCTGCTGAAAACTGGAAGGGTATCACCTGTATACTCACACAGTTCTCTGTGTGTAGCTCTCTCCTGTTAACTCTAACTATCTAGAGCCTGAAATCTCTCTTCTTGAGGAGACTGTCTCTGCCTAGATAGCCCTTCTGTGTATGTGTTGGAAACTATTTCTAGAGTTTGGGCAATTTTAGAACTCACCTTGCTTGCTCCCTGTCTGAGGAATCCATTCTCTGCTTCCTGACATTTGATGTAAAAAACTGATCTTTCGTTTATCTCTTCTACTTTCAAGTTGTTTGAGACAGGAGGATAAATGTGTCCTTTGCTTCTCTATGTCTACAAAAATGGAGGTCCCCCTGCAATCAGGACTCTCTGAATGCCTTGTGAATGGTAGGCAGTGACTTATGTGCATGGGTGCAGACTAACTAGGGATATGTGTTGGGGCTTTGGGGAGCCCTGTCTTGCTGGAGAAACATGACAATTACAAATAGCATTTGCCATAGGGTATTTTCAGTTCAGTAGCTCATCATGTCTGACTCTTTGCAACCCCATGGACTGCAGCACTCCAGGCTTCTCTGTCCTTAACCAACTACTGGATCTTGCTCAAACTCATGTCACTGAGTCGGTGATGCCAACCAACCATCTCATCCTCTGTCATCCTCTTCTCCTGCCTTCAATCTTTCCCAGTAATAGGGTCTTTTCTAATGAGTAAGTTCTTCACATCAGTTGGCCAAAGTATTGGAGATTCAGCTTCAGCATCGGTCTGTCCAATTAGTATTCAGGATTGATTTCCTTTAGCATGACTGGGTGGATCTCCTTGTGGTCCAAGGGACTCTCAAGAGTCTTGTCCAACACCACAGTTCAAAATCTTCAATTCTTTATTACTCACCATTCTTTATGCTCCAACTGTCACATCCATACATGACAGCTGGAAAAAATCATAACTTTGAATATATTGAACTTTTTCAGCAAAGTAATGTCTCTGCTTTTAAAAATGCTGTTAGGCTTGTCATAGCTTTTCTTCAAACAAGCAAGCATCTTTTAATTTCATGGCTGCAGTCATCATCTGCCGTGATTTTGGAGCCCCCAAAAATAAAGTCTCTCACTGTTTCCATTGTTTCCCCATCTATTTGCCATGAAGCGATGGGATGAAATGCCATGATCTTCATTTTCTGAATGTGGAGTTTAAGCCAAATGTTTCACTCTCCTCTTTCACTTTCATCAGGAGGTTTTTTAGTTTCTCTTCACATTCTGCCATGAGGGTGGTGTCATCTGCATATCTGAGGTTATTGATATTTTTCCCAGCAACCATGATTCCAGCTTGTGCTTCATCCAGTTGGGCATTTTGCATGATATACTCTGCATATAATTTAAATAAGCAGGATGACAATATACAGCCTTTTATTACTCCTTTCCTGAATTGGAACCAGTCTGCTGTTCTATGTTCAGTTCTAACTGTTGTTTCTTGACCTGCATACAGATTTCTCAGAAGGCAGATAAGATGGTCTGGTATTCCAATATCCGTAAGTTTTCCACAGTTTATTGTGATCCACACAGTCAAAGGCTTTTGCATGGTCAATAAATCAGAAGTAAGTGTTTTTCTAGAATCCTCTTGCTTTTTCTATCATCCAACGAATGTTGGCAAATTGATCTCTGGTTCCTCTGCCTTTTCTAAATCCAGCTTGAACATATGGAATTTCACAGTTCATGCACTGTTGAAGACTTGCTTGAAGAAGTTACTTTGGTAGTAAGTGAGATGAGTGCAACTGTGTGGTTGTTGAACATTCTTTGAAACCGCCTTTCTTTGGAATTGCAATGAAAACGACCTTTCCAGTCCTATGGCCACTGCTGAGATTTCCACATTTGCTGGCATATTGAGTGCAGCACTTTAACAGCATCATCTTTTAGGATTTGCTATAGCTCAACTGCAATTACATCTCCTCCACTAGCTTTACTCATAGTGATGCTTCTTAAGGCCCTCTTGACTTAAGGGGGCCTTCACATTTCAGGAAGTCTAGCTCTAGGTGAGTAATCACACCATTATGGTTATCTGGGTCATTAATATCCTTTTGTATAGTTCTTCTATATATTCTTTCAACCTCTTCTTAATATATTCTGCTTCTTTTAGGTCCATGCCGTTTCTGTCTATTATTTGGTCCATATTTGCATGAAATGATCCTTCCCTACCTCTAATTTTCTTGAGCACATCTCTGGTCTTTCCCATTCTATTGTTTTCCTCTTTATCTTTGCACTGATCACTTAGGAAGGCTTTTTTTAAATCTCTTCTTGCTATAGTTGGAACTCTGCATTCAGATTGGTATGTTTCTTTTCCTTTTTGCCTTTTACTTCTCTTCTTTTCTAAGTTATTTATAAGATATCCTCAGAAAACCATTATGCTTTTTTGTATTTAATTTTCTTGGGGATGGTCTTGATGAGGTATGTACAGATCAAAAAATGAAGATCACTGCATCCAGTTCCATTATTTCATGGCAAATACATAGAGAAACAATGAAAATAGTGACAGACTTTATTTCCCTGGACTCCAAAATAACTGCAGATACTGACTGCAGCTGTGGCGGGGCGGGGTGGGGGGGGGGGAAGACACTTGGTCCTTGGGAGAAAAGCTATGAAAAACCTTGACAGCATACTAAAAAGCAGAGACATTACTTTACCAGCAAAAGTCTGTATAGTCAAACCTATGGTTTTTCCAGAAGTTGTGACTAGATGTGAGAGTTGGACTATAAAGAAAGTTGAGCACAAAGAACTGATGCTTTTAAACTGTGGTGTTGAACAAGACTCTTGAGAGTCCCTTGGACTGCAAGGAGATCCAACCAGCCCATCCTAAAAGAAATCAATCCTGAATATTCATTGGAAGGACTGATGCTGAAGCTGAACCTCCATTACTTTGGCCAGTTGATGGGTAGCACTGATTCATTATAAAAGACCCTGACGCTAGGAAAGACTAAAATCAGGAGGCAAAGGGAAAGACAGAAGATGAAATTGTTGGGTGGCATCATCAACTTGATGAACATGAGTTTGAGCTAGCTCTGGGAGTTGGTGATGGACAGAGAAGCCTGGCATGCTGTACCCCATGATATAGGAAAGAGTTGGACATGACTGAGAGATTGAACTGAACTGATGTACAGAGGACAATCAGGAAGTAGGCATAAATGTTTAAGGAAGGAGGAAGGAACAATTCCTGGATAGCTGACAGTTTTGGGTCAGCAGGCCATTTCAAGCTGGAGAAGCTGTAGGGAAGCAATTCTATGCCAGGAGGAGAGAATGGTACGAGAAAGGCAGGGCGGCAGTGCTGGGCTTTCCCAGAGGACTAGATCCCACTTCTATTAAACTTTATCAATGTTCAATATTGTTATGTGATTAGAAACATGAGTTTTGTTTTATAAGTGGTAGAGCAATACTCGATGGAAGGACTGATGATGAAGATGAAGCTCCAACACTTAGGCCAATGATGTCAAGACCCAGCTCTTTGGAAGAGACCCAGATGCTGGGAAAGATTGTGGACAGAAAAAGAGGGAATAAAAGGATGAGATTGTAAGATGGCATCACCTACCCAAAGGACATGAGTTTGAGGAAACTACATGAAATAGTGAAAGACAGGGAAGCCTGTTTGTTGCCAAACATGTAATCACAAAGAGTCAGACATGACTTAGCAACTAAATGATAACAATGAGGACACAGGATCCAGTGAAGGCTCTGGTCCTGGTTGGAGTGGAGAAAGATTTAGGTGGAAGGGGAGGCTTTGCATCCTCTGGTGCAGGTCCTTGAATCCAAGGCAAGGAGCACAAGATTTTGAACGTGTTACCAAACATTGTTTTCTAAAAAACAAAAATCTCTTTTATTCAGGAGAGAGAGGTTTGACAGAGTTTCTTCTCTAGATATTACTGTGGGGTGTCAAACAGATCTGGAGTGGGCTGAGTCTGCAAAAAACCAGGTGACCAGCTTCTGCAGGGCGAGGCATGTGCTGGATATTCTGCCCTAGGTGGAAAATGAATTCAGAAAAAGTGTCCCTTCTGGTGTGTACATGCTAATGTATCACATTGTTTCAGAAGATCACTTCAATGGTGTTTTGGGGCAAGCAAGAAATGGATGGGTGGTTTGTTTTTGTCAATTCCTGTGGGTAGTTAGATGACTAACAGTCTGTTTACTTTATTGCATGGTTGGAATCATGCTTGGGAAAGAAAACTAGATCAAGTCCACACATATTTGGTCATTAAACAGCAAGCATAGGAAGGATTCTAAGGCAACTGTAGGTAATTTAAACATGAGGGGCCAAATGGGGACAGATTCATTTAACAGGCTGAGATTGGACTGTACAGGTTGCCATAGTTGTTGCTATGACAAGTAGCCATAACAGCTACTTCTTGCTACACTGGAGATGTGGGAAACTGAAAAGAGACCAAAAGCCTTACAACTCTCCTTGCACTGTGATTTCAGGCCAGAAATAGTTGACAAAGAAAGGCTGACTGGTAAGGCGGGGAAGAGAGCAATCTGAGCCAGTAATCATTAGCTCTTGTTGGGGCCCAGAAAACAGAAGCATTGGCTCAGTCAGAGTTCTGGGTCAGGGTTCAGAGATAGGTGTAATTTGGTTTGAATCAATATTTAGCCTTGGGGATGGCAGCCATAACCTCTAAACAGATTTCCTTCCCCCTAGGTGGCAGAATAATTCATATTTGTTCCAGACTCAGGAACCCATAAAGCTCTCTCAGGGCCACTTGTTCTTAGCAGGCACACATGCATCTAGAGGTGGAATTATCATCATGGTGCCCATTGTCCAGATGAGAAAACTGAGGTTAAGGGACTTGATCAAGGTCACACAGCTAAGCATGTGAAAAGCCAAGCATAAACCCAGGGTGCTATTGCTATTGCTAAGTCACTTCAGTTGTGTCCGACTCTGTGTGACCCCAGAGACGGCAGCCCACCAGGCTCCCCCGTCCCTGGGATTCTCCAGGCAAGAACACTGGAGTGGGTTGCCATTTCCTTCTCCAATGCATGAAAGTGAAAAGTGAAAGTGAAGTCGCTCAGTCATGTTCGACCCTCAGCGACCCCATGGACTGCAGCCTTCCAGGCTCCTCCATCCATGGGATTTTCCAGGCAAGAGTACTGGAGTGGGGTGCCATTGCCTTCTCCTAAACCCAGGGTAAGAGTCCTCAAATTGTGTGTTTTTGCTCCAAACCTACTGGGAGTGGTGGGTGGTGATCTGGCAACAATGCTTAGGCAGAAGCAAGTAGTATTCAGACTTAAACTGATGTAAGAAAGGAAAATCAGTCGAACATTCAGCTATGACCTAAATAAAATCCCGTCACCAAAACCATCCCCAAGAAAAACAAATGTGATAAGGAAAAGGACTTGCCTGAGGAGGCCTTAAAAACAGCTGAGAAAATACGAGAAGTGAAAGACAAAGGAGGAAGGGAAAGATACTCAATGGAATGCAGACTTCCAGAGAATAGCAAGGGGATATAAGAAAGTCTTCATAAGTGAACACGGCAAGAATTAGAGGAAAATAATAGAATTGTAAAGAGTAAAGATTGCTTTAGGAAATTTGGAGCTACTAGAGGAACACTTCATGCAAGGATGGGCACAATAAAGGACAGAAAAGTCAAAGACCTAACAGAAGCAGGTGAGATTAAGAAGAGGTGGCAAGAATGCACAGAAGAACTGTACAAAAACGGTCAGAATGACCGGGATACGGATGATGCTTGGGTCACTCATGTAAAGCCAGATATATTTGAGTATGAAGTCAAGTGGGCTTTAGGAAGCATCACTACAAACAATGATAGGAAAGGTGATGGAATTCTAGCTGAGCTATTTAAAAATCCTAAAGAATGAGGCTGTTAAAGTGCTGCATTCAATATGTCATCAAATTTGGAAAACTCATCAGTGGCCACAGTTCTGGAAAAGGTCAGTTTTCATTCCAATACAAAAGAAAGGCAAATCTAAAGAATGTTCAACCTCTCAAGCAATTGCACTCATCTCACTTGCTAGCAAGATAATGCTCAAAATCCTTCAAGCTAAGCTTCAGTGCTACATGAACTGAAAACTTCCAGATGTACAAACTGGTTTGAGGAACCAGAGATCCAATTGCCAACATCCATTGGATCATAGAGAGAGCAGGGGAATCCCAGAAAACATTTCCATCTGCCTGACTATGCTAAAGCCTTTCACTGTGTGGACCACAACAAACTGTGGAAAATTCTTAAGGAAATGGGAGTACCAGATCACCTTACCTGTCTCTTGAAATGGCTGTATGTAGGTCAAAAAGTGGCAGTTAGAATCAGACACAGAACAACTGAAAGATTTAAAACTGGGAAAGAAGCGTGACAAGGTGTACATTCTCACTCTGATTATTTAAATTCTATATAGGATACATCATTCGATGTGCTGGACTGCATAAATCCCAAGCTGGAATAAAGATTGCTAGAAGAAATATTAACATCCACAAATATGAAGATGTCACTGCACTAATGGCAGAAAGCAAAGAAGAACCAAAGAGCCTCTTGGTGAGGAGACTAGATGCAAAAACTGGCTTAAAACTCAACATTCAAAAACTATTCACAAAAATATACTCAATATTCATGGCATCCGATCCCACCACATCATGGCATATAGATGAAGGAAAAGTGGAAACAGTGGCAGATTTTATTTTCTTGGGCTCCAAAACCACTGTGGACCTTGACTGCAGCCACAAAATTAAAAGACACTTGCTCCTTGGAAGGAAGAAAGGCTATGAAAAACCTGTATTAAAAAGTAGAGACTCACTTTGCTACAGAGGTCTGTAGCATCAAAGCTATGATTTTTCCAGTAATCATGTACAGATGTGAAAGCTGTAACAGAAGAAAGGGTGAATGCCAAACAATTGAGCTTTTGAACTGTGGTGCTTGAAAAGATTCTTGAGAGTCCCTTATACAACAAAGATAATACCAGTCAATCTGAAAAGAAATCAACCTGTGACCCCTGCTGACTCAGCTGAGGCATCTATTGAGGCCCTCCAGGTGGAAAGAACAGATGCTTCCACTGCAAAATTACCTAACCATGGCAGCTCCAAGCAAATACTATGTAGCTCCACACCTGGAGGAAGCTCAGAATGGTTGAGGGCTATGTGTTCCCTGGGTCTCCTGATACATGCATTGCATTCTCCCCAGCAGCATTGGAGGCCAAGGAAGGGGCATTCTGGGCCCTGGAGGAGGGGGATGGCTCAGGGATCCACTGGGGCCACCACTTACCAAGTGGGACTAAAAAGGACAGAGCAGGCATATGTGGCAGAGAGCTGGTGACTGGGACGTGGGAACAAAAGGGAACCAGCTCTATATGAAGTACCCTACCCAAATCCCCTAGAGGACATGCCCAGTGATAAGATCATCTGAGATGGGACAAAGAGAGTCTATTTCATTATCCTTTATAATTCCTCTGAATGAGGAGGTGGTGGAGTTGGTGGTTCATCACAAACCATTCCATGGCCTAGACCATCTGGCAGTCCCTATCCTTTGGGCTGCCTCTCCCCAACTTTAGTCATGTAGTTCTGGAGGAAATCGACCATCTGTGTGCTACTGGGTCAGGGCCAAACACCATATAAAGCCAGTCATAAGACCCCATTTCCCTAACAGGATGGCTGAGCAGGGGCTATACATGTGATCTGAGGTGGGTCATTCAGGGAACACCCTTGAACTCTGATGTCTGCAATCTTCTTTCCTTACTGGGTGATGCCTTCAGGATTTAAAACCCTAGGTCAGGTAGCCTGAACTCCCTCACTAGGTGTAGAAGCCTTAAGGAAGAAAGTTGCCAGGCTAAGATCATCAAAGAAGACCAAACGGAAAGAGCGAGGGTGAGAGTGAATTGATGACTTCTAGTTTCTTGGGTCCATTCACTGAGATCTTTGTATTTGCTCTGATTCTTGTGTCCTGGATTCCCAGAATCATTTCAATAAGTCTCCCTTTTCCTTGAAGCCAGTTAGAGTAAGGCTCCTCTCAATTTTGATTCAGAATTGGTTCTAGATCCTTCACTCCCAGACACAAACAGAATCAACCATTTGTTTCAGCACCATTAAGAGTGAAACCCTTTATTCTTTACTGAGAATAGGGTGTACAGACCACCAAATACAGTTCACCAGCATCCTAGGCAAGAGTGCCCAAAGTGTGAGTTAGTGTGTGTTAGGAACGGCCTTACTGATTCCTGAACCACTCTAAGCATTTACACTGCCCGTGCCAGGCCAATCCTGTCATTTCCTCGATCAAAGACTGAGAAATACCGCCTCAGGAAGGCGTCACCGAGGATCCAGGTCTCTCTAGATGTTCTCACTGTGTTCTCTTTAAAAGTGGAATAGCAGCGGCCTCTAGAATCCTGGGGGAGTCAGAGATACATGTTAGTCAGCATGAGCCCTTACCAGTGACTCCCCCAATATCCAGACCCAGCACAATTCTTTGTTTTATCTCCCTCTTTTGGTAAGTATCAAGGGGTTTTCTCAGCAGCAGGGGATATGAGATTTCATCCAAAACCAAAGAGGGCCAAGACATGAGGTTGCCATGAGGAAGGGTGTGGTGAATGGAGGACTGGCAGTTGGGGAAACATAGGAATGAAAAACAACAAAGTCCTACTGTAGAGCGTAAGGAACTATATTCAATATTCAGTGATAAACCACATGAAAAAGAATAAGAAATACATATATATTTTATGTGTATAACTGAGTCACATTGTTGTGAGCAGAATTTAATGCAACACTGAAGATTACCCACACTTCATTATAATTATTTAGAAAAGAACAAGTGTGTCCATAGTTCACCTCATTCCCTGTTTCTTTCCTTCTGACTCCTGCTCCTTGTTTTCTCTGCAGAGAATGCTGGTTCTCCTCCTGCATCCCCACAGTCCATACTTTATTATAAAACTGTATTTTGTATTGGAGTATAGTTGATTAACAATATTCTGAGTTTCAGGTAGACAGTAAAGGGGCTCAACCATATGTATCCGGGTATCCTGGTCCCAAAGACACCCCTCCCATCCAGGCTGTCATATAACTGAGTGGAGTTCCCTCTGCTACAAATTAACTCATTTTTGGTTATCCATCTTAAATAGAGCAGTGCCCACAACACGTTCTTGAAGACTTAACTCAGGAACTCTGAGAAGCCTCCTACAGCCCACACTCACCCTCTTTGGCCACTCCAGGCTTGGGTGGGTAAGGTACTCTTGTTCCCCAGCCCCAAAGGTCAGTCCGTAGCCCTCATCACCCCTCGTAAGTCCCCACTGCCCCAGTGCAGACCACCTTGAGATGTCATTTGCATGGAATCCAGTGTAGTTCTGCCTAGAACTAAGCAACCCTCCATATGGCTCAATGAGTTTGTGGTTTTGGAATTCCTGAAATTCCCTCTCTTCCTCAAAGCCTTCTTTGAATCCATCAGCCTGCTCTGAACTCTTGCAGGGAGCTGACATTAAGCTTCCACCCTGTGCTGGGGCTGAGCAGTCACTGGCCACCTTTTATTCACATTAGCATCCAACCTCCCCACAGAGGGGTTTGGTACCCCAACTCACAAAGGGGGCACCTGGCCAGAGCAAAGGGAAGATGCAGCTGAGAACTAGGCTGACCATGTAATTTATCATACAAACCAGGAAAACTTTGAGAAGGGAAGGGAGACTGTTAACTTATGCTGGGACATCACACTGGGACTGCCCCCAGCCATTCTCCTTGTAATGTGGCCTATTTCAGGGACTCCTAGTGCTGAATTTCATGTTCATGCACTTAAGGTTCAGATTGAATTGAAGTTCTTTGAGGACTGAAGACCTTAGTTTTCCCCTCTGCCTGACTCCCACCATGCCATATGGTGTGGTATCTCCACACTTATTTCAGGAAGATCAGTGTCCCACACTGCCCTTTACTTTCAAGTGATTGGTTTTTTGGGAGGCACTGGCCCAGCCACAGGGCTCAGCAGCATCTGCAATGGTGTGACATGGCCTCCAGAGGGCACCCTCCTCCCAGCAGCAGCTCAAGGGTTCCTGCAAGCTCCAGTTTGAGAACCAACCCTCAATATTGTCCCCTCACCTTAAAGATGTAGGCTCGAGCTGTCATTGGGTACTTGATGCCGTTGATGATGAAAGTAATAGAGGGCAGGTATTTGGTGGCAAAACATGAAACGTAGTGCTGTTACAGAGAGAGGGAGAGAGGTTGGCCCTGGAGATCCTTGTTGTGTGTGGAGACTGGGAGTGACCTTGGGGCATGACCCTTCACCTTGGAATCAAATGGCCTGGTGCGGATGAGCCTGTGTATGTTATTGACCAGTCTTCCTGGGCCTTCGATATGTGATGTCCCAGTGTGCACAAGGGCCTCACAGCCATCAGAACAAGCAATAACCGTTCTTTTCATGGAGATGCTGAGAGACAATGAAAGAAAGAGGGCATCAAGGTCACTCTGATTCTCCCCAGAGTTGCCCCCTTCTTGACTGTCTCCTAAACAGCCCTTCATCTCTTGCCCTCTTCCTTTGCTCTCGACACAGCACCTTTCTTGACATCCTTGAATGCAGTACTTGAATACACTACGATATTTTGTACCTTGACACAAGATGGTCTTCCTTCCTGGGGAGTGGAAGACTCCACTCCCCTTTGACTAGCAAATTTCTTCTCATCTTCCAGATTCCACCATAATTGTATTGTTTTCAGGAAGTCTTTCCCCTGGTGTTTTTCAGTCTCCTGTCTTGATCACTCTCTGTAGACCCTTCCTCATGTCTGCTGCTGCTAACTCGCTTCAGTCATGTCTGACTGTGTGACCTCATAGAGGACAACCCAACAGGCTCCACCATCCCTGGGATTTTCCAGGCAAAGTACTGGAGTGGGTTGCCATTGCCTTCTCCTCTTCATGTCTAGCATGTACCAAAGTCACAATTCACTATGTGGGTGAGTCACTTCATGTATATCTGCCTTCTTAGATGTGAGGGTGAGTATTATTCTCCTTGCCTCCCTAAAGTGCCTGGCACACAGTGGATGCTCAATGCTTGTCTGTTCAATGAGTGAATAAAGACTTGGAAAACAATAAGAAACCTCCAGAGAGCTGTATCTGGTGGGGTACAAATAACGGGTCGCACACAGAGTGAAGATGGAGATTTGCAGGGGCAGCAGATTCTCATAATAGGGGGAGAGAGGGGCTCCTATGGGAGAGGGTGTCTCCAAGCACTGCTCCTACAACAAGCTCAGACCCTGAGACCCTGGCCATGAAATAAATGACTAGCCCACAGAAACTCCAAAGGACAGGTTAGCTTTTGTCTGAGGGTATCACACAGAATCCTATCAATTATGCCTCTTATCCTCAGGTCACTCCTGGATCCCACCTTCCTGATTCTCTGTAATAGCCCCTATCCCACTGTGTGCCAAAGAACTTGACTTTTCTTTTTTATTAGTTGCTTTCACATCTTAAGACTGCAGCCAACCTCTCTCCACTGCTACGTAGCTGCTCCCTAAGAAGACCAATTTTCCCCAATTTCTCAGGACTGTCCCTGTTTTTAAAATGACATTTATCTGTACTGAGAACTTCCTATGTCTTAGGTAGCCCTGGTAAGCCAGTCATCTTATCATAACTCTGTTTAGGCTGGTGAAATTCTCCCTGATCGTCTGTTCACCACATTTTAGAGTCCTCTAACTCTGTTCCACACCTCAAAGGGTAATGGGTGCAGCCCTCTCTCAGCTGCACAGACTTCTCCGGACCCTTTTAGGGCCCTGGTCAGAGTATTTCTCAGAAGGCCTGGGGATTATGACCCAATGGGTTGTTTGTGTATCTATGTGCTTGTGTGTTTGTTTGTATGTGTCTCTGTGTGGCTTTGTGTGTCTCTGACTAGCTATGCATGTTTTTATGTGTCTCTGTGTATGTTTATATGTCTACTTGTGTGTTTCCATGTGTCTGTGTGTCTGTCTGTGTCATTGTGACTGGTATATATGTCTGTGTGACTGTGTGTCTGAGAATGTATTTGTGTGTGTCTGCCTGTGTCCATGTACAGTAGCAGAAGCATCACTTGGGCTGACCCTCAGAGGGAGAGGCTTACCGGTCCATGTGTACTCTCCATTCGCCTGCTTCAATCAGTGGTATCCAGTTGAGCTCTCCCTTGTAGTAGTGGTGGTCCACCCCACCAAACATCACCACACTGCCCTCCTGCTTGTTTCTGTAGAGAAGAGAGGGGGTGGAATCTTGGAGGACAGTAATAATAGCACTGTCTGAGAGCTGTGATTGTACACCCGTCAAGGCACTAGTAAGGTCCCCATGTACGGATGCAGAAATTGGGTCTAGGAGAGATTGAGATCCAGACTGAGGTCTGTTACTGTCTCATGAGTGGCACAGAGGAGGTTAGAAGCTGAATCACTTGGCTGGGCTCCACCCACTACGTCTTCTGAAGACGCCCTGGGCCTCCAGGGACGTGAGTGATCAGACACCCTCAGAGGACAGAGTGCTGAAGTGTTTTGGCTTTCCCCTTGTCCATCTTGTCATTTTTCAGGAAAATCAAGGCCTGAGAGTTCTAAGGGTATGGGTTCAGGTCACACAGAGTTGGCTTCACTGGCCTATGACCTCTACTGTCCAAAGGGCCCCACACTCAGAAGGGACCTCACCTCTGCTCTCCCTGACTTGAAATGCCTAATATTTCTTGAACAAGGGGGTCCCACATTTTCGTGTCCCACACTTTCATTTCTTACTGGCTCCACAAATTTGGTAGCTGGTCCTGGGCTCCCAGTGAAATGCTAATGAGGAAGGAAAGATATCCAGCATCCTTCTCCTTCCTTCCTTATCAAATTCATAAGCAAATCCTAATGCCTTTCCTTCAACATGCTTCCTGTTGCCTTCCATTAGCATCCTCCTCACTCACCCCCCTAGACCAAGTTACTGGTCTTGAGCCCATGAGTAGGGTTCTGTTCCAATTAACTTTTATTTGTAAAAGCCTGTGGTGAAGCAAGGTAGGGCCCTGGGGCCATAGTTATCCTGGGTTAGATTATCTCTCAGGATACTTCTATATAAAGTGTTCTATAATTTTTGTGTAACTGAAAGCATCTTAAAGCTTATTTGGAGAAAGTGATTGTCCATCTCAGACTTACTTGCTCAAGTAGAAGGCAAAAACAGGCTCAGAAATGGCACCTTGATTCTTCAGGTTGTCAAAGATGGGGATGGCTCCAGAGAAGGATATGTTGGGGTAGTTCAAGCCCAAGACACCATCATAATTTCTGCCCTCCAACCCGTATTCCACCACGCTTAGACCGAACGGCTGATCAGTACTTACAAGGTCCCCAATCTGTGGGAAAGAAGAGTGTTCTCACTTACAGATACATAAAGTGGGCCTAGGACTTGGCTGGGGTGCATTGCCATTAGATCCTCAGAGAATAATTTAGGCTGGGCTCTGTCTTTGGTGGCCCACAGACAGTTAGACCTAGCTGGGAGGGGAATTTGGGTTCCATTTGTGAAAGGCTGTGAATTTTAAAACCTCTGCACCTCTGAAAAACACCACCTGAGTGGCGTTTGCCAAATTTGCCTCTTGGCTTCTGTCCAGGTGGGGCAACCAAGAGTCAGGCCAGGTCCCATTGGTGCCACCTTATGGACAAAGCAATCAAGAGCAAGACAGCCTTCTCTTTAGCATCACTGTGACCTAATGAAAGGAATGGACTGCATTCTCTGTAAGGTACTGTGGATTCTGCATCTGTCCAGGAAGACAGAAGCTGAAAACACAATCTTGCTTGCAGGGTTCTATGAAATTACTGCCTGGGGAACTCACTTTGGGGGATATGTGTATTTTTCTGTGAGTGTGTATGAGAGAGAAAGAGAGAGAGGGGAACTACTCAGGTATTTTGGGGGAGGCAAGCCATAGATTTATTAGACTCTCAAGGGTCCTCTAGAATGAGAACTCATTTATCAGGCCCCATCACTTCTCAGGCCTCCAGTTTCCCACTCTGGATACCTGAAGGCCTTGACTGCCCCCAGGGTCTGCAGATCAGTTTTATCCTGTCCCCAGACACCCCACAGCAACTTCAGTCCTGAAAAGCCAGCCTAACTCCACCTTTTACCACATGTGTGCCCTCAGCAAGGCCCTTGCTGTCTGCACCTCAGTTTTCTCATATGTCTCATGAGCTAATCAGAGTAACTGCTGTGTGGGATTGTTGCAGGATTAAACCAGTTATCACCTGAAAGTGCCTAGAACAATCTGAATATAAAAGTGGGTGCTTTTGTCCCTTCGTCTCGCTCCCAGCAAAATGAACTGCTCATGGGCAGAGGAGCTGCAAGTCCACACCTCAAGTCACTCTCTGGGTTAGCTAATCTGTCTGCTCGTGTGTCACCATAGGCACTGCCTCCCCAGAGACACGATCCTGTGGATAAGATGGCCAATATCTATGGGAGTTAGGCTAGGAAGGGTCCTGCCAGATGGTCCTGCATCTGTTTTCCAAGCAGAGGTCACTCCATAGCCAGTCCTGTCTCAGCATTTGTTACACTGTTACCCGAACTGTGTCATAAGCAAGAAATCCCTTCATGCTCCCAGATCCATAGGTGATGGTGAAGGTCTTATTGGTAGGCTGGAAGGTGGAAGACTGAAGTTGTCTGAACCAAACTGGTGCAGCTGCAGACACAAGAGATGAGTGCCATCAGGTGCCAAGGGTGGAAACAGGGTGGCAGGACAAGTGAAGGATGGTCCGGGTACGGGGTGTCTGTACTCACAGCATGCTGGCATGGTACAAAAGGAGGGCACCCACAAGTCAGATGAGCCTGTGTCAAAGACAACCTGGAATTCCTGAGGGGGTGTTCCAATGGTGATGTTACCCACGTAGACCAACTAAAGGGAGGAGGGAGTGGGTTAGTACAGAACTGGCTACCCTCTATTCCCACACTGATGCCTCCCTCTGGGTGTCACATATCTCTTGAGACCACTTCTAGCCACCGTGAAGCTCACAAACTTTGGTCACAGAGGTATCTGCATTAGATATATTTATCCTGTGCTACATTGCATGCAGGGTATTGATTCTATGACCAAGCGTTGAAGTGGTACCTCCTGCATGGGAAGCCCAGAGGCATAACCACTGGACCTCCAGGACTGCTGGACACCCAGGGAAGTCCTGGTGCCTTCATTTGAGAAGCTCTATAGTCTCTTCAATCCCAGCCTTAGCAGCCCCTTCTCCATGAGATCCTTCTTGATCAACCCCAGCCACTCCCTCTAAACTCAGACCACATCCAATCAACACCACACAGGTGACCCTTTCATTTGACATGTATTTACTCTTTGCCTATCTCTCAGGCTGGCATGGGCATCTTGAAGTCATCTTGAAGACAAAATAATCCCTTTTTCTAATCTAAAAACAGTAACCACACTGATTCTTATGGCCATACACAAAATACAGGTTCAGTAACTTTGTACTGCCATCGTTCTTGCATCTGTGGAAACTGAATTCCTCTACCTGGGGATTCACAATTGCTTTACAGGTGGTTCTACCTTTTGATCAGTGATGGTTCACTCTTCATCTGTAACTGAGTGGCTCACTTAGTTAAGAAGGAACAATCGCCCTCAAACAAATGACACATGTATGACACAGAAATGGATATTTACCTGCCACCTGGTAATTGCCCAGACCAGTCACAAAGACCAACAGTTGAGGATGAGAGTGCCTTCTCCTCTGGTTGGGGTCCCTGTTTTCCAGTATCTTTGCCTCCTGCAGGAAAACCAACCCCACCATCCCACCTGGCATCTCCAGATGAGCCCCAGTGTTAGGCTAGAGCACCAGGGGGTGCTATGGAGCACCATCCTCCCAAAATACTCACATTCATGATGTTCCTCAGCGGGTGAATAGTTAGATTTGAGCCACGAAAAGAAATCTGGGACAGTCTGTAAGGATGCTCCTTCAAGAAATTCTTCAGCATGTTTTTTCCACTGAGGGTTTTTCTCATGGTCTTCACTTGCCTTAGAGGTATTCTTTCACAGAACATTTGAAAAAGAAAACAAAGAAGATGCTACAACAAGCTGTCAGTGTTAGGGTATAACTGTCATTGTAATGGCCCTGTGTATATTCTAATCATTTTTATGAGGCACATTATTATCAGAATTTTATGCATATACCATGGCAAAGACACCAATTTGAATACAGGTTCTTTTCTGCATTCTTGGGTAAGCCATATGACCATATGGGGTCTCAGTATCCCCTTCAGTAAAATGGTGGAATGTGACAATACAAACCCTCCAAATAGAATATCTTGGGGATGAGTGAAGTGATGGATATAAGGTACCTGATAAATAGGAAGTCTCAACAATGACAGCCATTGGCATCACTGTTGCCATCGAACTCATTCCTTCTCATAGAACCTCAAAGAAGAAGGTAGAAGGGGGACTCTTATTTTCTTTTACAAGGGAGCAATTTGAAATGCAAGAGTTTTGAGTTGACTGTGGTCACACTGCTTGTCTGACATAAAACAGTGTATATAAAACAGTGTATCTTTCTCCAAGTTGAAAGAGAAGAAAGAGTTGAAAGAAGAATCCAAGATATAGGGAACAAGTAAGGGAAATTCAGAGGCTTGAGAAGGAAGAATGAGTGAAATGAAAAATTAAAAGAAAACAGCACAAAGAGAAATACACTCCCAGTGACTTCCAAAGAGATGGAGAGATAAATGACAGTGATACAGAGATGCAGACATAGGCATATACACACTGAAGTAGAGAGTGAACAAAGAGGACATGTTGAATAAAATGTAGAAAAGTGCTATTCCACAGGACCACATTGACATCTGCATAGACTGTGCACTGAACAGTTGCAAGGAGTTGCATTTTCAATAGGTCATGATATGACTGGACCCCAAGAATTGTGCAACCATGCAAATTTACATAAGACCTTGGCATCTACAATTCCTAGAGCAAGTTACTTATCAGTAATAAAGATTTGAACTTTAAGACTCTTAGGGAAAGATTCCATTCCCTTCTAAACCTGATGGGTGGAATAATCAGATGAAAAGAAAAATCCGAGAAAGGAACATAGTGTGGCTTACATCCCCATACTTACTTGACTATGCACTCTGAGAAGGCCACCAGCCCGAGGAGCACAAGCCACTTCATGCTTCTTTCCTGGCTCCAAGTACTCAGGAAAGTTTGGGTTCTTAGCATGTAGTGGTGACCAAGAGCCCGTAGTTATATATGCTCTGACCTACCCAAGTTTTTCCCTTTAGGCCACTAAAAGATCTGAAAAAAAAAAAAAAAACACAAAGGTCTTGATAAAATCTTTACCTTCATCAGTGTCCTTGGTGAGTGGCCTTTGAAGCTTTTCAGAATACAGAGAATTGAACCATAATCTCTTCCTTGAAGCTTGGCTGGAAAATCAAACTGATCTTCATGGACATCTAAGAAGACGGAGAACCTTCACTACTTGGAGAAAAAACAGCTAAGAACATCATGAAAATGCATACTAGGCACCATGCTCGAAATTCATGGTTTCATATCATCTTCCTAGCCACTTCATGAGATATGCATTGCTGTCTTCGTTGGAGAGATTGCTGGGATGATAAGTTGTCAAATGGCAAAGTGAAGACTTCAGGTACAGCCCAGGGACATACAACTGGCTTTAGGTAGTGGGTCTAATGGCAGACATCAGAGGCACCTATGATGCCAGGCTGCATCAAAGATTTAGGGCAGAGAAGTACTTCAATTGCATGGTTTCAGTATTGGAGGAAATGTCATATGCATCCACAAGATATTTTATATCATACAACAACTGTATAAGGAAGAACTGTATGCTAAGTTCTGGGCTAAAGGCTTCAAAGTCAAAGTTGATCAAGACAAAAGTACTCTTTATCTTAAGAGACCTAGCAGTCTAGTTCTCACAAACTCATGGCCCCGGGAGGCAGGAGATATGATACTAGGACTAGGTGGCCATGTTGGAATCTGGGCAGCACAGGCCTTACCACTGGGAGCAGCCTTCCCTCCATTTCACCCATGCTAGAATGCAGGCCAGTTGGCCATGTTTTCAAGTGAATCAGAAGTTTGGATATTTATGTACAATCTACTGATTTTAATGTTAACAATTTTTTTTCCCCTAAAAAACAGTGGGAATGAAATCTCCACAGCGATGTGCTGGAATCAGCCTTCAGTCTCTGCAGTTTTGTGCTTCTGGCCTAGAGTTGGGAGTGCAGTGGGGACTGAGAGGACTTTAATACATGTTGGTTGATTTTAAAAGACACTGACTGCATACTAACATGCTGACTCATTGGAAAAGACCCTTATATTAGGAAAGATTGAAGGCAAGAGGAGAAGCGGAAGACAGAGGATGACGTGGTTGGATAGCATCACCAAGTCGATGGACATGAGCTTGAGCAAGCTCTGGGAGTTGGGGATGGATAGGGAAGCCTGGAATGCTGCAGTCTATGGCATTGCAAAGAGACGGACACAACTGAAGGATTGAACTGAAGTGAACAAATTGAGAACAAAGACTAATAAATCTAACTGCATCAAGTTGTTGACTAGCTACCTACAACAACACATTACTTAAGTGGCTTTAAAATTCAGACTTATGACTCTACATTCAGAGTGGAATATCTTCTAAGTAAAAACAAAAATACTGCCCATCAAAAACCAAACCAAAGAAAACTAAAAGAAAAAAAGGAAAGAAATCTGACACTATATTCAACAACTTCAGTTCAGTTCAGTTGTTCAGTCGTGTTCAACTCTCTGTGAGCCCATGAACGGCAGCATGCAAGGCCTCCCTGTCCATCGCCAACTCCCAGACTCCACACATACTCATGTCCATTGAGTTGGTGATGCCATCCAACCATCTCATCCTCTCTCATCCCCTTCTCCTCCTGCCCTCAATCTTTCCTAACTTCAGGGTCTTTTCAAATGAGTCACCTCTTTGCATCAGGTGGCCAAAATAATGGAGTTTCAGCTTCAGCATCAGTCCTTCCAGTGAACATTCAGGACTGATTTCCTTTAGGATGGACTGGTTTTATCTCCTTGCAGCCCAAGGGATGCTCAAGAGTCTTCTCCAACACCACAGTTCAAAAGCATCAATTCTTCGGGGCTCAGCTTTCTTTATAGTCCAACTCTCTCATCCGTACATGACCACTGGAAAAATGATAGCCTTGACTACACGGACCTTTGTTGACATAGTAATGTCTCTGCTTTTCAATATACTGTCTAGATTAGTCTCAACTTTCCTTCCAAGGTGTAAGCGTATTTTAATTTCATGGCTGCAGTCACCATCTGCAGTGATTTTGGGGCCCAGAAAAATGAAGTCAACCACTGTCTCCACTGTCTCCCCATCTATTGATGGGACAGGGGCCATGATCTTAGTTTTCTAAATGTTGAGCTTTAAGCCAACTTTTTCACTCTCCTCTTTCACCTTCATCAAGAGGTTCTTTATTCTTCTTCACTTTCTGCAATAGGGTGGTGTCATCTGCATATCTGAGTCTATTGATATTTCTCCCAGCAATCTTGATTCCAGCCTGTTCTTACTCCAGCCCAGCGTTTTCATGATGTATTCTGCATATAAGTTAAATAAGCAGGGTGACAATATACAGCTTTGACGTAGTCTTTTCCTGTTAGGAACCAGTCTACTGTTCCGAGTCCAGTTCTAACTGTTGCTTCCTGACCTGCATACATGTTTCTCAAGATGCAGGTCAGGTGGTCTGGTATTCCCATCTCTTTAAGATTTTTCCATATTTTATTATGATCCCTACAGTCAAAGGCTTTGGTATAGTCAGTAAAACAGAAGTAAGTGTTTTTCTGGAATTTCTTGCTTTTTTGATAATCCATCAGTTGTTGGCAATACGATTTCTAGTTCCTCTGCCTTTTCTAAAATCAACTTGATCATCTGGAAGTTAATGGTTCACATATTGCTGAAGCTTGGCTTGAAGAATTTTAAGCATTACTTTACTAGCATCTGAGATGAGTGCAGTTGTGCTGTAGCTTGAGCATTTTTTGGCACTGCTTTTCTTTGGGATTGGAATGAAAACTGAACTTTTCCAGTCCTGTGGCCACTGCTGAGTTTTCCAAATTTGCTGGCGTATTGAGTGCAGCACTTTCACAGCATCATCTTTCAGGATTGGAAATAGCTCAACTGGAATTCCATCACCTCCACTAGCTTTGTTCATAGTGATGCTTCCTAAGGCCCATTTGACTTCACATTCCAAGATGTCTGGCTCTAGGTGAGTGATCACTCCATTGTGATTATCTGGGTCGGGAAGATCTTTTTTGTACAGTACTTCTGTGTATTCTTGCCACCTCTTCTTCATATCTTCTGCTTCTATTAGGTCCATACTATTTCTGTCCTTTATTGAGCTCATGTTTGCATGAAATATTCCCTTGGTATCTCTAATTTTCTTGAAGAGATCTCTAGTCTTTCCCATTCTATTGTTTTCATCTATTTCTTTGCATTGATCTCTGAGGAAGGCTTTCTTATCTCTCCTTCCTATTCTTTGGAACTCTGCATTCAAATGGGTATATCTTTGCTTTTGTCCTTTGCTTTTTGCTTCCTTTCTTTTCACAGCTATCTATAAGGCCTCCTCAGACAACCATTTGGCTTTTTTGCATTTCTTTTTCTTGGGGGTGGTCTTGATTCCTGTCTCCTGTACAATGTCATGAATCTCTGTCCATAGTTCCTCGGGCACTCCATCTATTAGATCTAGTCCCTTAAATCTATTTCTCACTTCCACAGTATAGTCCTAAGGGATTTGATTTAGGTCATACCTGAATGGTCTAGTGCTTTTCTCCACTTTCTTCAATTTCAGTCTGAATTTGGCAATAATGAGTTCATGATCTGAACCACCGTCAGCTCCAGTTTTTGCTAACTGTATAGAGTTTCTCCATCTTTCGCTGCAGAGAATATAATCAATCTGATTTTGGTTCCAACCATCTGGCGATGTCCATGTGTAGAATCTTCTCTTGTGTTGTTGGAAGAGGGTGTTTGCTATGACCAGTGCATTCTCTTGGCAGAACTCTATTAGCCTTTGCCCTGCTTCATTCTGTACTCCAAGCCTATTTTGTGTGTTACTCCTGGTGTTTCTTCACTCCTACATTTACATTCCAGCCCCCTATAAAATGACATCTTTTTTGTGTGTTAGTTCTAAAAGGTCTTTAAGGTCTTCATAGAACTGTTTGACTTCAGCTTCTTTAGCGTTACTGATCTGGGCATAGACTTGGATTACAGTGGTATTGAATGGTTTGCCTTGGAAATGAAGAGGTATCATACTGTCATTTTTGAGATTGCATCCAAGTACTGCATTTCAGAATCTTTTGCTGACTATGTCTATTCAATTTCTTCTAAGGGATTCCTGCCCACATATGTAGATATAATGGTCATCTGAGTTAAATTCACCCATTCCAGTCCATCTTAGTTTGCTGATTCCTAGACTGTCTATATTCATTCTTGTCATCTCCTGTTTGACCACTTCCAATTTGCCTTGATTCATAGACCTAACAATCCAGGTTCCTGTGCAATATTGCTCTCTACAGCATTGAATCTTGGTTATATCACCAGTCCCACCCTCAACTGGGTGTTATCTTTGCTTTGGCTGCATCCCTTCATTCTTTCTGGAGTTATTTCTCCACTGATCTCCAGTAGCATATTGGGCACCTACCGACCTGGGGAGTTCATCTTCCAGTATCCTATCTTTTTGCCTTATCATACTGTTCATGGAGTTCTCAAGGCAAGAATACTGAAGTGGCTTTCCATTCCCTTCTCCAGTGGACCACATTCTGTCAGACCTCTCCAGCATGACTCGTCTGTCTTGCATGGCCCCACATGGCATGGCTTAGTTTTACTGAGTTAGACAAGACTGTAGTCTGTGTGACAGATTGGCTAGTTGTCTTTGAATATGGTTTCATTCTGTCTGCCCTCTGATGCCCTCTCTCAGCCCTTACCATCTTACTTGGGTTTCTCTTACCTTGGACGTGGGGTATGTCTTCACGGCTTCTCTGGCAAAGCACAGCTGCTGTTCCTTACCTTGGAAGTAGGGCAGCTCCTCTCAGCTGCTGCCCCTGATTTGGATATGGGGTAGTTCCTCTCCGCCATGCTTCTGCACTGCCATTGCAGCCGTCATGCATCTGCACTGGCATCGCAGCTGCGGCCAGCAATAATTCAACAACTTATTGTTCCTCATATTGTTTCTGTTATTGTGACAGAATCGTATGTATGTTAACAGGTAAAAGTAAGACAATAATTACAAATAATATTTTGAAGTAAACTTTTCAGTGGCTAGAAAAAGAGGTTCACACATAACATATAGAAGATTAATTCAAACCCTGCTGTCTTAAACCTTGAACTGAAAGCATAAGTTTGTACCAACTATTTTTATTCCTTTTTGTTTTCATTTTTAAGCAAAATGTGTACTTCCTCCTCTGACCACTGTAAAGCCTAGAAGCAGAGACAACTTGATAACAGTGACTATTCTGAGGTCTAACATGTAGCTTCTAAATACATTTCCCATCTGACAATCTTAAAGAGATGGCTGATTTCAAGACTGGGTAAAGAAATGCAGAAAATAATCTTGGGAATCATCAAGGGCCAGAAAACTGAGGAACTTCAAAGACCAATGGGTACTGGACAGAAAGTTTAGGGATCCAAATGAAAAGGCCAAACATCTACCAGTTTGTTGGGCAGAATGATGTTTCTGCTTCTCAACACACTTGTTTATGTTTCTCATAGCTTTCCTGCCAAGAAGGAAATATCTTCTCATTTCATGGCTGCAGGCACCATCCACAGTGGTTTTAGAGGCTAAGATGAAGAAATCTGTCACTGCTTCCACCTTTTCTCCTTCTATTTGCCATGAAGGATGGGGTTGGATCCCATGATTTTAGTTTTTTAATATTCAATTTAAAGCTGGTCGAATGTGCCAAATGTTAATAGGCAACATCTAATTTGTCACTGTGATAGACTGCTAAGGCACCAACTCACCATTCTGAGCACTGAGAAAGGAAAATAATCAATATTTATGCTATTTTTGTTTCTATTAAGCATATGTTATGTAACTACCAACAGTTCCAGGAAAACAAGCTAGACTGTCCCTTCTGGGGGTGATGAGAGAGTGATGAGGAGCAGCTATAATACAGATGAAGCCTCACTCGCTGGCCTGCAGTTCACCTCCTGCTGTGGAGGTCTGGTTCCTAATAGACCAAGGATTGGTACTGGTCCTGACCCACTGTGCTGGTATTGTGGACTCCTGCTCTAAACCCAATAGTGGGACATTCTGTAAGACAAACCACCCTGCTTCCTCCCTGTTTCTGAACAAATAAATGGCCTTAAAATTGGGAGAGACACAGTTATTTTGTCTTAAAGGAGAACAACCATGTGCAACATATGACTACATTCTTTCAATAAGCTGTGAAAATACGTCTGCTTTTTGAGAATCAGGGAAATTTGCACATGGACTGGATATAAAATGTTCATTTTGGGGGGAACAAAAGAGCATTTTTTTTTCATATCCTACCATTCTACCACAATTACTCATTATGTACATTTGGTGAAATCTTCATCTTGTCCCTAAAATACTTCAGTAAAAATGAATAAGGAGTAAAAGAGAGAATGAAATGACGGTCTGTCTTGATTTAAAAACAGATAGCTGCTATGCTATCCATAGCTGCTATGTATTGAATTGTGTCCACCCTTCACTCCCAATATGATGGTATTAGGAAGTAGGGCATTTGGGAGGTACCCAGGTTGACATGGGTTTTTAATGGTGGTCCCTCATGATGGGACTAGCCTCTCCCTCTTTTTCTCTCTTATTCTCCCTCTTCTTTATTCCCTTCAACCACCACATATGAGAACATAGCAAAAAGAGAAAGACTGTTGCAAGTCAAGAATGTCTTCTCTGGGAAATCAATTGGCCACCACCTTGATGTTGCAGAGTCTCCAGTCGATGACAACCTATAGGACTAAGAGGTTAGTTTTGCAGTTATTGATGCTGAATGATGAACATTCATCATTCAGTTCATGAACATAGGGTTCATGACACTCTTCTGTCTTATATTTGTTATGTTTGAAATTGTTTTGCAGTAAGAAGTTTATAGAAAGTCCATTTTGAAGTTTCTGTCTTAGTGATACCCTGAGGAGCCCAAGATAGCAGATTCAGGCAGGTCCCCAATGAATGACTGGTTGGAGGGCCACATACTCTTTACTCCAACTCATCTCTTGTCATCTAAAAACTGTGCCCCACACCTGACAACCTTACCGCCCCACTCCCCCATCTGCATCTCTATTCCTCTGCTAAGCTGAGTCATCTAGTTGTAGTTGTTGATGATTCCGGACAGAGTCTGGAAGATGAAGGAATGCAGACATTTTTAGAAAGAATGAACTGGGCAGACCCATCTTGGTTTTCCCTTCTTTAGTGCCATCTGCAGGTGAGGGGTTGGGCCTGCGTAGGGAGGGAACCACAAGTGGGAATGGCTAGATATCTACAAGCAAGGGGAGGAGGAATTCAGAACCCAGTAACCAGGAGGTGGGCAGCTTGTACAGGACCCAGGAGGGAAGGCAGAAGCACTGGGAAAAGAATAGCGCCTACTTGAGGCCCAGACCTACCTGAGTCTTCCAGTTAAACTTGGAGATAACATTCTTCCTGCCGAAATTCCTGCTCCACATGTGGAGGGAAGACAGCCATACTCACTGCTAATGAGTCACGGGGAGAGGGACAACCTCCCCAGAGGCCCTTTGATTCCACTCTAACTGTGGGTATCATCCCAAGCCAGAGAGCAAATGGCAGGTCATCCAAAAGATAACCAACTTTAAATGGTATTTAAAATATGACAAAATTTGTCTAAGAGCCCTGGCACATCTAGTTCCCAGAGTATTTTTGGAGAGATGATTCATCAACCTAATTTGGGTTTCTGCTGAGGAATCTACAAGCTTCCCCATTGGTAACTTCTGACTTATAACTACCTGATCTCATCCTACAGAACCCAAATCATGGTAAGTTCTAGTGGGCAAGGCCTCTAAGGTCCTCAGTGTCACAGCAGCTGTGTGCCAAGTGCTCTACCGCTTTCAGTCCTGAGACCAGGACACATGAACATCACCAGACAGTTACAGCCCCCTGCCCACCAGAGGCAACCTCATCATCCTCATCAACACCCACCTTTGAGCCAGTTGTCAACTGATTGGCATTGAGCTTCAGTCTGGAACAAGCGTTCTGGAGCAAGTCCAGTCTCCCTCATCCAAGAGATGGGAAACTGAACTCTGGGGTGTATGGCTCGCATTAGCTGCAGGTAAGTTATTGAAGAGCTGGGACCCAGGAACTCTGGTTCCGAGGCCAGGAGACTTCCAGGAAGGGAAAGATGAGAGAAAGCTCAATTGCATCCACTGCTGGGTAGCTCTCAGATGTCTGCAAGCACCAGAGTGGAAGTTTCTTTCCTGTTGCCGCTCAAGTCTGGTTCTGATTTTATCAGCAGGCCTGCCTCCATGTAGCAGCAGGAAAGCAATATTCAGGGCTGTTTCTTCTTGGTTCCAGGAACAGTGGGAGAGCCCCAGCTGTAATAACCCTAGGAGGCAGTTGTGAAGGTGGTGACTGACTCACTCCCAACTCAGATCCCCAGAGCTCCCGCTCCTCATTCACACAAGACAGACCCTTGGCTGACTGAGTAACATGAACCTGCATTCACAGTGAGAACATTTCTCTTCTCAACCTTCTGGAAACTTAGATATGTGCCTTATGTTTCCTCAGGGAACCACTGGCTGAGTGAGGTCAGGGTCTTAGACTAGCCTGGATGCAGGGAATCTGTTCCCTCTTTGATGCTCCAAATAGTACTTGGAGATTCAAACACTTTGAGAGAATTACAATCACCCTTATATTTTGTAGGGACTTTGCTTTATGAATCTGTTTGGAGAAAAAGGACAGAAACACAGGAAAAGGCAGACATCTCTGGGTCCCAGCTGACTGTGAGTTCAGTTCCAGCCACCAGGCTTCACAGTCAGGTGCTGATGTTATTCACAAGCCACCTTTGAAGAAGGAATAGAGGAAAGAGTTTTTGTGCAGAGAGCAGTGTGGTCAAAGGGCCATGGGAATCACACGGGGCAAGATGAAAAAGAGTCACTACTTGTTCCTTGCTCTATCAGTTCCTTGGCATTTCTACTCCTGAGAACAAGTACATGGAGATAGTCAGAGGCATTGGTGGTGCCCCTGGCACCTGATACTCCTGGGCATAACCAGTTTGTGGACACATCCCTGAGTCCAGAGCATATTCAGCTTTGTGATAGCCCCAGGTTCTCCCTTGTTGGGAAGGCTGACATTCCTCATTGCTGCTAACTCACAACTTAAGCATGGGATGAGATCATGGTGGTTGACCTATAGGCCAAGTTTCAAGTATGGAAGGAAGGTTGGCAGTGGAAGGGTAGCCATTTATTAAACTTGATTACATTGGTCATTACAGGGGCTACTTCCCACATCTAGAATGTTTTTCTCCCAGCTTTTTGCATGGCTGGGTCCTTCTCAACATTTACCATCAACTCAAATGAGTCTCTCTCAGGCTTGCTTTCCTGACCACTGCACTCTCACAAGCACAGACCCTCATCCAAAAAGTGCCTAGACCCTTCCCTCCATCAAAACAATAATTATAGTTACCAAAGTGGAAAGGTAGGAGAGGGATAAATTGAGAGTTTGAGATTAATATCTGTATACTACTTTATTTAATAGATAATCAACAAAGACCTACTGTACAGCACAGGAATTCTGCTCAATAGTCTGTAATATCCTGTATGGGAAAAGAATCTAAGAAACAATGGATACATGTGTATGTATATGGAAATTAATTTCCCATAAACTAATATTAATACAATGCTGTAAATCAACTACACTCCTATATAAATTAAAACCTGAATTTTAACCCAAAAAAATTCGTACATGTAGAGATCCATGGAGTTCTTTAGACTCAGAGGATTTCAGATATGATGCTGGAGATGGCAGACTGGGTGCAGAAATCTAGACATTATCTGAGATTGCATTTCCCTGAGCTTTGGTGTCTTTTGCTTCTAGTGTCACCTTTGATTTGTCTTTGGAGGATCTAATACAAGGGCTTGGAGACGCCAGCTTGGTGTTAGTTGAAGGATGAGATGGAGGCGCTAGTGGGAGAGTGAAATTCCAGCTCCCTAGCTTTGGGTTCAGGCACGTTTGAGGCACAACTTATATCCCAAGTTCCCTGTGAAAACAGGCTGTGGCTTCCCCCTCCATAACTTGAATAATATTAGAACCAGACTGGTTTCTTCCTTATTCATGTCCTGCTTCCCCTGAGACCTGACTGGTTTCTTTGGAGAATTTTTTTTTTTTTTTTGGCAGCATTGTGTCTTCATTGCGGAGAAGACAATTGTACGCCACTCCAGTACTCTTGTCTGGAAAATCCCAGGAATGGAGGACCCTGGAAGGCTGCAGTGCATGGGGTCACTGAGGGTCAGAAACGACTGAGCAACTTCACTTTCATTTTTCACTTTCATGCATTGGAGAAGGAAATGGCAACCCTCTTCAGTGTTCTTTTTTTAATATAAATTTATTTATTTTAATTGGGGGTTAATTACTTTACAATATTGTATTGATTTTGCCATAAATAAACATGAATCTGCCACAGGTATACACGTGTTCCCCATCCTGAACTCCCTTCCATCCTCCCTCCCCGTACCATCCCTCTGGGTTGTCTCAGTGCACCAGCCCCAAGCATCCAGTATCATGCATTGAGCCTGGACTGGCTATTCGTTTCATACATGATATTATACGTGTTTCAATGCCATTCTCCCAAATCATCCCACCCTCGCCCTCTTCCACAGAGTCCAAAACTGTTCTATACATCTGTGTTTCTTTTGCTGTCTCACATACAGGGTTATCATTACCACCTTTTTAAATTCCATATACATGCATTAGTATATTGTATTGGTGTTTTTCTTTCTGGCTTGCTTCACTCTGTATAATAGGCTCCAGTTTCATCCATCTCACTAGAACTGATTCAAATGCATTATTTTTAATGACTGAGTAATACTCCATTGTGTATATGTACCACAGCTTTCTTATCCATTCATCTGCTGGTGGACATCTAGGTTGCTTCCATGTCCTGGCTATGGTAAACAGTGCTGCGATGAACATTGGGGTACATGTGTCTCTTTCAATTCTGGTTTCCTTGGTGTGTATGCCCAGTAGTGTGATTGCTGGGTCATAAGGCAGTTCTATTTCCAGTTTTTTAAGGAGACTTCACACTGTTCTCCATAGTGGCTGTATTATTTTGCATTCCCACCAACAGTGTAGGAGGGTTCCCTTTTCTCCACACCCTCTTTAGCATTTATTGCTTGTAGGCTTTTGGATCGCAGCCATTCTAACTGGTGTGATATGGTACCTCATTGTGGTTTTGATTTTCATTTCTCTGATAATGAGTGATGTTCAGCATCTTTTCATGTGTTTGTTAGCCATCTGTATGTATTCTTTGGAGAAATGTCTGTTTAGTTCTTTGGCCCATTTTTTGATTGGGTCGTTTATTTTTCTGGAACTGAGCTGCAGGAGTTGCTTGTATATTTTTGAGATTAGTTGTTTGTCCATTGCTTCATTTGCTATTATTTTCTCCCATTCTGGAGGCTGTCTTTTCACCTTGCTTATAGTTTCCTTTGTTGTGCAGATTTTAAGTTTATTTTTTTTTTTATTCTTCCAATTTTATTTTATTTTTAAACTTTACATAATTGTATTAGTTTTGCCAAATATCAAAATGAATCCGCCACAGGTATACATGTGTTCCCCATCCCGAACCCTCCTCCCTCCTCCCTCCCCATACCATCCCTCTGGGCCGTCCCAGTGCACCAGCCCCAAGCATCCAGCATCATGCATCGAACCTGGACTGGCAACTCGTTTCCTACATGATATTTTACATGTTTCATTGCCATTCTCCCACATCTTCCCACCCTCTCCCTCTCCCACAGAGTCCATAAGACTGTTCTATACATCAGTGTCTCTTTTGCTGTCTCGTACACCGGGTTATTGTTACCATCTTTCTAAATTCCATATATATGCGTTACTGTATTTATGTTTTTCCTTCTGGCTTACTTCACTCTGTATAATAGGCTCCAGTTTCATCCACCTCATTAGAACTGATTCAAATGTATTCTTTTTAATGGCTGAGTAATACTCCATTGTGTATATGTACCACAGCTTTCTTATCCATTCATCTGCTGATGGACATCTAGGTTGCTTCCACGTCTTGGCTATTATAAACAGTGCTGCGATGAACATTGGGGTACACGTGTCTCTTTCCCTTCTGGTTTCCTCAGTGTGTATGCCCAGCAGTGGGGTTGCTGGATCATAAGGCAGTTCTATTTCCAGTTTTTTAAGGAATCTCCACACTGTTCTCCATAGTGGCTGTACTAGTTTGCATTCCCACCAACAGTGTAAGAGGGTTCCCTTTTCTCCACACCCTCTCCAGCATTTATTATTTGTAGACTTTTGGATCGCAGCCATTCTGACTGGTGTGAAATGGTACCTCATAGTGGTTTTGATTTGCATTTCTCTGATAATGAGTGATGTTGAGCATCTTTTCATGTGTTTGTTAGCCATCTGTATGTCTTTTTTGGAGAAATGTCTATTTAGTTCTTTGGCCCATTTTTTGATTGGGTCGTTTATTTTTCTGGAGTTGAGCTGTAGGAGTTGCTTGTATATTTTTGAGATTAGTTGTTTGTCGGTTGCTTCATTTGCTATTATTTTCTCCCATTCTGAAGGCTGTCTTTTCACCTTGCTAATAGTTTCCTTTGATGTGCAGAAGCTTTTAAGGTTAATTAGATCCCATTTGTTTATTTTTGCTTTTATTTCCAATATTCTGGGAGGTGGGTCATAGAGGATCCTGCTGTGATGTATGTCGGAGAGTGTTTTGCCTATGTTCTCCTCTAGGAGTTTTATAGTTTCTGGTCTTACGTTTAGATCTTTAATCCATTTTGAGTTTATTTTTGTGTATGGTGTTAGAAAGTGGTCCAGTTTCATTCTTTTACAAGTGGTTGACCAGATTTCCCAGCACCACTTGTTAAAGAGATTGTCTTTAATCCATTGTATATTCTTGCCTCCTTTGTCGAAGATAAGGTGTCCATATGTGCGTGGATTTATCTCTGGGCTTTCTATTTTATTCCATTGATCAATATTTCTGTCTTTGTGCCAGTACCATACTGTCTTGATAACTGTGGCTTTGTAGTAGAGCCTGAAGTCAGGTAAGTTGATTCCTCCAGTTCCATTCTTCTTTCTCAAGATCGCTTTGGCTATTCGAGGTTTTTTGTATTTCCATACAAATTGTGAAATTATTTGTTCTAGCTCTGTGAAGAATACTGTTGGTAGCTTGATAGGGATTGCGTTGAATCTATAAATTGCTTTGGGTAGTATACTCATTTTCACTATATTGATTCTTCCAATCCATGAACATGGTATATTTCTCCATCTATTAGTGTCCTCTTTGATTTCTTTCACCAGTGTTTTATAGTTTTCTATATATAGGTCTTTAGTTTCTTTAGGTAGATATATTCCTAAGTATTTTATTCTTTCCGTTGCAATGGTGAATGGAATTGTTTCCTTAATTTCTCTTTCTGTTTTCTCATTATTAGTGTATAGGAATGCAAGGGATTTCTGTGTGTTGATTTTATATCCTGCAACTTTACTGTAGTCATTGATTATTTCTAGTAATTTTCTGGTGGACTCTTTAGGGTTTTCTATGTAGAGGATCATGTCATCTGCAAATAGTGAGAGTTTTACTTCTTCTTTTCCAATTTGGATTCCTTTTATTTCTTTTTCTGCTCTGATTGCTGTGGCCAAAACTTCCAAAACTATGTTGAATAGTAATGGTGAAAGTGGGCACCCTTGTCTTGTTCCTGACTTTAGAGGAAATGCTTTCAATTTTTCACCATTGAGGATAATGTTTGCAGTGGGTTTGTCATATATAGCTTTTATTATGTTGAGGTATGTTCCTTCTAGTCCTGCTTTCTGGAGAGTTTTTATCATAAATGGATGTTGAATTTTGTCAAAGGCTTTCTCTGCATCTATTGAGATAATCATATGGTTTTTATTTTTCAATTTGTTAATGTGGTGTATTACATTGATTGATTTGTGGATATTGAAGAATCCTTGCATCCCTGGGATAAAGCCCACTTGATCATGGTGTATGATCTTTTTAATGTGTTGTTGGATTCTGATTGCTAGAATTTTGTTAAGGATTTTTGCATCTATGTTCATCAGTGATATTGGCCTGTAGTTTTCTTTTTTTGTGGGATCTTTGTCAGGTTTTGGTATTAGGGTGATGGTGGCCTCATAGAATGAGTTTGGAAGTTTACCTTCCTCTGCAATTTTCTGGAAGAGTTTGAGCAGGATAGGTGTTAGCTCTTCTCTAAATTTTTGGTAGAATTCAGCTGTGAAGCCATCTGGACCGGGGCTTTTGTTTGCTGGAAGATTTTTGATTACAGTTTCAATTTCCATGCTTGTGATGGGTCTGTTAAGATTTTCTATTTCTTCCTGGTCCAGTTTTGGAAAGTTGTACTTTTCTAAGAATTTGTCCATTTCTTCCACGTTGTCCATTTTATTGGCATATAATTGTTGATAGTAGTCTCTTATGATCCTTTGTATTTCTGTGTTGTCTGTTGTGATCTCTCCATTTTCGTTTCTAATTTTGTTGATTTGATTTTTCTCCCTTTGTTTCTTGATGAGTCTGGCTAATGGTTTGTCAATTTTATTTATCCTTTCAAAGAACCAGCTTTTGGTTTTGTTGATTTTTGCTATGGTCTCTTTTGTTTCTTTTGCATTTATTTCTGCTCTAATTTTTAAGATTTCTTTCCTTCTACTAACCCTGGGGTTCTTCATTTCTTCCTTTTCTAGTTGCTTTAGGTGTAGAGTTAGGTTATTTATTTGACTTTTTTCTTGTTTCTTGAGGTGTGCCTGTATTGCTATGAACTTTCCCCTTAGGACTGCTTTTACCGTGTCCCACAGGTTTTGGGTTGTTGTGTTTTCATTTTCATTCGTTTCTATGCAAATTTTGATTTCTTTTTTGATTTCTTCTGTGATTTGTTGGTTATTCAGCAGCGTGTTGTTCAGCCTCCATATGTTTGAATTTTTAATAGTTTTTCTCCTGTAATTGAGATCTAATCTTACTGCATTGTGGTCAGAAAAAATGCTTGGAATGATTTCTATTTTTTTGAATTTACCAAGGCTAGCTTTATGGCCCAGGATGTGATCTATCCTGGAGAAGGTTCCATGTGCGCTTGAGATAAAGGTGAAATTCATTGTTTTGGGATGAAATGACCTATAGATATCAATTAGGTCTAACTGGTCTATTGTATCGTTTAAAGTTTGTGTTTCCTTGTTAATTTTCTGTTGGGTTGATCTATCCATAGGTGTAAGTGGGGTATTAAAGTCTCCCACTATTATTGTGTTATTGTTAATTTCTCCTTTCATACTTGTTAGCATTTGTCTTACGTACTGTGGTGCTCCCGTGTTGGGTGCATATATGTTTATAATTGTTATATCTTCTTCTTGGATTGATCCTTTGATCATTATGTAGTGACCTTCTTTGTCTCTTTTCACCGCCTTTGTTTTAAAGTCTATTTTATCTGATATGAGTATTGCTACTCCTGCTTTCTTTTGGTCCCTATTTGCATGGAAAATCTTTTTCCAGCCCTTCACTTTCAGTCTGTATGTGTCCCCTGTTTTGAGGTGGGTCTCTTGTAGACAACATATGTAGGGGTCTTGTTTTTGTATCCATTCAGCCAGTCTTTGTCTTTTGGTTGGGGCATTCAACCCATTTACATTTAAGGTAATTACTGATAAGTATGTTCCCGTTGCCATTTACTTTATTGTTTTGGGTTCGAGTTTATACACCGTTTTTGTGTTTCCTGTCTAGAGAATATCCTTTAGTATTTGTTGGAGAGCTGGTTTGGTGGTGCAGAATTCTCTCAGCTTTTGCTTGTCTGAAAAGCTTTTGATTTCTCCTTCATACTTGAATGAGATCCTTGCTGAAGATGGCGGAGGAGTAGGACGGGGAGAACACTTTCTCCCCCACAAATTCATCAAAAGAGCATTTAAACGTCGAGTAAATTCCACAAAACAACTTCTGAATGCCGGCAGAGGACATCAGGCACCCAGAAAAGCAACCCAACTCTTCGAAAGGAGCATCCCTCCCTCCCTCCCCACAGCGCGACTGAACAAGTAAGCCTAAAAAAAAAAAAAAAAAAAAGTGTCCTCCACCGTGCCCTTTGAGTCAGGGCGGAAACCAGATACTGAAGAGACTAGCAAACAGAAGAAGATATAACAGAGGGAAACGCCTTGGAAGCTACAGGCAATAGATCAAAACCCTGTGGTTACTACGGACTACATAGGAAGGGGCCTATAGATCCTGAGAAATATAAATCTGACCAAGGAACTAGCCAAAAATGAACTGAACCCACAACACCCACAAAAAAAGAAACAAAAAAGTCCTAGATATATTTTTATTATTTTTACGATCATTCTTTCTTTTTTTTTTTTAATTAAAAAAAAAAATTTAAGTCCTCTATTGTTCCTTTAATTTTCACTTTTATAACCTATTACTTTGCAAAAAAAAAAAAAAAAAGACCCTATTTTTTTCTTCTTCAGCAAATTTCATATATATATATTTTATAATTTTTTGACCTTGTTGTTTTTTTTTGTTGTTGTTGGTTTTTGTTTTTTTCTTCTTTTCTTTAACATTGTATTTTTGAAATTCCAAACTCTACTCTAGATTTTTAATTTTCGCTTTTTGGTATATGTTATCAATTTTGTACCTATAGTTTTTTTTTAATATAATTTCTGTGATTTTTCTTTTTTTTTTTTTTCTTCTTCTTCTCTGTTTCTTTCTCTTCTTCTTTTATATAACATTGTATATCTGAAATTCCAAACTTTACTCTAGATTTTCAATTTATGCTTTTTGGTATTTGATATCAATTTTGTACCTGTATTTTCTTTATAATGTTTGTGACATTGTTCGTATTTGTTTGTTTGTTTTCTCTCTTTATTTTTCTTCTTCTTTTTTTTTTTTTTTTTTAACATTGTATTTTTGAAATTCCAAACTCTACTCTAGGTTTTTAATTTTCGCTTTCTGGTATTAGTTATCAATTTTGTACCTGTACTTTCTTTATAATTTTCGCGACCTTGTTTGTTTTTGTTTGTTCATTTTTTCTCTCTTTCTTTTCCTTCTTCTTTTCTTTAACATCGTATTTTTGAAATTCCAAACTATACTCTAGATTTTTAATTTTCGCTCTCTGGTATTAGTTATCAATTTTGTACCTGTACTTTCTTTATAATTTTCGCGACCTTGTTTGTTTTTGTTTGTTCGTTCTTTCTCTCTTTCTTTTCCTTCTTTTCTTTAACATCGTATTTTTGAAATTCCAAACTCTACTCTAGATTTTTAATTTTCGCTTTCTGGTATTAGTTATCAATTTTGTACCTGTACTTTCTTTATAATTTTTGCGACCTTGTTTGTTTTTGTTTGTTCGTTCTTTCTCTCTTTCTTTTCCTTCTTCTTTTCTTTAACATCGTATTTTTGAAATTCCAAACTCTACTCTAGATTTTTAATTTTTTGCTTTTATGTATTTGTTACCAATTTTGTACCTTTAAGGACCCAATCTTCAGGACCCATTTTTCACTAGGGAGTGAGATTACTGGCTTGACTGCTCTCTCTCCCTTTGGACCCTCCTTTTTCTCCACCAGGTCGCCTGTGTCTCCTCCCTAACCCCTCTCTACTCTACCCAACTCTGTGAATTTCTGTGTGTTCCAGACGGTGGAGAACACTTAGGGAACTGATTACTGGCTGGATCTGTCTCCCTCCTTTTCATTCCCCCCTTTTATCCTTCTGGCCACCTCTGTTACCTTCCTCCTTCTTCTCTTCTCTGTATAACCCCGTGAACATCTCTGAGTGGTCCAGTTGTGGAGTGCACATAAGGAAGTGACTACTGGCTAGCCCACTCTCTCCACTATTGATTCACCTCATCTCATTTGGGTCACCTCTAACTCCCTCCTCCCTCTTCTCTTCTCCATGTAACCCTGTGAACCTCTCTGAGTGACCCTCACTGTAGAGAAACTTATCATCTTTAATGTAGATGTTTCATCAATGGTGCTGTATAGAAGGAGAAGTTTTGAAACTACTGTAAAAATAAGACCGATAATCGGAAGCAGGAGACTTAAGTCCAAACCCTGACTCCAGGGAACTCCTGACTCCAAGGAACATTCATTGACAGGAGCTCATCAAATGCCTCCATACCGACACTGAAACCAAGCACCACACAAGGGCCAATAAGTTCCAGGGCAAGACATACCAAGCAAATTCTCCAGCAACAAAGGAACACAGCCCTGAGCTTCAAGATACAGGCTGCCCAAAGTCACCCCAAAACTATAGACATCTCATAACTCATTACTGGACATTTCATTGCACTCCAGAGAGAAGAAATACAGCTCCACCCACCAGAACACCGACACAAGCTTCCCTAACCAGGAAACCTTGACAAGCCACCTGTACAAACCCACACACAGTGAGGAAACGCCATAATAAAGAGAACTCCACAAACTGCCAGAATACAGAAAGGACACCCCAAACTCAGCAATTTAAACAAGATGAAGAGACAGAGGAATACTCAGCAGATAAAGGAACAGGATAAATGCCCACCAAACCAAACAAAAGAGGAAGAGATAGGGAATCTACCTGATAAAGAATTCCGAATAATGATAGTGAAATTGATCCAAAATCTTGAAACTAAAATGGCATCACAGATAAATAGCCTGGAGACAAGGATTGAGAAGATGCAAGAAAGGTTTAACAAGGACCTAGAAGAAATAAAAAAGAGTCAATATATAATGAATAATGCAATAAGTGAAATTAAAAACACTCTGGAGGCAACAAATAGTAGAATAACAGAGGCAGAAGACAGGATTAGTGAATTAGAAGATAGAATGGTAGAAATAAATGAATCAGAGAGGATAAAAGAAAAACGAATTAAAAGAAATGAGGACAATCTCAGAGACCTCCAGGACAATATTAAACGCTACAACATTCGAATCATAGGGGTTCCAGAAGAAGAAGACAAAAAGAAAGACCATGAGAAAATACTTGAGGAGATAATAGTGGAAAACTTCCCTAAAATGGGGAAGGAAATAATCACCCAAGTCCAAGAAACCCAGAGAGTACCAAACAGGATAAACCCAAGGAGAAACACCCCAAGACACATATTAATCAAATTAACAAAGATCAAACATAAAGAACAAATATTAAAAGCAGCAAGGGAAAAACAACAAATAACACACAAGGGAATTCCCATAAGGATAACAGCTGATCTTTCAATAGAAACTCTTCAAGCCAGGAGGGAATGGCAAGACATACTTAAAATGATGAAAGAAAATAACCTACAGCCCAGATTATTGTACCCAGCAAGATTTTAAGTTTAATTAGGCCCCATTTGTTTATTTTTGCTTTTATTTCCAATATTCTGGGAGGTGGGTCACAGAGGATCCTGCTGTGATTTATGTCGGAGAGTGTCTTGCCTATGTTTTCCTCTGGGAGTTTTATAGTTTCTGGTCTTACATTTAGATCTTTAATCCATTTTGAGTTTATTTTTGTGTATGGTGTTAGAATGTATTCTAGTTTCATTCTTTTACAAGTGGTTGACCAGTTTTCCCAGCACCAGTTGATAAAGACGTTGTCTTTTCTCCATTGTATATTGTTGCCTCCTTTGTCAAAGATAAGGTGTCCATAGGCGCATGGATTTATCTCTGGGCTTTCTATTTTGTTCCACTGATTTATATTTCTGTCTTTGGGTCAATACCATACTGTCTTGATGACTGTGGCTTTGTAGTAGAGCCTGAAGTCAGGCAGGTTGATTCCTCCAGTTCCATTCTTCTTTCTCAAGATAGCTTTGGCTATTCAAGGTTTTTGTATTTACATACAATTTCTGAAATTATTTGTTCTAGTTCTGTGAAATATAACATTGGTAGCTTGATAGGGATTGCATTGAATCTAAAAAACATATGAAAAGATGCTCAACATCACTCATTATCAGAGAAATGCAAATCAAAACCACAATGAGGTACCATTTCACATCAGTCAGAATGGCTGCTATCCAAAAGTCTACAAGCAGTAAATGCTGGAGAGGGTGTGGAGAAAAGGGAATGATCTTACACTGTTGGTGGGAATGCAAAGTAATACAGCCACTATGTAGAACAGTTTCGAGATTCCTTAAAAAACTGGAAATAGAACTGCCCTATGACCCAGAAATCGCACTACTGGGCATACACAATGAGGAAACCAGAATTGAAAGAGACACACGTACCCCAATGTTCATCGCAGCACTGTTTACCATAACCAGGACATGGAAGCAACCTAGATGTCCACCAGCAGATGAATGGATAAAGAAAGCTGTGGTACATATACACAATGCAGTATTACTCAGCCATTAAAAAGAATACCTTTGAATCAGTTCTAATGAGGTGGATGAAAATGGAGCCTATTATACAGAGTGAAGCAAGCCAGAAAAGAAAACACCAATACAGTATACTAATGCATATATATGGAACTTAGAAAGATGGTAATGATAACCCTGTATGCAAGACAGTAAAAGAGACACAGATGTATAGAACAGTCTTTTGGACTCTGTGGGGGAGGGCGAGGGTGGGGTGATTTGGGAGAATGGCATTGAAACATGTATAATATCATATGTGAAACAAATAGCCAGTCCAGGTTCGATGCATGACACAGAATGCTGGGGCTGGTGCACTGGGATGACCCAGAGGGATGGTGTAGGGAGGGAGGTGGGAGGGGGGTTCAGGATGAGAAACACGCGTACACCTGTGGTGGACTCATGTTGATGTATGGCAAAACCAATAAAATATTGTAAAGTAATTAGCCTCCAATTAAAATAAATAAATTTAAATTTTAAAAATGAGTAATATCCACGCTGGTGGGTGGGGACACAATTAGACTTGGTACAATTTGAGACTCAAGGATTGTTCCCTATAATTCAGACCAGTACTATCAACTCTCTGCAGAAAACTGGAAGGGTATCACCTGTACCTTCCCAGAGTTCTCTGTATGTAGCTCTCTCCTGTGACCTCTAACTATATAGAGTCATAAATCTCTCTTCTTGGGGAGACTGTTTGTCTCTGCTTAGGTACGCCTTCCATGTATGTGTTGGATTTGGGGCAATTGTAGAACTCACCTTGCTTGCTCCCCGCCTCAGGAATCCATTCTCTGCTGCCAGATGTTTGATGTAAAACAACGCTCTTTCATTTGTCTTTTCTACTTTGGAGTTATTTGAGACAGGAGGATAAATATGTCCTTTACTCCTTTATGTCAACTAAAATGGAGGTCCCCCTGCAATCAGAACTCACTGAATGCTTGTGAATGCTAGGCACTGACTTCTGTGCATGGGTGCAAACTTGATTGGGGATATGTGTTGGGGCCTTAGGGAGCCCCAGTCTTGCTGGAGAAACATGCCCATTACAAATAGTATTTGCTATGTGGTATGTTCAGTTCAGTTCAGTTCAGTTGCTCAGTCATGTCCAACTCTGCAACTCCATGGACTGCAGCACGCCAGGGCTCGCTGTTCTTCACCAAGTCCTGGAGCTTGGGCAAACTCATGTCCATCGAGTTGGTGATTCCATCCAACCATCTCATCCTCTGTCATCCTCTTCTCCTCCTGCCTTCAATCTTACCCAGTAACAGGGTCTTTTCTAATGAGTCAGTTCTTCACATCAGTTGGCCCTTTAAAGTATTGGAGGTTCAATTTCAGCATCAGTCCTTCCAATGAATATTCAGGATTGATTTCATTTAGGATGACTGGGTGGGTCTCCTTGCAGTCCAAGGCACTCTCAACAGACTTGTCCAACACCAGAGTTCAAAACCATCAATTGTTCATCGCTCACCATTCTTTATGGTGCAACTGTCACATCCATACATGACAACTGGAAAAATCATAGCTTTGCTTATACTGAAATTTTCAGCACAGGAATGTCTCTACTTTTAAAAAATTTGTATAGGTTTGTCATAGTTTTTCTTCAAACGAGCAAGCATCTTTTAATTTCACGGCTGCAGCCATCATCTGCAGTGATTTTGGAGTCCCTGAACATAAAGTCTCTCACTGTTTCCATTGTTTCCCCATCTATTTGCCATGAAGTTACAGGACCAAATGCCATGATCTTCATTTTTTAAATGTGAAGTTTAAACCAGATGTTTCACTGTCCTATCTAAATTTCATCAAGAGGCTCTTTAGTTCCTCTTCAATTTCTGCCGTGAGGGTGGTGTCTTCTGCATATCTGAGGCTATTGATGTTTCTCCCAGCAATCTTGATTCCAGCTTGTGCTTCATCCAGTGGGGCATTTCACATGATGTACTCTGCACATAAGTTAAATAAGCAAGGTGACATGATACAGGCTTTTACGTACTCCTTTCCTGATTTGGATCCAGTCTGTTGTTCCATGTTCAGTTCTAACTGTTGTTTCTTGACCTGCATACAGATTTCTCAGAAGGCAGATAATATGGTCTGGCATTCCAATCTCCATAAGTTTTCCACAGTTTGTTGTGATCCACACAGTCAAAGGCTTTTGCATGGTCAAAAAATCAGAAGTAAGTGTTTTTCTAGAATCTTCTTGCTTTTTCTATCATCCAACAAATGTTGGCAAATTGATCTCTGGTTCCTCTGCCTTTTCTAAATCCAGCTTGAACATATGAAATTTCACAGTTCATGTACTGTTCAAGACTTGCTTGCAGAAATTACCTTGGTAGCATGTGAGATGAGTGCAACTGTGTGGTAGTTGAACATTCTTTGAAATCATCTTTTTGGGGGATTGCAGTGAAAACGACCTTTCCAGTCCTGTGGCCACTGCTGAGTTTTCCACATTTGCTGGCATATTGAGTGCAGCACTTTAACAGCATCATTTTTAGGATCTGATATAGCTCTATTGCAATGCCATCACCTCCACTAGCTTTGCTCTTAGTGATGCTTCTCAAGACCCATTTGACTTCACATTTCAAGATTGTCTAGCTCTAGGTGAGTGATCACACCATCGTGGTTATCTGGGTCATTAATATCTTTTTTGTGCAGTTGTTCTATGTATTCTTTCAACCTTTTCTTAATATATTCTGCTTCTGTTAGGTCCATCCCATGTCTCTCTTTTATTGTGCCATCTTTGCCTGAAACATTCCCTCCTTATCTCTAATTTTCTTGAAAAGATCTCTAGTCTTTACCAATCAAATGTTTTCCTCTATTTTGTTGCACTGATCACTTAGGAAGGTTTTTTTTGTTTTTTTTTTTTTTAATCTCTTCTTGCTATTCTTTGGAACTCTACATTAAGATGGGTGTGTCTTTCTTTTCTCCTTTGCCTTTTGCTTCCCTTCTTTTCTAAGTTATTTGTAAGGCCTCCTCAGGCTACCATTTTGCTTTTTGCATTTCTTTTTCTTTGGGATGATCTTGATGTGGTATGTACAGATCCAAAAACGAAGGTCGTGGCATCCAGTTCCATCACTTCATGGCAAATACCTGAAAAAAACAATGAAAACCGTGACAGACTTTATTTTCCTGGGCTCCAAAGTCACAGTAGTGACCGCAGTTGTGAAAAAAAAAAGAAAAGAAAAGATGCTAGCTCCTTAGAAGAAAAGCCATGAAAAACCTGACAGCATACTAAAAATCAGAGACATTATTTACCAGCAAAGGTCTGTATAGTCAAAGCTATAGTTTTACCAGAAATCGTGAGTGGATGTGAGAGTTGGACCATAAAGAAAGCTTAGTACCAAAGAATTGATGTTTTTAAACTGTGGTATTGTGCAAGACTCTTGAGAGTCCCTTGAACTCCAAAGAGATAAAACCAGTCCATGCTAAAGGAAATAAGTTCTGAATGTTCATAGGAAGAACCGATGCTGAAGCTGAACCTCCAATACTTTGACCACCTGATGGGAAGAACTGATGCATTAGGAAAGACCCTGATGCAGGGAAAGATTAAAGGCAGAAGGCAAAGGGGAAGACAGAAGATGAAATTGTTGGGTGGCATCACCAACTTGATGAACATGAGTTTGAGCAAGCTCCAAGAGTTGGTGATGGACAGGGAAACCAGGCATGCTGCACCCCATGATATAGCAAACAGTTTGACATGACTGAGAGACTGAACTGAACTGCTGTACAGAGGACATCAGGGAGCAGGCAGAAGTCTTTGGGGTCCAGTGAAGCCTGTGGGCCCTGGTGGGAGTAGTGAAAGATGTACGTGGAAGGGGAGGCATCCCATCCTCTGGTGCAGGTCATTGAATGCAAGGCAAGGAACACAAGATGTTGAATGTGTTACCAAATATTGTTTCCTAAAAAAAAAAAAAAAAAAACTGTTTTCCTAAGGAGTGAGAAGTTGGACTAAGTCTGTTCTCTAGATTTTACTGAGGGATGTGGAAGGGATCTGGAGTAGGCTGAGTCTGAAAAAATTAGGTGACCAGCTGCTGGAGGGTCAGGCTTATGGTAGACATTCTGCACTAGATGGAAAACAAATCCAGAGAAAAAGTGTCCCTTCTGGAGTGTACATGCCAATGTACCACATTGTTTCAGCAGATCACTTCAGTGTTGTTTTGGGGCAAGCAAAAATGCATGAAGGGTGGTTTGCTTTTGTGAATTCCTGTGGGTAGTTAGATTACTAAATGTTTGGTTACTTAATTGCATGGTTGGAATTATGCTTGGGAAAGAAAACTAGATGAAATCCACACATATGTTATCATTAAACAGCAAGCGTAGGAAGGTTATGAAGGCAATTATAGGCAATTTATATGTGAAGGGCCAAATGGGGAAAGATTCATTTAACAGGCTGAGATTGGACTGTACAGGTTGCCATAGCTGTTGCTATGACAAGTAGCCATAACACCTACTTGTTGTTACGCTGGAGACTGTGAAACTCAAAAGAGACCTAGAGCCTTTACAACTTTCCTTGCAGTGTGATTTCAGAGGAGAAGTAGTTGAGAAGGAAAGGCTGACTGGTAAGGCTGAGGAAGGGAGTAATCTGAGCCAGTAATCCTTAGCTCTTATGGGAGCCCAGAAAATAGAAGCATCGGCTCAGTCAGAGTTCTGGGTCAGGGTTCAGAAATATATGTCATTTGGCTTGAATCAGTATTTTAGCCTTGGGGATGGTAGCCATAACCTCTAAACAGAAGATTGCCTTCACCCAGGTGGCAGAATAATTCATATTTGTTCCAGACTCAGGAACCCAGAAAGCCCTCTCAGGGCCACTTGCTCTTTGCAGGCACATATGCAATCTAGAAGGTGGAATTATCATCATGGCCCATTTTCCATATGAGAAAACTGAGGTTAAGTGACTTGATCAAGCTCACACAGCTAAGCATGTGAAAAGCCAAGCAACAGCCCAGGGTAACACAGTCCTCAAATTCTGTGTTTTTGCTCCACACCCACTGGGAGTGGTGGGTGGTGATCTGGAAGCAATGCTTAGGCAGAAGCAAACAATATTCACGTTTAAATTGAAGAAAGTAAGGAAAACCATCAGAACATTCAGCTATGACCTAAATCAAATCCCTTATGACAATATAGTGGAGATGAAAAAATAGATTCAAGGAATTGGGTCTGGTAGCCTGAAGAACTATGGATGGAGGTTTATAACATTGTATGGGAGGTGGTCATCAAAACCATCTTCAAGAAAAACAAACGTGAGGAGGCAATGTAGTTGCCTGAGGAAGCCTTAAAAATAGCTGAGAAAATAAGAGAAGTGAAAGGCAAAGGAGAAATGGAAAGATATACCCAATAGAATGCAGACTTCCAGAGAATAGCAAGGAGAGATAAGAAAGTCTTCATAAGTGAATAGTGCAAGAAATAGAGGAAAATAATAGAATTGTAAAGAGTATTGATTTCTTCAAGAAAAGTGGAGATACCAGAGGAACACTTCATGCAAAGATGGGCACAATAAAGGACAGAAAAGTCAAAGACCTAACAGAAGCAGATGAAATTAAGAAGAGGTGGCAAGAAAGCACAGAACTATACCAAAATGGTCATAATGACTGGAATAGGAATGATGCTGGGTCACTCACATAAAGCCATATATACTGGAGTATGAAGTCAAGTGGTCTTTAGGAAGCATCACTACAGGAAAACCTAGGGAAGGTGATGAAATTCCAGCTGAGCTGTTTAAAATTCCTAAAGAATGAGCCTATAAATGTGTTGCATTCATATGTCAGCAAATTTGGAAAACGCAGCAGTGGCCACAGAGCTGGAAAAGGTCTGTGTTCATTCTAATCCAAAGGAAAGGCAATTTCAAAGAATGTTCAACCTATCATGCCATTGTGCTCATCTCACTTGATAGGAAGGTAATGCTCAAAATCCTTCAAGCTAAGCTTCAACAGTACATGAACTGAGAACTTCCAGATGTACAAACTGGTTTGAGGAACCAGAGATCAAATTGCCAACATCCATTGGATCATAGAGAAAGTAAGGGAATCCCAGAAAAACATTTCCATCTGCTTCACTGACTATGCTAAAGCCTTTCACTGTGTGTAGCACAACAAACTGTGGAAAATTCTTAAGGAAATAGGAATAGCAGATCACCTTACCTTTCTCCTAACACGTCTCTAGGTAGGTCAAAAAGCAGCATTTAGAATCAGACACGGAACAACTAAAAGATTTAAAACTGGGAAAGGAGAATGACAAGATATACATTGTCACTCTGGTTATTTAACTTATATGTAGGATACATCATTCAATATGCTGGTCTGGATAAATCCCAAGCTGGAATCAAGATTGCTGGGAGAAGTATCAACATCCATAGATGTGAAGATGACACTTCCCTAACAGCAGAAAATAAAAAAAAGAGCTAAAAAACCTCTTGATGAGGAGAGGAGATGAAAAAACTAGCTTAAACTCAACATTCAAAAATCTATTCACAAAAAGATACTCAACATTCATGGCATCCAGTCCCACCACATCATGGCTTATAGATGAGGGAAAAGTGGAACAGTGGCAGATTTTATTTTGGGGGGCTCCAAAATCACTATGGACCTTGACTGCAGCCACAAAATTAAAACACACTTGCTCCTTGGAGAGCTTCCCTTGTGGCTCAGATGATAAAGCGTCTGCCTGCAATGTGGGAGACCTGGGTTCAGTCCCTGGGTTGGGAAGATCTCCTGGAGAAGAAAATGGCAACCTACTCCAATACTCTTGGCTGGAGAATCCCACGGACAGAGGAGCCTGGTAGGCAACAGTCCACGGGGTCGCAAAGAGTCAGACACGACTGAGTGAGTGCTTTGCTTTTGCATTTTTGCTCCTTGGAAGGAAGAAAGGCTATGAAAAACCTGCACAGTGTATTAAAAAGCAGAGACTCACTTTGCTACAGAGGTCTATAGTGTCAAAGCTATGGTTTTTCCAGTAATAAGGTACAGATGTGATATCTGGATCATAAGAAATGGTGAATGCCAAAGAATTGAGCTTTTGAACTGTGGTGCTTGAGAAGATTCTTGAGAGTCCCTTATACAGCAAGGAGATCAAACCAGTCAATTGGAAAGAAAATCAACCTCTAACCACTGCTGTCTCAGCTGAGGCATCAACTGAGGGCCTCCAGCTTGAAAGAACGGATGCTTCCACTGCAAAAGTGCCTAACCACGGCAGCTCCAAGCAAACAGTTTGTAGCCCCACCCATGGAGAAGCTCAGAAAGGCTGAAGGCTCTGTGTACACTGGATCTCCTGATACATGCGTTGCATTCTCCCCAGCAGTATTGGAGGCCAAGGAAGGGGCATTCTGGGCCCTGGAGGAGGGGGATGGCTCAGGGATCCACTGGGGCCACCGCTTACCAAGTAGGACTGGAAAGGACAGAGAAGGCATATGTGGCAGAAACCTGGTAACTGGATGTGGGACAAAAGGGAACCAGCTCTCCAAAAAGTACCTAACCTAAACTCTCCTGGAGGAAAAGACCAGTGATAAGTTCATCTGAGATAGGATGAAGGGGGTCTATTTCATTACACCTTATAATTCCTCTGAATGAGAAGGTGGTGGAGTTGGTGGGTCATCACAAACTCTTCCATGGCCTAGACTATCTCCAAGTCGCTTTCTTTGGGGCTGCCTCTCCCCAGCTTCAGTCATATACTTCTGGAGGATATTGACAATTTTGTATGCTGCTGCATCAGGACCACAATGTAAAGCCAATCATAGGACCCCATGGCCCTGCCAGGATGGCTGATCTAGGACTGTACACGTGATCTAAGATGGGTCATTTAGAGAGAACACCTTTGAACTCTGATGTCTTCAATCTTTTCTTTCCTTATTGGAGATGTCTTCAGGATATAAAACCCTATGGCAGGTAGCTTGGACTCCCTCACTAGGTGTAGAAGCCTTAAGGAAGAAAGTTTTAAGGCTATGACCATCAAAGAAGAGGGGATGAAACAGTGAGGGTGTGAAACAGAGAACTGATGACTTCTGATTTCTTGGGTCCAGTCACTGAGATCTTTGTATTTGCTCTGATTCTTGTGTCCTGGATTCCCAGAATCATCTCAATGAGTCTCCCCTTTCCTTGAAGCCAGTTGGAGGTGGGCTCCTCTCAACTGTGATTCAGACTTTATTCTAGATCCTTCCCAATCATTGTACACCTCCCAGAAACAGAGGCACCCATTTGTTTCAACACCATTACAAGTGAAACCCTTTATTCTTTAATGAGAATAGAGTGTGCAGACCACCAAATACAGTTCACCAGCATCCTGGCAGGAGTACCCTAAGTGTGATTTAGTGTTTGCTTGCAGCGGCCTTACTGATTCCTGAACCACTCCAAGTATTTATACTGCCTGTGCCAGGCCAATCCTGTCATTTCCTCTATCAAAGACTGAGAAATACAGCCTCAGGAAGACATCACCCAGGATCCAGGTCTCTCTAGATGTCCTCACTCTGTTCTCTTGAAAGGTTGTATAGCAGTGGCCTCTAGAATCCTGAGGGAGTCAGAGACACACACCAGTCAGCCTGAGCCCTTACCTGCGACTCCCACAAATATCCAGACCCAGCACAATTCTTGGTTTTATTTCCATCTTTTGGTAAGTATCCAGGGATTTTCTCATTAGCAGGGAATATGGGAGTTCATCCACAACCAAAAGGGCCAAGACATGAGGTTGCCATGAGGAAGGGTGTGGGGGAGAGGACTGGGAGTTGGAATGATAAACAACAAAGTCCTACTGTATAGGATAAGGAAGAATATTAAATATCCAGTCATAAACCACATGAAAACGGATAAGAAAAAGAATATACATTTCTGTATGTGTATAACTGAGTCACATTCCTGTGCAGCAGAACTCAATGCAACACTGAAGATTAGCCACAATTCAATAAAATTTTTAGAGAAGAAAAAGAGTGTCCATAGTTATCCTCTCTCCCTGTTTCTTTCCTTCTGACTCCTGCTCTTTGTTTTCTCTGCAGAGAATGCTGGTTCTCCTCCTGCGTCCCCACAATCCATACTTTATTTAAAAAAAAAAAAAAAAAAAAACCTTTATTTTGTATTGGAGTATAGCTGATTAAGAATATTCTGAGTTTGAGGTGGACAGGAAATGAACTCACCCATATGTATCCATGTATCCTGGTCCCCAAAATACCCCTCCCATCCAGGTTGTCATACAATCAAGCAGAGTTCCCCGTGCTACACAGTAACTCGTTGTTGGTTATCCATCTTAAATAGAGCAGTGCCCACAACATGTTCTTGAAGACTTAACTTAGGAACTCTGGGAAGCCTCTCAGCCCACACTCACCCTCTTTGGCCACTCCAGGCTTGAGTGGGTAACGTACTCTGGTTCCCCATCCCCACTGGTCAGTCCGTAGCCTTCATCACCCCGAGAAAGTCCCTAGGGCCCCAATGCAGAGCACCTTGGGATGCCATTTGCATGGAATCCAGTGCAGTTTTGCCTAGAACCAAGCAACCCTCCATATGGCTCCATCAGTTACAGTTTTAGAATTCCTGAAATTCCCTCCCTTCCTTAAAGTCTTCTTTGAGCCCATCAGCCAGCTCTGAACTCCCTCAGGGAGCTGACATGAAGCCTCCACCTTGTGCCAGGGCTGAGCAGTCACTGTGCACCCTTTATTCACCTTAGTATCCAACCTCCCCACAGAGGGGTCAGGTATCCCAACTCACAAAGGGGACACCTGGCCAGAGCTAGGGGAAGATGCATCCGAGAACTAGGGTGACCATGTAATTTATCATCCAAAGCAGGAAAACTGCAAGAAGGGAAGGGAGACTGTTAATCCCTATGGTGGGACAGCACACTGGGAGTGTCCCCAGTCATTCTCCTTGTCACACAGCCTATTCAGTGACCGCTAGAGCTGACTTTCATGTTCATGCATGTGAGGTTTCAGATTGAACTGAAACTCTTTGAGGACTGAGGACCTGAGTGTTCCCCTCTCCTTGTGACTCCCACCATGCCAGCATGGTGTGGCATCTCCACATTTATTTCAGGATAATCAGTGTCCCAGATGGCCCTTTACTCTCAAGTGGTGCTTTTGTGGCAGGCTCTAGCCCAGCAACAGGGCTCAGCAGCATCTGCAATAGTGCAAGATGGCCTGCACAGGGTGCCCTACTCCCAGCAGCAGCCCAAGGGTTCCTGCAAGATCCTATTTGAGAACCACCCCTCAGGGTTCTCCCCTCACCTTGAGGATGTAGGCTCGAGCTGGCACTGGATATTTGATGCCCTTGATGGTGAAGATAATAGAGGGCAGGGTATTGACCGAAAAACATGAAACGTAGTGCTGTTAGAGAGAGAGGGAGAGAGGTTGGCCCTGGAGATCCTTCTTGTGTGTGGAGACTGGGAGTGACCCTGGGGCATGACCCTTCACCTCGGAACCCCGTGGTGTGGTGCTGATGAGCTTCTGGATATTATTGACCAGTCTTCTTTGCCAAGGATCAGTGATGTCCTAGAGTCCATAAGGGCCTCGCAGCCACCAGAACAAGCAATAACCTTTCTTTTCATGGAGATGCTGAGAGACAGTGTGACAAAGCGGCATCAAGGCCACTCTGAATCTCCCCAGAGCTGCCCCCTTCCCAACTGTCCCCTAAACATCCCTTCATCTTTTGGGCTGACTCTTTTCTTTGCTCTTGACACAGCACCTTCCTTGACATCCTGAATACAGTACTTGAATACACCATGATCTTTTGTATCTTGCCACAAGCTGGTATTCCTTCCTAGAAGTCTCCTTCCCTTTGACTAGCAAATTTCTTATCATCTTCCAGATTCCAACTTAGTTGTCATTTATTCAGGGAAGTCTTTCCCTTGGTGTTTATCAGTCTCCTGTCTTGGTCACTTTCTGTAGACTCTTTCTCGTGTCTGCTGCTGCTGCTGCTGCTGCTGCTGCTGCTGCTAGGTCACTTCAGTCGTGTCCAACTATGTATGATCCCATAGACGGCAGCCCACCAGGATCTTGTCCCTAGGATTCTCCAGGTAAGAGTACTGGAGTAGAGGTGGCATTGCCTTCTCCATTTCTCATGTCTAGCATGTACCAAAGTCACAATTCACTATGTGTGTGTGTCATTTCTTGTGCATCTGCCTTCTTAGATGTGAGGGTGAGTTTTATTCTCATTGCCTCCCTAAAGTGCCTGGCACACAGTGGATGCCCAATGCTTGTCTGTTTAGTGAGTGAATGAAGACTGAAAATAATGAATGAGAAACATCCAGAGAGCTGTATCTGGTGGGGAACAAATAATGGGTCAACCACAGAGTAAAGATGGAGATTCACGGGTATAGCAGATTCTCATAATGGTGGGAGAGAGGGGTTCCTCTGGGAGAGGGTGTCTCCCAGCACTGTTCCTACAACCAGCTCAGACCCTGAGACCCTGGCCAGGAAATATATGACTAGCCCACAGAAACTCCAAAGGACAGGTCAGCTTTCATCTGAGGGTATCACAAAGAATCCTATCAATTATGCCCCTTGTCTTCTCATCACGCCTGGATCCCACCTTCCTGATTCTCTGTTATAGGCCCTGCACCACTGTGTGTCCAGGTACATGGGGTGTCTTTTTTTTTTAGTTGCTTTCAAGTCATAAGACTGCAGCCAACCTCTCTCCACTGCTGGCTAGCTGCTCCCTAAGGAGACCAGCTTTTCCCATTTGCTGAAGACTTTCCCTGTTTTTAAACTGACATTTATTTGTACTGAGAATTTCCTTGGTCCCAGGTAGCCCTGGACAGTTGGTCATCTTATAACTGTTTTCAGGCCAGTGTAATTCTCCCTGATCCTCTGTTTACCACACTGTAGAGTCCTCTAACATGCTCCACGCCTCACAGGGCAATGGGTGCAGCCCTCTTCCAGCTGCACAGACGTCTCCAGACCCTTTTAGGACCCTGGTCAGAGCCCTCGTCAAAAGGCCTGAGATTTATGAACCCGTGGGTTGTTTACCTATGTGTTTATGTGTTTGTTTGTATATGTGTTTGTATGTGTCTCTAATTTTGCATTTGTGTCTCTGACTATCTATGCATGTTTATATGTGTCTGATTGTGTGTTTCCATGTGTCTGTGTGTCTGTCTGTGTCATTGTAAGTGGTGTATATGTCTGTGTCACTATGTGTCTGAGAATCCATTTGTGTGTGTCTGCCTGTGTCCGTGTACAGATGTGGGGCATCACTTGGGCTGACCCTCAGAGGGAGAGGTTACTGGTCCATATGTACATGCCAGTCTCCCGCTTGGATCAAAGGTACTCTGTTGAGCACTCCCTGCTAGTAGGCTTTGTCCACCCCACCAAACATCACCACACTGCCCTTCCCCTGCATCTGTAGAGAGAAAAGAAGGGCAGATATTTGGAGGACAGTAACAACAGCACTGTCTGAGAGCTTGTGTTTGTGCTTGTCTACCCATCAAGGCCCTAATAAGGTCTCCATTTACAGATGCAGAAATCAAGGCTAGGAGTGATTGAGAACCAGACTGAGGTCAGTAACTGGCTAATGAGTGGCACAGAGGAGGTTAGAAGCTGAGTTACATGGCTGGGCTCCACCCACTATGTCTTCTGAAGAGGCCCAGGACCTCTTGCTACCTGTGTGCTCAGAAACCCTCAGATAGCACGGTGCTGAAGAGTTTTTGCTTCACCCATGTCCAGCTTGTCATTTTTCAGGAAAATCAAAGCTAAGTGCTAAGGATATGGGTTCAGGTCACCCAGAGTTGGCTCCGCTGGCCTGTGACCTCTACTGTCCAAAGGGACTCACACTAGAAAGGACCCCAACTCTGCTCTCCCTGTCTTAAAATGACTAATATTTCTTGAACAAGGGATCCCACATTTTGTTTTGTGTCCCACACTTATTTTTCACTGGCTCTTGCGAATTGGTTAGCTGATCCTGGGCTCCCAGTGGAATGCTAATGAGGAAGGAGATAGCCACCATCCTTCTCCTTCCTTCCTGATCAAACTCATAAGCAAATCGTATTGCTTTTTCCTCCAACTTGTTTCCTGTTGCCTTCCATTAGTCTTCCTCCTCACTCACCCCGCTAGACCAAGTTACTGGTCTTGAGCCCAGGAGCAGGGATGTGTTCCCTTAAAGCATTATTTATAAAAACCAGTGGTGATGCAAGGTAAGTCCCTAGTTATCCTGGGTTAGATTATCTCTCAGGATACTTCTTTATCAAGTGTTCTATAATTTTCATGCACCTGAAAGCATCTTACAGCTAATTTGGAGAAAGGGATTGACCATCTCAGACTTACTTGCTCAAGTAGAAGGCAAAACAGGCTCAGAAATGGCACCTTGATTCTTCAGGTTGTCAAAGATGGGGATGGCTCCAATGAAGGATATGTTGGGGTAGTTCCAGCCCAAGATGCCATCTAAAGGTATACCCTCAAACCCATATTCTGCCATGTTTAGACTGAACAGCTGGTCATTTCTTACAAGGTCCCCAATCTGTGGGAGAGAAGAGTGTTCCCACTTACAGATACGTGAAGTGGGGCTAGGACTGGGCTGGGGTGCATTGCCGTTAGATCCTCAAAGAAGAATTGAGCCTGGGCTGTCTTTGGTGGACCTCAGATGGTTAGACCAAGCTGGGAGGATTCCATTTGTGAGAGGCTGTGAATTTTAAAACATCTGCCCCTCTGAAAAACACCACCTGAGTGAGTCAAAATGGCCTTGTGGCTTCTGTCCAGGTGGGGCAACCAAGAGTCAGGCCAGGACCCACTGGTGCCCCCTTGTGAACAAAACAATCGAGAGCAAGATAGCCTTCTCTTTGGCATGAGGTAATGATAGGAATGGGCTGCATTCTCTGTAAGGGACTGTGGATTCTGCAACTGTCCAGGTGACAGAATCTGAAAACAAAATCTTGCTTGCAGGGTTGTATGAAATTATTGCCTAGGAAATTCACTTTTGGGGATACGTGTGTGTTTCTGTGAGTGTGTATAAGAGAGAAAGAGAGAGAGGGGAACTACTCAGGTAGTTTGGGGAGGCAGGCCATGCGTTTTATTAGACTCTCAAAGTTCTTCTAGAGTGAGAATTCATTTATCAGGCCCCCTGACATCTCTGGCCTCCAGTTTCCCACTCTGAATACTTGAAGCCCTTGATTGCCCCCAGGGTCCCCAGAACAGTTTTATCCTATCCCAAACACCCCACAGCAACTGCAGTCCTGAAAAGCCAGCCCAGCTCCATCACTTACCACATGTGTGACCTTGGCAAGGCCCTTGTATTCTATACCTCAGTTTCCTCATATGTCAAATGAGCTAATCAGACCACCTGCTGTGTGTGGTTGTTGCAGGATTAAACCAGTTATTACCTGAAAGTGCCTAGAACCGTCTGTGAATATAAAAGTGGGTGCTTTTTTCCCATCTTCTCGCTTCCAGCAAAATGAACCTTGAACTGCTCATGGGCAGAGCAGCTGCAAGTCTGCATCTCAAGCTACTCTCTGGGTTACTCTGGGTTAGCTAATCCATTTGCTTGTGTGTCACCATGGGGACTGCGTCCCCAGGGACAGGATCCTGTGGGTAAGATGGCCAATATCTATGGGAGTTAGGCTAGGAAGTGTCCTGCCAGATGTTCCTGCATCTGTTTTCCAAGCAGGGGTCACTCCATAGCCAGTCCTGACTCAGCTTCTCTTTACATATTACCCAAAAGGTTTCATAAGCAAGAAATCCCTTCATGCTCCCAGATCCATAGACGATGCTGAAGGTCTTTTGGGTAGGCTGGAAGGTGGAAGACTTGTAATGTCTGAACCTAACTTATATAGCTGCAGACACAAGAGATGAGTGTCATCAGGTGCCAAGGGTGGAAACGTCGGCAGGGCAAGTGAAAGATGGTCCAGGTACGGAGTGTCTGTACTCACAACAGGCTGGACAGGGGCAAAAGAGGGAGAGAACGTACAAGACAGGTGAGCCTGTGTCAAAGATAACCTGAACACAAAAATAAACTCAAAATGGATTAAAGATCTCAACGTAAGACCAGAAACAATAAAACTCCTAGAGGAGAACATAGGCAAAACACTCTCCGACATACATCACAGCAGGATCCTCTATGACCCACCTCCCAAAATATTGGAAATAAAAGCAAAAATAAACAAATGGGACCTAATTAAACTTAAAAGCTTCTACACAACAAAGGAAACTATTAGCAAGCTGAAAAGGCAGCCTTCAGAATGGGAGAAAATAATAGCAAATGAAGCAACCGACAAACAACTAATCTCAAAAATATATAAGCAACTCCTACAGCTCAACTCCAGAAAAATAAATGACCCAATCAAAAAATGGGCCAAAGAACTACACACTTCTCCAAAGAAGACATACAGATGGCTAACAAACACATGAAAAGATGTTCAACATCACTCATTATCAGAGAAATGCAAATCAAAACCACTATGAGGTACCATTTCACGCCAGTCAGAATGGCTGCAATCCATAAGTCTACAAGCAATAAATGCTGGAGAGGGTGTGGAAAAAAGGGAACTCTCTTACACTGTTGGTGGGAATGCAAACTAGTACAGTCACTATGGAGAACAGTGTGGAGATTCCTTAAAAAACTGGAAATAGAACTGCCTTATGATCCAGCAATCCCACTGCTTGGCATACACACTGAGGAAACCAGAAGGGAAAGAGACACGTGTACCCAAATGTTCATCGCAGCACTGTTTATAATAGCCAGGACATGGAAGCAACCTAGATTCCCATCAGCAGATGAATGGATAAGATAGCTGTGGTACATATACACAATGGAGTATTACTCAGCCATTAAAAAGAATACATTTGAATCAGTTCTAATGAGATGGATGAAACTGGAACCTATTATACAGAGTGAAGTATGCCAGAAAGAAAAACACCAATACAGTATACTAACGCATATATATGGAATTTAGAAAGATGGTAACAATAACCCTGTGTATGAGACAGCAAAAGAGACACCGATGTATAGATCAGTCTTATGGACTCTGTGGGAGAGGGAGAGGGTGGGGAGACTTGGGAGAATAGCATTGAAACATGTATAATATCATGTATGAAACGAGTCACCAGTCCAGGTTCAATACGTGGTACTGGATTCTTGGGGCTGGTGCACTGGGATGACCCAGAGGGAGGGTAGGGGAGGGAGGAGGGAGGAGGGCTCAGGATGGGGAATGTGGGTATACCTGTGGCGGATTCATTCCGATATTTGGCAAAACTAATACAATATTGTAAAGTTTAAAAATAAAATAAAATTTAAAAAAATTTAAAAATTAAAAAAAAAAAAAACAAAGATAACCTGAAGTTCCTGAGGCGGTGTTCCAATGGTGATGTTACCCACATAGAACAATTACAGGGAGAAGGAGGAGGGAGTGGGTTACTGCAGAACTGGCTGCCCTCTATTCCCACGCTGCTGCCTCCCTCTGGGTGTCACATATCTCTTGAGATCACTTTCTAACCACCGTGCAGCTCACAACCTTTGATCACAGAGGTGCTAGCATTTGATATTGTTTTTTCTTATGCTACGTTGTATGCAGGATACTGACTCTATGACCAGGCATGGAAGTGGTACCTCCTGAATGGGAAGCCCAGAAGCATAACCACTGGGCCTCCAAAACTGCTGGACACCCAGGGAAGTACTGGTGCCTTCATTTGAGAAGCTCTGTAGTCTCTTCAAACCCAGTCTTAGCATCCCCTTCTCCAAGATGTCCTTCTTGATCAACCCCAGCCACTCCCTCCAAACTCAGACCACATCCAATCAACACCACACAGGTGACCCTTTCATTTGACATGTATTTACTCTTTGCCTATCATTCAGGCTGGCATGGGCATTCTTGAAGACAAAATAAGCCATTTTCTAATCTAAAAGCTGTAAGCACTGTGTTAGATTCTGATGGCCTTACACGGAATACAGGTTCAGGTACTTTTTACTGCTGTGGTTCTTGCATCTGTGGAAACTGAATTCCTCTGCCTGGGGATTCACAGTTGCTTTGCAATTAGTTCTACCTTTTGATCAGAGATGGTTCACTCTTCATCTGTAACTGAGTGACTCCCTTACTTCAGAAGTTGCTGCTGCTGCTGCTGCTGTTGCTAAGTCGCTTCAGTCATGTCCGAATCTATGCAATCCCATAGACAGGAGCCCACCAGGCTCGCCTGTCCCTGGTATTTTCCAGGCAAGAACACTGGAGTGGGTTACCATTTCCTTCTCCAATTCAGGAACGTGAAAAGTGAAAGTGAAGTCATTCAGTCATGTCTGACTCTTAGCGACCCCATGGACTGCAGCCTACCAGGCTCCTCCATCCATGGGTTTTTCCAGTAAAGAGGACTGAAGTGGGTCACCATTACCTTCTCCTCAGAAGGAACAAACTCCATCAAACTAATGACACATCTTTGACACAGAAATGGACGTTTACCTGCCACTTGGTAATTTCTGGGCCCAGTCACCAAGACCAAGAGTTGAGGATGATAGTGCCTTCTCCTCTGGGTACAGCCACTGTTACCCAGGGTTTCTGCCTCCTGCAGGAGCCCCAGCCCCAGCATCCCACCTGTCACCTCCAGATGAGCCCCAGTGCTAGGCTAGAGCACCAGGGGGCGCTTTGGAGGACCATCCTCCCAAAACCTGACATCCATGATGTTGCTCAGGGGGTGAATAGTTATATTTGACCCACACGAAGAAATCTAGGACAGTCCGTAAGCATGTTCCTTCAGGAAATTGTTCAGCATGTTTTTTTCACTGAGGGTATATCTCATGGTCTTCACTTTTGTAGAGGTATTCTTTCATCGAGCATTTGAAAAAGAAAATAAAGAAGTTACAATTAGCTGTCAGTGTTAAGGTATAACTGTCATTGTAATGGCACTGTGTATTTTCCAATCAATTTTATGAGTCACCTTATTATCAGAATTTTATGCATATGCCATGGCAAAAACATAGGTTTGAATAAAGATTCTGTTCTGTAATGTTGGGTAAACCATATGACCCTGTGGCGTCTCAGTCTCCTCTTCAGAAAAATGGTGGAATGTAACAATACAAACCCTCCAAATGGGATATCTTGGGGAGAGTGAAGTGATGGATATAAGGTGCCTGATAAGTAGGAAGTCTCAACAATGACAGCCACTAGTACTGCTGTTGCCATCCCACTGTATCCTTCTCATAGAAGCTCAGGGAAGGAGGTAGAAGGGGGATTCCTGTCCTCTTTTACAAGGGAGGAATCTGAAGTTCAAGAGGTTTGTGAATTGGCTGTGGTCACACTGCTTGTCAGATATAAAACAGTGTATAAGTAGCTCTCCCAATCTTTCTCCAAGTTGAAGGAGGAGAGATAGTTGAAAAAAGAATCCAGGAAATAGGGAACAAGTTAGGGAAGTGTAGAGGCTCAAGAAGGAAGGATGAGTCAAATGAAAAATTAAAAGAAAACAACACAGAGAGAAATACACTCAGAGCCTTCCAAAGAGATGGAGAGATAAATGAGTGATACAGAGATGCAGACATAGACATATACACACTGAAGTAGAGAGGGAACAAAGAGAACATGCTAAATAACATGTAGAAAAGTGCTATTCCACAGGACCACACCTACATCTGCATTGACTGTGCACTGAACAATTGCAAGGAGTTCCAATTTCAATTGTCATGACATGACTGGACCCCAAGAGTTGTGCAGCTATGCAAATCTACACCAAGACCCTTGGGACCCACAGTTCCTATAGCAACATGCTTATCAATAAGTAAGGGTTGAACTTTAAGATTATCAGGGAAATATTCCATTCCCGTCTAAACTGGATGAATAGAATAATCAGATGAAAAGAAAAATCGCAGAAATGAATATGATGTGGCTTACAGCCTCCATACTTACATGACTCTGCAATCTGAGAAGGCCACTGGCCCAAGGAGCACCAGCCACTTCATGCTTCTTTCCTGGCTCCAAGTACTCAGGAAAGTTCAGGTTCTTAGCATGTAGTGGTGCCTGGGAGCCCCTAGTTATATATGCTCTGACATGCCCTAGTTTAGCTCTTTAGGCCAATAATAGGTCTAAAAAAAACACAAAAGTCTTGATAAAATCTTTTCCTTCATCAGTGTCCTTGGCAAGTGCACTTTGAAGCTTCTCAGAAGACAGAGAATTGAACTGTAATCTCTTCCTTGAAGCTTGGTTGGAAAATCAAACTGATCTGTATGGACATCTAAGAAGATGGAGAACCTTGTGTTCTTGGAGAAAAAAAACTGCTAAACATCATGAAAATGGATACTAAGGGCCATGCTTGACATTTCTGGTTTCATGTCATCTTCCTAGTCACTTCATGAGATATGCATTGCTGTCTTCATTGGAGAGGAGACTGCTAGGAGGATAAGTTGTCAAATGACAAAGTGAAGACTTCAGGGACATCCCAGGGACATACAACTGGCTTTAGGTAGTGGGTCTAATGGCAGACATCAGGGGTACCTATGATGCCAGTCTGCATAAAAGATTTAGGGCAGAGCAGTACTTCAATTAGAAGTTTTTCAGTATTAGAATTTTTCAGTATTAGAAAAAATGTCATACGCATCCACAAGATATTTTATATCATCCAAAAAACATACAAGGAAGTAGTGTGTTCTGGGTTCTGGGTTAAAGGCTTCAAAGTTAAAGTTGATCAAGACAAAAGTAATCTTTATCTTAAGATAGCTAGTAGTCTAGTTCTCACAACTCATGGCCCCAGGAGGCAAGAGAAATGATACTAGGTCTATGTTGCCATGTTGAACCCTGAGCAGCACAGGACCCTCCCAGCACAGCACTGGGAGCACCCTTTCCTCCACTTCACTCATGCTGGAAAGCAGGCCAGTTGGCCATGTTTTCAAGAGAATCAGAAGTTGCATATTTATGTACAATGTACTGATTTTAATACTAGCAACTAATTTTTTTTTTTTTCAAAAAAAAAAACAGTGGGAATGAAATCTACAGCAATGTGCTGGAATCAGCCTTCAGTCTCTGCAGGTTTTTATTTCTCGCCTAGAGTTGGGAGTGCAGTGGGGACAGAGAGGAATTTAATTCATGTTGGTTGATTGACAAAGAGACCGAATACATACTGAACATGTGTGTTTCCTTTCTATTTATAAAGAAATATCACTGGGGACATACAAACCAAAGAATTTATCTGCTGAAGATAAATGGATATATTTCTGATATAATTTCCTCATAGGGTCTAAGCTGTGAAAAGTTTTGTCTGCCAAACCAAACATACAAAAAAGCAATTTTGAAATGTCTTCCCAATCAAAGAAGACAAAACAACTGTGGCAGCCAAGTAAAGACAATCATATTTAAAGACTCATCCAGGACTCCCAGGGCCTATTCCTGCATTAGATCTATTAATGACTGCCACTTGAATACAATAGGAGCCTCTCCTAGTCACCAGATGTGTGTAGATGGGGCACTGTGTCTTAACACTCATTTTTGCATGTTGTTTTAATTCAGTTCTGGTGGTTAAATCCCAACAGGGGGAATATGACATCACTGACAAATGACACACATATATGCCCTTTGAACTATGGTGTTGGAGAAGACTTGAGAGTCCCTTGGACTGCAAGGAGATCCAACCAGTCCATCCTAAAAAAAAATCAGTCCTGAATATTCACTGGAAAAATTGATGCTGAAGCTGAAACTCCAACTATTTGCACACCTGATGGGAAGAATTGACTCATTGGAAAAGACCCTAATATTAGGAAAGATTGAAGGCAGGAAGAGAAGGGGAAGACAGGATGAGATGGTTGGATGGCATCACCTAGTCGATGGACATGAGCTTGAGTAAGCTCCGGGAGTTGATGATTGATAGGGAAGCCTGGCATGCTGCAGTCCATGGCGTTGCAAAGAGACCGACACTACTGAAGGACAGAACTGAACTGAACAAATTGAGAACAAAGACTGATAAATCTAATTGCATCAAGTTGGTGACTAGCTGCCCATAACAGCAAATTACTTAAGTGGCTTTAAAATTCAGAATTATGACTACATTCAGAGTGGAATATCTCCTAGGAAAAAACAAAAATACTGCCCATCCAAAACAAAACCAAAAAAAATCAAAAGAAATACAGGAAAGAAATCTGAAACTATATTCAACAATTTATTGTTCCTCATATTGCTTCTGTTGTTGTGACAGAATCATATATATGTTAACAGGTAAAAGCAACACAATAATTAAAACTAATGTTCTGAAGTAAGCCTTTCAGTGGCTAGGAAAAGAGGTTCACTCATTACATAAAGAAATTTAATTCAAACCCTGCTGCCTTAAATCTTGAACTGAAAGCATAAGTTTGTACCAACTAATTATATTCATTTTTATTTTATTTTTTAAGGAAAATGTGTCCTTCCTACTCTGACCAATGTAAAGCCTACAAGCAATGACAACTTGATAACAGTGACTATTCTGAGGTCTAACATGTAGCTTCTAAATACGTTTCCCATCAGACAATGCATGGATTCTTAAAGAGATGGCTGATTTCAGGGACTGGGTAAAGAAATACACAAAGTAATCTTGGGAATCGTGAAGGACCAGAAAGCTCAGGGACTTCAAAGACCAATGGGGACTGGACAGAAAGTTTAGGAATCCAAATGAAAAGGCCAAACATCTACCAGTTTGTTGGGCAGAATGATGTTTCTGCTTCTCAACACACTGTTTATGTTTCTCATAGCTTTCCTGCCAAGAAGCAAACGCCTTCTGATTTCATGGCTTCAGTCACCCTACACAGTGGTTTTAGAGGCTAAGATGGAGAAATCTGTCACTGTTTCTACCTTTTCTTCTATTTGCCATGAAGGATGGGGCTGGATCCCATGATCTTGGTTTTTTAATATTTAATTCTAAGCTAGCCAAATGTGTCCAAATATTAACAGGCAACATCTAATTTGTCACTGTGATAGATTGCTAAGGCACCAACTCACCATTCTGAGCACTGATAAAGGAAAATAATCATCAATATTTAAGCTATTTTTGTTTCTATTAAGTATAGGTTATGTAACTACAAAGAGTTCCAGGAAAACAAGCTAGATTGTCTCTTCTGGGGGGTGATGAGAGAGTGTTGGGGAGCAACTATAATACAGATGAAGCTTCATTCACTGGCCTGCAGCTCACCTCCTGCTGTGGAGGTCTGGTTCTAATAGACCAAGGACTGGTACTGGTCCTGACCCACTGTGCAGGTATTGTGGACTCCTGCTTTAAACCCAATAGTGGGACATTCTGTAAGACAAACCAACTTGTTTCCTCGCAGTTTCTGAACAAATGAATGGCATTAAAATTGGGAGAGGAACAATTACTTCATCTAAAGGAAAACAACCAAGTGCAACATATGACTACATTCTTTCAATAAACTGTGAAAAGACATCTGCTTTTTGAGAATCAGGGAAATTTGCACATGGACTGGATATTAAATATTAACTTTTGGGGGAACAAACGAGCATTTTTTTCACATCCTATCATTTTACCCCAAATACTCGTTATGTATATTTTGTGAAATGTTCATCTTCTCCCTAAAACACTTCAGGAAATATGAATAAGGAGTAAAAGAGAGAAGGAAATGACGGTCTGTCTTGATTTAAAAACAGAACTGCATAGCTGCTATGGATGGAATTGTGTCCACCCTTGACTCTCAATGTGATGGTATTAGGAAGTAGGGCCTTTGGGAGGTACCCAGGTTGACATGGGGTTTTGATGGTGGTCCCTCATGATGGGATTAGCCTCTCTCTATTTTTCTCTCTTATTCTCCCTCTTCCTCCTTCCCTTCAACCACCACGTGTGAGAAGATATAAGAAGAGAAAGACTGATGCAAGTCAAGAATGTCTTCACCAGGAACTCAATTGGCCACCACCTTGATGTTGCATAGTCTCCAGTCTATGACAACCTGTGGGACTAAGAGGTTAGTTTTGTAATTATTGATGCCAAATGACAAAATATAGGGTTTATGACACTCTTCTTTATTATATTTGTTATGTTTGAAATCATTTTGTAGTAAGAAGTTTATAGAAAGTCCAATTTGAAATTTCTGTCTTAGAGATACCCTGAGGAGCCCAAGATAGCAGATTCAGGCAGGTCCCCAGTGAACGAGTGGTTGGAGGACAACATGCTCCTTACTCCAACTCATCTCTTGTCATCTGAAAACCGTCACCCACACCTGACAACCTTACTACTCCCCCCGCCCCAATTCTGCATCTCCATTACCCTGTTAAGCTGAGCCATCTAGCTGGAGATGTTAATGATTCAGGACAGGGTCTGGAAGCAGAAGGTATGCAGACATTTTTAGAAAGAATGAACTGGGCAGACCCATCCTTGGTTTCCCCTTCTTTAGTGCCATCTGCATGTGAGGGATTAGGCCTGGGTAGAGAGGAAGCCACAAGTGGGACTGCATGGATATTTGCAAGAGAAGGGAGGAGAAATTCAGAACCCAGGAACCAGGAGGTGGGAAGCTTGCACAGGACCCAGGAGGGAAGGAAGAAGCACTGGGAAAAGAATAGTGCCTACCTGAGGGCCAGACCTACCTGAGTCTTTTGGTTAAACTTAGATGTCACATGCTTCCTGCTGGAATTCCTGCTCCAGATGTGGAAGGGAGAGAGCTGTATCACTCCTACTGAGTCACAGGGAGAAGGACCGCCTCCCCCAGAGCCCTTTGATTCCACTCTAACTGTGGGTATCATCCCAAGCCAGAGAGCAAATGGCAGGTCATCCAAAATGACCTACTTTAAACAGTATTTAAAATACTACAAAATTTGTCTAAGAGTCCTGGCATATCTAGTTCCCCGAGTTTTTTGGTTTTGTTTTTGTTTTTGTTTTTTAAGTTATTTTACATTTTATTTTTTTAATAAATTTATTTATTTTGATTGGAGCAAAGATGATTCATTAGCCTAATTTGGGTTTCTGCTGAGGAATATACAAACTTCCCCATGGGTACCTTCTCACTTTTAAGTACCTGTTTTTCTCCCAGCTTTCTGCATGACCGGGTCCTTCTCAACATTTAGCATGGTCTCAAATGAGTCACTCTCAGGCTTGCTTTCCCTTGCCACTGCAATCTCACAAGCACAGACCCTCATCCAAAAAGTGCCTAGACACTTCCCCCCATCAAAACAATAATTATAGTTACCAATGTGGAAAGGTGGGAGAGGAATAAATTGAAAGTTTGAGATTAATATCTGTATACTACTTTATTTAACAGATAATCAACAAAGACCTACTGTACAGCACAGGAATTCTGCTCAATAGTCTGTAATATCCTGTATGGGAAAAGAATTGAGCAAAGAAGGGATACGTGTCTATGTATAAGGGAATTAATTTCTCATATAACTAATATTAATACAATGCTGTAAATGAACTATACTCCTATAAAGATTAAAAGCTGATTTTTATTTTAATGTTTACATGTAGAGACCCATGGATTTCTTTAGACTTGCAGGATTCCAGATATGATGCTGGATATGGCAGAACAGGTGCAGAAATCTAGACATTTTCTGAGGTTACGTCTTCCTGAGCTTTGGTGTCTTTTGCTTCTATTGCCACCTTTGATTTGTCTTTGGAGGATCTAATACAAGGGGTTGGAGACACCAGCTGGGTGATAGTTGAAGGATGAGAGGGAGGCACTAGTGGGAGAGTGAAATCCCAGCTCCCTAGCCTTGGGTTGGGGCACGTTTGAGGCACAACTTATATCCTAAGTTCCCTGTGAAAACAGGCTGTAGCTTCCCTCTCCACGACTTGCATGAAATCAAACCCAGACTGGTTTCATGCTTTTTCATGCCCTGCTTCCCCTGAGACCTCACTGGTTTCTCTGGGAGAGTTTTTTTTTTTTTTTTAATTTTAGCTGTACTAGGTCTTCATTGCTGCTCAGGACTTCTCTGTTTGCAGCAAGCAGGGGCTACTCTGTAATTTCAGTGCACTGGGTTTTCAATCCTGTGCTTCTCTTGATGTAAATCACAGGCTCTAAGCACTCAGACTCAGTAGTTGTGGCCCACTGGCTAGTTGCTCTGGGGCATTTTGAAAGGTTGTTGTTGAATCACGCAAAAACTCCAGGATTCTTGGTCCCCAGAGGAGAAGAATTCAATCCGGGGCCAGAGACGAGGCTTGATCGCTCAAGCTTTTGTGTAATAAAGTTTTATTAAAGTATAAAGGAGATAGACAAAGCTTCGGACATAGACATCAGAAGGGGGCAGAAAGAGTACCCCCTGCTAGTCTTCAGCTGGATGTTATACATTCACTAGCAGTCTGTTAATGAAAGAAAGGAATGTCTTAAAACTCAGAATGGCACCAGGCCCCTCACCCATAAGATGCATTTGGGGATAATCTTGGCACCAAATGGTTCATCTTGGGCCATAAAATAATGAACTTGAATCTTGAATAAGGGCAGATCACCATACAAATAGTTTCATTTACATAGATTAGGGGAACAAAATCTGAGTATAACATACTGGTTTGTCAAGTAGATTCTGAGCCAAGCCGTGGAACCAACTTGAAGACAGAGTTTGGAGTAAATGCATAGTACATTAGCGTAACTTAAGACAAACATTTCCATAATAAAAAGGCATTGATTAATTGCACTCATCTCACAGGCTAGTAAAGTAATGCTCAAAATTCTCCAAGCCAAGCTTCAGCAATACGTGAACCATGAATTTCCTGATGTTCAAGCTGGTTTTAGGAAAGGCAGAGGAACCAGAGATCAAATTGCCAACATCCGCTGGACATGGAAAAAGCAAAAGAGTTCCAGAAAAACATCTATTTCGGCTTTATTGACTATGCCAAAGCCTTTGACTGTGTGGATCACAATAAACTGTGAAAAATTCTGAAAGAGATGGGATTACCAGACAACCTGACCTGCCTCTTGAGAAATTTGTATGCAGGTCAGGAAGCAACAGTTAGAATTGGACATGGAACAACAGACTGGATCCAAATAGGAAAAGGAGTACATCAAGGCTGTATATTGTCACCCTGCTTATTTAACTTATATGCAGAGTACATCATGAGAAATGCTGGACTGGAAGAAACACAAGCTGGAATCAAGGTTGCCAGGAGAAATATCAATCACCTCAGATATGCAGATGACACCACCCTTATGGCAGAAAGTGAAGAGGAACTAAAAAGCCTCTTGATGAAAGTGAAAGTGAAATTGGAGAGTGAAAAAGTTGGCTTAAAGCTCAACATTCAGAAAACAAAGATCATGGCATCAGGTCCCATCACTTCATGGGAAATAGATGGAGAAACAGTGGAAACAGTGTCAGACTTTAGTTTTTTTGGCTCCAAAATCAGTGCAGATGGTGACTGCAGCCATGAAATTAAAAGACGCTTACTCCTTGGAAGGAAAATTATGACCAACCTAGATAGAATATTCAAAAGCAGAGACATTACTTTGCCAACAAAGGTTCGTCTAGTCAGGGCTATGGTTTTTCCTGTGGTCATGTATAGATGTGAGAGTTGGACTGTGAAGAAGGCTGAGCACCGAAGAATTGATGCTTTTGAACTGTGGTGTTGGAGAAGACTCCTGAGAGTCCCTTGGACTGCAAGGAGATCCAACCAGTCCATTCTGAAGGAGATCAGCCCTGGGATTTCTTTGGAAGGAATGAGGCTAAAGCTGAAACTCCAGTACTTTGGCCACCTCATGCGAAGAGTTGACTCATTGGAAAAGTTTCTGATGCTTGGAGGGATTGGGGGCAGGAGGAGAAGGGGAAGACAGAGGATGAGATGGCTGGATGGCATCACTGACTCAATGGATATGAGTCTGAGTGAACTCCGGGAGTTGGTGATGGACAGGGAGGCCTGGCGTGCTGCAATTCATGGGGTTGCAAAGAGTCGGACACGACTGAGCGACTGAATTGAACTGAACTTCAGGTGAAACCAGGTGTCATTATGGCAACATAGTATTTTAAGAGAAATCTCTTTTTAAATGTGTATAGAGAAGGAAAAAATATCGCTTGTTTGCTTCCTCCTGCCGCTTAAGAGAGATAAAAATGTCTGACACTTGCAGACTATTTCCTCCTTTTGGAGACCCCTGGCCTTCCTACCTGTTACCCTCTCATTCCCCCCTTTTCCTTTAGGAGAATTATGTTGCTTAGGGAAAAGGGGTGTCGTTTTCATTCCATAACTGCTTCCGAGCTGAGAAGGGGCGTTGTCCCTAAATTGGTAAGGCAACATATTCTCCTAATCCTCATATGGAGGATATCTGATCCAGGGGCCCCAAATAGTAGTTGGAGGAAGTTGCAGCAGTAGCAGGAGTTTGAGCAACCATTTGTAACTTAAAAGCTTTCATGTGGCTAGAAACAAATCCAGTTATACAGTTACAGATGTATGGCAACATAGTCATTAAAACAAGTTAAAATGAAAATTAAAAGTCACATTATGTCCATAGTTAAAGTGCAACGTGGTGCACCGGTCCATTTTAGGGTCGGTAGATGTCATCAGATGAAGAAGAGGCATTGCATGTGATTGATGTCGAAGGTATTCACAGACTTGGAGAAAGTCTTTTCCTTGAAGTAGAGATGTCCACCACGGAAAGCCTTCCACTGATGAAGAGGGGAGTGCTCCACAGACCAAGCAGTTAGACCAATTGTGGAATGCAGCATAGGAGTGAGCCCAGGACAGGAAGGCATCGTCTTGAGGATCAAACAGCAGACTCAGGATTTTTGGAGTCAGCAGAAGTAGGCTCACATAGATTATCAGGCCCATCTGAAAAGTACAAAGTCAGAGCATAGAAAGTAAAGACATAAAATGAAGTCACTTAGTTTTGGTCAGGGTGTCACCTCTTAACTCGAGTGTGATATACCCACAAATCAATTCCTGGCACTTTGACAGCTGTGGGAGAGGAAAGAATAACCTGGTAAGGGCCTTCCCAGAGGGGCTAGAGGGATGGGCCCCCAGATCAAATAGAGGCTTCCTTGACTCAAGCAAGTCAAGCAAGTTCCTGGCTCAAATAGAGGGTTGCTTGACTCAGAGGCTGGGTCAGGAGTCGTCTCCCGGAGTTCTGTTAATGCCTGTTGAAAAGCTGAGAGCTGAGTTACATAACTAGTTAATTCCAAGGCTTCAGGGTCTATAACAATGTTTGTGTGTAAGAAAGGCCTTCCAGAAATACATTCAAAGGGGGACGGTCCCTCCTTTTTGAGGGGCAGTTCGAGCCCTCATTAAAGCTGTGAGTAGGATTTTAATCCAATTGTCCTGCGTCTCTTGAGTTAATTTGCGCAGATGTCTTTCGATAATGTCATTAGCTTTTTCAACCTTTTTGGAGGATTGGGGTCTCCAGGAACAGTGTAAGTGATATTCTATTCCTATAGCTTTAGATACCCCCTGAGTTATAGCAGCTTTAAAGGCAGAGCCATTGTCACTCTGAAGGCTCTGTGGCAGCCCAAATCTGGGGATAGTTTCATGGATTAAAATCTTTATAACCACCTTAGCCTGTTCACTATGAAAGGGAAGAGCCTCAATCCATCCAGTAAAAGTATCTACCCAAACTTGTAAGCAAGAATATCCATTAGCTTTTGGCATATGAGTGAAATCAGTTTCCCAGTCTTCTCCAGGATACTGCTCACTTCGTTGTAATCCAGATTTCTCTAGCTTTTCAGTCTTTGGGTTATTTTTCTGACAAATCTCACACCTTTTGATAATATTCTCTAAAGTTTTCATTACATTTTACCTTGAAGCAAACGAGAAGCCATTTGGTAAATACTCTCTGCACCAAAATGAAAACTCTGATGTCCCTTAAGAATTTTCCACTGAGCATTTTCAGGAGTTATTAATCATCCATCCTCGGACTGTAACCGTCCTTTATCAGTAAGCTTTGCTCCTCATTTCTCATATCTTTCTAATTCTTCCTCAGTATATTGTGTTTTTTCCTGTTCCACAGGACCTGACCAGATCAAAGGCGTCTTCAGTGAAAGGGTTTTGTAAAGTGCCGCTTTTCTGGCTTGACAGTCAGCCAGCTGATTACCTTCAGCTACTGTACTCCCATCCCTGCTGTGCCCTTTGCAATGCATAACAGATACTTCTTTAGGACAATACATAGCAGTTAAAAGTCTCTCAATCCTCTGAAATGCTTAATAGGTTCTCCTGTTGCCGTTTTAAACTGTCTTTCTTTCCATATTACAGCATGAGCGTGTAAAGTTAAATAAGCATACTTAGAATCCGTGTAGATATTTACCCGCTGCCCTTTGCTTAACTCTAGAGCTCGGGTCAGAGCCACAAGCTCTGCTAACTGAGCACTGTTTCCCTGGGGGAGAGATTTTGCTTCCAAAACCTGTTCAGCTGTCACCACAGCATAACCTGCTTAACACTTTCCATCCCAAACAAAAGAACTGCCATCTGTAAGTATTTCCATGTCAGGATTGTCTAATGGGGTATCTATTAGATCCTCCCGAGCTGCATAGTTTAAAGTTAGAATTGGGAACAATCGTGATCAGGTGTTTCATTTTCCTTCTCAGGAAGGAAAGTGGCAGGGTTTAAATTTCCACAAACTTTGAGCTTAGTTACAGGTCCTTCTAACAACAATGACTGATATTTAAGAAGCCTACTGTCTGTCATCCAAATATTAACCTTAGAACTTAAGATTCCATTCACATCATGAGAAGTCATTACAGTAAGGTTTTGTCCGTTAATTATTTTTAAAGCTTCAGGTGCTAATAAAGCCACTGCCCCAATTACTCTTAGGCAGTGGGGCCACCCACGTGAAATTACATCTAATTCTCTGCTTAGATAAGCAATAGGTTGCTGGTGAGGCCCTCGGGGTTGTGTCAAAACTCCCAAGGCCACATCTTTTCTTTCAGTGACAAACAAATTAAATTCTGGCCCTGTGGGCAAGCTCAGAGCTGGAGCTTGCAAGAGAGCAATCTGAAGAACCTTAAAAATCCTTTTGAGTTTCTGGAGACCAAACCAGTTGGTCAGTTTGGGCCTGCTGAGTTTCAGCTATAAGTTTGTATAAAGGCCGGACAAGTTCCCCATAACCCGGAATCCAAACGCAACAGTAACCTGTGAGTCCCAAAAACCCTCTCAATTGTCTTAAAGTCATAGGTAGGGGATGATTTAGTATAGGTTTAATTCTCTCAGGGCCTATGGCCCTAGTCCCTTCTGATATGATTAGGCCCAGATATCTAACCTATTGTTGACAAAGCTGAGCCTTTTCTCTTGATGCCTTGTAACCACAGCCTGCCAGAATGTTTAAGAAACCTTCTGAGGCTCGCGAACAAGCTTCCTCTGTCTCAGCACAGAGCAAAATAACTTCTACATATTGTAACACCACCGCTTCAGAGCTATTAAAGTCTTGTAGATCCCGTGACAAACTTTGTCCAAATAAGTGAGGACTGTCACGAAATCCCTGGGGCAAAACTGTCCAGGTTAACTGAGAAGCTGGCTGCATAGGGTCTTCAAAGGCAAATAGAAATTGACTTTCCTCCGCCAAAGGCACTGAATAGAAGGCATCTTTCAAATCAGTTACTGAGAAATATTTGGCTCGTTCAGGAATTTAAGACAATAGAGTATAAGGATTAGGCACCACGGGGTGTAAAGGAACTACAGCCTTATTTATTACATGTAAACCTTGAACTAGTCTCCATTTACCATTTGATTCCTTTATACCCAAAATAGGAGTATTGCAAGGACTGTTACAGGGAATTAATAGTCCCTGCTCCTTTAAACTTTCGATGATGGGTTTTAACCCTTCCTTAACCTCAGGTTTCAGTGGATACTGCTTCTTATGTGGAAATAAGTGCGGGTCTTTGAGCTTGACAACTACAGGAATAGCATTTTGTGCTTGACCCAAAGATTTTCCATCAGCCCATACTCTAGGATTTACATTTTGTTCAACTAAAGGGAGAGAAAGGGAGGGCTCCACATTCTTGAAAACAGAGGCATAGACCTTGCTCAGTGTATCCCTCCCCAAAAGGGGTGAGGGAGATTCTGGCACGATCAGAAACTCGTGTGAAAATAGCATAGAATCCCAGTTGCAAGATAAAGAATAACTGAAATAATACCTTTTGGCTCATCCAGACAGTCCCATTACAGATGTGGATCCGGAAGAAAGTGGGCCAGGGGCTTCAGTAAACACAGAGTAAGTTGCCCCAGTATCTAAAAGGAAATCAATGGATTGGCCCCCCACAATTATTAATACCTGGAGTTACTCAGGTGTAATTAGGACGGGAGCTTGTGTGGGGACCCCCAGGCACCTTCAGTTCTGATTGTCTTGAGAGTCCGACCCCGGAGACCTATGCCTCTGAAGGCAGTCTCTCTTCCAATGTGGTCCTTTGCAGACCAGACATGGAGCCGGGGGGAGGGGGGGGGGTCTTAGATGCCTGAGGGCAATCCTGTTGAGGTGCCCCTCCTTTCCACAGTAATAGCAAGCCCATCCCTTTTCACCTGGGTCCCTCTGGACATCTTTCTCAGGCTGTTTAAGAAAGTTTTTCATAGCCACTGTGAAGGCTTTCACCTTTTCCTTTGTATTTTTTTTGCCTTTCTTTCTTTGCCTCATATTCCCTACCATAATAGACTGCCTGAGCCAGTTGTAACAGAGTATCTAAAGACTGATTTGGTCCGTACACCCATTTTAATAGCTTATGGAGGATATCTGGAGCCGACTGAGTGAGAAATCTATCTTTTAAGATCACTTTTCCCTCTTCACTTTCAGGATCAATCTCAGTGAATCTGCAAAGGGCTTCTCTTAGTCTATCTAGGAATTTACCAGGAGCTCCTTCTCTTCCTGTTCTGTCTGCCGATTCACCATAGTTTAAAGGCTTAGTATATGGATGTGAGAGTTGGACTGTGAAGAAAGCTGAGCACCGAAGACTTGATGCTTTTGAACTGTGGTGCTGGAGAAGACTCTTGAGAATCCCTTGGACTGCAAGGAGATCCAACCAGTCCATTCTGAAGGAGATCAGCCCTGGGATTTCTTTGGAAGGAATGATGCTAAAGCTGAAACTCCAGTACTTTGGCCGCCTCATGCGAAGAGTTGACTCACTGGAAAAGACTCTGATGCTGAGAGGGATTGGGGGCAGGAAGAGAAGGGGAAGACAGAGGATAAGATGGCTCGATGGCATCACCGACTCAATGGACATGAGTCCGAGTGAACTCCGGGAGTTGGTGATGGACAGGGAGGCCTGGCGTGCTGCGATTCATGGGGTTGCAAAGAGTCGGACACGACTGAGCGACTGAACTGAACTGAACTGAACTGAAAGGCTTAGAACGTGCCTGCCTGATTCCTTCAAGAATACATCCGACAAAATAACTCTGATCCCATCTTCCTTTAGCTTTGTTGCAGTCCCAGTCTGGTTCTGTAGTGGGACCGCCTGATTTCCACTGGGGAGGGCTGCTATCTCTTTCTCTCTCTTCCCTACCGATTCATTACCAAGCCATTCATCTCCATATGCAACAGCTTTTCCCAAAACTTGAGTCTTTGAGTTGGGAGTCAGCATTTGTTGCAAGATATACATCACATCCTTCCAAGTAAGGTCATAAAGCAGAGTAACACCTTTAAAAGCTCTAATATATTTTTCTGGGTCCTCTAAATAGTCTCCCATATCCTCCTTGATTCTTTGTATTTCTTGATAAGAAAAAGGCTTATTAATTCTCATAGACTGATTATTTCTCCCTGTGGGTATTTCATGAAGAGGCAACAGCTTGTGTGGCTGTTCCTCAGTCCCTCTGGCTGCTCTGCGCATATGATCCCAGGGATAGATTGGAGAAACCTGTTTTTCTTTTTCTCTGTGTCTCCTGTCCTCCATCTCATCTCTTACTTCGAAGGTCGAGTTTCTACTGAAACCAGAGTAGTCTGAGGTCATACTGAGACAAGAGTTGTTTGGACCTCCACGTGGGCAGTATGAATCTCAGTTTGGATTTCCACTGAGACCAAGGCAGTTTGAATCTCAGTTTGAGTTTCCACTGAGACAAAGGTAACCCTTCTCAGGGGGGTTCTCTGGCTTTCAGTTTGCTCAGCTTGGAGCCCTGGGTATAGGGGCAAAGTAGGAGGACAGGAGGGAGCTGAAGGTTTCACGCCCAAATCTATACCCTTAGGACATAAGTCTGGCATATTTTGCAGAGAGAAAAAGGACAACACATATGCTACTTCTACTCATTTCCCTTGTTCCTTACAAAACCGGTCTAGCTGTAAAACAGTATTATACTTAAGAGACCCCCCAACTGGCCACCATTCACCGCCCTCCAATGGATACCGTGGCCATGCAGTATCACATAAGAAGACCAGGTGTGTCTTCTTTTAAGCCCTGGGTATGAAATCTACCCCAGTTTGTTAGGATACAGTTCAAAGGAGTGAGGCTGGAATTGTTAGCTCCCATCTGCAAGAGAGAAAAAAAGCGACAAGCACCATTTTTCTACCAGAGGTGTCCCACCCTGGTCTAGATGGGGGTGTAGACAGACGTTACACCAAAAGATTTTCCTTCCTGTTTAGACTTAGTCTGTCCCTTACCGTCGCACGCGCCATCCTCGTCCCTCCCGGTTCTACCACTGAGATGGGGTGGGGATGTACAAGGGGTAGACCTGATAGCATCCCTACCTAACGTCCAGCTCTTCACCATTAACCCTGCTTGCCTCTGATGCCACCCGGGGTGCAATCAGAGTAACCTTCCGGAATGCCTCTCAAACTAAGACTACTAGGGGAAACATTTGTCCCCTGAGTACCTGTGCACGACCCTGAGTATATTCCGGATCACAGTAAGACTGATATGAACATAAAGCTGAGATGTTCTTTTCAAGCATCACCACACTAGTGTAAGAGCCTCCTCTGGTCCACTAAGAGCCAGCATTAGCAAAGGAAAAAAAACCCATTGCAGTCCCAATCTGAGTAAGCTTTAGCTTCAGAGATTTTCTTGGAGCTAGAGCCCCATCTAGCTTCTGAACTTCTGATTCCTAGAGAGGCTAGGCGCTTTCTTGACTACCAGTTGAAGTTTGGGACCTAAGCCACAGTACACAGTAACAGTATAGATCACAAGTCTCTTGAAAGACTATGATCCAATAGATTAGGTTCAGTTCAGTTCAGTCACTCTGTCGTGTCCGACTCTTTGCGACCTCATGAATCCCAGCACGCCAGGCCTCCCTGTCCATCACCAACTCCCGGAGTTCACTTGGACTCATGTCCATTGAGTCGGTGATGCCATCGAGCCATCTTATCCTCTGTCTTCCCCTTCTCTTCCTGCCCCCAATCCCTCTCAGCATCAGAGTCTTTTCCAATGAGTCAACTCTTCGCATGAGGTGACCAAAGGACTGGAGTTTCAGCTTTAGCATCATTCCTTCCAAAGAAATCCCAGGGCTGGTCTCCTTCAGAATGGACTGGTTGGATCTCCTTGCAGTCCAAGGGACTCTCAAGAGTCTTCTCCAGCACCACAGTTCAAAAGCATCAAGTCTTCGGTGCTCAGCTTTCTTCACAGTCCAACTCTCACATCCATACATGACCACAGGAAAGACAATAGCCTTGACTAGATGGACCTTTGTTGGCAAAGTAATGTCTCTGCTTTTGAATATGCTATCTAGGTTGGTCATAACTTTCCTTCCAAGGAATAAGCGTCTTTTAATTTCATGGCTGTAGTCACCATCTGCAGTGATTTGGGAGCCCAACAAAATAAAGTCTGACACTGTTTCCACTGTTTCCCCATCTATTTCCCATGAAGTGATGGGACCTGATGCCATGATCTTTGTTTTCTGAATGTTGAGCTTTAAGCCAAATTTTTCACTCTCTACTTTCACTTTCATCAAGAGGCTTTTTAGTTCCTCTTCACTTTCTGCCATAAGGGTGGTGTCATCTGCATATCTGAGGTGATTGATATTTCTCCCGGCAATCTTGATTCCAACTTATGTTTCTTCCAGTCCAGGGTTTCTCATGATGTACTCTGCATATAAGTTAAATAAGCAGGGTGATAATATACAGCCTTGATGTACTCCTTTTCCTATTTGGAACCACTCTATTGTTCCATGTCCAGTTCTAACTGTTGCTTCCTGACCTGCATACAGGTTTCTTAAGAGGCAGTTCAGGTGGCCTGGTATTCCCATCTCTTTCAGAATTTTCCACAGTTTATTGTGATCCACACAGTCAAAGGCTTTGGCATAGTCAATAAAGCAGAAATAGATGCTTTTCTGGAACTCTCTTGCTTTTTCCATGTCCAGCAGATGTTGACAATTTGATCTCTGGTTCCTCCGCCTTTTCTAAAACCAGGTTGAACATCAGGAAATTCATGGTTCACATATTGCTGAAGCTTGGCTTGGAGAACTTTGAGCATTACTTTACTAGCATGTTAGATGAGTGCAATTGTACGGTAGTTTGAGCATTCTTTGGCATTGCCTTTCTTTGGGATTGGAATGAAAACTGACCTTTTCCAGTCCTGTGGCCACTGCTGAGTTTTCCAAATTTGCTGGCATATAGAGTGCACCACTTTCACAGCATCATCTTTCAGAATTTGAAATAGCTCAACTGGAATTCCATCACCTCCACTAGCTTTGTTCATAGTGATGCTTTCTAAGGCCCACTTGACTTCACATTCCAGGATGTCTGGTTCTAGATGAGTGATCACACCATTGTGATTATCTGGGTCATGAAGATCTTTTTTGTACAGTTCTTCTGTGTATTCTTGCCACCTCTTCTTAATATCTTCTGCTTCTGTTAGGTCCATACCATTTCTGTCCTTTATCGAGCCCATCTTTGCATGAAATGTTCCCTTGGTATCTCTAATTTTCTTGAAGAGATCTCTAGTCTTTCCCATTCTGTTGTTTTCCTCTATTTCTTTGCATTGATCTTTGAAGAAGGCTTTCTTATCTCTTCTTGCTGTTCTTTGGAAGTGTGCATTCAGATGCTTATATCTTTCCTTTTCTCCTTTGCTTTTCACTTCTCTTCTCTTCACAGCTATTTGTAAGGCCTCCCCAGACAGCCATTTTGCTTTTTTGCATTTCTTTTCCATGGGGATGGTCCTGATCCCTGTCTCCTGTACATTGTCATGAACCTCATTCCATAGTTCATCAGGCACCCTATCTATCAGATCTAGGCCCTTAAATCTATTTATCACTTCCACTGTATAATCATAAGGGATTTGATTTAGGTCATACCTGAATGGTCTAGTGGTTTTCCCTACTTTCTTCAATTTCAGTCTGAATTTGGCAATAAGGAGTTCGTGATCTGAGCCACAGTCAGCTCCTGGTCTTGTTTTTGTTGATTGTATAGAGCTTCTCCATCTTTGGCTGCAAAGAATATAACCAATCTGATTTCAGTGTTGACCATCTGGTGATGTCCATGTATAGAGTCTTCTCTTACGTTGTTGAAAGAGGGTGTTTGCTATGACCAGTGCATTTTCTTGGCAAAACTCTATTAGTCTTTGCTCTGCTTCATTCTGTATTCCAAGGCCAAATTTGCCTGTTACTCCAGGTGTTTCTTGACTTCCTACTTTTTCATTCCAGTTCCCTATAATGAAAAGGACATCTTTTTGGGGTGTCAGTTCTAAAAGGTCTTGTAGGTCTTCATAGAACTGTTCAACTTCAGCTTCTTCACCGTTACTGGTTGGGGCATAGACTTGGATTAGGTTAGTACTTCTGATTCCCAAGGAGTTATGAAATGGTCAGACCGAAAAGTTTGAGTGAGAAAGTAGAGTTCGATCCACACAATTTGCCCATTTCTGGTCTGTTCCTGAAGGAGACATTGGGTGCCTCTTGGCATTGGCAGGTCGGTATAAACCCCCAACAGGTTTCTGCCATAAGCTGTATGAGATCACCGTGGAACTGCAGAACAGGGCTCCTCACTTGCTTCGTGCAGGGCATGTCATTCATTCACACAAGCACATCGTAGCCTTAGTAAAGCACAGCAGAAAACGTGTTCGCTAAGAGAACAAAGAACTAGAGCTCCAAGCATCCTTACCTTGTCCTGAAGGATCCCGGACGAGCCCCCAAGATGAAAGGTTGCTGTTGAATCATGCAAAGACGCCAGGATTCTTGGCCCCTAAGGAGAAGAATTCAATCTGGGGCCAGAGACAGGCTTGATCACTCAAAGCTTTTGTGTAATAAGGTTTTATTAAAGTATAAAGGAGATAGACAAAGTTTCTGTCATAGGCATCAGAAGGGTGAAGGAATAAGTACCCCCCTGCTAGTCTTCAACTGGATGTTATATAGTCACTAGCACTCTGTTAATGAAAGAAAGGAATGTCTTAAAACTCAGAATGGCACCAGGCCCCTCACCCATAAGATGCATTTGGGGATAATCTTGGCACCAAATGGTTCATCCTGAGCCATAAAATGATTAACTTGAATCTTGAAGAAGGTCAGATCACCATACAAATAGTTTCATTTACATAGATTAGGGGAGCAATATCTAAGTATAACATACTGGTATGTCAAGTAGGTTCTGAGCCAAGAGGCGGAACCAACTTGAAGACAGAGTTTGGAGTAAATGCATAGTACATTAGCATACCTTAAGACAAACATTTCCGTAAGAAAAAGGCATCTGTAGGTTTGAGAATAGTTAACTTCAGGTGAAACCAGGTGTCATTATGGCAACACAGTATTTTAAGAGAAACCTCTTTTTAAATTTGTATAGAGAAGGAGAAACTATCCCTAGTTTGTTTCCTCCTGCCGCTTAAGAGAGATAAAATGTCTGACACTTGCAGGCTATTTCCTCTGTTTGGAGACCCCTGGCCTTCCTGGCTGTTACCTTCTCAATTTGCAATCTTCCCAAACCAGGACTCAAAAGCATATCTTAAGCACTGGATCAAAAGGGAAAGCACTCTGAAAGGAATTTGAAATAAATCACTTTTACATGAAACTTGTCATCATGGCCTATTTATGAAGAGACTGAGAGAGGATTGTCCCTGCTTCAAGTAACCTCCTGAGATCAGGAATGATTGAGATTCCCCTCCCAAGGGTTCTTAAAAGATCCTGAAGCTCTGCTGCCACGTAGCTTTGTTTTCACTTCAGTTTCTGAATCCCACACTAGAGCACAGCTTCCAGAGGGCAGGGCTGTCACTTGACTTACTTCTAAACATACGTAAGTAGATATTGTCTCATTCAGACCCTAATGTCAAGACAAGGCTAACACAAAGATCAGTTATTCTGAGTGTTAGGTCACAGGTTCAACAACTGCAATCAAACACTAAATAAGATTGTCTTAAATACAACACAATTTCAATTCTCTTTCATATAATGTTAGTGCAGGTCTCTCTACAGAGATGAGGGCCCACTTCTTTCTTGTCACATCACATCTTCTGCCTGTGCTACTTACCTCTGGTCTAACATGGCTGCTCCATCTCCTGTCATTACATCTGCATTCCAGCTAGTGGGACAGAAAATAATACTTCCAATTGGAAGTGACATATCACCTCTACTCAAATTCCACTGGCCGAAGTATCTTCCATGGTCATGGCAAACCTGGGGTTGGTGGGCACACAGAAGGGCAGAGGAATGTGATCCTACTGAAGAACATTCACGACGAGTAGCAAGAGCCACTACCCCTCATTCATGTCCCCGTAATTCATTCTCTTTGGTTCTCCCCACACAGCTCTCAGTCTGTTTTGGCCTGTAGATATGGATATGGATGAGCTTATAAGAGAGGACATGGCCCAGGCTGTACGAATATGGAGAAAACAAGAAAGGAAAGAAGATAAGAAGTATGAAAATGCAAAAACTAAGGAAAGCACGCTTATAATCATAATTTTGCATTTATACAATTTAGGTATAATGGTTGATGAATCAATTTATAAAATAAAAATTATAAAAATGTAAAATATAAATATATTCACTAAACACAACAAAATAATAAGGCTTATCATGCGAAGAGTTGACTCATTGGGAAAGACTCTGCTGTTGGGAGGGATTGGGGGCAGGAGGAGAAGGGGACGACAGAGGATGAGATGGCTGGATGGCATCACTGACTCGATGGATGTGAGTCTGAGTGAATCCGGGAGTTGGTGATGGACAGGGAGGCCTGGCGTGCTGCGATTCATGGGGTCACAAAGAGTTGGACACAACTGAGTGACTGATCTGATCTGATCTGATCTGATCATATTAAACAAATACTAGTATCAGGATTAAGTTTGGATGCACATTGCAAAAAACTAAAAACAACTATAACTTTAGCAAGATAAACTTGATTTTTCTCTCCCACTGAAACAAAGCTGGAAGTAGGCAAGCCAGCGCTTGGGTGCTATCCATCTCCAAGTTTACATGATTGTCCAATACAACTGCAGGAGTTCCAGCCATCACAACTAAAATCCAGACAACAGTTAGGAAGTAGGTGGGGAAGGGAAGAGTCCCATCTCTCAGCTGAATCAGCTCCTTGAAAGCAGTCTTCCAAGAAATCCCTCTTACAGATCTCCTTGCATCTCTAAGTCACCTGTCAGGACTAAGAGCACGGGTGGGCAGGAAATGCAGTCCCATAGCTACTGGGCTCTTGACTATATAACAAACTATTTTCAGTTTTGAAAGAGAAGCAGAGAATAGATCATTTTGTAGGTAGCCTACAGTGCCTGCCCTAAGGAACAAAGCTTTTCTGAATGGATTAGGCTGAACGGCTGGGCACAGTGTAGGAGCCAAGGGGAAGGAACAGCAATGAGAAACAGCTAGATGGATCTGAACTGTGCTCCAGAAAAAAAGGCAGACTGGTCAGTAGAGAACTTCTAAGGACTGAAGTGAGGATTATACTTACCACATGATGCAATTTGGTTTGAAAACTGCTTTTCCAACTCAGGTCCCAAATCTCTCTCAATTCTTCAGCTTCTAAATACCTTGTCTTTGTTACTTCACATTCTGACCTACCTGTCTCACCTTCCTTATTTCTGTTCACATCACTTCTCCAACTAGTCCACCAGCATTGCAAGATACAGTACTGAGGAGTTAGCAACACTTTCTAGAATTGGGTAGAAACACAATAACTATTTCTACTTTAGTGTTTGTTTGTCTTTATCAAGGTCTTCTGAAGGACTGAGATGGCTAGAATTATGGAGATCTCACATTTGAGACCTTTTAAAAAACATATCTTGTTACATTGGTCTGTTGGTTCTTATAGTTGTTGTACATCTGTGAAAGTATTTTATCTTGTTTTTGATATGTATTTTTCTTGGGCATGGAATTCGGAGTCAATTACATTTCTCTCAGCATTTAAAGATGTGGCACCAGTGTCCTCTGACTAACATTATTTCATATGCCTAATCTGCTGTCTTTCCCATTTTTTGTTCTACTGTGTCTGTTTTTCCTTCTGGTTACATTTCCTTGGTTGATTGTTTTAAACAATTAATTATCATGTGCTTTTAAACAGTTGTCATATTTCTTGTCCTTGAATTAATTGAGCTTCTGTGTTAATGGGTTTAAAGCTTTCATGATATCTGGAAATTTCTCAGCCAATAATTATGTTCTTTTCACTATTCTCCTTTCACTTCCTGTAGGATTCCATTTACATATATTTTAGTATTCTTAAAGTTGTTTCAAATCTCTGTGATGCACAATTAATTTTTTCCCACAGTCTTTCCATTTGTATTTTCCATGTCTGTATTTAACATATTCAATATTCTTCAGCTTCATGAATATAAGGATTAATGATGTAGTAAGCATTTTAATGCCCTTCCCTGCTAATTATGTAATGTATATTTTAACTGTGTTTTTACTCATTGATTTTTCCCTCATTATGGATATTTTCTTGCTTCTTTATACATCGGAAATGTTTTTCTATTTAAATGTATGTGTTTATCTTAATTAGAGGATAATTATTTTAGAATATTGTGATTGACCTAGGACAAATATTTTCACAATTCATTTGGAAATTTTAATTTGGATATTAGATACAGAAAATTTTACCCTTTGGATGTTAGATATTTTTTAATTTTTATAAATTATTCCTGGTACTGTTTGCAAACACTGTTAATATCTTGGAAACAATTGTATTTTTTGAAGGCTTGCTGTTCAGTTTTTTTGTTTGTTTGTTTTTTAGCTGATATAAGACCAGCAATTAGACCAGGTTTACTATTCCCCACTAATAAGGCAATATTGTCTTCAGGGCCATACTGATGTCATAGGAATTATGAGCAATTTCCATGCTGGTGGGTGGGAACACCATTAGACTTGGCTCAAATTGATACTCAAGGATTGTTCCCTATAATACTGACTAGTACTATCAAATCTCTGCTGAAAACTGAAGGGATATCACCTGTACACTTCCACAGTTCTCTGTGTGTAGCTCTCTCCTGTGAACCCTAACTATCTAGAGTCTCAAATCTCTCTTCTTGAGGAGACCGTTTGTCTCTGCCTACATATCCCTTCCATGTACGTGTTGGAAACTATTTCTAGAGTTGGGGCGATTGTAGAACTCATCTTGCTTGCTCCCTGCCTCAGGAATCCATACTCTGCTCCCTGATGTTTGATGTAAAAAAACTGTTCTTTCTTTTATCTCTTTTACTTTCAAGTTGTTTGAGACACGAGGATAAATGTGTCCTTTGCTCCTCTATTTCTACTAAAATGGAGGTCCCCCTGCAATCAGAACTCACTGAATGCCTTGTGGATGTTAGGCAGTGACTTCTGTGCATGGGTGCAGACTAACTAAGGATATGTGTTGGGGCTTTGGGGAGCCCTGTCTTGCTGGAGAAACATGACAATTACAAATAGCATTTGCAATAGGGTATGTTCAGTTCAGTTCAGTCGCTCAGTCATGTCCGACTCTTTGCAACCCCATGGACTGAAGCCCACCAGGATTCTCTGTCCTTAACCAACTCCTGGATCTTGCTCCAACTCATGTCATCGAGTCAGTGATATCATCCAACCATCTCATCCTCTGTCATCCTCTTCTCCCCCTGCCTTCACTCTTTCCCAGTAATAGGGTCTTTTCTAATAAGTAAGTTCTTCACATCAGTTGGCCAAAGTATTGGAGTTTCAGCTTCACCATCGGTTCTTCCAATGAATATTCAGGATTGATTTCCTTTAGCATGGACTTGTTGGATCTCCTTGTAGTCCAAGGGACTTTCAAGAGTCTTGTCCAACACCACAGTTCAAAACCTTCAATTCTTCATTACTCACCATTCTTTATGCTCCAACTGTCACATCCATACATGACAACTGGAAAAATCATAGCTTTGATTATACTGAACTTTTTCAGCAAATTAATGTCTCTGCTTTTAAAAATGCTGCTAGGCTTGTCATAGATTTTCTTCAAACACGCAAGCATCTTTTAATTTCATGGCTGCAGTCATCATCTGCAGTGATTTTGGAGCCCCCAAAAATAGTCTCTCACTGTTTCCATTGTTTCCCCATCTACTTGCCATGAATCGATGGGACCAAATGCCATAATCTTCATTTTCTGAATGTGGAGTTTAAGTCAGATGTTTCACTCTCCTCTTTCACTTTCATCAAGAGGCTTTTTAGTTTCTCTTCACATTCTACCATGAGGGTGGTGTCATCTGCATATCTGAGGTTATTGATATTTCTCCCAGCAACCATGATTCCAGCTTGTGTTTCATCCAGTTGGGCATTTCGCATGATGTACTCAGCATATAATTTAAATAAGCAGGGTGACAATATACAGCCTTTAATTACTCCTTTCCTTATTTGGAACCAGTCTGCTGTTCCATGTTCAGTTCTAAGTGTCGCTTCTTGACCTGCACACAGATTTCTCAGAAGGCAGGTAAGATGGTCTGGTATTCCAATATCAGTAAGTTTTTCACAGGTTGTTGTGATCCATACTTTCAAAGGCTTCTGCATGGTCAATAAAGCAGAAGTAAATATATTTCTGGAATTCTCATGCTTTCTCTATGATCCAACGGATGATGACAATTTGATATCTGGTTCCCCTGCCTTTCCTAAATCCAGCTTGAACATATGGATTTTCACAGTTCATGTGCTGTTGAAGACTTGCTTGAAGAAATTACTTTGGTAGTATGTGAGATGAGTACAACTGTGTGGTAGTTGAACATTCTTTGAAATCGCCTTTCTTTGGAATTGCAATGAAAACGACCTTTCCAGTCCTGTGGCTACTGCTGAGTTTTCCAAATTTGCTAGCATATTAAGTGCAGCACCTTAACTGCATCATCTTTTAGGGTTTGAAATAGCTCAATTGCAGTTCTATCACCTCCACTAGCTTTACTCATAGTGATGCTTCTTAAGGCCCTCTTGACTTAAGGGGGCCTTCACATTTCAGGATGTCTAGCTCTAGGTGAGTGATCACACCATCATATTTATGTGGGTCATTAATATCCTTTTGTATAGTTCTTCTATAAATTCTTTCAACCTCTTATTAATGTATTCTGCTTCTCTTAGGTCCATGCCATTTCTCTTTTATTTGGCCCATCGTTGCATGTAATGATCCTTCCCCACCTCTAATTTTCTTGAGCAGATCTCTGGTCTTTCCCATTCTATTGTTTTCCTCTTTATCTTTGCACTGATCACTTAGGAAGGCTTTTTTAAAATCTCTTCTTGCTATCTTTGGAACTCTGCATTCAGATTGGTATGTGTTTCTTTTCTCTTTTGCTTTTTGCACCTCTTCTTTTCTAAGTTATTTCTAAGGCATCCTCAGACAACCATTTTGCCTTTTTGCATTTAATTTTCTTGGGGATGGTCTTGATGAGGTATGTACAGATCAAAAAACTAATATCACTGCATCCAGTTCCATTATTTCATGGCAAATACATGGAGTAACAATGAAAGCAGTGACAGACTTTATTTCCCTGGGCCGCAAAATCACTGCAGATAGTGACTACAGCTGTGGGGAAAAAAAAAAAAAAGACAATTGGTCCTTGAAAGAAAAGCTATGAAAAACCTTGACAGCATACTAAAAAGCAGAGACATTACTTTACCAGCAAAGGTCTGTATAGTCAAAGCTATGGTTTTTCCAGAAGTCATGAGTGGATGTGAGAGTTGGACCATAAAGAAAGTTGAGCCCCAAAGAATTTATGCTTTTGAACTGTGGTATTGGACAAGACTCTTGAGAGTCGCTTGGACTGCAAGGAGATCCAAAGAGTCCATTCTAAAAGAAATCAATCCTGAATATTCATTGGAAGGACTGATGCTGAAGCTGAACCTCCATTACTTTAGCCAATTGATGGGTAGAACTGACTTATTATAAAAGACCCTCATGCTGGGAAAGATTAAAGGCAGGAGGCAAAGGGGAAAACAGAAGACAAAATTGTTGGGTGGAAACATCAACTTGATGAACATGAGTTTGAGCAAGCTCTGGGAGTTGGTGATGGACAGGGAAGCCTGGCATGCTGCATCCCATGATATAGCATAGAGTTGGACATGACTGAGAGATTGAACTGAACTGATATACAGAGGACAGTCAGGGAGAAGGCAGAAGTCTTTAAGGAAGGAGGAAGGAACAATTCCTGGATAGCTGACAATTTTGGGTCAGCAGGCCATTTCAAACTGGAGAAGCTGTAGAGAAGAAATTCTATGCGAGGCAGAGAGAATGGTAAGAGAAAGGCTGGGCAGCAGTGCTGGGATTTCCCAGAGGACAAGATCCTTGTTCTACTAAACTTTATCAATGCTCAATATTGTTACATGATTGGAAATATGAGTTTTGCTCTGGAAGTGGTAGAGCAATGTTCAATGAAAGGACTGATGACTGTTAATGAAGATGAAGCTCCAACACTTAGGCCAATGATGTGAAGATCCAGCTCATTGGAAGAGACCCTGATGCTGGGAAAGATTGTGGGAAGAAGGAGAGGGAATAAAAGGATGAGATTGTGAGACGGCATCACATACTCAAAGAACATGCATTTGAGGAAACTACACGAAATAGTGAAAGACAGGGAAGCCTGTTTTGTTGCCGAACATATAATCACAAAGAGTCAGACATGACTTAGCAACTGAACAATACCAATGGGGACACAGGGTCCAGTGAAGGCTCTGGTCCTGGTTGGAGTGGAGAAAGATTTAGTTGGAAGGGGAGGCTTCCCATCCTCTGGTGCAGGTCCTTGAATCCAAGACAAGGAGCACAAGATTTTGAATGAGTTGCCAAATATTGTTTTCTAAAAAAACAAAAAATTCTTTTCTGCAGGAGAGAGAGCTTTGGCTGAGTTTGTTCTCTAAATTTTACTGAGGGATGTCAAAGGGATCTGGATTGGGCTGAATCTGCAAAAACGAGGTGACCAGCTACTGGAGGGCAAGGCTTGTGGTAGACATTCTGCACTAGGTGGAAAACAAATCCATAAAAAGTGCCCCTACTGGACTGTACATGCCAATGTATCACATTGTTTCAGCAGATCACTTCAATGTTGTTTTGTGGCAAGCAAGAAATGCATGATGGGTGGTTTGTTTTTGTCAATTCCTATGGGTAGTTAGATGACTAAATGTCTAGTTACTTCATTGCATGGTTGGAATCATGCTTGGGAAAGAAAATTAGATCAAGTCCACACATATTTGGTCATAAATAGCAAGCATAGGAAGGATTCTAAGGCAACTGTAGGTAATTTAAACATGAGGGGCCAAATGGGGACAGATTCATTTAACAGGCTGAGGTTGGACTGTACAGGTTGCCATAGTTGTTGCTATGACAAGTAGCCATAACAGCTACTTCTTGCTACACTGGAGATGTAGGAAACCAAGAAAAGACCAAAAGCCTTACAACTCTCCATGCAGTGTTATTTCAGGCTAGAAGTAGTTGACAAAGAAAGGCTGACTGGTAAGGCTGGGAAGGGAGCAATCTGAGCCAGTAATCATTAGCTTTTGTTGGGGCCCAGAAAACAGAAGCATCAGCTCAGTCAGAGTTCTGGGTCAGGGTTCAGAGATAGATGTCATTTGGCTTGAATCAATATTTAGCCTTGGGGATGGCAGCCATAACCTCTAAACAGAAGATTTCCTTCTCCCCAGGTGACAGAATAATTCATATTTGTTCCAGACTCAGGAACCCAGAAAACCCTCTCAGGGCCACTTGTTCTCACCAGGCACACATGCATCTAGAGGTGGAATTATCATCATGGTGCCCATTGTCCAGATGAGAAAACCAAGGTTAAGGGACTTGATCAAAGTCACACACTTAGCACGTGAAAAGCCAAGCACAAACCCAGGGTAACAGTCCTCAAATTGTGTGTTTTTGCTCCACACCCACTGGGAGTGGTGGGTGGTGATCTGGCACCAAACTTAGGCAGAAGCAAGCAGTATTCAGGCTTAAATTGATGTAGTGAGGAAAACCACTAGACCATTCAGACATGACCTAAATCAAATACTTTATGAATTTATAGAAGAGATGAATAATAGATTCAAGGGATTAGGTCTGGAAGCCTGAAGAAATATGGATGGAGGTTTGTAACATTGTATGGGAGGTGGCCACCAAAACAATCCCCAAGAAAAACAAATGTGAGAAGGAAAAGGGGTTGCCTGAGGAGGCCTTAAAAACAGCTGAGAATATAAAAGAAGTGAAAGGCAAAGGAGAAAGGGAAAAATATACTCAATGGAATGCAGACTTCCAGGGAATAGCAAGGGGATATAAGAAAGTCTTCATAAGTGAACACTGCAAGAATTAGAGGAATATAATAGAATTGTAAAGAGTATAGATTGCCTCAGGAAAATTGGAGCTACCAGAGGAACACTTCATCCAAGGATGGGCACAGTAAAGAACATAAAAATCAAACACCTAACAGAAGCAGATGGGATTAAGAAGAGGTAGCAAGAATGCACAGAAGAACTGTACAAAAGCAGTCATAAAGACCAGGATAGGGATGATGCTTGGGTCACTCATGTAAAGCCAGACATATTGGAGTATGAAGTCAAGTGGGCCTTAGGAAGCATCACTACAAACAATGTTAGGAGAGGTGATGGAATTCCAGCTGAGCTATTTAAACATCCTAAAGAATGAGGCTGTAAAAGTGCTGCATTCAACATGTCTGCAAATTTGAAATACTCAGCAGTGGCCACAGTGCTGGAAAAGTTTTCATTCAGTTTTCATTCCAATCCAAAAGAAAGGCAATTCCAAAGAATGTTCAGCCTATCATGCAATTGTGCTCATCTCACTTGCTAGCAAGGTAATGCTCAAAATCCTTCAAGCTAAGCTTCAACACTACTGAGAACTTCCAGATATGCAAACTGGCTTGAGGAACCAGAGATCAAATTGCCAACATCCACTGGATCATAGAGAAAGCAAGAGAATCCCAGAAAACATTTCCATCTGCTTCACTGAGTATGCTAAAGCCTTTCACTGTGTGGGCCACAACAAACTTTGGGAAATTCTAAAGGAAATGGGAATACCAGATCACCTTACCTGTCTCCTGAAAAGTCTGTATGTAGGTCAAAAAGTGGCAGTTAGAATCAGACACAGAACAACTGAAACAATGTAAAACTGGAAAAGAAGCGTGACAAGGTGTACATTCTCACTCTGGTTATTTAACTTCTATATAGGATACATCATTCGATATCCTGGACTACAGAGTTCCCAAGCTGGAATAAAGATTGCTGGGAAAAATATCAACATCCACAAATATGAAGATGACACTGCCCTAATGGCAGGAAGCAAAGAAGAACTAAAGAGCCTCTTGATGAGGAGGTGCAAGAACTGTCTTAAAACTCAACATTCAAAAAACTATTCACCAAAATATACTCAACATTCATGGCATCCTGTCCCACCACATCATCACAAACAGATGACAGAAAAGTGGAAACAGTAGCAGATTTTATTTTCTTGGACTCCAAAACCACTATGGACCTTGACTGCAGCCACAAAATTAAAAGACACTTGCTCCTTGGAAGGAAGAAATGCTGTAAAAAACCTGGACAGTGTATTAAAAAGGAGAGACTCACTTTGCTACAGAGGTCTGTAGTGTCAAAGCTATGATATTTCCAGTAATCATGTACAAATGTATGATCTGGACCATAAGAAAGGGTAAATTGAGCTTTTGAACTGTGGTGCTTGAAAAGATTCTTGAGAGTCCCTTATAAAACAAGGAGATCAAACCTGTCAATCTGAAAGGAAATCAACCTGTGACCCCTGCTGACTCAGCTGAGGCATCTACTGAGAGTCTCCAGATGGGAAGAACAGATGCTTCCACTTCAAAAGTGCCTAACCATGGCAGCTCCAAGCAAATAGTTTGTAGCTCCACCCCTGGAGGAAGCTCAGAAAGGCTGAAGGCTCTGTGTACCCTGGGTCCCCCGATACATGTGTTGCATTCTCACCAGCAGCATTGGAGGCCAAGAAAGGGGCATTCTGGGCCCTGGAGGAGGGGGATGGCTCAGGGATCCACTGGGGCCACTACTTACCAAGTAGGACTGGAAAGGACAGAGCAGGCATATGTGGCAGAGACCTGGTGACTGGGTGTGGGACAAAGGGGAACCAACTCTACATGAAGTACCTCACCTAAACTCCCCTGGAGGAGAAGCCCAGTGATAAGTTCATCTGAGATGGGATGAAGAGTCTATTTCATTACCCCTTATAATTCCTCTGAATGAAGAGGTGGTGGAGTTTGTGGGTCATCACAAACTCTTCCATGGCCTAGACCATTCCCAAGCACTATCCTTGGGGCTGCCTCTCCTCAACTTCAGTCATGTAGTTCTGGAGGAAACTGACAATCATGCATGTGGCTGGGTCAGGGCCAGAGACCATGTAAAGCCAGTCATAAGACCCCATGTCTCTGCCAGGATGACTGATACAGGGCTGTACATGTGATCTGAGGTTGGTCATTCAGAGAACACCTTTGAAATCTGATGTCTGCAATCTTCTTTCCTTACTAGGTGATGCCTTCAGGATTTAAAACCCTATGGCAGGTATCTTGGACTCCTCACTAGGTGTAGAAGCCTTAAGGAAGAAAGTTGCCAGGCTAAGACCATCAAAGAAGACCAAAGGGAAAGAGTAAGGGTGAAAGAGAATTGATGACTTCTGATTTCTTGGGTCCGGTCACTGAGATCTTTGTATTTGCTCTGATTCTTGTGTCCTGGATTCCCAGAATCATTTCAATGAGCCTCCCTTTTCCTTTAAGCCAGTTGGAGTAGGGCTTCTCTCAATTTTGATTCAGACTTGGTTCTAGATTTTTCACTCCCAGACACAAACAGGGGCAACAATTTGTTTCAGCACCATTAAGAGTGAAACCATTTATTCTTCACTGAGAATAGGGTGTACAGACCACCAAATACAGTTCACCACCATCCTGGGCAGGAGTGCCCTAGTGTGAGTGAGTGTGTGTTAGGAGCGGCCTTACTGATTCCTGAACCACTCCAAGCATTTACACTGCTCGTGCCAGGCCAATCCTGTCATTTCCTCGATCAAAGACTGAGAAATACACCCTCAGAAAGACATCGCCCAGGATCCAGGTCTCTGTAGATGAACTCACTTTGTTCTCTTGAAACATGGAATAGCAGCGGCCTCTAGAATCCTGGGGGAGTCAGAGACACACACCAGTCAGCATGAGCCCTTACCGGTGACTCCCCCCACTATCCAGACCCAGCACAATTCTTTGTTTTATTTCCCTCTTTTGGTAAGTATCAAGGGGTTTTCTCAGCAGCAGAGGATTTGAGAGTTCATCCAAAACCAAAGAGGCCCAAGAAATGAGGTTGTCATGAGGAAGGGTGTGGTGAGTGGAGGACTGGGAATTGGGGAAATAGAGGTATGAAAAACAACAAAGTCCTACTGTAGAGCATAAGGAACTATATTCAATATTCAGTGATAAACCACATTAAAAAAATTTAAAATACATATGTATATTTTTATGTGTATAACTGAGTCACATTGCTGTGCAGCAGAACTTAACGCAACACTGAAGATTAGCCACACTTCATTATAATTATTTAGAAAAGAAAAAGTGTATCCATAGTTCTCCTCACTCCCTGTTTCTTTCCTTCTGACTCCTGCTCCTTGTATTCACTACAGAGAATGCTGGTTCTCCTCCTATGTCCCCACAATCTGTACTTTATTTAAAAACTTTATTTTGTATTGGAGTATAGCTGATAAACAATATTCTGAGTTTCAGATGGACAGTAAACAGATTCAACCATATGTATCTGGGTGTCCTGGTCCCAAAGACACCCCTCCCATCCAGGCTGTCATATAACTGAGCAGAGTTCCCTGTGCTACACAGCAACTCGTTGTTGGTTATCCCTCTTAAATAGAGCAGTGTCCAAACACGTTCTTGAAGGCTTAACTCAGGAACGCTGGGAAGCCTCCTTGGCCCAAACTCACCCTCTTTGGCCACTCCAGGCTTGGGTGGGTAATGTACTCTGGTTCCCCATCCCCACGGGTCAGTCTGTAGCCCTAATCTCCCTGATTAAGTCCCCAGTGCCCCAAAGCAGAGCACCTTGGGATGCCATTTGCATGGAATCCAGTGCAGTTTTGCCTAGAACCAAGCAACCCTCCATATGGCTCAATGAGTTTGTGGTTTTAGAATTCCTGAAATTCCCTCTCTTCCTCAAAGCCTTCTTTGAGCCCATCAGCCTGCTCTGAACTCCCACAGGGAGCTGACATGAAGCCTCCACCCTGTGCCAGGGCTGAGCAGTCACTGTGCACCCTTTATTCACCTTAGTATCCAACCTCCCCACAGAGGGGTCGGGTATCCCAACTCACAAAGGAGGCACATTTGAGCAAGGGGAAGATGTACCTGAGAACTAGGTTGACTACGTAATTTATCATCCAAACCAGAAAAACCTTGAGAAGGAAAGGGAGACTGTTATCTTATGCTGGGACATCACACTGGGACTGTCTCCAGCCATTCTCCTTGTAACATGGCCTACTTCACGGACTGCTAGAGCTGACTTCCATGTTCATGCACCTAAAGGTTCAGACTGAACTGAAGCTCTTAGAGGACTGTGAACCTTAGTGTTCCCCTCTTCCTGACTCCCACCATGCCATATGGTGTGGCATCTCCACATTTATTTCTGGAAGATCAGTGTCCCATATGGCCCTTTACTCTCAAGTGATTGGTTTTGCGGGAGGCACTGGCCCAGCCACTGGGCTCAGCAGCATCTGCAACAGTGTGACATGGCCTCCAGATGGCGAGCTCATCCCAGCAGTAGCCCAAGGGTTCCCACAAGCTCCAGTTTGAGAACCAACCCTCAGTATTGTCCCCTCACCTTGAGCACGTAGGCTCGACCTGGCACTGGGTAGTTGATGCCGTTGATGGTGAAGATAATAGAAGGCAGGGTATTGACCGCAGAACATGAAATGTAGTACTGTTAGAGAGAGAGGGAGAGAGGTTGGCCCTGGAGATACTTGTTGTGTGTGGAGACTGGGAGTGACTCTGGGGCATTACCCTTCACCTTGGAATGCCGTGGCCTGGCGCCGATGAGCTTGTGTATCTTATTTACCAGTTTTCTTGGGCCTTCTATTGCTGATGTCCCAGTGTCAACAACGGCCTCGCAGCTGCCAGAACAAGCAATAATCTTTCTTTTCATGGAGATGCTGAGAGACAATAGAAGAAAGCGGGCATCAAGGTCATTCTGAGTCTCCCCAGAGTTGCCCCTTCCCAACTGTCTTATAAACAGCCCTTTGTCTCTTGCCCTCTTTTCTTTTGCTCTTGACACAGCATCTTTCTTGACATCCTCAAATGCAGTTCTTGAATACACCAGGATATTTTGTACCTTGACACAAGCTGATCTTCCTTCCTAGAAGACTCCACTCCACTTTGACTAGCAAATTTCTTCTCATCTTACAGCTTAATTGTACTGTTTTCGGGAAGTTTTCCCCGGTGTTTATCAGTCTCCTGTCCTGGTCACTCTCTGTAGACCCTTCTTCATGTCTGCTGCTGCTGCTGCTGCTAACTCACTTCAGTCGTGTCTGACTCTGTGCGACCTCATAGAGGGCAGCCCACCAGGCTCCGCCGTCCCTGGGATTTTCCAGGCAAGAGTACCAGAGTGGGTTGCCATTGCCTTCTCCTCCTCATGTCTAGCATGTACCAAAGTCACAATTCACTATGTGGGCAGGTCACATCATGTACATCTGCCTTCTTAGATGTGAGGGCGAGTTTTATTCTCCTTGCCTCCCTGAAGTGCCTGGCACACAGTGGATGCCCAATGCTTGTCTGTTCAATGAGTGAATGAAGACTTAGAAAACAATAAGTAACATCCAGAGAGCTGTATCTGGTGGGGAACAAATAACAGGTCGCACACAGAGTGAAGATGTAGAGTCACTAGGGAAGCATATTCTCAGAGTAGGGGGAGAGAGGGGCTCCTCTGGGAGAGGATGTCTCCCAGCACCGCTCCTACAACCAGCTCAGACCCTGAGACCCTGGCCAGGAAATGCATGACTAGCCCACAGAAACTCCAAAGGACAGGTCAGCTTTTGTCTGAGGGTATCACACAGAATCCTATCAATTATGCCTCTTGTCCTCAGGTCACTCCTGGATCCCACCTTCCTGATTCTCTCTTATAGCCCCTGTCCCACTGTGTGCCCAAGAACGTGGGGTGTCCTTTTTATTAGTTGCTTTCACGTCTTAAGACTGCAGGCAACCTCTCTCCACTGCTAGGTAGCTGCTCCTTAAGAAGACCAGTTTTCCCTTTTTTCTCAGGGCTGTCCCTGTTTTTAAACAGATATTTATCTGTACTGAGAATTTCCTATGTCCTAGGTAGCCCTGGACAGTTGGTCATCTTATCATAACTCTGTTCAGGTTGGAGAAATTCTCCCTGATCCTCTGTTCACCACACTGTAGAGTCCTCTAATCATGCTCCCCACCTCAAAGGGCAGTGAGTGCAGCCCTCTCCCAGCTGCACAGACCTCTCTTGACCCTTTTAGGACCCTGGTCAGAGCTTTGCTCAGAAGGCCTGGGGATTACGAACCCACGGGTTGTTTGTGTATCTATGTGCTTGTGTGTTTGTTTTCATGTGGGTTTGTATATGTTTCTGTGCGTGTTTGTGTGTCTCTGACTAGCTATGCATGTTTTTATGTGTCTCTGTGTATGTTATATGAGTCAGTTGTGTGGTTCCGTGTGTCTGTGTGTCTGTGTCATTGTGTGTGGTGTATATGTGTGTGTGACTGTGTGTCTGAGAATGCATTTGAGTGTCTGCCTGTGTCCATGTACAGTAGTGGGAGCATCACTTGGACTAACCCTCAGAGGGAGAGGCTTACCGGTCCATGTGTATAATCCAGTCACCCACTTCAATCAATGGTACCCAGTTGAGCTCTCCCTCATAGTAGCGGTGGTCCACCCCACCAAACATCACCACACTGCCCTCCTGCTCGTCTCTGTAGAGAGAAGTGATGGGGGCGATCCTTGGAGGACAGTAACAACAGCACCGCCTGAGAGCTGTGCTTGTCCACCCATCAAGGCCCTAATAAGGTCCCCATGTACAGATGCAGAAATCGAGTCTAGGAGCAATTGAGATCCAGACTGAGGTCTGTTACTGGCTACTGAGTGGCACAGAGGTTAGAAGTTGAATCACTTAGCTAGGCTCTACCCACTATGTCTTCTGAAGATGCCCTGGACCCCCAGCAACCTGAGTGCTCAGACACCCTCAGAGGACAGGGTGCTGAAGCATTTGGCTTTCCCCTTGTCCACTTCATCATTTTTCAGGAAAATCAAGGCCTGGGAGTTCTAAGCGTGTTGGTTCAGTTCACCCAGAGTTGGCTCCACTGGCCTGTGACCTCTACTGTCCACAGGGCCCCACACTCAGAAGGGACCCCACCTCTGCTCTCCCTCTCTTGAAATGCCTAATATTTCTTGAATAAGGGACCCAAACATTTGTGTTCCACACTTTCATTTCTCATTGGCTCCACAAATTGGGTGGCTGGTCCTGGGCTCCCAGTGAAATGCTAACGAGGAAGGAAAGATATCCACCATCCTTCACCTTCCTTCCTGATCAAATTCATAAGCAAATCCTAATGCCTTTCTTTCAACTTGTTTACTGTTGCCTTCCATTAGCCTTCCTCCTCACTCACCCCCCTAGACCACGTTACTGGTCTTGAGCCCAGGAGTAGGGTTGTGTTCCAATAAAATTTTATTTGTAAAAGCCAGTGGTAAAGCAAGGTAGGGCCCTGAGACCATAGTTATCCTGGGTTAGATTATCTCTCAGGATACTTCTTAATCAAGTGTTCTATAATTTTCTTGCAACTGAAAGCATCTTACAGCTAATTTGGAGAAAGGGATTGTCCATCTCAGACTTACTTGCTCAAGTAGAAGGCAAAAACAGGCTCAGAAATGGCACCTTGATTCTTCAGGTTGTCAAAGATGGGGATGGCTCCAGAGAAGGATATGTTGGGGTAGTTCAAGCCCAAGACACCATCATAAGCTCTGCCCTCAAACCCATATTCCTCCACACTTAGACCAAACGGTTGGTCAGTACTTACAAGGTCCCCAATCTGTGGGAGAGAAGAGTGTTCCCGCTTACAGATACATGAAGTGGGGCCAGGACTGGGCTGGGGTGCATTGCCATGAGATCCTCAGAGAAGAATTAAGGCTGGGCTCTGTCTTTGGTGGCCCACAGAGGGTTAGACCTAGCTGGGACGGGAATTGGGGTTCCATTTGAGAGGCTGTGAATTTTAAAACATCTGCTCCTCTGAAAAACACCACCTGAGTGAGTCAGATTTGCCTCTTGGCTTCTGTCCAGGTGGGGCAACCAAGAGTCAGGCCAGGTCCCAGTGGTGATACCTTATGGACAAAACAATCGAGAGCAAGATAGCCTTCTCTTTGGTATCACTGTGACCTAATGACAGGAATGGACTGCATTCTCTGAAAGGTACTGTGGATTCTGCATCTGTCCAGGAAGACAGAAGCCGAAAACACAGTCTTGCTTGCAGGGATCTATGAAACTACTGCCTGGGAAATTCACTTTTGGGGATATGTGTGTATTTCTGTGAGTGTGTATGAGAGAGAAAGAGAGAGAGGGGAACTACTCAGGTATTTTGGGGGAGGTAGGCCATAGGTTTATTAGACTCTCAAGCGTCCTCTAGAATGAGAATTCATTTATCAGGCCCCTTGACTTCTCAGAGCCTCAGTTTCCAACTCTGGCTTCCTGAAGCCCTTGATTGCCCCCAGGGTCCCCAGACCAGTTTTATCCAGTCCCCAAACACCCCACAGCACCTTCAGTCCTGAAAAGCCAGCCTAACTCCACATTTTACCACATGTGTGCCCTCAGCAAGGCCCTTGCTGTCTGCACCGCAGCTTCTTCATATGTCTCATGAGCTAATCAGAGTAACTGCTGTGTGGGGTTGTTGCAGGATTAAGCCAGTTATCACCTGAAAGTGCCTGGAACAGTCTGTGAATATGAAAGTGGGAGCTTTTATCCCTTCTTCTCACTCCCAGCAAAATGAACCTTGAACTGCTCATGGGCAGAGGAGCTTCAAGTCCACACCTCAAGCCACTCTCTGGGTTAGCTAATTTGTTTGCTCATGTGTCACCACGGGCACTGCCTCCCAAGAGACAGGATCCTGTGGATAAGATGGCCAATATCTATGAGAGTTAAGCTAGGAAGGGTCCTGCCGGATGGTCCTGCATCTGTTTTGCAAGCAGTGGTCACTCCATAGCCAGTCCTGACTCAGCATTTGTTACACTGTTACCCGAACTGTGTCATGAGCAACAACTCCTTTCATTCTCCCAGATCCATAGGTGATCCTGAAGGTCTTATTGGTGAGCCGGAAGGTGGAAGACTGAAGATGTCTGAACCTAACGTGTGTAGCTGCAGAAACAAGAGATGAGTGTCATCAGGTGCCAAGGGTGGAAACAGGGTGGCAGGGCAAGTGAAGGATGATCCGGGTACAGGGTGTCCATACTCACAACAGGCTCGACTAGTGCAAAAGTCAGAGGGCACCCAGAAGTCAGATGAGCCTGTGTCAAAGACAACCTGGAATTCCTGAGGGGGTGTTCCAATGGTGATGTTACCCACGTATATCAACTACAGGGAGAAGGAGGGAGTGGGTTAGTGCAGAACTGGCTACCCTCTATTCCCACACTGGTGCTTCCCTCTGGATGTCACATATCTCTTGAGATCACTTTCTAACCATCATGAAGCTCACAGGCTTTGGTCACAGATGTATGTGAATTTGATATATTTTTCCTGTGCTACATTGTATGCAGGATATTGACTCTATGACCATGCGTTGAAGTGGTACTTCGTGCATGGGAAGCCCAGAGGCGTAACCTTGGGCTTCCAGGACTGCTGGACACCAGAGAATCCTGGTGCCTTCATTTGAGAAGCTCTGTAGTCTCTTCAAACACAGTTTAGCATGCACTTCTCCAGAAGGTCCTTCTTGATCAACCCCAGCCACTCCCTCTAAACTCAGACCACATCCGATCACAGCACACAGTTGACCCTTTCATTTGACATGTATTTACTCTTTGCCTATCTCTCAGGCTGGCATGGACATTTTTGAAGGCATCTTGAAGACAAAATAAGCCCTTTTTCTAATCTAAAAACAGGAACCATAGTGATTCTTATGGCCATATTCAGAATACAGGTTCTGTAACTTTTTACTGCTGTTATTCTTGCATCTGTGGAAACTGAATTCCTCTACCTGGGGATTTACAATTGCTTTGCAGTTGGTTCTAACTTTTGATCAGTGATGGTTTACTCTTCATCTATAACTGAGTGGCTCACTTAGTTCAGAAGGAACAATCGCCCGCAAACTAATGACACATCTTTGACACACAAATGGATGTTTACCTGCAACCTGGTAATTGCCAGGCCCAGTCACAAAGACCAACAGTTGAGGATGAGAGTGCCTTCTCCTCTGTGTGGGATCCCTGTTTTCCAGTGTTTCTGCCTCCTGCAGGAACCCAACCCCAACATCCCACCTGGCACCTCCAGATGAGCCCCAGTGCTAGGCTAGAGCACCAGGGGGCGCTGTGGAGCACCATCCTCCCAAAATACTCACATCCTTGATGTTTCTCAGCGGGTGAGTAGTTAGATTTGAGCCACGAAAAGAAATCTGGGACAGTCTGTAAACATGCTCCTTCAGGATATTGTTCAGTATGTTTTTTCCACTGACGGTATTTCTCATGGTCTTCACTCTCCTTAGAGGTATTCTTTCACCAAGAATTCAACAAAGAAAACAAAGAAGATACTACAATTAGCTGTCAGTGTTAATGTATAACTGTCATTGTAATGCCCCTGTGTCTTTTCTAATCATTTTATGAGGCACATTATTATCAGAATTTTATGCATATACCATGGCAAAGACATAGATTTGAATACAGGTTCTGTTCTGCAATCTTGGGTACGACATATGATCATGTGTGTCTCAGTCTTCCCTTTGGTAAAATGGTGAAATGTAACAATACAAACCCTCCAAATAGAATATCTCGGGGACAAGTGAAGTGATGGATATAAGGTATCTGATAAATAAGAAGTCTCAACAAAGACATCCATTAACATTGCTGTTGCCATCCCACTCATTCCTTCTCATAGAATCTCAGGGAAGGAGGTAGAAGGGGAACTCTTATTCTCTTTTACAAGGGAGCAATTTGAAATGCAAGAGGTTTTTGAGTTGGCTGTGGTCACATTGCTTGTCTGATAGAAAACAGTGTAAAACAGTGTATCTTTCTCCAAGTTGAAAGAGAAGAGAGAGTTGAAAAAAGAATGCAAGATATAAGGAACAAGTAAGGGACATTCAGAGGCTTAAGAAGGAAGGACGAGTCAAATGAAAAATTAAAAGAAAACAACACAAAGAGAAATACACTCCCAGTGACTTCCAAAGAGATGGAGAGATAAATGACAGTGATACAGAGATGCAGACATAGGCATATACACACTGAAGTAGACAGGGAAAAAAGAGGACATGTTGAATAAAATGTAGAAAGTGCTATTCCACAGGACCACATCAACATCTGCATAGACTGTGCACTGAACAGTTACAAGGTGTTGCATTTTCAATAGGTCATTACATGACTGGACTCCAGGATTTGTGCAACCCAAATCTACACCAAGACCTTGGGATACACAGTTCCTATAGCAAGTTACTTATCAATAAGTAAGAGTTGAACTTTAAGACTCTTAGGGAAATATTCCATTCCCTTCTAAATCTGATGGGTGGAAGAATGATCAGATGAAAAGAAAAATCCGAGAAAGGAATATGATGTGGCTTACAGTCCCCATACTTACTTGACTATGCACTCTGAGAAGGCCACCAGCCCGAGGAGCACAAGCCACTTCATGCTTCTTTCCTGGCTCCAAGTACTCAGGGGAGTTTGGATTCTTAGCATATAGTGGTGACCAGGAGCCCCTAGTTATATATGCTCTGACCTGCCCTGGTTTTTCCCTTTAGGCCACTAAAAGATCTGAAAAAAACACAAAGGTCTTGATAAAATCTTTACCTTCACCAGTGTCCTTGGTGAGTGGCCTTTGAAACTTATCAGAATACAGAGAATTGAACTGCAATCTCTTCTTTGAAGTTTGGCTGGAAAATCAAACTGACCAACATGGACATCTAAAAAGATGGAGAACCTTGCCTACTTGGAGAAAAAAAAGCTAAGAACATCATGAAAAATGGATACTAGGGGTCATGCTCGACACTTGTGTTTTAATGTCATCTTGCTAGCCACTTCATGACATATGCATTCCTGTTTTTTCATTGGAGAGGAGATTGCTAGGAGGATAAGTTGTCAAATGGCAAAGTGAATTCTTCAGGGACAGCCCAGGGACATAGAACTGGCTGTAGGTAGTGGGTCTAATGGCAGACATCAGGGGCACCTATGATGCCAGGCTGAATCAAATATTTAGGGCAGAGCAGTACTTCAATTGCATGGTTTCAATATTGGAAGAAATGTCATATGCATCCACAAGATATTTTATATCATCCAACAACTGTACAAGGAAGAACTGTGTGCTAGGTTCTGGGTTAAAGGCTTCAAAGTCAGAGTTGATCAAGTCAAAAGTAGTTTTTATCTTAAGAGAGCTAGAACTCTAGTTCTCACAAGCTCATGGCCCCAGGAGGCAGGAGATATGATACTAAGACTAGGTGGGCATGTTGGACCCTCGGCAGCACAGGCCTTACCACTGGGAGCAGCCTTTCCTCCACTTCAGCCATGCTGGAAAGCAGGCCAGTTGGCCATGTTTTCAAGAGAATCAAGAGTTTGGATATTTATGTACAATCTACTGATTTTAATGTTAGTAACTAATTTTCCTTCCCCGAAAAAACAGTGGGAATGAAATCTCCACAGCAATGTGCTGGAATCAGCCTTCAGTCTCTGCAGGTTTTTGTTTCTGGCTTAGAGTTGGGAGTGCAGTGGGGACAGAGAGGAATTTAATTCATGTTGGTTGATTTTAAAAGAGCCTGAATACATAGTAAACATGCTGACTCATTTGAAAAGACCCTGATATTAGGAAAGATTGAAGCCATGAGGAGAAGTGGAAGACAGAGGATGAGATGGTTGGATGGCATCACCAAGTCGATGGACATGAGCTTGAGAAAGCTCTGGGAGTTGGTGATGGACAGAGAAGCCTGGCATGCTGCAGTCTATGGTGCTGCAAAGAGACCGACACAACTAAAGGACTGGACTGAACTGAACAAATTGAGAACAAAGACTAATAAATCTAATTGCATCAAGTTTTTGACTAGCTACCTATAACAACACATTACTTAAGTGGCTTTAAAATTCAGACTTATGACTCTACATTCAGAGTGGAATATCTTCTAAGGAAAACAAAAATACTGCCGGTTAAAAACAAAACCAAAGAAAACCAAAAGAAAAAAGGGAATGAAATCTGACACTATATTCAACAACTATATTCCCTTGGTATATCTAATTTTCTTGAAGAAATCTCTAGTCTTTCCCATTCTATTGCTTTTCTCTATTTCTTTGCATTGATCGCTGAGGAAGGCTTTCTTATCTCTCCTTGCTATTCTTTGGAACTGTGCATTCAAATGGGTATATCTTTGCTTTTCTCCTTTGCTTTTTCCTTCCCTTCTTTTAACAGCTCTCTCTAAGGCCTCCTCAGACAGCCATTTTGTTTTTTGCATTTGTTTTTCTTGAGGATGGTCTTGATTCCTGTCTCCTATACAATGTCATGAATCTCCATCCATAATTCACCAGGCACTCTGTCTATTAAATCTGGTCCCTTAAATCTATTTCTCACTTCCACTGTATAGTCACAAGGGATTTGATTTAGGCCATACCTGAATGGTCTAGTGCTCTTCTCCACTTTCTTCAGTTTCAGTCTGAATTTGGCAATAAGGTGTTCATGATCTGAGCCACTGTTAGCTCCCTGTCTTGTTTTTGCTGACGTATAGAGCTTCTCCATCTTTGGCTGCAAAGAATATAATCAATCTTATTTTGGTGTCGACCATCTGGTGATGTCCATGTGTAGAGTCTTCTCTTGTGTTGTTGGAAGAAGGTGTTTGCTATGACCAGTGCATTCTCTTGGCAGAACTCTATTAGCCTTTGCACTGCTTCATTCTGTATTCCATTCCAAATTTGCTTGTTATTCCTGGGTTTCTTGACTCCTACTTTTGCATTCCAGTCCCTTATAATCAAAATGACGTCTTTTGAGAGTGTTACTTCTATAAGGTCTTTAAGGTCTTCATAGAACTGTTCAACTTGAACGTTTGTATGTAACAAACTTAATACACAGGTTTTCAGTGAATGTATGTAGTGAAGGAGCAAGAGAGGAGAATAAGGAGCTGCCTGTTCTTTCCCTTTTTTGCATGTATTATGGCCACTCTGAATAGGAATGTCACTGGGTATAAATGAGGCCCCGTGTATGGGAACATGGCTGCAAGTGACAGAGGACCAGGATTCTAGGAGGTAGGACAAGAGCCGTGGTTGGTTGAAAAGAGCCAAGAGTGTGATATAGGAGGAAACAAGTTTTCACTGGTTTATGTGAAAGACTCGGCAAGTATCATCCGTCTTTGTGTGTAGTGATTGAGCTGTGGGTTAGAGGAGCAGTCCCTGTTGCCCAGGATGAGCAAGAGAAGAGAAGAGAGAGAAGACTGAAATGTGAAAATCAAACATGAATGTCTAGTATTGTCTATGTATGTCAAATATGTCTAATATTGAAGAGATGGAAGTCCTGTCAATTTATCTGCTCCCTCCTGAGAAGAATTAGAGTTGTAAAAGAGGGATGGTCCACACTATGCTAGTACCTTATTCTTCTTCTGTCCAGTGAACATTGATTTCTAATGCCATTTCTTTATAAACAGAGGATGTACTTTTTATGATTGAAGTCTTCTAATTTACTGTTCCACATAAACTTTTGGTGCTGTTCTGTGCCCAGGCACATGGGGCCCTGTGGCCTGGCAGGCTCTGTTTTGGCTAAACAGTGCAGTGTATGGGGATCTGCTGTTGTCTGGGCCCTGGGTTATATCTTCAGTCTGGGTTCACATCTGAGGGGTTGGCTCTAGTTGGGTTTAATTCGATCATCTTGCTCTTTATCTTCAGTTTGTCCCATGTTCTTTCTTTCCATGCCTTTTTTTATCCCTGACTTTTCTGTGACTGAGTAGTTTTTCTGATTCCCTTTTATATCCTTTGTCACTTTATTAACTGTGACTGTTTTTTAAGTAGTCTTAAGATCCATGGTATACCTCTTTAACTTGCCAGTCTATCGTTAATTATGATAATTATTAAATTATTTATTTATTTATCATTTCTTTGTCTGTACTGTCTTAGTGTGGCATGCAGGATCTTCCTTGTGGTAAGGACTCTCTATTTGAGGAGGGAAAGCTCAGTACTTGCAGCGTGTAAATTCTATTTGAGACATGCAGGCTTAGTTGCTCAGTGGCATGTGGGATCTTAGTTCTCTGGAACTTAGTTCAAAGGAACAAACCTTTGCCATTTGCAAATGCTTTGCATTGCAAAGTAGATCCTTAACCACTGGACCACCAAAGAAGTCCCTATATTTACCTTTTAATACATATTATGTGTTTATCATTTTGGGTACTGTTCATTCCCCCTGTAGATCCAGATTTTCACTTGGTTTTAAATTCCTTCTGACTTGAGACCTTTTAAAAAACATTTATTGCATTGACCTGTTGGTGCTGATGTGGTCTTGTAGTTGTTGTATGTCTGAGAAAGTATTGTATCTTGTTTTTGGTATGTATTTTTTCTTGGGTATAGAATTCTGAGTCATCTCAGCATTTAAGATGTGGTGCCAGTGTCCTCTGGCTAACATTGTTTCTTTTGCCTAATCTGCTGTCATCCTCATTTTTTGTTCTACTGTGTCTGTTTTTCCTTCTGGTTACATTTCTTTGGTTGATTGTCTTAAACCATGAATTATGACGTGCCTTTGTATAGTTGTCATGTTTCTTGTCCTTGAATTAATTGAGCTTCTGTGTTAATGGGTTTAAAGCTTTCATCATTCCTGGAAATTTTGAGCCAGTAATTATGAAGTTCTTTGCTCTATTTTCTTGTCTTTCACTTCCTGTGGGATTCCAATTACATATATTTTAGCACTCTTAAAGTTACTTCAAAGCTCTCTGGTGCACAATTATTTTTTTTCCCACATTCTTTACATTTCTATTTTACATGTCTTTATTTAACATACTCAATATTCTTCAGCTTCATGAATATAAGGATTACTGATGTAGTAAGCATTTTAATGTCCTTCTCTGCTACTTATGAAATATATATTTTACTTCTGTTTTTACTAATTGATTTTTCCCTCGTTATGGATATTTTCTTGCTTCTTTACACATCTGGATATTTTCCTTTTAAATTTATTTATTTATCTTAATCAGAGGATAATTACCTTACAATATTGAGATGAAACTAGGACAAATACTTTCACAATTTATATGGAAATTTTAAATTGGATTATGGATGTGTTCACTTTGCCTTTGGATGCTGGATTGTTTTTAATTTTTATAAATTATTTCTTTCACTGTTTGCAAACACTGATAATCTCTTGGAAACAATTGCATTTTTTGAAGGCTTGTGGTAAAGTTTTTTAAACTGAGATGAAACCAGCCTTTAGACCAGGTTTACTATTCCCCTCTAGCAAGGCAATTTTGTCTTTAGGGCCCTATTGATCTCATGGGAATTATGAGTAATTTCAGGGGCAGTCCTAAGATGGCAGAGGAATAGGACAGGGAAACTACTTTCTCCCCAACAAATTCATCAAAAGAACATTTGAACGCTGAGTAAATTCCACACAAAAAACTTCTGAATGCCAGCAGAGGACATCAGGCACCCAGAAAAGGCAGCCCATTGTCTTCAAAAGGAGGTAGGAAAAAATGTAACAGATAAAAAGAGAGGCAAAAGAGATAGGGATGGAGATCCATCCCAGGAAGGGAGTCTTTAAAAAGAGAGAAGTTTCCAAACACCAGGAAACACTCTGACTGGTGAATCTGTGGTGAGCCTTGGAAACTCAGAGGGCAACATAAGTGTGAGGAAAAATAAATAAATAATTTAAACCCACAGACTACATGCCCAATGGTAACTCCCAGTGGAGAAGCAGCACAGACGCCTGCATCTGCCACTAGCTAGCGGGGGCTGGGCAGGGAGGTGTGGGCTGCATTGCTTAGAGTAAGGACCAGGCTTGAATGCCCCGAGGGCAATCTGAGGGAACTAACTTGAGATAGCAAACCAGACTCTGGGATAATTACCCCGGTGAAAAGCCCTAAACTAAGACACTGCCAGGTCTGCTCACAGAACAAAGGACTGAGCAGAGCTGGCTGGCTGCGGACTGGCCCATCCCCTGCCAGACACAGAGGAGCGAGGGCAACCAGAGCTAGAAGGGGGCAATTGCAGCCCCAGAGAGGCATCATCTACCAAAGTGCAAGCAGGTTTTTTTGCTAACCAAGATTTCTTGGGATTCTGGACAGTCAACGTCCGCCTAAGAAGGTGTGCCGGTTGTACACCCAGAAAACCGAGCGGCAGGGAAGGGAGAGGCAATAAATCTCAGCGACCACACTCACCAAACACCTGGTCACCTGAGTGGCTTGGACCTGGGAAGGGCACAAAACACAGGCCCAACTGAGTCTGCACCTTTGAGGAGTACCCGAGTACCTGAACCTGGGTGGCTTAGCCCTGGGAAGTGTATGCAACCCAGGGCCACCTCAGACAGTTCCAGACAGAGCAACCTAGAGCCTGAAAAGTGTAGACAGGGAAAGCATACACACCGTGAGCAGGGGAAAACCCAGTGTACCTGAGACACTGTGAGCACACACCAGTGTTATCTGTTGGCAGCACCCATCCCTCCCCACAGCACAACTGAACAAGTGAGCATAAAAAATTGTCCACCACCTCCCCCTTGGGTCAGGGCAGAAATTAGACACTGAAGAGACCAGCAAACAGAAGAAGCTAAAACAGAGGGAACCGCCCTGAAAGTGACAGGTGCAGAAGATTAAAACCCCACAGTTAGCACCGACTACATAGGAAGGGGCTTATAGATCTTTAGAAGTATAAGCTGGATCAAGAAACTATGTGAAAGTGAACTGACCCCACACTGTCCACAACAACACCACAAAAGTCCTAGATATATTTTTACTATTTTCATTCTTTAAATTTAATTTTTTTTTATTTTTAAGGCCTCTACTACTCCTTTAATTTTCATTTTTATAACCTACTATTACTTTGAAAAAAAAGACCCTATTTCTTAAAGCAAACTTTATAAATATATATATATATATAATAATAATTTTTGTGACTTTGTTTTTTTCCTTTAATATTGTATTTTTGAGAATCCAACCTCTGCTCTAGATTTTTAATCTTTGCTTTCTGGTATTTGTTAGCAATTTTGTACCTTTAAGAACCCAATCTTCAGTACCCATTTTTACTTGGGAGCGAGATCACTGGCCTGATTACTCTCTCCCCCTTTGGATCTCTTTTTTCTCCACCAGGTCGCCTCTATCTCCTCCCTCCCCCTTCTCATATCTACTCAACTCTGTGAATCTCTTTGTGTGTTCCAGACTGTGGAGAACACTTAGGGAACTGATTACTGGCTGATCTGTCTCTCTCCTTTTGACTTACCCCTTTATCTCCCTGGCCACCTCTGTCTCCTTCCTCCCTCTTCTCTTCTCTGTGTAACTCTATGAACATCTCTGAGGGATACAGACTGTGGAGAGCACATAGGGAAGTGATTACTGGCTAGCTTTCTCTCTCCCCTTTTGATTCCCTCTCTTCTCCTTCTGGTCACCTCTATCTCAATCTTCCCTCTTCTCTTCTCTGTGTAACTCTGTGAACAACTCTGAGGGATCCAGACTGTGCAAAGCACATAGGAAGTGACTCCTGGCTAGTTTTCTCTCACCTGTTTTGATTACCCCTCTTCTCCTCATGGTCACCTCTATCTCCCTCCTCCCTCTTCTCTTCTCCATGTAACTCTGTGAACCTCTCTGGGTGTCCCTCACTGTGGATAACTTTTCATTTTTAACCTAGATGTTTTATCATTGGTGCTGTATAGATGGAAAAGTCTTGAGGCTACTGTAAGAATAAGACTGAAAACAAGGAGCAGGAGGCTTAAGTCCAAATCCTGAGAACACCAGAGAACTCCTGACTCCAGGGAATATTAATCGATAGGAGCTCATCAAATGCCTGCATACCTACACTGAAACTAAGCACCGCCCAAGGGCCAACAAGTTCTAGGCCAAGACATGCTACGCAAATTCTCCAGCAACACAGGAACATAGGCCTGAGCTTCAAAATACAGGTTGCCCGAAGTCACTCCAAATCCATTGACATCTCATAACTCATTACTGGACATTTCATTTCACTTCAGAGAAAAGAAATTCAGCTCTACCCACCAGAACATCGACACAAGATTCCCTAACCAGGAAACCTTGACAAGCCACCCGTCCAACCCCACCCACAGTGAGGAAACTCCACAATAAAGAGAACTCCACAAACTGCCAGAATGCGGAAAGGTGACCCCAAACACAGCAATATAAACAAGACAAAGAGGCAGAGAAATACCCAGAAGGTAAAGGAACAGGATAAATGTCCACCAAACCAAACAAAAAAGGAAGAGATAGGGAATCTACCTATAATAGAATAGAGATAATAGTTGAAAACTTCCCTAAATTGGGGAAGGAAATAATCACGCAAGTCCAAGAAACCCAGAGAGTCCCCAAAAGGATAAACCCAAGGTGAAACACCCCAAGACACATATTAATCAAATTAATAAAGATCAAACACAAAGAACAAATATTAAAAGCAGCAAGGGGAAAACAACAAATAGCACACAAGGGGATTCCCATAAGGATAACAGCTGATCTTTCAATAGAAACTCTTCGGGCCAGGAGGGAATGGCAGGGCATACTTAAAGTAATGAAAGAAAAAAACCTACAGCCCAGATTACTGCACCCAGCAAGGATCTGATTCAAATATGAAGGAGAAATCAAAAGCTTTACAGACAAGCAAAAGCTGAGAGAATTCAGCACCACCACCCAGCTCTCCACAAATAGTAAAGGATCTTCTCTAGACCAGAAACACAGAAAGGGTGTATAAACTCAAACGCAAAACAATAAGGTAAATGGCAATGAGATCATATAAATAATTACCTTAAATGTAAATGGGTTAAATGCCCCCAAACAAAACACAAAGACTGGCTGAATGGATACAAAAACAAGACCCCTATATATGTTGTCTACAAGAGACCCACCTGGAAACAAGGGACACATTCAGACTGAAAGTCAAGGGCTAGAAAAAGATATTCCACTCAAATAGAGACCAAAAGAAAGCAGGAGTAGCAATCCTCATATCAGATAAAATAGACTTTAAAACAAAGGCTGTGAACAGAGACAAAGGACACTACATAATGATCAAACTATCAATCCAAGGAGAAGATATAAATATTATAAACATAAATGCACCCAACATAGGAGCACCACAATATGTAAGACAAATGCTAACAAGTATGAAAGGGGAAATTAACAATAACACAATAATAGTGGGAGACTTTAATACCCCACTCACACCCATGGCTAAATCAACTAAACAGAAAATTAACAAGGAAACACAAACTTAAATGATACATAGATCATTTAAGATATAGATATGATATCTATAGGACATTTCACCCCAAAACAACGAATTTCACCTTTTTCTCAAGTGCACACAGAACCTTCTTCAAGATAGATCACACCCAGGGCCATAAATCTAACCTTGGTAAATTCAAAAAAATTGAAATCATTCCAAGCATCTTTTCTGACCACAATGCAGTAAGATTAGATCTCAATTACAGGAGAAAAACTATTAAAAATTCCAACATAGGGAGGCTGAACAACATGCTGCTGAATAACCAAAAAATCACAGAAGAAATCAAAAAAGAAATCAAAATATGCATAGAAATGAATGAAGATGAAAACAAAACACCCAAACCCTGTGGGACACTGTAAAACCAGTGTTAAGGGGAAGGTTCATAGCAATACAGGCATACCTCAAGAAACAAGAAAAAAGTCAAATAAATAACCTAACTCTACACCTAAATCAACTAGAAAAGGAAGAAATGAAGAACACCAGGGTTATTAGAAGTAAATAAATCCTCAAAATTCAGCCACAAATCAATACAAAAGAAACAAAAGAGACCATAGCAAAAATCAACAAAGAGAAAAGGTGGTTCTTTGAAAGGATAAATAAAATTGACAAACCATTGGCCAGAATCATCAAGAAACAAAGGGAGAAGAATCAAATCAACAAAATTAGAAATGAAAATGGTGAGATCACAACAGACAACACAGAAATACAAAGGATCATAAGAGACTACTATCAGCAACTATATGCCAATAAAATGGACAACGTGAAAGACTGGACAAATTCTTAGAAAATTACAACTTTCCAAAACTGAACCAGGAGGAAATAGAAAATCTTAACAGACACATCAAAAGCATGGAAATTGAAGCTGTAATCAGAAATCTTTCAGCAAACAAAAGCCCAGGACCAGATGGCTTCAAAGCTGAATTCTACCAAAAATTTAGAGAAGAGTTAACACCTATCTGTATGCAGGTCAGGAAGCAACAGTTAGAACTGGATATGGAACAACAAACTGGTTCCAAATAGGAAAGGGAGTACGTCAAGGCTGTATATTGTCACCCTGTTTATTTAACTTATATGCAGAGTACATCATGAGAAACCCTGGACTGGAAGAAACACAAGCTGGAATCAAGATTGCTGGGAGAAATATCAATAACCTCAGATATGCAGATGACGCCACCCTTATGGCAGAAAGTGAAGAGGAACTAAAAAGCCTCTGGATGAAAGTGAAAGTGGAGAGTGAAAAAGTTGGCTTAAAGCTCAACATTCAGAAAACGAAGATCATGGCATCTGGTCCCATCACTTCATGGGAAATAGATGGGGAAACAGTGGAAACAGTGTCAGACTTTATTTTTCGGGGCTCCAAAATCACTACAGATGGTGACTGCAGCCATGAAATTAAAAGACGCTTACTCCTTGGAAGGAAAGTTATGACCAACCTAGATAGCATATTCAAAAGCAGAGACATTACTTTGCCAACAAAGGTTCATCTAGTCAAGGCTATGGTTTTTCCTGTGGTCATGTATAGTTGTGAGAGTTGGACTGTGAAGAAGACTGAGCACCGAAGAATTGATGCTTTTGAACTGTGGTGTTGGAGAAGACTCTTGAGAGTCCTTTGGACTGCAAGGAGATCCAACCAGTCCATTCTGAAGGAGATCAGCCCTGGGATTTCTTTGGAAGGAATGATGCTAAAGCTGAAATTCCAGTACTTTGGCCACCTCATGCAAAGAGTTGACTCATTGGAAAAGACTCTGATGATGGGAGATATTGGGGGCAGGAGGAGAAGGGGATGACAGAAGATGAGATGGCTGGATGGTATCACTGACTCGATGGATGTGAGTCTGAGTGAACTCCAGGAGTTGGTGATGGACAGGGAGGCCTGGCGTGCTGCGACTCTTGGGGTCACAAAGGGTTGGACACGACTGAGCGACTGAACTGAACTGAACACCTATCCTACTCAAACTCTTCCAGAAAATTGCAGAGATGAGGACAAACTGCCAAACTCATTCTATGAGGCCACCATCACCCTAACACCAACACCTGAAAAAGATGTCACAAAAAAAGAAAACTACAGGCCAATATCACTGATGAACATAGATGCAGAAATCCTTAACAAAATTCTCGCAACCAGAATCCAACAACACATTAAAATATCATACACCATGACCAAGTGGGCTTTATCCCAGGGATGCAAGGATTCTTCAATATCCGTAAATCAATGTAATGCACCACATTAACAAATTGAAAAATAAAAGCCATATGATTATCTCAATAGATGCAGAGAAACCTTGGACAAAATTCAACATCCATTTATGATAAAACCCACCAGAATGCAGGAATAGAAGGAACATACCTCAACATAATCAAAGCTATATATGACAAATCCACAGCAAGCATTATCCTCAGTGGTGAAAAATTGAAAGCATTTCCCCTAAAGTCAGGAACAAGATAAGGGTGCTCACTCTCACCACTACTATTCAACATAGTTTTTAAAGTATTGACCACAGCAATCAGAACCAAAAAAAAAGAAATAAAAGGAATCCAAATTGGAAAAGAAGAAGTAAAACTCTCACCATTTGCAGATGACATGATCCTTTACATAGAAAACCCTAAAGACTCCACAAGAAAATTACTAGAGCTAATCAATGCATATAGTAAAGTTTCAGGATATAAAGTCAACACAGATATCACTTGCATTCCTATAGAATAACAATGAGAAAATAGAGAAATTAAGGTAACAATTCCATTTAGCATTGCAACGACAAGAATAAAATACTTAGGACTACATCTACCTAAAGAAACAAAAGACTTATATATAGAAAACTATAAAACACTGGTGAAAGAAATCAAAGAGGACACTAATAGATGGAGAAATATACTGTGTTTATGGATCAGAAGAATCCATATAATGGAAATGAGTATACTACCCAAAGCAATCTATAGATTCAATGCAATCCCTATCAAGCTACCAATGGTATTTTCCACAGAGCTAGAACAAATTATTTCAGAATTTGTATGCAAATACAAAAAACCTCGAATAGCCAAAGCAATCTTGAGAAATAAGAATGGAACTGGAGGAATCAACCTGCCTGACTTCAGGATCTACTACAAAGCCACAGTCATCAAGACAGTATGGTACTGGCACCAAAGACAGAAATATAGATCAATGGAACAAAACAGAAAGCCCAGAGATAAATCCACGCAACTATGGACACCTTATCTTTGACAAAGGAGGCAAGAACATACAATGGAGAAAAGACAATCTCTTTAACAAGTGGTGCTGGGAAAACTGCTCAACCACTTGTAAAAGAATGAAACTAGAACACTGTCTAACACCATACACAAAAATAAACTCAAAATGGATTAAAGATCTAAACATAAGACCAGAAACTATAAAACTCCAGGAGGAGAACATAGGCAAAATACTCTCCAACATAAATCACAGCAGGATCCTCTATGACCCACCTCCCAGAATATTGGAGATAAAAGCAAAAAGAAAACAATGGGACCTAATTAAAATTAAAATCTTCTGCACAACAAAGGAAACTATAAGCAAGGTGAAAAGACAGCCTTCAGATTGTGAGAAAATAATAGCAAATGAAGCAACTGACAAAGACATGGGAGCAACCTAGATGTCCATCAGCAGATGAATGGATAAGAAAGCAGTGATACGTATACAAATGGAGTATTACTCAGCCATTAAAAAGAAGACATTTGAATCAGTTCTAATGAGGTGGATGAAACTGGAGCCTATTATATGGAGTGAAGTAAGCCAGAAAGAAAAACACCAATACAGTATACTAATGCATATATATGGAATTTAGAAAGATGGTAACAATTACCCAGTATGCAAGACACCAAAAGAGACACAGATATATAGAACAGTCTTTTGGACTCTGTGGGAGAGGGTGAGAGTGGGATGATTTGGGAGGATGGCATTGAAACATGTATAATATCATATGTGAAATGAATGGCCAGCCCAGGTTCGATGCAGGATACAGGATGCTCAGGGCTGGTGCACTAGGATGACCCAGAGGGATGGTATGGGGAGGGAGGTGGGAAAGGGGTACAGGATGGGGAACACGTGTACACCCATGGTGGATTCATGTCAATGTACGGCAAAATCATACAATATTGTAATTAGCCTTCAATTAAAATAAATAAATTTATAATTAAAAATGACTAATTTCCACGCTAGTGGGTGGGGACACAATTAGACTTGGTGCAATTTGAGATTCAAGGATTGTTCCCTATAATTCAGACCAGTACTATCAACTCTGCTGAAACCTGGAAGGGTATCACCTGTACCTTCCCACAGTTCTCTGTATGTAGCTCTCTCCTGTGAACTCTAACCATATAGAGTCATAAATCTGTCTTCTTGGGGAGACTGTTTGTCTCTGCCTAGGTACACCTTCCATGTATGTGTTGGAAACTATTCCTAGAGTCGGGGCAATTGTAGAACTCTCCTTCTTGGTCCTCACCTCAGGAATCCACTCTCTCCTGCCAGATGTTTAATATAAAACAATGCTCTTTCATTTGTCTTTTCTACTTTGGAGTTATTTGAGACAGGAGGATAAATGTGTTCTTTACTCCTTTATGTCGACTAAAATGGAGGTCCCCCTGCAATCAGAACTCACTGAATGTCTTGTGAATGCTAAGCACTGACTTCTGTGCATGGGTGCAAACTTGACTGGGGATATGTGTTGGGGCCTTAGGGAGCCCCAGTCTTGCTGGAGAAACATGCCCATTACAAATAGTATTTGCTATGTGGTATGTTCAGTTCAGTTCAGTTGCTCAGTCATGTCTGACTCTGCAACCCCATGGACTGCAGCATGCCAAGGCTCGCTGTTCTTCACCAACTCCTGGAGCTTGGGCAAACTCATGTCCATCGAGTTGGTGATTCCATCCAACCATCTCATCCTCTGTCATTCTCTTCTCCTCCTGCTTTTAATCTTTCCCAGTAACAGGGTTTTTTCTAATGAGTCAGTTCTTCACATCAGTTGGCCAAAGAATTAGAGGTTCAATTTCAGCATCAGTTCTTCCAATGAATATTCAGGATTGAATTATCCAATGAATGTTGACAATTTGATCTCTGGCTCCTCTGCCTTTTCTAAATCCAGCTTGAACATATGGAATTTCACAGTTCATGTACTGTTCAAGACTTGCTTGCAGAAATTACTTTGGTAGCATGTGAGATGAGTGCAACTGTGTGGTAGTTGAACATTCTTTGAAATCACCTTTTTGCAGGATTGCAAGGAAAACGACCTTTCCAGTCATGTGGCCACTGCTGAGTTTTCCACATTTTCTAGCATATTGAGTGCAGCACTTTAACAGCATCATCTTTTAGGATCTGATATAGCTCTACTGCAATGCCATCACCTCCACTAGCTTTGCTCGTAGTGATGCTTCTGAAGACCCATTTGACTTCACATTTCAGGATTGTCTAGCTCTAGGTGAGTGATCACACCATTGTGGTTATCTGGGTCATTAATATCTTTTTTGTGCAGTTGTTCTATGTATTCTTTCAACCTCTTCTTAATATATTCTGCTTCTGTTAGGTCCGTACCATTTCTTTCTTTTTTTGTGCCCGTGTTTGCCTGAAATATTCCCTCCCTATCTCTAATTTTCTTGAAGACATCTCTGGTCTTTACCATTCTAAAGTTTTCCTCTATTTCTTTGTACTGATCACTTAGGAAGGCATTTTTTAATCTCTTCTTGCTATTCTTTGGAACTCTGCATTCAGATGGGTATGTCTTTCTTTTCTCCTTTGCCTTTTGCTTCTCTTCTTTTCTAAGTTATTTGTAAGGCCTCCTCAGGCAACCATTTTGCCTTTTTGCATTTCTTTTTCTTTGGGATGGTCAGGATGTGGTATATACAGATCAAAAAATGAAGATCATGGCATCGAGTTCCATTACTTCATGGCAGATATCTGGAAAAACAATGAAAACAGTGACAGACTTTATTTTCCTGGGCTCCAAAATCACTGTAGATAATGACTGCAGCTGTGGGGAAAAAAGACTCTAAATCTTGGAAGAAAAGCTATGAAAAACCTGACAGCATACTAAAAAGCAGAGGCATTTCTTTACCAGCAAAGATCTTTACAGTCAAAGCTATGGTTTTACCAGAAGTCGTGACTGAATGTCAGAGTCGGACCATAAAGAAAGCTGAGTACCAAGGAATTGATGCTTTTAAACTGTGGTGTTGGACAAGACTCTTGAGAGTCCCTTGGCCTGCAAGGAGATTCAACCAGTCCATGCTAAAGGAAATAAGTCCTGAATATTCATTGGAAAGACCGATGCTGAAGCTGAACCTCCAATACTTTGGCCACCTGATGGGAAGAACTGACTCATTAGAAAAGACCCTTATGCAGGGAAAGATTAAAGGCAGAAGGCAAAGGGGAAGACAGAAGATGAAATTGTTGGGTGGCATCACCGACCTGATGAACATGAGTTTGAGCAATTTCCGGGAGTTGGTAATGGACAGGGAAACCTAGCATGCAGCACTCCATGATATAGCAAAGAGCTGGACATGACTGAGAGACTGAACTGAACTGATGTACAGAGGACATCAGGGAGCAGGCAGAAGTCTTTGGGGTCCAGTCAAGCCTGTGGCCCTGGTGGGAGTGGTGAAATATTTAGATGGAAGGGGAGGCTTCCCATCCTCTGTTACAGGTCCATGAATCCAAGGCAAGGAGCACAAGATTTTGAAAGTGTTACCAAATATTGTTTTCTGAAAAAAAAAAAAAAAAAAACTTTTCCTAAGGAGTGAGAAGTGGGACTAAGTCTGTTCTCTAGATTTTACTGAGGGATGTGGAAGGGATCTGGAGTGGGCTGAGTCTGCAAAAATTAGGTGACCAGCTGCTGGAGGGCTAGACTTATGGTAGACATTCTGCACTAGATGGAAAACAAATCCAGAGAAAAAGTGTCCCTTCTGGAGTGTACATGCCAATGTATCACTTTGTTTCAGCAGATCACTTCTATGGTGTTTGGGGGCAAGCAAGAAATGCATGATGGGTGGTTTGCTTTTGTCCATTCCTGTGGGTAGTTCAATGACTAAATGTTTGGTTACTTAATTGCATGGTTGGAATTATGCTTGGGAAAGGAAACTAGATTAGGTCCACACATATTTCGACATTAAACAGCAAGCATAGGAAGGTTACTAAGGCAACTATAGGTAATTTAAACATGAGGGGCCAAATGGGAACAGTTTCATTTAGCAGGCTGAGATTGGACTGTACAGGTTGCCATAATTGTTGCTATGACAAGTAGCCATAACACCTACTTATTGCTATGCTGGAGATGTGGGAAACTGACAAGACAGCAAGAGCCTTTATGACTCTCCTTGCAGTGTGATTTCAGGGGAGAAATAGTTGACAAGGAAAGGCTGACTGGTAAGGCTGAGGAAGGGTGTAATCTGAGCCAGTAATCATTACCTCTTGTGTGAGCCCAGAAAACAGAAGCATCGGCTCAGTCAGAATTCTGGGTCAGGGTTCAGAAATAGATGTCATTTGGCTTGAATCAATATTTAGCCTTGGGGATGGCAGCCATAACCGCTAACAGAAGATTTCTTTCTCCCAGGTAGCAGAATAATTCATATTTGTTCCACACTCAGGAACCCAGGAGGCCCTCTCAGGGCCACCTGCTTTTTGCAGGCACACATGCAATCTAGAAGGTGGAATTATCATCATGGTGCCCATTTTCCAGATGAGAAAACTGAGGTTAAGAGACTTAATCAAGCTCACACAGCTAAGTATGTGAAAAGCCAAGCACAAACCCAGGGTTGCTGCTGCTGCTAAGTCGCTTCAGTCATGTACGACTCTGTGCGACCCCATAGACGGCAGCCCACTAGGCTCCCCCGTCCCTGGGATTCTCCAGGCAAGAATACTGGAGTGGGTTGCCATTTCCTTCTCCAATGCATGAAAGTGAAAAGTGAAAGTGAAGTCACTCAGTCGTGTCCAACTCTTAGCGACCCCATGGACTGCAGCCTACCAGGCTCCTCCATCCATGGGATTTTCCAGGCAAGAGTACTGGAGTAGGGTGCCATTGCCTTCTCCACAAACCCAGGGTAACAGTCCTCAAATTGTGTGGTTTTGCTCCACACCCACTGGGAGTGGTGGGTGGTGATCTGGAAGCAATGTTTAGGCAGAAGCAAACAATATTCACGTTTAAATTGAAGAAAGTAAGGAAAACCACTAGAACATTCTGCTATGACCTAAATCAAATCCCTTATGATTATATAGTGGAGATGAAAAATAGATTCAAGGGATTAGGTCTGGTAGCCTGAAGAACAATGGATGGAGATATGGGAGGTGGTCATCAAAACCATCCTCAAGAAAAACAAATGTGAGAAGGCAAAGTGCTTGCCTGAGGAGGCCTTAAAAATAGCTGAGAAAATAAGAGAAGTGAAAGGCAAAGGAGAAAGGAAAAGTTATACCCAATAGAATGCAGACTTCCAGAGAATAGCAAGGAGAGATAAGAAAGTCTTAATAAGTGAAAAGTGCATGAATTAAAGGAAAAGAATAGAATTGTAAAGAGTATAGATCTCTTCAAGAAAAGTGGAGATACCAGAGAACAATTCATGCAAAGATGGGCACGATAAAAGACAGAAAAGTCAACGATGTAACAGAAGTAGATGAGATTAAGAAGAGGTGGCAAGAATGCACAGAAGAACTATACAAAAATGGTCATATGACCGGGATAGGGATGATGCTGGGGTCACTCACATAAAGCCAGATATACTAGAGTATGAAGTCCAGTGGGCTTTATTTAGAAAGCATCACTACAAGAAAAGCTAAGGAAGGTGGTAAAATTCCAGCTGAGCTGTTTAAGTATTCTAAAGAATGAGGCTGTAAAAGTGCTGCATTCAATATGTCATCAAATTTGGAAAACTCATCAGTGGCCACAGTGCTGGAAAGGGTCAGTTTTCATTCCAATCCAAAAGAAAGGCAATTCCAAAGAATGTTCAACCTATTGAAATGTTGTTGTATCATACAAAGATGCCAGGATTCTTGGCCCCAAAGGAGAAGAATTCAATCTGGAGCCAGAGACAAGGCTTGAACCCTCAGAGCTTTTGTGTAATAAAGTTTTATTAAAGTATAAAGGAGATAGAGAAAGCTTCTGACATAGGCATCAGAAGGGGACAGAAAGAGTACCCCCCTGCTAGTCTTCAGCTGGATGTTATATAGTCACTGCTACTGCTACTGCTAAGTCACTTCAGTCATGTCCAACTCTGTGTGACCCCAGAGACAGCAGCCCACCAGGCTCCCCCATCCATGGGATTCTCCAGGCAAGAACACTGGAGTGGGTTGCCATTTCCTTCTCCAATGCATGAAAGTGAAAGTGAAGTTGCTCAGTCGTATCCGACTCTTAGTGACCCCATGGACTGCAGCCTACCAGGCTCCTCCATCCATGGGATTTTCCAGGCAAGAATACTACAGTGGGCTGCCATTTCCATCTCCAATATAGTCACTAGCAGTCTGTTAATGAAAGAAAGGAATATCTTAAGACTCAGAATGGCACCAGGCCCCTCACCCATAAGATGCATTTGGGGATAATCTTGGAACCAAATTGTTCATCCTGGGCCATAAAATGATTAACTTGAATCTTGAAGAAGGGAAGATCACCATACAAATAGTTTCATTTACATAGATTAGAGGAATAATATCTGGGTATAACATACGTGTTTGTCAAGTAGGTTCTGAGCCAAAAGGCGGAACTGACTTGAAGACAGAGTTTGGGGTAAATGCATAGTACATTAGCATAGCTTAAGACAAATATTTCCATAAGAAAAAGGCATTGGTTATCTCTATGTTTGAGAATAGTTAATTTCAGGTGGAACCAGGTGTCATTATGGCAACACAGAATTTTAAGAGAGACCTCCTTTTAAATTTGTATAGAGAAGGAAAAAATATCGCTAGTTTGTTTCTTCCTGACGCTTAAGAGAGATAAACATGTCTGACACTTGCAGGCTATTTCCTCCGTTTGGAGACCCCTGGCCTTCCTGCCTGTTACCCTCTCATTCCCCCCTTTTCTTTTAGGAGAATTATGTTGCCTAGGGAAAAGGGGTGTCGTTTTCATTCCATAATTGCTTCCAAGCTGAGAAGGGGCATTGTCCCTAAATTGGTAAGGCAACATATTCTCCTAATCCTCATATGGAGGATATCTGATCCAGGGGCCCCAAATAGTAGTTGGAGGAAGTTGCAGCAGTAGCAGGAGTTTGAGCAACCATTTGTAACTTAAAAGCTTTCATGTGGCTAGAAACAAATCCAGTTATGCAATTACAGATGCAGGGAGCAAGCAGTAAAAACAACAATCAGAATTATTGTAAGATAGTTGTCCACCATGGGGAACTAGTTAACGTCTCCCAAACTGAGGCAGTTGAGGCTTTAGGAGTATCCATGGCCCCAATCATCTTGTTCATGTACTTAGTAAAATGAGTAACATTCGTGCTCATATCAGGTACAGCATTGGGTATGAATAATAGCACACGTTTCTCCTTGTGCATCTGTCAGAATATCTAAAGCCAATCTGTTTTGTAGAACCACCTTTCTAATTTGTGCTTGTTCAGCATTAAGAGCTAAAATAGCCTTTTGAGAATTTTGTAATGCCTGTTGAGTAAAATTAGTCAAAGCATCCACTGGTAGCATAACATCTGTAGTTCCCAAAGAGAGAACAAACACTGTAGCCAAATAATCATACCAGTGAAATTCAGACCTTGCCCACTGAGTTTTAAGGTGGGGTAAATTAGCAGGCTTTTTTGGAAGCTCTGAAAATGTAAAGCCGTGAGTAAAGGCTAGACCCAGGGTACATCTCCCTATCCAACCAGGGGGGAGCCATGCCCATAGGTAAGAGCCACATATCCAATAAGTCCCATTTGGAGCAAGCCAGCGCGACTGAGATATCCAGTCCAAATTAGTGCCTGGCCAGACAAAGGGAGGACCTGAACTGGGGTTGGAAAACACCGGAATGATTACGTTGTATATTTTTTGAGGCAAAAATCCCAATTGTTTCTAATCATTGTAATTAAGTTGTTGGCTAACTTTTGGGGATGGCTCTGTTTGTTCTCAGCATATAGGGGCAGTAGATATTAAACGTCCTTTTTTAGGAGTTAGCCATATAACCTCATCTCATATTTGATAATATCAGGTAAAAAACCATTCAATCTAGACCTATTTGCCTTATGTGTAGCAAAATAGTCATTGAACCGAGAGAATGTATAATCAAAATTAAAAGTCACATTATGTCCATAGTTAAAGTACAAAGTGTTGCACCAGTCCATTTTAGGGTTGATAGATGTCATCAGATGAAGAAGAGGCATCACATGTGACTGTTGTTGAAGGTATTTACAGACTTGGAGAAAGTCTTTTCCTTGAAGTGGAAATGTCCACCACAGGAAGCCTTCCACCGATGAAGAGAGGAGTGCTCCATAGACCCAGCAGTTAGACTGATTGTGGATTGTAGCATAGGAGTGAGCCCAGGACAGGAAGACATTGTCTTGAGGATCAAATGGCAGACTCAGGATATTTGGAGTCAGCAGAAGTAAGCTCACATAGGTTATCAGGCCCATCTGAAAAGTACAAAGTCAGAGCATAGAAAGTAAAGACATAAAAAGATGTCACTTAGTTTTGGTCAGGGTGCCACCTCTTAACTTGAGTGTGATGTACCCACGAATCAATTTTTGGGACTTTGACAGCTGTGGGAGAAGAAAGAATAACCTGGTAAGGGCTTTCCCAGAGGGGCTTGAGGGATGGGCCCCCAGATCTCAAAGTTTTTATGAGGATCTCAATTCCTGGCTCAAATAGAGGCTTGTTTGACTCAGAGGCAGGGTCAGGAGTTGTCGCCTGGAGTTTTGTTAATGTCCGTTGAAAAGCTGAGAGCTGAGTTACATAACTAGTTAATTCTAAGGCTTCAGGGTCTATAAAAATTTCTGTGTGTAAGAAAGGCCTTCAATAAATATATTTAAATGGAGACAGTCTCTCTTTTTGGGGGGCAGTTTGGGCCCTCATTAAAGCTATGAGTAGGACTTTAATTGAATTGTCTTGCATCTCTTGAGTTAATTTGTGCAGATGTCTTTTGATAATGTCATTAGCTTTTTCAACCTTTTTGGAGGATTGGGGTCTCCAGTAACAGTGTAAGTGATATTTTTTTTTCTTTTTCTAATTTTATTTTATTTTTAAACTTTACATAAATGTATTAGTTTTGCCAAATATCAAAATGAATCCGCCACAGGTATACATGTGTTCTCCATCCCGAACCCTCCTCCCTCCTTCCTCCCCATACCATCCCTCTGGGCCGTCCCAGTGCACCAGCCCCAAGCATCCAGCATCGTGCATCGAACCTGGACTGGCAACTCGTTTCCTACATGATATTTTACATGTTTCAATGCCACTCTCCCAAATCTTCCCACCCTCTCCCTCTCCCACAGAGTCCTTTATTTCTAGAGCTTTAGATATCCCCTGAGTTACAGCAGCTTTAAAGGTGGAGCCATTGTCATTCTGAAGGCTCCGTGGCAGCCCAAACCTGGGGATAATTTTATGGATTAAAATCTTTATAACCTCCTTAGCCTGTTCACTACGACAGGGAAAAACCTCAATCCATCCAGTAAAAGTATCTACCCAAACTTGTAAGCAAAAATATCTATTAGCTTTTGGCATAAGAGTGAAATCAATTTCCCAGTCTTCTCCAGCATATTTCCTACTTCGTAGTAATCCAGATTTTGCTAGCTTTTCAGTCTTTGGGTTATTTTTTTTTTTTTTGACAAATCTCACACCTTTTGATAATACTCTTTAAAGTTTTCATTACATTTTTACCTTGAAGCAAACGAGAAGCCATTTGGTAAGTACTCTCTGCACCCAAATGAAAACTCTGATGTAAACCCTTAAGAATTTTCCATTGAGCATTTTCAGGAACTATTAATCGTCCATCCTCAGACTGTAACCATCCTTTATCAGTAATCTTTGCTCCTCTTTTTTCATATCTTTTTAATTCTTCCTCAGTATATTGTGTTTTTTCCTGTTCCACAGGACCTGTCCAGATCAAAGGTGTCTGCAGTGAAGGGGTTTCGTAAAGTGCCGCTTTTTGGCTTGACAGTCAGCCAGCTGATTAGCTTCAGCTACTTTACTCCCATCCCTGCTGTGCCCTTTGTAATGCATAATAGCTACTTTTACCCACTTCCCTTGTTCCTTACAGAACCGGTCTCTAATTGTAAAACAGTATTATCCTTAAGAGACCCTCCAACTGGCCACCATTCGCCATCCTCCAATGGATACCTTGGCCATGCAGTATCACATAGGAAGACCAGGTGTGTCTTCTTTAAGCCCTGGGGATCAAATCTATCCCAGATTTTCAGGATACAGTTCAAAGGAGTGAGGCTAGAATTGTTAGCTCCCATCTGTAAAAGAGAAAAAAAGCGGCCAGCGCCATTTTTCTACCGGAGATATCCCCCCTGCTCTAGATGGGGGTGTAGACAGACATTACACAAAAAGCTTTTCCTTCCTGGTCGGACTTAGTCTGTCCCTTACGAATGCAGGCGCCATCCTCGACCCTCCCGGTTCTACCACTGAGATGGGGTGGGGATGTACAAGGGGTAGACCTGAGAGCATCTCTACCTGACATCCAGCTCTTCACCATTAATCTTGCTTGTCTCTGATGTCACCCGGGGTGTAATCAGAGTAACCTTCCGGAATGCCTCCCAAGCTAAGACCGCTGGGGGAAACATTCATCACCTGAATGCCTGTGCATGACCCTGAGTATATTCCTGACCACAATAAGACCGATATGAACATTAAGCTGAGATGTTCTTTTCAAGCATCACCACATCAGTATAAGAGCCTCCTCTGGTCCACTGAGAGCCAGCATTACCAAAGGAAAAAAACCCATTGCAGTCCCAATCTGAGTAACCTTTAACCTCAGAGATGTTCTGGGAGCTAGAGCTCCATCTAGCTTCCGAACTTCTGATTCCTAGCGAGGCTAGGCGATTTCTTGACTACCAATCCAAGTTTGGGACCTAAGCCACAGTACACAGTAACAATATAGATCACAAGTCCCTTGAAAGTCTATAATCTGATAGATTAGGTTAGTACTTCTAATTCCGAAGGAGTTATGAAATGGTCAAAGAGACCGAAAAGTTTGACCGAGAAAGGAGAGTTCAGTCCACACACTTTGCCCATTTCTGGTCGGTTCCCTAAGGAGACATTGGGTGCCTCTTGGCATTGGCAGGTCGGTATAAACCCCTGACAGGTTTCTGCCATAAGCTGTATGAGATCACCGTGGAACCGCAGAGCAGGGCTCCTCAGTTGCTTCACACAGGGCATGTCATTCATTCACACGAGCACACTTTAGAGTTAGTAAAGCACAGCAGAAAACGTGTTCACTAAGAGAACAAAGGACTAGAGCTCCAAGCATCCTTATCTTGTCCTGAAGGATCCCAGATGAGCCCCCAAGATGAAAGGTTGTTGTATCATGCAAAGACGCCAGGATTCTTGGCCCCAAAGAAGAAGAATTCAATCCAGGGCCAGAGATGAGTCTTGATTGCTCAGAGCTTTTGTGTAATAAAGTTTTATTAAAGTATAAAGGAGATAGAGAAAGCTTCTGACATAGGCATCAGAAGGGGACAGGAAGAGTACCCCCTGCTAGTCTTCCACTGGATGTTATATAGTCACTAGCAGTCTGTTGGAGAAGGCAATGGCAAGCCACTCCAGTACTCTTGCCTAGAAAATCCCATGGATGGAGGAGCCTGGTGGGCTACAGTCCATGTGGTCGCCACGAGTCAGTCGCGACTGAGCGACTTCACTTTCACTTTTCACTTTCATGCAAACGAGAAGGAAATGGCAACCCACTCCAGTGTTCTTGCCTGGAGAATCCCAGGGATGGCAGAGCCTGGTGGGCTGCTGTCTATGGGGTCGCACAGAGTCAGACACGACTGAAGCGACTTAGCAGCAGCAGCAGCAGCAGCAGCAGCAGCAGCAGTCTGTTAATGAAAGAAAAGAATGTCTTAAAACTCAGAATGGCACCAGGCCCCTCACCCATAAGATGCATTTAGGGATAATCTTGGCACCAAATGGTTCGTCTTGGCCATAAAATAATTAACTTGAATCTTGAAGAAGGGAAGACCACCACACAAATAGTTTCATTTACATATATTAGAAGAACAATATCTGAGTATAACATACTGGTTTGTCAAGTAGGTTCTGAGCCAAAAGGCGGAACTGACTTGAAGACAGAGTTTGGGGTAAATGCATAGTACATTAGCATAGCTTAAGATAAACATTTTCATAAGAAAAAGGCATTGGTTATCTCTAGATTTGAGAATAGTTTATTTCAGGCGAAACCAGGTGTCATTATGGCAACACAGTATTTTAAGAGAAACCTCCTTTTAAATTTGTATAGAGAAGGAAAAAATATCGCTAGTTTCTTTCTTCCTGACGCTTAAGAAAGATAAAAATGTCTGACATTTGCAGGCTATTTCCTCTGTTTGGAGACCCCTGGCCTTCCTGCCAGTTACCCTCTCACCATCACACCATCATGCTTATTTCACTTGCTAGCAAGGTAATGCTCAATATCTTTCAACCTAAGTTTCGAAAGTACATGAACTGAGAACTTCTAGATATACAAAGTGGTTTGAGGAACCAGAGATCAAATTGCCAACATCCATTGGATCATAGAGAAAGCAAGGGATACCCAGAAAAACATTTCCATCTGCTTCACTGATTATGCTAAAGCCTTTCAATATATGAACCATAACAAACTCTGGAAAATTCTTAAGGAAATGGGAGTACCAGATCACCTTACCTTTCTCCAAACAAGTCTGTATGTAGGTCAAAAAGCGGCAGTTAAAATCAGACATGGAAAAACTGAAAGATTTAAAATTGGGAAAGGAGAATGACAAGATATACATTGTCACTCTGGTTATGTAACTTATATGTAGGATACATAATTCAATATGCTGGTCTGGATAAATTCCAAGCTGGAATCAAGATTGCTGGGAGAAGTATCAACATCCACAGATATGAAGATGACACCACCCTAATAGCAGAAAGCAAAAAAGAGCTAAAGAGCCTCTCGATGAAGAGAGGAGATGAAAAAACTACCTTAAGCTCAACATTCAAAAAACTATTCACAAAAAGATACCCAACATTCATGACATCCAGTCTCACCACTTCACAGCATATAGATGAGGGAAAAGTGGAAACAGTGGCAGATTTTATTTTCTTGGGCTTCAAAATCACTATGGACCTTGACTAGAGCCACAAAATTAAAAGACACTTGCTCCTTGGAAGGAAGAAAGGCTATGAAACACCTGCACTGTTTATTAAAACACAAAGACTCACTTTGCTACAGAGGTCTCTAGTGTCACAGGTACGGTTTTTCCAGTAATCAGGTACAGATGGGATATCTGGACCATAAGAAATGGTGAATGCCAAAGAATTGAGCTTTTGAACTGTGGTGCTTGAGAAGATTCTTGAGAGTCCCTTATACAACAAGGACATCAAACCAATCGGAAAGGAAATCAACCTCTGACCCCTGCTGTCTCAGCTGAGGCATCTACTGAGGGCCTCCAGGTGCAAAGAACGGATGCTTCCACTGTAAAAGTGCCTAACCATGGCAGGTCCAAGCAAACAGTTTGTAGCCCCACCCATGGAGAAACTCTGAAAGGCTGAAGGCTCTGGAGGAGGGGGGTGGCTCAGGGATCCACTGGGGCCACCACTTACCAAGTAGGACTGGAAAGGACAGAGCAGGCATATGTGGCAGAGACCTGGTGACTGGGTGTGGGACAAAAGGGAACCAGCTCTCCATGAAGTACCTCACCCAAACTCCCTTGGAGGAGAAGCCCAGTGATAAGATCATCTGAGATGGGATGAAGAGAGTCTATTTCATTACCCCTTATAATTCCTCTGAATGAGGAGGTGGTGGAGTCAGTGGGTGTTCACAAACTCTTCCATGGCCTAGACTATCTCCCAATCGCTATCCTTGGGGCTGCCTCTCCCCAGCTTCAGTCTTGTAGTTCTGGAGGAAATTGACAATCATGTGTGCTGTTGGGTCAGGGCCACAAGACCATGTAAAGCCAATTATAGGACCCCATGGCCCTGCCAGGATGGCTGATCTAGGACTGTACACGTGATCTGAGGTGGGTCATTCAGAGAACGCCCTTGAACTCTGATGTCTTCAATATTTTCTTTCTTTATTGGAAATGACTTCAGGATACAAAACCCTAGAGCAGGTAGCTTGGATTCCCTCACTAGGTATAGAAGCCTTAAGGAAGAATGTTGTCAGGATAAGACCATCAAGAAGAGGGAATGAAACAGTCAGGGTATGAAATAGAGAACTGATGACTACTGATTTCTTGGGTCCAGTCACTGAGATCTTTGTATTTGCTCTGAGTCTTGTGTCCTGGATTCCCAGAATCACTTCAATGAGTCTCCCCTTTCCTTGAAGCCAGGTGGAGGTGGGCTCCTCTCAACTGTGATTCAGACTTGGTTCTAGATCCTTCCCGATCATTGAACACCTCCCAGACACAAACAAAGGCTCCTGTCTGTTTCAGCACCATTATGAGTGAAACTCTTTATTCTTTAATGAGAATAGGGTGTGCAGACCACCAGATACAGTTCACCAACATCCTGGGCAGGAGTACCCTAAGTGTGACTTAGTGTTTCTCAGAGCGGCCTTACTGATTCCTGAACCACTCCAAGCATTTATACTGCCTTTGCCAGGCCAATCCTGTCATTTCCTCAATCAAAAACTGAGAAATACAGCCTCAGGTAGACGTCACCCAGCATCCAGGTCTCTCTAGATGTCCTAACTGTGTTCTCTTTAAAGGTGGTATAGCAGTGGCCTCTAGAATCCTGGGGGAGTCAGAGACACACACCAGTCAGCCTGAGCCCTTATGTGTGACTCCCACAAATATCCAGACCCAGCACAATTCTTGGTTTTATTTCCCTCTTTTGGTAAGTATCAAGGAATTTTCTCATTAGCAAGGGATATGAGAGTTCATCAGCAACCGAAAAGGGCCAAAACATGAGGTTGCCATGAGGAAGGCTGTGGGAGAGGGGAGGACTGAGAGGTGGGGATACAGAGGAATAATAAACAACAAAGACCTACTGTAGAGCATAAAGAAATATATTAACTATCCAGTCATAAACCACATGAAAAAGAATAAGAAAAAGAATATATATTTCTGTATGTGTATAACTGAGTTACATTGCTGTGCAGCAGAACTTAACGTAACACTGAAGATTAGCCACACTTCAATAAAATTTTTAGAAAAGAAAAAGAGTCCATAGTTCTCCTCTCTCCCTGTTTCTTTCCTTCTGCATCCTGTTCCTTGTTTTCTCTGAAGAGAATGATGGTTCTCCTCCTGCGTCTACACAATCCGTACTTTATTTAAAAACTTAATTTTGTATTGGAGTATAGCGGATTAACAATATTCTGAGTTTCAGGTGGACAGTAAACGGACTCAACCATATGTATCCGGGTATCCTGGTCCCAAAAATACCCCTCCCATCCAGGTTGTCATATAATTAAGTGGAGTTCACCGTGCTACACAGTAACTCATTGTTGGTTATCCATCTTAAATAGAGCAGTGCCCACAACACATTCTTGAAGACTTAACTCAGGTACTCTGGGAAGCCACCTTCGGCCCGCACTCACCTACTTTGGCCACTCCAGGCTTGGGTGGGTAACTTACTCTGGTTCCCCATCCCCACCGGTCAGTCCATAGCCCTCATCACCCCGAGTAAACCCCCAGTACCCGAAATGCAAAGCACTTTGGGATGACATTTGCATGGAATCCAGTGCAGCTTTGCCTAGAACCAAGCAACCGTCCATATGACTCCATGAGTTTACACTTTTAGAATTCCTGAAATTCCCTCCCATCCTCAAAGCCTTCTTTGAGCCCATCAGCCAGCTCTGAACTCCCCTAGGGAGCTGACATGAAGCCTCCACCCTGTGCCAGGGCTGAGCAGTCACTGTGCACCCTTTATTCACGTTAGCATCCAGCCTCTCCACAGAGGGGTTGGGTAGCCTGACTCACAAAGTGGGGACCTGGCCAGAGTTAGGGGAAGATGCATCTGAGAACTAGGGTGACCATGTAATTTATCATCCAAATGAGGAAAACTGAGAGAAGGGAAGGGAGACTGTTAATCCCTATGGTGGGACAGCACATTGGGACTATCCCCAGCCATTCCAGTGTCACATGACTTATTTCAAGGACTTTTAGAGCTGACTTTCTGTTTTCATCCATCTGAGGGTTCAGATTGAACTGAAGCTCTTTAAGTACTGAGAATCTGAGTGTTCCCCTCTCCTTGTGACTCCCACCATGCCAGCATGGCGTGGTGTCTCCACATTTATTTCAGGATGATCAGTGTCCCAGACGGCCCTTTACTCTCAAGTAGTTCGTATTGTGGGAGACTCTGGCAAGCCCCAAGGCTCAGCAGCATCTGCAATAGTGTGAGATGGCCTGCAGAGGGCACCCTCTTCCCAGCAGCAGCCCAAGGGTTCCTGCAAGTTCCTATTTGAGAACCACCCCTCAGGGTCCTCCCCTCACCTTGAGGATGTAGGCTTGAGCTGGTACTGGGTAGTTGATACCATCGATTATGAAGCTAATAGAGGGCAGGGTATTGACTGCAAAACATGGAACATAGTGCCATTAGAGAGAGGGAGAGAAGTTGGCCCTGGAGATCCTTCTTGTGTGTGGAGACTGGGAGTGACCCTGGGGCATGACCCTTCACCTTCAAACCCTGTGGTGTGGTGCCGATGAGCTTCTGGATGTTATTGACCAGTCTTCTTGGGCCAAGGATCAGTGATGTCCCTGTATCCACAAGGGCCTCACAGCCGCCAGAACAAGCAATAACCTTTCTTTTCATGGAGATGCTGAGAGACAGTGTGACAAAGCAGAGATCAAGGTCACTCTGAGTCTCCCCAGAGCTTCCCCCTTCCTGACTGTCTTCTAAACAGCCCTTTGTCTCTTGCCCTCTTTTCCTTTGCTCCCTACACGGCACCTTCCTTGACATTCTTGAATGCAGTACTTGAATACACCAGGCTCTTTTGCACCTTGATACAAGCTGATCTTCCTTCCTAAAGGAGCCCCCTCCCCTTTGACTAGCAAATTTCTTCTCATCTTCCAGATTCCAGCTTAATTGTCATGGTTTCAGGGAAGTCTTTCCCCTGGTGTTTATTGGTATACTTTCTTGACAGTCTCTGTAGACACTTTCTCATGTCTAGCATGTACCAAAGTCACAATTCACTATGTGTGTGTCTCATTCCCTGTTCATCTGCCTTCTTAGATGGGAGGGCAAGTTTTATTCTCCTTGCCTCCCTAAAGTGCCTGGCACACAGTGGATGCCCAAGGCTTGTCTGTTCAGTGAGTGAATGAAGACTGTGCGAATAATGAATGAGAAACATCCAGAGAGCTGTATCTTGTGGGGAACAAATAACAGGTCAATCGCAGAGTGAAGATGGAGATTTGCGAGGGCAGCAGATTCTCATAGTGGTAGGAGACAGGGGGTCCTCTGGGAGAGGGTGTCTCCAAGCACTGCTCCTACAACCAGCTCAGACCCTGAGACCCTGGCCAGGAAATACATGACTAGCCCACAGAAACTCCAAAGGATAGGTCAGCTTTTGTCTGAGGGTATCACACAGAATCATCTCAATTATGCCTCTTGTCCTCAGGTCACTCCTGGATCCCACCTTCCTGATTCTCTGTTATAGCCCCTGCCCTACTGTGTGCCCATGAACGTGGGATGTCTTTTTTATTAGTTGCTTTCAAGTCTTAAGACTTCAGCAAATCTCTCCACACTGCTCAGTAGTTGCTCCCTTAGGAGACCAGTTCTACCCATTTGCTGAGGACTTTCCCTGTTTTTAAACTGACATTTGTCTGTACTGAGAACTTCCGAGGTAGCCCCAGACAACTGGTCATCTTATATCTCTGTTCAGGCTGGATAAATTCTCCCTGATCCTCTGTTCACCACAATGTAGAGTCCCCTAACCATGCTCCACACCTCACAGGGCAGTGGGTGCAGCCCTCTCCCAGGTGCACAGACCCCTCCAACCCTTTTAGGACCCTGGTCAGAACCCTGGTCAGAAGGCCAGGGGATTATGAACCCATGGGTGGTTTGCATATATATCTGGTTGTGTGTTTGTTTGTATGTGTCTCTGTGAGTGTTTGTGTGTCTCTGACTAGCTATGCATGTTTATATGTGTCTGTGTATGTTTATATGTGTCTGCTTATGTGTTTCCATGTGTCTGTGTGTCTGTCTGTGTTGTTGTGAGTGGTGTATATGTCTGTGTGACTGTGTGTCTGAGGATGTATTTGTGTGTGTCTGCCTGTATGCATGTACGGTAGCGGGAGCATCACTTGGGCTGACCCTCAGAGGGAGAGGTTACCAGTCCATGTGTACTCTCCAGTCGCCCGCGTGGATCAGTGGCACCCAGCTGAGAGCTACCTGGTAGTAGGATTTATCCACCCCACCAGACATCACCACACTGCCTTTCGCCATGCATGTGTAGAGAGAAGAGAGGGGGGATCGTTGGAGGACAGTAACAACGGCACTGTCTGAGAGCTGTGCTGGTCCACCCATCAAGGCCCTAATAAGGTCCCCATAAACAGATGCAGAAATCGAGGCTAGGAGAGATTGAGATCCAGACTGAGGTCAGTTACCAGCTAGTGAGTGACACAGAAGAGGTTAGAAGCTGAGTCACTTGGCTAGGCTCCACCCACTCTATCTTCTGAAGATGCTCTACCTCCTGTGACCTGAGTGCTCAGACACACTCAGAGGACATGATGCTGAAGCATATTGGCTTTCTCCTTGTCTAGCTTGTCATTTTTCAGGAAAATCAAAGCCTGGGCATTCTAAGGGTGTGGGTTCAGGTCACCCAGAGTTGGCTGCACTGGCCTGTGACCTCTACTGTTCAAAGGGCCCCACACTCAGAAGGGACCCCACCTATACTCTCCCTGTCTTGAAATGCCTAATATTTCTTGAACAATGGATCCCACATGTTTGTTTTGTGTCCCACACTTTCATTTTTCACTGGCTCCTGCAAATTGGGTAGCTGGTCCTGGGCTCCCAGTGGAATGCTAAAGAAGAAGGAAAAATATCCACCATCCTTCTCCTTCCTTCCTGATCAAACTCATAAGCAAATCTTATTGCTTTTTCCTCCAACTTGTTTCCTGTTGCCTTCCATTAGTCTTCCTCCTCACTCACCCGCCTAGACCAAGTTACTGGTCTTGAGCCCAGGAGCAGCATTGTCTTCCAGTAAAACGTTATTTATAAAAGCCAGTGGTGAAGCCAGGTACGGCCCTGGGGCTATATTTATCCTGGGTTAGATTATCTCTCAGGATTCTTCTTTATCAAGTGTTCTGTAACTTTTGTGCAACGGAAAGCATCTTAAAGCTAATTTAGAGAAAGGTATTGTCCATCTCAGACGTACTTGCTCAAGTAGAAGGCAAAAGCAGGCTCAGAAATGGCACCATGATTCTTCAGGTTGTCAAAGATGGGGATGGCTTCAAAAACAGATATATTGGTGTAGTTCAAGCCCAAGATGCCATCAAAAGGTACACCCTCACACCCATATGCCACAACGTTTAGACCGAACAGCTGGTCAGAACTTACAAAGTCCCCAATCTGTGGGAGAGAAGATACGTGAAGTGGGGCTAGGACTGGGCTGGGGTGCATTGCCATTAGATCCTCAGAGAATTGCGGCAGGGCTGTGTCTTTGCTGGACCTCAGATGGTTAGACCAAGCTGGGAGGGGAATTTGAGTTCCATTTGTGAGAGGTTGTGAATTTTAAAACATCTGCCCCTCTGAAAAACACCACCTGAGTGAGTCAAATTGGCCTTGTGGCTTCTGTCCAGGTGGGGCAACCAAGAGTCAGGCCAGGACCCATTGGTGCCACCTTGTGGACCAAATGAGTTGAGAGCAAGGTAGCCTTCTCTGGCATCACTATGACCTAATGACAGGAATGGACTGAATTCTCTAAGGTACTGTGGATTCTGTATCTGTCCAGGAAGACGGAAGCCAAAAACACAGTCTTGCTTGCAGGGATCTATGAAACTGCTGCCTGGGAAATTCACTTTTGGGGATATGTATGTATTTGTGCGAGTGTGTATAAGAAAGAAAGAGAGAGAGGGAAACTACTCAAGTACTTTGAGGAGGCAGGACATACGTCTTATGAGACTCTCAAAGGCACCCTAGAGTGAGAACTCATTTATCAGGCCCCTTGACATCTCTGGCCTCCAGTGTCCCACTATGGATACCTGAAGCCCTTGACTTCCCCCAGGGCCCCATAGAAGTTTTATACTGTCCGTAAATACCCTACAGCAACTTCAGTCAAGAAAAGCCAACCAAGCTCCACCGTTTACCACATGTGGGCCCTCAGCAAGGCCCTTTCTGTCTGCACCTCAGTTTCCTCATATGTCTCATGAGCTAATCAGACCACCTGCTATGTTGTGTTGTTGCAGGATTAAACCAATTATTACCTGAAAGTGCCTGGAACAGTCTGTCAATATAAAAGTGGGCGCTTTTTTCCCTCTTCTCACTCCCAGGAAAATGAACCTTGAGCTGCTCATGAGCAGAGGAGCTGAAAGTCCACACCTCAAGCCACTCCCTGGGTTAGGTAATCCATTTGCTCGTGTGTTGCCACGGACACTGCCTCCCCAGGGACAGGATCCTGTGGGTAAGATGGCCAATATCTATGGGAGTTAGGCTAGGAAGGGTCCTGCCAGATGGTCCTGCATCTGTTTTGCAAGCAGGGGTCACTCCATAGCCAGTCCTGACTCAGCTTCTCTTTCCATGTTATCCAAATGGTGTTATAAACAAGAAATCCTTTCATGCTCCCAGATCCATAGGCGATGCTGAAGGTGTTTTGGGTAGGCCGGAAGGTGGAAGACTTGTAATGTCTGAACCTAAGTTATGTAGCTGCAGACACAAGAGATGAGTGTCATCAGGTGCCAAGGGTGGAAACAGGGTGGCAGAGCAAGTGAAGGATGGTCTGGGTAGGGAGTGTCTGTACTCACAACAGGCTGGACTTTAGCAAAAGATGGAGGGCACCCACAAATCAGATAAGCCTGTGTCAAAGATAACCTGGAACTCCTGAGGGTGTGTTCCAATGGTGACGTTACCCATGTAGAGTATCTACAGGGAGAAGGAGGGAGTGGGTTAGGACAGAACTGGCTACCCTCTGTTCCCACACTGATGTCTCCCTTTGGGTGTCATATATCTCTTGAGATCACTTTCCTACCACTGTGAAGCTCACAGCCTTTGATCACAGAGGTGCTTGCATTTGATTTTTTTTTTTTTTTCCTGTGCTACATTGTATGCAGGATATTGATTCTATGACTAGGCATTGAAATGGTACTTTCTGCATTGGAAGCTCAGAGGCATAACCACTGGACCTCCAGGACGGTTGGACACCCAGGGAAGTCCTGGTGCCTTCATTTGAGAAACTCTGTAGTCTCTTCAAACTCAGCCTTTGCACCCCCTTCTCCAGGAGGTCCTTCTTGATCAACCCCAGCCACTCCCTCTAAACTCAGACCACATCCAATCAACACCACACAAGTGACCCTTTCATTTGAATGTATTTACTCTTTGCCTATCTCTCAGGCTGCCTTGGGCATTCTTGAAGACAAAATAATCCCTTTTTCTAATCTAAAAACAGTAACGACTATGTTAGATTCTGATGGCCTTACACAGAATATGGGTTCAGTAACTTTTTACCTCTGTGGTTCTTGCATCTCTGGAAACTGAATTCCTCTGCCTGGGGATTCACAATTGCTTTGCAGTTGGTTCTACTTTCTGATCAGAGATGATTCACTCTTCATCTGTAACTAGTTGACTCCCTTAGTTCAGAAGGAACTGTTGCTGATGCTTCTGTTGCTGCATCGCTTCAGTCGTGTATGATTCTGTGCAACCCCATAGACAGCAGCCCACCAGGCTCTACCATCCCTGGGATTCTCCAGGCAAGAACATTGGAATGGGTTGAAATTTCCTTCTCCAATTCAGGAAAGTGAAAAGTGAAAGTGAAGTCCTCAGTCGTGTCTGCCTCTTAGCGACCCCATGGACTGCAGCCTACCAGGCCTCTCTGTCCTTGGGTTTTTCCAGGCAAGAGTACTGTAGTTGGTTGTCATTGCCTTCTCCTCTGAAGGAACAATCTCCCTCAAACTAATGACACATCTTTGATACAGAAATGAATGTTTACCTGCCACCTGGTAATTTCTCGGCCCAGTCACCAAGACAAGAGTTAAGGATGATAGTGCCTTCTCCTCTGGGTGGGGCCCCTTTTGCCCAGTGTGTCTGCCTCCTGCAGGAGCCCCAGCCCCAACATCCCACGTGGCACCTCCAGATGAGCCCCAGTGCTAGGTTAGAGCACCAGGGGGCGCTGTGGAGCGCCATCCTCCCAAAATACTCACATCCATGATGTTCCTCAGGGGGTGAATAGTTATATTTGAGCCACCAGAAGAAATCCGGGACAGACTGTAAGCATATTCCTTGAGGAAATTTTTCAGCATGTTTTTTTCACTTAGGGTATTTCTCATGGTCTTCACTTTCCTTAGAGATATTCTTTCACCAAACATTTGACAAAGAAAACAAAGAAGATGCTACAATTACCTGTCAGTGTTAAGGTATAACTGTCATTGCAATGGCACTATGTATTTTCTAATCATTTTTATGAGTCACCTTATTATAAGAATTTTATGCATATTCCATGGCAAAGATGCAGGTTTAAATAAAGATTCTGTTCTGTAGTGTTGGGTAAGCCATATGACCCTGTGGGGTCTCAATCTCCCCTTCAGTAAAATGGTGGAATGTAACAATACAAACCCTCTGAATAGGATATCTTGGGGATAAGTGAAGTGATGGATATAAGGTACCTGATAAATAAGAAGTCTCAACAATGACAGCCACTAGCAGTGCTGTTGCCGTCCCACTGTATCCTTCTCATAGAAGCTCAGGGAAAGAGGTAGAAGGGGATTCCTGTCCTCTTTTACAAGGGAGGAATTTGAAATTCAAGAGACTTGTGAATTGGCTGTGGTCACACTGCTTGTCAGATATAAAACAGTGTATAACTAGCTCTCCCAATCTTTCTCAAAGTTGAAAGAGAAGAGAGAGTTGAAAGAAGAATCCAGGAGATAGGGAACAAGTTCAGGAAATGTAGAAAATTAAAAGAAAAGTTAAAAGAAAACACCACAGAGAGAAATACACTCACAGAGACTTCCAAAGGGATGGAGAGATACATGATAGTGATGCAGAGATGCAGACATAGACATATACACACTGAAGTAGACAGGGAACAAAGAACATGCTAAATAAAAGGTAGAAAAGTGCTTTCCACAGGACCACACCTACATCTGCACTGACTGTGCACTGAACACTTGCAAGGACTTCCAATTTCAATAGGTCATGACATGACTGGACCCCAGAGTTGTCCAACTATGCAAATCTACACCAAGAACCTTGGGTCCCACAGTTCCTATAGCAAGGTACTTATCAATATTTAAGGGTTTAACTTTAAGATTGTCAGGGAAATATTCCATTCTGTTCTAAAGCTGATGAGTAGAAGAATAATCAGATGAAAAGAAAAATCACAGAAAAGAGATGATGTGGCTTACAGTCTCCATACTTACATGATTCTGCAATCTGAAAAGACCACCAGCCCAAGGAGCGCAAGCCACTTCATGCTTCTTTCCTGGCTCCAAGTACTCAGGAAAGTTCAGGTTCTTAGCACATAATGGTGACCGGGAGCCCCTAGTTATATATGCTCTGACATGCCCTCGTTTAGCACTTTAGGCCAATAATAGGTCTGAAATAATCAAAAAGGTCTCAATAAAGTATTTACCTTCATCAGTGTCCTTGGCAAGTGGACTTTGAAGCTTCACAGAATACAGAGAATTGAACTGTAATCTCTTCCTTGAAGCTTGGCTGGAAAATCAAACTGATCTGCATGGACATCTAAGAAGATGGAGAACCTTGCCTACTTGGAGAAAAAAACTGCTAAGAACATCATAAAAATGGATACTAAGGTCGAGGCTCGACATTCGTGTTTTCATGTCATCTTCCTAGCCACTTCATGAGATATGCATGGCTGTCTTCATTGGAGAGGAGATTGCTAGGAGGATAAGTTGTCAAATGACAAAGTGAAGACTTCAGGAACAGCCAAGGAACATACAACTGGCTTTAGGTAGTGGGTCTAATGGCAGACATCACGGGCACCTATGATGCCAGTCTGCATAAAAGATTTAGGCCAGAGCAGTACTTCAATTGCATGGTTTCAGTATTGGAAGAAATGTCATATGCATCCACAAGATATTTTATATCATCCAACAAATGTACAAGGAAGAACTGTGTGCTAGGTTCTGGGTTAAAGGCTTCAAAGTCAAAGTTGATCAAGATAAAAGTAGTCTTTTTTTTTTTTTTTACATTTTATTTTTATTTATTTATGTTTTTTTTTTTTTACTTTACAATATTGTATTGGTTTTGCCATACATCAACATGAATCCGCCACAGGTATGCATGTGTTCCCCAGAGCTAGTAGTCTAGTTCTCACAAAGTCATGGCCGCAGGAGGCAGGAGGTATGATAATAGGACTAGGTGGCTATGTTGAACCCTGGGCCTCGCAGGCCTTACCACTGGGAGCAGCCTTTCCTCTACTTTAACCATGCTGGAAAGCAGGCCAGTTGGCCATGATTTCAAGAGAATCAGAAGTTTGGATATTTATGTACAATCTACTGATTTTAATGTTAGCAACTAATTCTTTTCCAAAAAAAAACCAAAAAACAAAAAAACAGTGGAAACGAAATCTCCACAGCAACGTGCTGGAATCAGCCTTCAGTCTCTGCAGGTTTTTATTTCTTTTCTGGAGTTGGGAGGGCAGTGGGGACAGAGAGGAATTTAATTCATGTCGGTTGATTTACAAAGAGAATGAATGCATACTGAACATGTGTGTTTCCTTTCTACTTATAAAGAAAGATCATGAGGGACATACAAACCAACAAAATTTAACTGCTGAAGATAAATGGATATATTTCTGATATAATTTCCCCATAGGGTCTATGTCACGAAAAATTTTGTCTGCCAAACCAAACATACAAAAAAATAATTTTGAAATGTCTTCCCAATCAAAGAAGACAAAACAACTGTGGCAGCCAAAGTAAAAACAATACTGTTTAATGACTCATCCAGGACACCCAGGGCCTATTTCTGCATGAGATCTATCCATGCCTGTCCCTCGAATACAACAGGAGCCTCTCCTGTTGCCAAGTGTGTTTAGATGGGGCAATGTGACCTAATCCTCATTTTTGCATGTTGTTTAAATTCAGTTCTGGTCATTAAATCCCAACAGGGGGAATATGACGTCACTTACAAAGGACAAACATATATGCCTTTTGAACTATGGTGTTGGAGAAGACTCTTGAGAGTCCCTTGGACTGAAAGAACATCAAATCAGTCCATTCTAAAAAAATCAGTTCTGAATATTCACTGGGAGGACTGACACTGAAGCTGAAGCTCCAATTATTTGGCCACCTGATGTGAAGATGAGTGCAATTGTGCAGCAGTTTGAGCATTCTTTGGCATTGCCTTTCTTTGGGATTGGAATAAAAACTGACCATTTCCAGTCCTGTGGCCACTGCTGAGTTTTCCAAATTTGCTGGCATATTGAGTGCAGCCCGTAAAGTAATGCTCAAAATTCTCCAAGGCAGGCTTGAGCAATACGTGAACCGTGAACTTCCAGATGTTCAAGATGGTTTTAGAAAAGGCAGAGGAACCAGAGATCAAATTGCCAACATCCGCTGGATCATCAAAACAGTGATAGAATTCCAGAAAAACATCTATTTCTGCTTTATTGACTATGCCAAAGCCTTTGACTGTGTGGATCACAATAAACTGTGGAAAATTCTGAAAGAGATGGGAATACCAGACCACCTGACCTGCCTCTTGAGAAATTTGTATGCAGGTCAGGAAGCAACAGTTAGAACTGGACACAGAACAACAGACTGGTTCTAAATAGGAAAAGGAGTACGTCAAGGCTGTATACTGTCACCCTGCTTATTTAACTTACATGCAGAGTACATCATGAGAAATGCTGGGCTCGAAGAAGCACAAGCTGGAATCAAGATTGCTGGGAGAAATATCAATAACCTCAGATATACAGATGACACCACCCTTATGGCAGAAAGTGAAGAGGAACTAAAAAGCCTCTTGATGAAGGTAAAAGAGGAGAGTGAAAAAGTTGGCTTAAAACTCAACATTCAGAAAATGAAGATCATGGCATCTGGTCCCATCACTTCATGGCAAATAGATGGAGAAACAGTGGAAACAGTGTCAGACTTTACTTTTTTGGCTCAAAAATCACTGCAGATGGTGACTGCAGCCATGAAATTAAAGACGCTTACTCCTTGGAAGGAAAGTTATGACCAACCTAGATAGCATATTCAAAAGCAGAGACATACTTTGCCAACAAAGGTCCATCTAGTCAAGGCTATGGTTTTTCCAGTGGTCATATATGGATGTGAGGGTTGGACTGTGAAGAAAGATGAGCACCGAAGTATTAATGCTTTTGAACTGAGGTGTTCGAGAAGACTCTTGAGAGTCCCTTGGACTGCATGGACATCCAACCAGTCCATTCTGAAGGAGATCAGCCCTGGGATTTCTATGGAAGGAATGATGCTAAAGCTGAAAATCCAGTACTTTGGCCACCTCATGCAAAGAGTTGACTCATTGGAAAAGACTCTGATGCTAGGAGGAATTGGGGACAGGAGGAGAAGGGGACGACAGAGGATGAGATGGCTGGATGGCATCACTGACCCTATGGATGTGAGTCTCAGTGAACTCCGGGAGTTGGTGATGGACAGGGAGGCCTGGCGTGCTGGGATTCATGGGGTCGCAAAGAGTCGGACTGAACTGAACTGAACTGATGGGAAGAACTGACTCATTAGAAAAGACCCTGATGTAGGAAACATTGAAGGCAGGAGGAGAAGGGGAAGACACGATGAGATGGTTGGATAGCATCACCAAGTCGATGGACATGAGCTTGAGTAAGCTCCAGGAGTTGGTGACGGATAGGGAAGCCTGGCATGCTGCAGTCCATGGTGTTTTGAAGAGATGGACACAACTGAAAGGACTGAACTGAACTGAACAAACTGAGAACAAAGAGACTGATAAACCTAACTGCATCAAGTTGGTGACTAGCTGTCCATAACAACACATTACTTAAGTAGCTTTAAAATTCAGAATTATGGCTACATTCACAGTGGGATATCTTCTAAGGAAAAACAAAAGTACTGCCCATCCAAAACAAAACCAAAGAAAATCAAAAGCAAAACAGGAAAGAAATCTGAAACTATATTCAACAACTTATTGTTCCTCACAACTTCTGTTATTGTGACAGAATCATATGTATGTTAACAGGTAAAAGCAAGACAATAATTAATACTAATGTTCTGAAGTAAGCCTTTCAGTGGCTAGAAAAACAGGTTCACACATAATATAAAGAAGTTTAATTCAAACCCTGCTGTCTTAAATCTTGAACTGAAAGCATAAGTTTGTACCAACTAATTATATTCATTTTTATTTCATTTTTTAAGGAAAATGTGTACTTCTTACTCTGACCAATGTAAAGCCTACAAGCAATAACAACTTGATAACAGTGACTATTCTGAGGTCTAACATGTAGCTTCTAAATATATTTCCCATTAGACAATGCATGGATTCTTAAAGAGATGGCTGATTTCAGGACTGGGTAAAGAAATGCACAAAATAATCTTGGGAATCGTGAAGGACCAGAAAGCTAAGGCACTTCGAAGCCCAAAGGGGACTGGACAGAAAGTTTAGGAATCCAAATGAAAAGGCCAAACATCTACCAGTTTGTTGGGAAGAATGATGTTTCTGCTTCTCAACACACTGTTTATGTTTGTCATAGCTTTCCTGCCAAGAAGCAAACATCCTCTGATTTCATGGCTGCAGGCACCATCCACAGTGGTTTTAGAGGCCAAGATGAAGAAATCTCTCACTGCTTCCACCTTTTCTCCTTCCATTTGCCATGAAGGATGGGGCTGGATCCCATGATCTTAGTTTTTTAATATTCAATTTTAAGCTGGCCGAATGTGTACAAATGTTAATAAGCAACATCTAATTTGTCACTGTGATAGATTGCTAGGGCACCAACTCATCATTCTGAGTACTGAGACAGGAAAATAATCATCAATATGTATGCTATTTTTGTTTCTATTAAGCATAAGTTATGTAACTACAAACAATTCCAGGAAAACAAGCTAGATTGTCCCTTCTGGGGGTGATGAGAGAGTGATGGGGAGCAACTATAATACAGATGAAGCCTCACTCACTGGCCTGCAGCTCACATTCTGCTGAGGAGGTCTGGTTCCTAATAGACCAAGGACTGGACTGGTACTGGTCCTGACCCACTGTGCAGGTATTGTGGACTCCTGCTCTAAACCCAATAGTGGGACATTCTGTAAGACAAACCACCCTGCTTCCGCCCAGTTTCTGAACAAATAAATGGCATTAAAATTGGGAGAGGAACAGCTATTTAGTCTTAAAGGAGAACAACCAAGTGCAACATATGACTACATTCTTTCAATAAACTGTGAAAACTGCTTTTTGAGAATCAGGGAAATTTGTACATGGACTGGATATTAGATGTTAATTTTATTGGGAACAAACGAGCATTTTTTTCACATCCTATCATTTTACCCCAAATACTCATTATGTATATTTTGTGAAATGTTCATCTTCTCCCTAAAACACTTCAGGAAATATGAATAAGGAGTAAAAGAGAGAAGGAAATGAGGGTCTGTCTTGATTTAAAAACAGAACTGCATAGCTGCTATGGATTGAATTGTGTCCACCCTTGATTCCCAATGTGGTGGTATTAGGAAGCAGAGCCTTTGGGAGGTACGCAAGTTGACATGGGGTTTTGATGGTGGTCCCTCATGATGGGAGTATCCTCTCCCTCTTTTTCTCTCTTATTCTCCCTCTTCCTCCTTCCCTTCCCCCACCACAAATGAGAACATAGCAAGAAGAGAAAGACATGGTGCAAGTCAAAAATGTCTTCACCGGGAACTCAATCATCCACCAACTTGAAGTTGCATAGTCTCCAGTCTATGACAACATGTGGGACTAAGAGGTTAGTTTTGTAGTTATTGATGCCAAATGATGAAATATAGGGTTTATGACCCTCTTTCTTATATTTGTTATGTTTGAAATCATTTTGTAGTAAGAAGTTTATAGAATGAAGTTTCTGTCTTAGTGGTACCCTGAGGGGCCCAAGATAGCAGATTCAGGCAGGTCCCCAGTGAACGAGTGGTTGGAGGACCACATGCTCCTTACTCCAACTCTTCTCTTGTCATCTGAAAACCATCCCCCCCATACCTGGCAACCTTACCTCCAACCCTATCTGCATCTCCACTCCCCTGCTAAGCTACTGAGTCATCTAGTTGGAGATCTAGATGATTCAGGACAGGGTCTGGAAGGAGAAGGAATGCAGACATTTTTAGAAAGAATGATCTGGGCAGACCCATCCTTGGTTTTCCCTTCCTTATTGCCATCTGCAGGTGAGGGATAGGGCCTGGGTAGAGAGGAAGTCACAAGTGAGACTGCATGGATATTTGCCAGAGAAGACAGGAGGAATTCACAACCCAATAACCAGGAGGCGAGCAGCTGCACAGGACCCAGGAGGGAAGGAAGAAGCACTGGGGAAAGAATAGTGTGTACCTGAGGGCCAGACCTACCTGAGTCTTCCTATTAAACTTGGAGGTTGTATCCTTCCTGCTTTAATTTCTGCTCCAGATGTGGAGGGGCTAGAGCTGTACTCACTGCTAATGAGTCACAGGGAGAGGGACAGCCTCCCCCAGGAGCCCTTTGATTCCACTCTAACTGTGGGTATCATCCCAAGCCAGAGAGCAAATGGCAGGTCATCCAAAAGATGACCTACTTGACAAAATTTGTCTAAGAGTCCTCGCATATCTTGTTTCCAGAGTTTTTTAGGAGAGATGATTCGTTAGCCTAATTTGGGTTATGCTGAGGATTATACAAGCTTCCCCATTGGTAACTTCTGACTTATAACTACATGATCTAATCCCACAGAACCCAAACGATGTTCCAGTGGGCAAGGCCTCTAAGGTCCTCAGTGTCACAGCAGCTGTGTGCCAAGTGGTCTACCACTCTCAGACCTGAGCCCAGGACCCATGAACATCACCAGACAGTTACAGCCCCCTGCCCACCAGAAGCAGCCTCAGCTTCCTCAGCAACACCCACCACTGAGCCACGTGTCCACTGATTGGCACTGAGCTTCATTCTGGAACAAGTGTTCGGGAGCAAGTCCAGTCTCCCTCATCCAAGAGTTGGGAAACTGTACCCTGGGGTGTATGATTCACCTTAAGGCTGCAGGTAAGTTAGTGAAGACTTGAGACCCAGTAACTCTGGTTACTAGGCTAAGAGACTTCCACGAAGGGAAAGATGAGAGAAAGCTCAATTGCATCCACTGCTGGGTAGCTCTCAGATGTCTGCAAGCACCAGAGGGGAAGTTCCGTTCCCTTTGCCCCTCAAGTCTGGTTCCAATTTTATCAGCAGACCTGCCTCCATGTAGCAGCAGGAAAGCAATATTCAGGGCAGTTTCTTTTGGATTCCAGGCACAGTGGGGGAGCCCCTGCTGTAGTGACCCCAGGAGGCAGTCCTGCAGGTGGTGACTGACTCACTCCCAACTCAGAATCCAAAGAGCTCTAGCTCCTCACTCACACAACACAGACCTTGGGTGACTGCATAACATGCACCTGCATTCAAGCGAGAAGCATTCCTTTCTCAGCCCTCTGGTAACATAGATAAGTATCATATATTTCCTCAGGGAACCCCTGGTGAGCAAGGCTTGGGTCTGAGACTAGACTGGATGAAACGGATGTGTTCCCTCTTTGATGCTCAAAATAGACCATGTAGATTCAAAGGTCTTCAGAGGGTTACAATCACACTTATGTTTTTTCAGGACTTTGCTTTATGAATTTAGTTGGAGAAAAAGGACAGAAACACAGGACAAGGCTGGACATCTCTGGGTCCCAGCTGACTGTGAGTTGAGTTCCATCCACCAGGCTTCAAAGTCAGGTGCTGATGTTATTCACAAGCCACCTTTGAAGAAGGAATAGAGGAAAGAGTTTTTGGGCAGAGAGTAGTGTGGTCAAAGGGCCGTGGGAATCACACGGGGTAAGATGAAACAAGAGTCATTACTTGTTTCTTTGCTCTATGAGTTCCTTGGCGTTTCTACTCCTGAGAACAAGTACATGGAAATAGAGGCATTGGTGGTGCTCCTGGCACCTGATACTCCTGGTGATAACCAGTTTGTGGACACTTCCCTGAGTCCAGAGCATATTCAGCCTCGTGAGAGCCCCAGTTTCTCCCTTCTTGGGAAGGCTGACGTGGCACATTGCTGCTAACTCACAACTTAAGCATGGGATGAGGTCATGGTGGTTGACCTGTAGGCCAAGTTCCAAGCATGGAAGGAAGGTTGGCAGTGGAAGGGTAGCCATTTATTAACCTTGATTACATTGGTCCTTAGCAGGGGCTACTTCCCACATCTACAATGATTTTCTCCCAGCATTTGCATGGCCAGGTCCTTCTCCACATTTACGATCATCTCAAATAAGTCTCTCTCAGGCTTGTTTGCCTGGCCACTGCACTCTCACTAGCACAGACCCTGATCCAAAAAGTGCCTATAGACACTTCCCTCCATCAAAACAATAATTATAGTTACCAAAGTGGGAAGGTGGGAGAGGGACAAATTGAGAGTTTGAGATTAATATCTGTATACTACTTTATTTAATAGATAATCAACAAAGACCTACTGTACAGCACAGGAATTATGTTCAATAGTCTGTAATAACCTGTATGGGAAAAGAATCTAAGAAAGAATGGATACATGTCTATGTATAAAGGAATCAATTTCCCATATAAATAATATTAATACAATACTGTAAATTAACTGTACTCCTATATAAATTAAAGACTGAATTTTGAAAAATGCTGATGTGTAAAGACTCATGGAGTTCTTTAGACTCACAGGATTCCAGATATGATGCTGGAGATGGCAGAGTGGGTGCAGAAATAGAGACATTATCTGAGGTTGCATTTTCCTGAGCTTTGGTGTCTTCTTGCTTCTAGTGTCACCTTTGATTTGTCTTTGGAGGATCTAATACAAAGGCTCTGAGACACCAGTTTGGTGTTAGTTGAAGGACGAGAGGGAGGTGCTAGTGGGAGAGTGAAATCCCAGCTCCCTAGTCTTGGGTTGGGGCACCTTTGAGGCAAAACTTATGTCCTAAGTTCCCTATGAAAACCGGCTGTACCATCCCTCTCCATGACTTGCATGATATCAGACCCAGACTGGTTCATCATTTCTCATGTCCTGCTTCCCTGAGACCTAACTGATTTCTCTATGAGAATACTTTTTTAATATAAATTGATTTACTTTAACTGGAGGCTAGTTACTTTACAATATGGAAGTGGTTTTGCCATACATTGACATGAATCTGCCACAGATGTACATGTGTTACCCATCCTTAAGCCGCCTCCAACACCCCTCCCCATCACATCCCTCTGGGTCATCCCAATACACCATCCCCAAGCACCCTGTCTCATTCATTAAACCTGGACTGGCGATCCATTTCACATATGATAATATACATGTTTCAATGCCATTCTCTGAAATCATCCCACCCTCGCCCTCTCCCACAGAGTCCAAAAGACTGTTCTATACATCTGTGTCTCTTTTTCTGTCTTGCATATAGGGTTATCGTTACCATCTTTCTAAATTCCATATATATGTGTTAGTACACTCTATTGGTGTTTTACTTTCTGGCTTACTTCACTCTGTATAATAGGCTGCAGTCTCACCCACCTCATTAGAACTGATTCAAATGTACTCTATTTAATGGCTGAGTAGTACTCCATTGTGTATATGTACCACAGCTTTCTTATCCATTCATCTACTGATGGACATGTAGATTGCTTCCATGTCCTGGCTACTATAAACAGTGCTGCGCAGTCTTATGGACTCTGTGGGAGAGGGAGAGGGTGGGAAGATGTGGGAGAATGGCAATGAAACATGTAAAATATCATGTAGGAAACGAGTTGCCAGTCCAGTTTCGATGCATGATGCTGGATGCTTGGGGCTGGTGCACTGGGACGACCCAGAGGGATGGTATGGGGAGGGAGGAGGGAGGAGGGTTCGGGATGGGGAACACATGTATACCTGTGGAGGATTCATTTTGATATTTGGCAAAACTAATACAATTATGTAAAGTTTAAAAATAAAATAAAATTGGAAGAATAAAAAAAAAAATAAAAAAAAAAAATAAACAGTGCTGCGATGAACATTGGGGTACACGTGTCTCTTTCAATTCTGGTTTCCTCAGTGTGTATGCCCAGCAGTGGGATTGCTGGGTCATATGGCAGTTCTAGTTCCAGTTTTTTAAGGAATCTCCACACTCTTCTCGATAGTGGCTGTACTAGTTTGCATTCCCACCAACAGTGTAAGAGGGTTCCCTTTTCTCCACACCATCTCCAGCATTTACTGTTTGTAGACTTTTGAATAGCAGCCATTCTGACTGGCGTGAAATGGTACTTCACTGTGGTTTTGATTTGCATTTCTCTGATAATGAGTGATGTTGAGCAACTTTTCATGTGTTTGTTAGCCATCTGTATGTCTTTTTTGGAGAAATGTCTGTTTAGTTCTTTGGCCCATTTTTTGATGGGGTCGTTTATTTTTCTAGAATTGAGCTGCAGGAGTTGCTTGCATATTTTTGAGATTAATTCTTTGTCCGTTGCTTCATATGCTATTATTTTCTCCCAATCTGAAGGCTGTCTTTTCACCTTGCTTATAGTTTCCTTTATTGTGCAAAAGCTTTTAAGTTTAATTAGGTCCCATTTGTTTCTTTTTGCTTTTATTTCCAATACTCTGGGATTTGGGTCATAGAGGATCCTGCTGTGATCTATGTCGGAGAGTGTTTTCCCTATGTTTTCCTCTGGGAGTTTTATAGTTTCTGGTCTTACTTTTAGATCTTTAATCCATTTTGAGTTTATTTTTGTGTATGGTGTTAGAAAGTGTTCTAGTCTCATTCTTTTACAAACGGTTGACCAGTTTTCCCAGCAACACTTGTTAAAGAGATTGTCTGTACTCTATTGTGTATTCTTGCCTACTTTGTCAAAGATAAGGTGTCCATAGGTGCATGGATTTATCTCTGGGCTTTCTATATTGTTTAACTGATCTACATTTCTGTCTTTGTGCCACTACAATACTGTCTTGATGACTGTAGCTTTGTATTGGAGCCTGAAGTCAGGCAGGTTGATTCCTCCATTTCCATGCTTCTTTCTCAAGATTGCTTTGGCCATTTGAGGTTTTTTTGTATTTCCATACCAATTGTGAAATTATTTTTTCTAGTTCTGTGAAAAATACCATTGGTAGCTTGCTAGGGATTGCATTGGATCTATAGATTGCTTTGGGTAGTATACTTATTTTCACTATATTAATTCTTCTGTACCATGAACATGGTATATTTCTCCATCTATTAGTGTCCTCTTTAATTTCTTTCAGCAGTGTTTTATAGTTTTCTATATATAAGTCTTTTGTTTCTTTAGGTAGATATATTCCTATGTATTTTATTCTTTTCATTGCAATGGTGAATGGAATTGTTTCCCTAATTTCTTTTCTATTTTCTTATTATTGGTGTATAGGAATGAAAGGGATTTCTGTGTGTTAATTTTATGTCCTGCATCTTTACTATATGCACTGATTAGCTCTAGTAATTTTCTGGTGGAATATTTAGGGTTTTCTATGTAGAGGATCATGTCATCTGCAAACATTGAGAGTTTTACTTCTCCTTTTCGAGTCTGGATTCCTTTTATTTCTTTTTCTGCTCTGATTGATGTAGCCAAAACTTCCAAAACTATGTTAAATAGTAATGATGAGAGTGGATACCTTTGTCTTATTCCTGACTTTAGCGGAAACGCTTTCAATTTTTCACCATTGAGGATAATGTTTGTGGTGGGTTTGTCATATATAGCTTTTATTATGTTGAGGTATGTTCCTTCTATTCCTGCTTTCTGGAGCGTTTTATCATAAATGGATGTTGAATTTTGTCAAAGGCTTTCTCTGCATCTATTGAGATAATCATATGGTTCTTATCTTTCAATTTGTTAATGTGGTGTATTATGTTGGTTGATTTATGGATAGTGAAGAATTCTTGCATCCCTCAGATAAAGCCCACTGGTCATGATGTATGATCTTTTTAATATGTTGTTGGATTCTGTTTGTTAGAATTTTGTTAAGGATTTTTGCATCTATGTTCATCAGTGATATTGGCCTATATGTGGCATCTTTGTCTGCTTTTGGTATTAGGGTGGTGGTGACCTCATAAAATGAGTTTGGCAGTTTGTCATCGTCTGCAATTTTCTGGAAAAGTTTGAGTATGACAGGTGTTAGCTCTTCTCTAAATTTTTGGTAGAATTCAGCTGTGAAGCCATCTGGACTTTTGTTTGGGCTTTTGTTTGCTGGAAGATTTCTGATTACAGTTTCAATTTCCGTGCTTGTGATGGGTCTGTTAAGACTTTATATTTCTTCCTGGTTCAGTTTTGAAAGTTTATTTTTCTAAGAATTTGTCCATTTCTTCCCAGTTGTCCATTTTATTGGCATATGGTTGCTGAGAGTAGTCTCTTATGATCCTTTGTATTTCTGTGTTGTCTGTTGTGATCTCTCCATTTTCATTTCTAATTTTGTTGATTTGATTCTTCTCCCTTTGTTTCTTGATGAGTCTGGCTAATGGTTTGTCAATTTTATTTATTCTCTCAAAGAACCAGCTTTTGGCTTTGTTGATTTTTCTTTATGGTCTCCTTTGTTTCTTTTGCATTTATTTATGCCCTAATTTTTAAGATTTCTTTCCTTCTACTAACCCTGGGGTTCTTCATTTCTTCCAATCACCTAGTTGATTTAGGTGTAAAATTAGGTTATTTATTTGACTTTTTTCTTGTTTCTTGAGGTAAGCCTGTATAGCTATGAACCTTTCCCTTAGCACTGCTTTTACAGTGTCCCATAGTTTTGGGGTGGTTGTGTTTTCATTTTTATTCGTTTCTATGCATATTTTTGTTTGCTTTTTTATTTCTTCTGTGGATTGTTGGTTATTCAGCAGCATGCTGTTCCACCTCCATATGTTGGAATTTTTCATAGTTTTTCTCCTGCAATTGACATCTAATCTTACTGCATTGTGGTCAGAAAAGATGCTTGGAATTATTTCAGTTATTTTGAATTTACCAAGGCCAGATTTGTGCCCCAGGATGTGGTCTATCCTGGAGAAGTTTCCACGTGCACCTGAGAAAAAGGTGAAATTCATTGTTTTGGGGTGAAATGTCCTATAGATATCAATTAGGTCTAACTGGTCTATTGTATCATTTAAAGTTTGTGTTTCCTTGCTATTTCCCTGTTTAGTTGATCTATCCATAGGTGTGAGTGGGATATTAAAGTCTCCCACAATTCTTGTGTTATTGTTAATTTCACCATATTAAAAAAAAAAATTGGCTGCACTAGGTCTTCATTGCTGCTCAGGACTTCTCTTTTTGCAGTGAGCTGGGGCTACTCTGTAATTGCAGTACACTGGCTTTTCAATCCTCTGTTTCTCTTGATGCAGATCACAGGCTCCAGGGCACTCAGGCTCAGTAGTTGTGGCCTGCCGGTTTAGTTGCCCTGGGGCATTTGAAATCTTCCCAAGCCAGGTCTCAAACTCATATCTTAAGCACTGGATCAAAAGGGAAAACACTCTGGAAGGAATTTGAAATACATCAGTTTTACATGAAACTTGGCACCATGGCCTGTTTTCAAGGAGACCAATAGAGGATTGTCCACTATTCCAAGCAACCTCCTGAGACCAGCACTGATTTAAGTTCCCCTCCCAAGTGTTCTTACAGCATCTTGAAGCTGTCCCTGCCACGTCGCTTTGTTCTTGCTTGAGTTTCTGAAACCCACACTAGACCACAACTTCCAGAGGGCAGGGCTGTCACTTGACTCACTTGTAAGTATACGTCAGTAGATCTCGTCTCATTATACCAGACTCCAATGTCAAGACAAGGCTAACACAAAGATCCGTTATTCTATTATGAGTATTAGGTTACAGGTTCAACTACTGTAATCAAACCTTAAATAACACTGTCTTAAATACAATACAATTTCAATTCTCTTTCATATTATATGAGTGCAGGTCTCTGTTGGAGAAGACTCTTGAGAGTCCCTTGGACTGCATGGACATCCAACCAGTCCATTCTGAAGGAGATCAGCCCTGGGATTTCTTTGGAAGGAATGAGGCTAAAGCTGAAACTCCAGTACTTTGGCCACCTCATGCAAAGAGTTGACTCATTGGAAAAGACTCTGATGCTGGGAGGGATTCGGGGCAGGAGGAGAAGGGGACGACAGAGGATGAGATGGCTGGATGGCATCACTGACTCGATGGACGTCAGTCTGGGTGAACTCCGGGAGTTGGTGATGGACAGGGAGGCCTGGCGTGCTGAGATTCATGGGGTCGCAAAGAGTCGGACACGACTGAGCGACTGAACTGAACTGAACTCCACAGAAATGGGGACCCACTTCTTTGTTACATCTTCCACCTGTGCTACTTACCTCTGGTCTGTCATGGCTGCTCCAGCTCCTGTCATTACATCTGCATTCCAGCTAGTGGGGCAGAAAATAATACTTCCATTTGAAAGTGACATATCACCTCTACTCAAATTCCACTGGCTGAAGTATCTTCCATGGTCATGGCAAACCTGGGGGTGGTGGGTCCACAGAAGGGCAGAGGAATGTGATCCTGCTACAGAACATACATGATGAGTAACAAGGGCCACCACCCTTCATTCATGTCCCTGTAATTCATTCTTCTTTGGTTCTTCCCACACAGCTTTCAGCCTGTTTTGGTCTGCAGATATAGATATGGATGAGGTTATAAGAGAGGAAATGGCCAAGGCTGTACAAATATGGAGAAAACAAGAAAGGAAAGAAGATAAAAAAGTATGAAAATGCAAAAACTAAGGAAAGCATGCTTATAATCATAATTTTGCATTTATACAATTTAAGTATAATGGTTGAAGAATCAATTTATAAAATAAAAATTATAAAAATGTAAAATACAAATATATTCACTAAACCCAACAAAATAACAAGGCTATATCATATTAAACACATAGTATTATCAGGATTAGTTTGGATGCACATTGCAAAAAAACTAAAACAACCATAACTTTAGCAAGATAAACTTGATTTTTCTCTCCCACTGAAAAAAACTGGAGGTGGGCCAGTGAGAGCTTGGGTGGTATCCATCTCCAATGTTACATGATTGTCCAATACAACTACAGGAGTTCCAGCCATCACAACTAAAATGCATGGAGCAGTTAGGAAGAAGGTAGGGAAGGGAAGAGACTCATCTCTCAGCTAAATCAGCTCCTTGAAAGCAGTCTTCCAAGAAATCCCTCTTACAGGTCTGCTTGCATCTCAGTCAGCAGTCATGACCAAGAGCATGGGTGGGTAGGAAATGCAGTCCAGTAGCTAGTGGGCTCATGGCTATATAACTATTTTCAGTTTTGAAAGAGAAGCAGAGAATAGATCATTTTGTATGCTGCCAGCAGTGTCTGCCCTGAAGAACAAACCTTTTCTGAATATATTAGGCTAAACAGCTGGGCACAGTGTGGGAGCCAGGAGGAAGGAGCAGCAATGAGAGACAGCTGGATGGATCTGAACTGTGCTCCAGAAAAAAAGACAGACTGGTCAGTAGAGATCTTCTAAGTACTAAAATGAGGATTATATATACCACAGGACCCAATTTGTTTTGAAAACTGCTTTTCCAACTCAGGTCCCAAATCTCTCTCAATTCTTCAGCTTCTAAATACCTTGTCTTTGTTTCCTCACATTCTGACCTACCTGTCTCACCTTCCTTACTTCAGTTCACATCACTTCTCCATCTAGTCCACCAGCATTACAAGATCCAGTACTGAGAAGTTAGCAACACTTTCTAGAAGTGTGTAGAAACACAATGACTATTTCTACTTTAATATTAGTTTCTCCTGATCAAGGTCTTTTGAAGGACTGATATGGCTAGAATTATAGAGATCTCACATTTGAGGCCTTTTAAAAAACATTTCTTGTTACATTGGCCTGCTGGTTTTTGTACGCCTGAGAAAGTATTTTATCTTGTATTTGATATGTATTTTTCTTGCGTATAGAATTCTGAGTCAATTCTATTTCTCTCAGCATTTTAAGATGTGGTGCCAGTGTCCTCTGGCTAACATTGTTTCATATGCCTAATCTGCTGTCGTTCCCATTTTTTGTTCTGCTGTGTCTGTTTTTCCTTCTGGTTACATTTCTTTGGTTGATTGTTTTAAACAATAAATTACCATGCACCTTTGAATAGTTGTCCTATTTCTTGTCCTTGAATTAATTGAACTTCTGTGTTAATGAATTTAAAGCTTTCATATCATACCTGGAAATTTTTCAGCCAGTAATTATGAAATTCTATTCTCTTTCTTTCACTTCCTGTGGGTTTCCATTCTCATATACTTCAGGACATACAGATGGCTAACAAACACATGAAAAGATGCTCAACATCACTCATTATCAGAGAAATGCAAATCAAAACCACCATTTCACACCAGTCAGAATGGCTGCGGCCCAGAAGTCTATAAACAGTAAATGCTGGAGAGGGTGTGGAGAAAAGGGAACCCTCTTACACTGTTGGTGGGAATGCAAACTAGTACAGCCACTCTGGAAAACAGTGTAGAGATTCCTTTAAAAACTGGAAATAGAACTGCCTTATGACCCAGCAATCCCACTGCTGGGCATACACACCGACGAAACCAGAATTGAAAAAGGCATGTGTACCCCAGTGTTCATCGCAGCACTCTTTATAATAACCAGGACATGGAAGCAACCTAGATGTCCATCAGCAGATGAATGGATAAGAAAGCTGTGGTACATATACACAATGCAGTATTACTCAGCCATTAAAAAGAATAAATTTGAATCAGTTTCAATGAGGTGGATGAAACTGGAGGCTATTATACAGAGTGAAGCAAGGCAGAAAGAAAAACACCAATACAATATACTAACGCCTATATATGGAATTTAGAAAGATGGTAACGATAACCCTGTATGCGAGACAACAAAAGAAACACAGATGTATAGAACAGTCTTTTGGACTCTGTGGGAGAGGGCAAAGGTGGGATGATTTGGGAGAATGGCATTGAAACATCTATAATATCATATATGAAACGAATAGCCAGTCCAGGTTCGATGCATGATACTGGATGCTTGGGGCTGGTGCACTGAGATGACCTAGAGGGATGGTACGGGGAGGGAGGACGGAGGGGGGTTCAGAATGGGGAACACATGTATACCTGTGGCAGATTCATGTTGATGTATGGCAAAACCAATACAATATTGTAAAGTAACTAACCTCCAATTAAAATAAATAAATTTATATTAAAAAAAAATAAATTTCTGTGATCCACAATTAATTTTTTTCCCACAGTCTTTCATTCCTATTTTTCATGTCTCTATTTAACACACTCAATATTCTTCAGCTTCATGACTATAAAGATTATTATTCTAGGAAGCATTTTAATGTCCTTCCCTGCTAATTATGTAATGTATATTTTAACTGTGTTTTTACTAATCGATTTTTCCCTCATTATGGATATTTTCTTGATTCTTTACACATTGGAAATTTTTTTCTTTTTAAATTTATATATTTATCTTAATTAGAGTATAATTACTTTATAATATTTTGATTGACCTAGGACAAATATTTTCACAATTCATATGGAAATTTTAAATTGGATATTGGATTAGAAAGATGGTAATGATAACCCTGTATGAGAGACAGCAAAGGAGACACAGATGTATGGATATGGCAATTTTTACCCTTTGGATGCTGGATATTCTTAATTTTTATAAATTATTCCTGGCACTGTTTGCAAATACTGTTAATTTCTTGGAAACAATTGTATTTTTTGAAGGCTTTCTGTTTAGGCTTTTTAGCTGATATAAAACCAGCCTTTAGACCAGGTTTACTAATCCCCACTAGTAAGGCAATATTGTCTTCAGGGCCATACTGATGTCATGGGAATTATGAGTAATTTCCATGCTGGTGGGTAGGGACACCAATAGACTTGGAGCAATTTGAGACTCAAGGATTGTTCCCTATAATCCTGACAAGTACTATCAACTCTCTGCTGAAAACTGGAAGGGTATCACCTGTACACTTGCACAGTTCTCTGTGTGTAGCTCTCTCCTGTGAACTCTAACTATCTAGAGTCTCAAATCTTTCTTCTTGGGAGACTGTTTGTCTCTGCCTAGATAGCCCTTCCATGTATGTGTTAGAAACTATTTCTAGAGTTGGGGCAGTTGTAGAACTCACCTTGCTTGCTCCCCGCCCCAGGAATCCATTCGCTGGTGCCTGACATTTGATGTAAAAAACGGCAATGAAACATGTAAAATATCATGTAGGAAACGAGTTGCCAGTCCAGGTTCGATGCATGATGCTGGATGCTTGGGGCTGGTGCACTGGGACGGCCCAGAGGGATGGTATGGGGAGGGAGGAGGGAGGAGGGTTCGGGATGGGGAACACATGTATACCTGTGGAGGATTCATTTTGATATTTGGCAAAACTAATACAATTATGTAAAGTTTAAAAATAAAATAAAATTGGAAGAATAAAAAAAAATTAATACAAAAAAAAAATAAAAAAAATAAAAACTGCTATTCCATTTATCTCATCTACTTTCAAGTTGTTTGAGACAGGAGGATAAATTTGTCCTTTGCTCCTCTATGTCGACCAAAATGGAGGTCCCCCTGCAATCAGAACTCACTGAATGGCTTGTGAATTCTAGGCAGTGACTTCTGTGCATGGGTGCAGACTAACTAGGGATATATGTTGGGGCTTTGTGGAGCCCCATCTTGCTGGAGAAACATGACAATTATAACTAGCATTTGCCATGGGGTATGTTCAGTTCAGTCAGTCAGCCATGTCTGACTCTTTGCAACCCCATGGACTGTAGCATGCCAGGCTTCTTTGTCTTTCACCAACTCCTGGATCTTGCTCAAACTCATGTCATCAAGTCGGTGATACCATCCAACCATCTCATCCTCTGTCATCCTCTTCTCCTCCTGCCTTCAATCTTTCCCAGTAATAGGGTCTTTTCTAATAAGTAAGTTCTTCACATCAGTTGGCCAAAGTGTTGGAGGTTCAGCTTCAGCATCCATCCTTCCAATGAATATTCAGGATTGATTTCCTTTAGCATGGACTTGTTGGATCTCCTTGTAGTCCAAGGGACTCTCAAGAGTATTATCCAACACCACAGTTCAAAACCTTCAATTCTTCATTACTCACCATTATTTATGCTTCAACTGTCACATTCATATATGACAACTGGAAAAATCATAGCTTTGATTATACTGAACTTTTTCAGCAAAGTAATGTCTCTGCTTTTAAAAATTCTGCTAGGCTTGTCATAGCTTTTCTTCAAACAAGCAAGCATCTTTTAATTTCATGGCTGCAGTCATCATCTGCAATGATTTTGGAGCCCCCAAAAATAAAGTCTCTCACTGTTTCCATTGTTTCCCCATCTATTTGCCATGAAGTGATGGGACCAAATGCCATAATCTTCATTTTCTGAATGTGGAGTTTAAGCCAGATGTTTCACTCTCCTCTTTCACTTTCATCAAAAGGCTCTTTAGTTTCTCTTCATGTTCTGCCATGAGAATGGTGACTTCTGCATATTTGAAGCTACTGATATTTCTACCAGCAAATGTGATTCCAGCTTGTGCTTCATCCACTTGGTCATTTCGCATGATGTACTCTGCATATAATTTAAATAAGCAGGGTGACAATATACAGCCTTTACATACTCCTTTCCTGATTTGGAACCAATCTGCTGTTCCATGTTCAGTTATAACTGTTGCTTCTTGACCGGCATACAGATTTCTCAGAAGGCAGATAAGATGGTCTGGTATTCCAATCTCAGTAAGTTTTCCACAGTTTGTTGTGATCTACACTGTCAAAACCTTTTGCATGGTCAATAAAGCAGAAGTAGGTATATTTCTGGAATTCTCTTGCTTTATCTATGATCCAACAGACGATGTCAATTTGATCTCTGGTTCCTCTGCCTTTCCTAAATCCAGCTTGAACATATGTAAATTCACGGTTCACGTACTGTTGAAGACTTGATTGGAGAAATTACTTTGGTAGCATGTGAGATGAGTGCAACTGTGTGGTAGTTGAACATTCTTTGAAATCGCCTTTCTTTGGAATTGCAATGAAAACGACCTTTCCAGTCCTGTGGCCACTGCTGAGTTTTCCAAATTTGCTAGAGTATTAAGTGCAGCAGTTTAACAGCATCATCTTTTAGGATTTGAAATAGCTCAACTGCAATTCCATCACCTCCACTAGCTTTACTCGTAGTGATGCTTCTTAAGGCTCTCTTGACTTCACATTTCAGGATGTCCAGCTCTAAGTGAGTGATCACACCATCGTGGTTATCTGGGTCATTAATATCCTTTTTGTGTAGTTCTTCTATATATTCTTTCAACCTCTTCTTAATATATTCTGCTTCTCTTAGGTCCATGCCATTTCTGTCTTTTATTTGGCCCATCGTTGCATGAAATGATCCTTCCCTACCTCTAATTTTCTTGAACAGATCTCTGGTCTTTCCCATTCTATTTTTTCTTCTATATCTTTGCACTCATCACTTAGGAAGGCTTTTTTAAAACCTCTTCTTGCTATCTTTGGAACTCTGCATTCAGATTGGTATGTGTTTCTTTTCTCTTTTGCCTTTTGTGTCTCTTCTTTTCTAAGTTATTTCTAAGGCATCCTCAGACAACCATTTTGCCTTTTTTCATTTTATTTTCTTAGGGATGGTCTTGATGAGGTATGTATAGATCAAAAAACGAAGATAATTGCATCCAGTTCCATTATTTCATGGCAAATACATGGAGAAACAATGAAAACAGTGACAGACTTTATTTCCCTGGGCTCCAAAATCACTGAAGATAGTGACTGCAGCTGTGGGGGGGGGGGGGGGCGAGGGGGAAGGACACTTGGTCCTTGGAAGAAAATCTATGAAAAACCTTGACAGTATACTAAAAAAAAAAAGAGACATTACTTTACCAGCAAAGGTCTGTATAGTCAAAGCTATGGTTTTTCCAGAAGTCATGAGCAGATGTGAGAGTTGGACCATAAAGAAACTTGAGCACCAAAGAATTGATGCTTTTGGACCGTGTGTTGGACAAGACTCTTGAGAGTCCCTTGGACTGCAAGGAGACCCAACCAGTACATCCTAAAGGAAATCAGTCCTGAATATTCATTAGAAGGACTGATGCTGAAGCTGAACCTCCATTACTTTGGCCAATTGATGGGTAGAACTGACTCATTATAAAAGACTCCGATGCTGGGAAAGATTAAAGGCAGGAGACAAAGGTGAAGACGGAAGACGAAATTGTTGGGTAGCATCATCAACTTGATTAACATGAGTTTGAACAATCTCTGGGAGTTGGTGATGGACAGGGAAACCTGTCATGCTGCACCCCATGATATAGCAAAGAGTTGGACATGACTGAGAGACTGAACTGAACTGATGTACAGAGGACAATCAGGGAGCAGGCAGAATTCTTTAAGGAAGAAGGAAGGAACAATTACTGGATAGCTGACAATTTTGGGTCAGCAGGCCATTTCAAGCTGGAGAAGCTCTAGGGAAGCAATTCTATGCCAGGTGGAGAGAATGGTAAAAGAAAGTCAGGGTGGCTGTGCTGGGATTTCCCAGATGACTAGATCCCACTTCTATTAAACTTTATCAATGGTCAATATTGTTAGGTGATTGGAAACATGAGTTTTGTTTTTAAGTGGTAGAGCAATATTCAATGGAAGGACTGATGATGAAGATGAAGCTCCAATGATTTCAAGACCCAGCTCTTTGGAAGAGACCTTGATGCTGGGAAAGATTGTGGGCAGAAGAAGAGGGAATAAAAGGATGAGATTGTGAGATGGCATCACCTACTAAAATGACATGAATTTGAGGAAACTAGACGAAATAGTGAAAGACAAGGAAGCTTGTTTTGTTGCCGAACATGTAATCACAAAGAATCAGACATGACTTAGCAACTGAATGATACCAATGAGGACACAGGGCCCAGTGAAGGCTCTGGTCCTGGTTGGAGTGGAGAAAGACTTAGTTGGAAGGGGAGGCTTTCCATCCTCTGGTGCAGGTCCTTGAATCAAAGGCAAGGAGCACAAGATTTTGAATGTGTTACCAAGTATTGTTTTCTAAAAACAAAATCTCTTTTCTACAGGAAAGAGAGCTTTGACTGAGTTTGTTCTCTAGATTTTACTGAGGGATGTCAAAGGAATCAGGAGTGGGGTGAGTCTGCAAAAACCAGGTGACCAGATTCTGCAGGGTGAAGCTTGTGGTAGACATTCTGCACTAGGTGGAAAACGAATCCAGAAAAAGTGTCCCTTCTGGAGTGTACATGCCAATCTATCGCATTGTTTCAGCAGATCACTTCAATGTTGTTTTGGGGCAAGCTAGAAATGGATGGGTGGTTTGCTTTTGTCAATTCCCGTGGATAGTTAGATGACTAAATGTTTGGTTACTTCATTGCATGGTTGGAATCATGCTTGGGAAAGAAAACTAGATCAAGTCCACATATATTTGGTCGTTAAACAGCAAGCATAGGAAGGATTCTAAGGCAACTGTAGGTAATTTAAACATGAGGGGCCAAATGGGGACAGTTTCATTTAACAGGCTGAGATTGGACTGTACAGGTTGCCATAGTTGTTGCTATGACAAGAAGCCATCACAGCTACTTGTTGCTATGCTGGAGATGTGGGAAACGGAAAAGAGACCAAAAGCCTTACAACTCTCCTTGCAGGCTAGAAGTAGTTGACAAGGAAAGGCTTACTGGCAAGGCTGGGAAGAGAGCAATCTGAGCCAGTAATCATTAGCTTTTGTTGGGGCCCAGAAAACAGAAGCATCAGCTCAGTCAGAGTTCTGGGTCAGGGTTTAGAGACTGATTCAAGCCAGGTCATTTGGCTTGAATCAATATTTAGCCTAGGGGATGACAACCATAACCGCTAAACAGATTTCCTTCTCCCCAGGTGACAGAATAATTCATATTTGTTCCAGACTCAGGAACCCAGTAAGCCCTCTCAGGGCCACCTGTTCTTAGCGGGCACACATGCATCTAGAGGTGGAATTATCATCATCGTGCCCATTGACCAGATGAGAATACTGAGGTTAAGGTACTTGATCAAGGTCACACAGCTAAGCACGTGAAAAGCCACAGACCCAGGGTAACAGACCTCAAATTGTGTGTTTTTGTTCCACACCCACTGGGAGTGGTGGGTGGTGATCTGGCAACAATGCTTAGGCAGAAGCAAGCAGTATTCAGGCTTAAATTGAAGTAAGTAAGGAAAACCAGTAGAACATTCAGCTATGACCTAAATCAAATCCCTTGTGATTATATAGTGGAGATAAAAAATAGATTCAAGGGATTAGGTCTGGAAGCCTGAAGAAATATGGATGGAGGTTTGTAACATTGTATGGGAGGTGGTCACAAAAACCATCCCAAAGAAAAACAAATGTGAGAAGGAAAAGGGGTTGCCTGAGGAGGCCTTAAAAACAGCTGAGAAAATAAGAGAAGTGAAAGGCAAAGGAGAAAGGGAAAGATATAGCAATAGAATGTGGACTTCCAGAGAATAGCAAGGGGATATAAGAAAGTCTTCATAAGTGAACACTGCAAGAATTAGAGGAAAACAATAGAATTGTAAAGAGTATAAATCGCTTCAGGAAAATTGGAGCTACAAGAGGAACACTTCATGCAAGGATGGGCACAATAAAGGACAAAAAACTCAAAGACCTAACAGAAGCAGATGAGATTAAGAAGAGGTGGCAAGAACGCACAGAAGAACTGTACAAAAACGGTCATAAAGACTGGGATAGTGATGATGCTTGGGTCACTCATGTAAAGCTCGATATACTGGAGTATGAAGTCAAGTCGGCCTTAGGAAGCATCACTAGAAACAATGATAGAAAAGGTAATGGAATTCCAGCTGAGCTATTTAAAAACCCTAAAGAATGAGGCTGTAAAAGTGCTGCATTCAGTATGTCATCAAATTTGGAAAATTCATCAGTGGCCACAGTGCTGGCAAATGTCAGTTTTCATTCCAATCCAAAAGAAAGGCAATTCCAAAGAATGTTCAACCTATCATGCAATAGAGCTCATCTCACTTGATAGCAAGGTAATGCTCAAAATCCTATAAGCTAAGCTTCAACACTACAGGAACTGAGAACTTCCAGATGTACAAACTGGTTTGAGGAACCAGAGATCAAATTGCCAACATCCATTGGATCATAGAGAAAGCAAGGGAATCCCAGAAAACATTTCCATCTGCTTCACTGACTATGCTAAAGCCTTTCACTGTGTGAACAACAACAAATTGTGGAAAATTCTTAAGGAAATGGGAGTACCAGATCACCTTACATGTCTCCTGAGAAGTCTGTATGTAGCTCAAAAAGCAGCACTTAGAATCAGGCACAGAACAACTGAAAGATTTAAAACTGGGAAAGAAGTGTGACAAGATGTACATTCCCACTCTGGTTATTTAATTTCTATATAGGATACATCATTCAATATGCTGGACAACATAAATCCCAAGCTGGAATAAAGATTTCTGGGAGAAATATCAACATCCACAGAAATGAAGATGACATTGCCCAAATAGCAGAAAGCAAAGAAGAACTAAAGAGCCTCTTGATGAGGAGACTAGATGCAAAAACTGGCTTAAAACTCAACATTCAAACAACTATTCACAAAAATATACTCAACATTCATGGCATCCGATCCCCACCACATCATGGCATATAGATGAGGGAAAAGTGGAAACAGTGGCAGATTTTATTTTCCTGGGCTCCAAAACACTATGGACCTTGACTGCAGCCACAAAATTAAAAGACACTTGCTCCTTGGAAGAAAGATAGGCTATGAAAAACCTGCACAGTGTATTATAAAGCAGAAACTCACTTTGCTACAGAGGTCTCTAGTGTCAAAGCTATGATTTTCCCAGTAATCATATACAGATGTGCAATCTGGACCATAAGAAAGGGTGAATGCCAAAGAATTGAGCTTTTGAACTGTGATCCTTATGAAGATTCTTGAGAGTCCCTTATACAACAAGGAGATCAAACCAGTCAATCTGAAAGGAAATCAACCTGTGACCCCTGCTGACTCAGCTGAGGCATCTATTGAGGCCCTCCGGGTGGAAAGAACGAATGCTGTCACTTCAAAAGTGCCTGACCATGGCAGCTCCAAGCAAATAGTTTGTAGCTCCACCCCTGGAGGAAGCTCAGAAAGGCTGAAGGCTTTGTGTAACCTGGGTCCGCTGATACATGTGTTGCATTCTCCCCAGCAGCACTGGAGGCAAGGAAGGGGCATTCTGGGCCCTGGAGGAGGGGGATGGCTCAGGGATCAACTGTGGCCACCACTTACCAAGTGGGACTATAAAGGACAGAGCAGGCATATGTGGCAGAGAGCTGGTGACTGGGGTGTGGGAACAAGAGGGAACCAGCTCTGCATGAAGTACCTCACCCAAAATCCCCTGGAGGAGAAGCCCAGTGATAAGATCATCTGAGATGGGACAAAGAGAGTCTATTTCATTATCCCTTATAATTCCTCTGAATGAGGAGGTGGTGGAGTTGGTGGGTCATCACAAACTCTTCCATGGTCTAGACCATCTGCCAGTCGCTATCCTTGGGGCTGCCTCTCCCCAGCTTCAGTCATGTAGTTCTGGAGGAAATTGACAATCATCTGTACTTCTGAGTCAGGGCCAAAGACCATGTAAGCCAGTCATAAGACCCCATGGCCCTGCCAGGATGGCTGATATAGGGTTATACATGTGATCTGAGGTAGGTCATTCAGAGAACATCCTTGAACTTTGATGTCTGCAATCTTCTTTCCTTATAGGTGATGCCTTCAGGATTAAAAACCCTAGGGCAGGTAGCTTGAACTCCCTCACTAGGTGTATAAGCCTTATGGAAAAAAGTTGCCAGGCTAAGACCATCAAAGTAGACTGAAGGGAAAGAGTGAAGGTGAGAGAGAATTGATGACTTCTGATTTCTTGGATCTAGTCACTGAGATCTTTGTATTTGCTCTGATTCTTGTGTCCTGGATTCCCAGAATCATTTCAATGAGTCTCTGTTTTCCTTGAAGCCAGTTGGAGTAGGGCTCCTCTCAATTTTGATTCAGACTTGGTTCTAGATCCTTCACTCCCAGACACAAACAGAGGCAACCATTTGTTTCAGCACCATTAAGAGTGAAATCCTTTATTCTTTACTGAGAATAGGGTGTACAGACCACCAAATACAGTTCACCAGCATCCTAGGCAAGAGTGCCCAAAGTGTGAGTTAGGGTGTGTTAGGAACAGCCTTACTGATTCCTGAGCCACTCTAAGCATTTACACTGCCCGTGCCAGGCCAATCCTGTCATTTCCTCGATCAAAGACTGAGAAATACCGCCTCAGGAAGACGTCACCCAGGAGCCAGGTCTCTATAGGTGAACTGAATCGGTGCTCTTTAAAGGCGGTATAGCAGCGGCCTCTAGAATCCTGGGGGAGTCAGAGACACACACCAGTCAGCATGAGCCCTTACCAGTAACTCCCCCCAATATCCAAACCCAGCATAATTCTTTGTTTTATTTCCCTCTTTTGGTAAGTATCAAGGGGTTTTCTCAGCAGCAGGGGATGTGAGAGTTCATCCAAAAGCAAAGAGGGCCAAGACATGAGGTTGCCATGAGGAAGGGTGTGGTGAGTGGAGGACTGGGAGTTGGGGAAACACAGGAATGAAAAACAACAAAGTCCTACTGTAGAGCGTAAGGAACTATATTCAATATTCAGTGATAAACCACATGAAAAAGAGTAAGAAAAAAAATTTTTATGTGTATAATGAGTCACACTGCTGTGCGGCAGAACTTAATGCAACACTGAAGAGTAGCCACACTTCAAATAATTTTTTTAGAAAAGAACAAGTGTGTCCATAGTTCCCCTCACTCCCTGTTTCTTTTCTTCTGATTCCTGCTCCTTTTTTTCTCTGCAGAGAATGCTGGTTCTCCTTCTGCCTCCCCACAATACAGACTTTATTTAAAAATGTTTTTTGTAGTGGAGTATAGCTGATTAACAATATTCTGAGTTTCAGGTGGACAGTAAAGGGACTCAACCATATGTATCCAGGTATCCTGGTCCCAAGGACACCCCTCCCATCCAGGCTGTCATATAACTGAGCGGAGTTCCCTGTGCTACAAAGTAACTCGTTGTTGATTATCCATCTTAAATAGATGGATAATCTATTTAAGATTAAATAGAACGTGCCCACAACACATTCTTGAAGACTTAACTCAGGAAATCTGAGAAGCCTCCTTTGGCCCACACTCACCCTCTTTGGCCACTCCAGGCTTGGGTGGGTAACCTACTCTGGTTCCCCATCCCCACTGGTCAGTCTGTAGCCCTCATCACCCCAAGTAAGTCCCCAGTGCCGAAGTGCAGACCACCTAGAGATGCCATTTGCATAGAACCCAATGCAGTTTTGCCTAGAACCAAGCAACCCTCCAGATGGCTCGATGAGTTTGTGGTTTTAGAATTCCTGAAATTCCCTCTCTTCCTCAAAGCCTTCTTTGAGCCCATCAGCCTGCTCTGAACTCTCGCAGGGAGCTGACATGAAGCCTCCACCCTGTGCCAGGGCTGAGCAGTCACTGTGCACCCTTTATTCACCTTACTATCCAACATCACACAGAGGGGTCGGGTACCCCAACTCACAAAGGAGGCACCTGGCTGGAGCAATGGGAAGATGCAGTCGAGAATTAGGCTGACCATGTAATTTATCATCCAAACCAGGAAAACTTTGAGAAAGGAACGGAGACTGTTAACTTATGCTAGGACATCACACTGGGACTGTCCCCAGCCATTCTCCTTGTAACATGGCCTATTTCAGGGACTGCTAGAGCTGAATTTCATGTTCATGCACCTACGGGTTCAGATTGAATTGAAGTTCTTTGAGCACTGAGTACCTTAGTGTTCCCCTCTCCTTGTGACTCCCACCATGCCATATGGTGTGGCATCTCCACATTTATTTCAGGAAGATCAGTGTCCCACACAGCCCTTACATCTGAAGTAATTGGTTTTGTGGGAAGCACTGGCCCAGCCACAGGGCTCAGCAGCATCTGCAATGGTGCGACATGGCCTCCAGAGGGCGCTCTCCTCCCAGCAGCAGCCCTGGGGTTCCTGCAAGCTCCAGTTTGAGAACCAACCCTTAGTATTGTCCCCTCACCTTGTGGATGTAGGCTCGAGCTGGCAGTCGGTAGTTGATGCCGTTGATGGTGAAGATAATAGAGGGCAGTGTATTGACCGCAGAACATGAAACAAAGTACTGTTAGAGAGAGAGGGTGAGAGGTTGGCCCTGGAGATCCTTGTTGTGTGTGGAGACTGGGAGTGACCCTGGGGCATGACCCTTCACCTGAGGACCCAGTGGCCTGGCACGGATGAGCTTCCAGATGTTATTGACCAGTGTACTTGGGCCTACGATATCTGATGTCCCAGTGTCCACAAGGGCCTTGCAGCCATCAGAACAAGCAATAACCTTTCTTTTCATGGTGATGCTGAGAGACAATGGAAGAAAGTGGGCATCAAGGTCACTCTGAGTCTCTCCAGAATTGCCCCCTTCCCAACTGTCTCCTAAACAGCCCTTCGTCTCTTGCCCTCTTTTCCTTTACTCTAGACACAGCACGTTTCTTGACATCCTCGGATGCAGTACTTGAATACACCAGGATCGTTTGTACCTTGACACAAGCTGGTCTTCCTTTCTAGAAGACTCCACTCCCCTTTAACTAGCAAATTTCTTCTCATCTTCCAGATTCCACCTTAATTGTACTGTTTTCGGGAAGCCTTTCCCCAGTGTTTATCAGTTTCCTGTCTTGGTCATTCTCTGTAGACCCTTCCTCATGTCTGCTCCTGCTGCTGTTAATTCACTTCAGTCATGTTCAACTCTGTGGGACCTCTTAGAGGGCAGCCCACCAGGCTCTGCCATCTCTGGGATTGTCCAGGCAAGAGTACTGGAGTGAGTTGCCATTGCCTTCTCCTCCTCATGTCTAGCATATACCAAAGTCACAATTCACTATTTAAGTGAGTCACTTCATGTACATCTGCCTTCTTAGATGTGAGGGCGAGTTTTATTCTCCTTGCCTCCCTAAAATGCCTGGCACACAGTGGATGCCCAATGCTTGTCTGTTCAATAAGTGAATGAAGACTGAGAAAATAATAAGAAACATTCAGAGAGCTGTATCTCATGGGGAACAAATAACGGGTCACACACAGAGTGAAGATGGAGATTCACAGGGGCAGCAGAGTCTCATAGTGGTGGGAGAGGGGCTCCTCTGGGAGAGGGTGTCTCCCAGCACTGCTCCTACAACCAGCTCAGACCCTCAGACCCTGGCCAGGAAATACGTGACTAGCCCACAGAAACTCCAAAGGACAGGTCAGCTTTTGTGAGGGTATCACAAAGAATCCTATCAATTATGCCCCTTGTCCTCAGGTCACTCCCGGATCCCACCTTCCTGATTCTCTGTTATAGCCCCTGTCCCACTGTGTGCCCAAGAACGTGGGGTGTCCTTTTTATTAGTTGCTTTCACGTCTTAAGACTGCAGCCAACCTCTCTCCATTTCTCGGTAGCTGCTCCCTAATAAGACCAGTTCTCCCCATTTTCTCAGGGCTGTCCCTGTTTTTAAAATGACATTTATCTGTACTGAGAACTTCCTATGTCCTAGGTAGCCCTGAGCAGTTGGTCATCTTATCATAACTCTGTTCAAGCTGAAGAAATCCTCCCTGATCCTCTGTTCACCACACTGTAGAGTCCTCTAACCATGCTCCCCACCTCAAAGGGCAGTGGGTGCAGCCCTCTCCCAGCTGCACAGACCTCTCTTGACCCTTTTAGGACACTTGTCAGAGCCTTGCTCAGAAGGCCGGTGGATTATGAACCCATGGGTTGTTTGTGTATGTATGTGCTTGTGTGTTTGTCTGTATGTGTGTTTGTATGTGTCTCTGAGTGTGCTTGTGTGTCTCTGACTAGCTATGCATGTTTTTATGTGTCTCTGTGTAGGTTTATATGTGTCTGCTTGTGTCTTTCCATGTGTCTGTGTGTCTGTCTCTGTCTTTGTGGGTGGTGTATATGTCTGTGTGACTGTGTCTGAGAATGTATTTGTGTGTGTCTGCCTGTGTCCATGTACAGTAGTGGGAGCATCACTTGGGCTGACCCTCAGAGGGAGAGGCTTACCGGTCCATGTGTACAAACCAGTCACCCACTTGGATCAATGGTACCCAGTTGAGCTCCCCCTTGTAGTAGCGGTGGTCCACCCCACCAAACATCACCACACTGCCCTCCTGCTTGTCTCTGTAGAGAGAAGAGAGGGGAGAATCCTTGGAGGACAGGAACAGCAGCACTGTCTAAGAGCTGTGCTTGTCCACCCATCAAAGCCCTAATAAGGTCCCCATGTACAGATGCAGAAATAGTGTCTAGGAGAGACTGAGATCCAGACTGAGGTCTGTTACTGGCTAGTGAGTGGCACAGAGGAGGTTAGAAGCTGACACTTGGCTGGGCTCCACCCACTATGTCTTCTGAAGACACCCTGGACCTCCAGCGACCTGAGTGCTCAGACACCCTCAGAGGACACGGTGCTGAAGTGTTTTGGCTTTCCCCTTGTCCACCTTGTCATTTTTCAGGGAAATCAAGGCCTGGGAGTTCTAAGGATGTGGGATCAGGTCACCCAGAGTTGGCTCCACTGGCCTGTGACCTCTATTGTCCAAAGGGCCCCACACTCAGAAGGGACCCAACCTCTGTTCTCCCTCTCTTGAAATGCCTAATATTTCTTGAACAAGGGGTCCCACACTTTTGTGTCCCACAGTTTCATTTCTCACTGGCTCCTACAAATTGGGTAGCTGGTCCTGGGCTCCCAGTGAAATGCTAACGAGGAAGGAAAGATATCCACCATCCTTCTCCTTCCTTCCTTATCAAATTCATAGGCAAATCCTAATGCCTTTCCTTCAACTTATTTCCTGTTGCCTTCCATTAGCCTTCCTCCTCACTCACCCCCCTAGACCAAGTTACTGGTCTTGAGCCCAGGAGTAGGGTTGTGTTCCAATGAAATTTTATTTATAAAAGCCAGTAGTGAAGCCAGGGGGCCATAGTTATCCTGGGTTAGATTATCTCTCAGGATACTTCTTTAGCAAGTGTTTTATAATTTTCGTGCAACTGAAAGCATCTTACAGCTAAGTTAGAGAAAGGGATTGTCCATCTCAGACTTACTTGCTCAAGTAGAAGGCAAAAACAGGCTCAGAAATGGCACCTTCGTTCTTCAGCTTGTCAAAGATGGGGAAGGCTCCAGAGAAGGTTTTGTTGGGGTAGCTCAAGCCCAAGATGCCATCAAAAGGTATGCCCTTAAACCCAGAGTCTTTCAGGCATAGACCGAATGGCTGGTCAGTACTTACAAGGTCCCCAATCTGTGGGAGAGAAGAGTGTTCCCACTTACAGATACATGAAGTGGAGCCAGGACTGGGCTGGGGTGCATTGCCATGAGATCCTCAGAGAAGAATTGAGGCTGGGCTCTGTCTTTGGTGGCCCACAGGTGGTTAGATGAAGCTGGGAGGGAAATCTGGGTTCCACTTGAGAGATGCTGTGAATTTTAAAACATCTGCCCCTCTGAAAAACACCACCTAGGTGAGTCAAATTGGCCTTGTGGCTTCTGTCCAGGTGGGGCAACCAAGAGTCAGGCCAGGTCCCATTGGTGACACCTTAGGGACAAAGCAATTGAGAGCAAGATAGCCTTCTCTTTGGCATCACTGTGACCTAAGGACAGAAATGGACTTCATTCTCTGTAATGTACTGAGGATTCTGCATCTGTCCAGGAAGACAGAAGCCAAAAACACAACTTGCTTGCAGGGTTCTATGAAATTACTGTCTGGGGAATTCACTTTTTGTGATATGTGTGTATTTGTGTGGGTGTGTATGAGAGAGAAAGAGAGAGAGGGAAACTACTAAAGTATTTTTGGGGAGACAGGCCATAGGTTTACTAGACTCTCAAGGGTCGTCTAGAGTGAGAACTCATTTATCAGGCCCCTTGACTTCTCAGGCCTCCAGTGTACCACTATGGATACCATAAGCCCTTGACTGCCCCCAGGGTCCCCAGATCAGTTTTATCCGGTCCCCAAATGCCCCACAGCAACTTCAGTCCTGAAAAGCCAGCCTAACTCCACCACTTACCACATGTGTGCCCTCAGCAAGGCCCTTTCTGTCTGCACCTCAGTTTCCTCATATGTCTCATGAGCTAATCAGAGTAACTGCTGTGTGGGGTTGCTTCATGATTAAACAAGTTATCACCTGAAAGTGCCTGGAATAGTCTGCGAATATAAAAGTGGGTGCTTTTATCCCTTCTTCTCGCTCCCAGCAAAATGACCCTTGAACTGCTCATGGGCAGAGGAGCTTCAAGTCCACACCTCAAACCACTCTCTGGATTAGATAATTTGTTTGCTCATGTGTCACCACAGGCACTGCCTACCCAGAGACATATCCTGTGGATAAGATGGCCATTATCTATGGGAGTTAGGCTAGGAAGGGTCCTGCCAGATGGTCCTGCATCTGTTTTGCAAGCAGTGGTCACTCCATAGCCAGTTCTGACTCAGCATTTGTTACACTGTTACCCGAACTGTGTCATGAACAACAACTCCTTTCATTCTCCCAGATCCATAGGTGATCCTGAAGGTCTTATTGGTAGGCCGGAAGGTGGAAGACTGATGATGTCTGAACCTAACGTGTGCAGCTGCAGACACAAGAGATGAGTGTCATCAGGTGCCAAGGGTGGAAACAGGGTGGCAGGGCAAGTGAAGGATGGTCCGGGTACAGGGTGTCTGTACTCACCACAGGATGAGCTGTTGCAAAAGATGGAGGCCACCCACAAGTCAGATGAGCCTGTGTCAAAGATAACCTGGAATTCCTGAGGGGGTGTCCCAATGGTGATGTTACCCACGTAGAACAACTACAGGGAGAAGGAGGGAGTGGGTTAGTGCAGAACTGGCTACCCTCTATTGCCAAACTGATGCCTCCCTCTGGGTGTCACATATCTCTTGAGATCACTTTCTAACCACCGTGCAGCTCACAGACTTTGGTCACAGATGTATCTGCATTTGATATAGTTTTCCTGTGCTACATTGTATGCAGGATATTGACTCTATGAACAGGCATTGAAGTGGTACCTCCTGCATGGAAAGCCCAGAGGCATAACCACTTGGCCTCCAGGACCACTGGAAACTCAGGGAAGTCCTGGTGCCTTCATTTGAGAAGCTCTGTGGTCTCTTCAAACCCAGCCTTAGCACCTGCTTCTCCAGGAGGTCCTTCTTGATCAACCCCAGCCACTCCTTCTAAACTCAGACCACATCCGATCAACAGCACACAGTTGACGCTTTCATTTGACATGTATTTACTCTTTGCCTATCTCTCAGGCTGCTGCTACTGCTGCTGCTAAGTCGCTTCAGTCGTGTCCGACTCTGTGCAACTCCATAGACGGCAGCCCACCAGGCTTCCCATCCATGGGACTCTCCAGGCAAGAACACTGGAGTGGGTTGCCATTTCCTCTCCAATGCATGTAAGTGAAAAGTCAAAGTGAAGTCGTTCAGTCGTGTCCAACTATAGCGACCCCATGGACTGCAGCCTACCAGGCTCCTCTGTCCATGGGATTTTCAGGAAAAAGTACTGGAGTAGGGTGCCATTGCCTTCTCCGATCTCTCAGGCTAGCATGGGCATTTTTGAAGACATCTTGAAGACAAAACAAGCCCTTTTTCTAATCTAAAAACAGGAACCGCAATGATTCTTATGGCCATACTCAGAATGCAGGTTCAGTAACTTTTTACTGCTGTCGTTCTTGCATCTGTGGCAACTGAATTCCTCTACCTGGGGATTCAAAATTGCTTTGCAGTTGGTTCTACCTTTTGATAAGTGATGGTTCACTCTTTATCTATAACTCAGTGGCTCATTTAGTTCGGAAGAAACAATCGCCCTCAAACTAATGACACATCTTTGACACACAAATGGATGTTTACCTGCCACATGGTAATTGCCGGGCCCAGTCACAAAGACCAACAGTTGAGGATGACAGTGCCTTCTCCTCTGGGTGGGGTCCCTGTTTTCCAGTGTCTGTGCCTCTTGCAGGAACCCCAACCCCAACATCCCACGTGGCACCTCCAGATGAGCCTCACTGCTAGGCTAGAGCACCAGGGGGCGCAGTGGAGCACCATCCTCCCAAAATACTCACATCCCTGATGTTTCTCAGTGGGTGAGTTAGATTTGAGCCACGAAAAGAAATCTGGGGCAGTCTGTAAGCATGCTCCTTCAGGATATTGTTCAGCGTGTTTTTTCCACTGATAGCATTTCTCATTGTCTTCACTCTCCTTAGAGGTATTCTTTCACCAAGAATTCGACAAAGAAAACAAAGAAGATGCTACAATTAGCTGTCAGTTTTAAGGTATAACTGTCATTGTAATGGCCCTGTGTATTTTCTAATCATTTTTATGAGGCACATTATCAGAATTTTATGCATATACCATGGCAAAGACATAGATTTGAATACAGGTTCTGTTCTGCAATCTTGGGTAAGCCATTTGACCATGTGGTCTCTCACTCTCCCCTTTGGTAAAATGGTGGAATGTAACAATACAACCCCTACAAATAGAATATTTTGGCGATAACTGAAGTGATGGATATAAGGTACCTGATAAATAGGAAGTCTCAACAATGACAGCCATTAGCATTGCTGTTGCCATCTCACTCATTCCTTCTCATAGAACCTCAAGGAAGGAGGTAGAAGGGGCACTCTTATCCTCTTTTACAAGAGAGCAATTTGAAATGCAAGAGATTTCTGAGTTGACTGTGTTCACACTGCTCGTCCGATATAAAACAGTGTAAAACAGTGTATCTTTCTCCAAGTTGAAAGAGAATTGAAAGAAGAATCCAATATATAGGGATCAAATAAGGGAAATTCAGTGGCTTGAGAAGGAAATAAGAGTCAAATGAAAAATTAAAAGAAAACAACACAAAGAGAAATACACTCCCAGTGACTTCCAAAGAGGTGGAGAGATAAATGACAGTGATACAGAGATGCAGACATAGGCATATACACACTGATGTAGACAGGGAAAAAGAGGGCGTGTTGAATAAAATGTAGAAAAGTGCTATTCCACAGGACCACATCGACATCTGCATTGACTGTGCACTGAACAGTTGCAAGGAGTTGCATTTTCAATAGGTCATTACATGACTGGACCCCAAGATTTGTGCAACCCAAATCTGTACCAAGACCTTGGGATATACAGTTCCTATAGCAAGTTACCTATCAATAAGTAAGAGTTGAACTTTAAGACTCTTAGGGAAAGATTCCATTCCCTTCTAAACCTGATGGGTGGAAGAATGATCAGATGAAAAGAAAAATCTGAGAAAGGAGTATGATGTGACTTACAGTCCCCATACTTACTTGACTATGCACTCTGAGAAGGCCACCAGCCCGAGGAGCACAAGCCACTTCATGTGTATTTCCTGGCTCCAAGTACTCAGGGGAGTTTGGGTTCTTAGCATGTAGTGGTGACTAGAAGCCCCTAGTTATATATGCTCTGACTTACCCTAGTTTTCCCCTTTAGGCCACTGAAAGATCTGAAAAAAATTACAAAGCTCTTGATAAAATCTTTACCTTCATCAGTGTCCTTGGTGAATGGACTTTGAAACTTTTCAGAATACAGAGACTTGAACTGTAATCTCTTCCTTGAATCTTGGCTGGAAAATCAAACTGATCTGCATGGACATCTAAGAGGATGGAGAACCTTGCCTACTTGGAGAAAAAAAGGCTAAGAACATCATGAAAATGGATACTAGGGGCCATGCTTGACACACGTGGTTTCATGTCCTCTTCCTAGCCACTTCATGAGATATGCATTGCTGTCTTCATTGGAGAGGAGAGAGTGCTAGGAGTATAAGATGTCAAATAACAAAGTGAAGACTTCAGGGACAGCCCAGGGATATACAACTGGCTTTAGTAGTGGGTCTAATGGCAGACATCAGGGGCACTTATGATGCCAGTCTGTATCAAAGATTTAGGACAGAGCAATACTTCAATTGCATGGTTTCAATATTGGAAGAAATGTCATATGCATCCACAAGATATTTTATATCATCTAACAACTGTTGGAGAAGGAAATGGCAACCCACTCCAGTGTTCTTGCCTGGAGAATCCCAGGGACAGGGGAGCCTGGTGGGCTTCTGTCTATGGGGTCACACAGAGTCGGACACAACTGAAGTTACTTAGCAGCAACAACTGTACAAGGAAGAACTGTGTGCTAGGCTCTGGGTTAAAGGCTTCAAAGTCAAAGTTGATCAAGACAAAAGTAGTCTTTATCTTAAGAATGCTAGAAGTCTAATTCTCACAAACTCATGGCCCCAAGAGGCAGGAGATATGATACTAGGACTAGGTGGCCATGTTGAAATCTGGGCAGCACAGGCCTTACCACTGGGAGCAGCCTTTCCTCCACTTCACCCATGCTGGAAAGCAGGCCAGTTGGCCATGTTTTCAAAAGAATCAAAACTTTGGATATATGTGTACAATCTACTGATTTTAATGTTAGAAACTAATTTTTTTCCCCCAAAAAAAAGATTGGGAATGAAATCTCCACAGCAATGTTCCAGAATCAGCCTTCAGTCTCTGCAGGTTTTTGTTTCTGGCCTAGGGTTGGGAGTGCAGTGGAGACAGAGAGGAATTTAATTCATGTTAGTTGATTTTAAAAGAGACTGAATGCATACTAAATATGCTGATATTAGGAAAGATTGAAGGCATGAGGAGAAGCGGAAGACAGAGGATTAGATGGTTGAATGGCACCACCAAGTCGATGGACATGAGCTTAAGCAAGCTCCAGGAATTGGTGATGGATAGGGAAGCCTGGAATGCTGCAGTCTATGGCATTGCAAAGAGACGGACACAACTGAAGGACTGAACTGAAGTGAACAATGAGAACAAAGACTAATAAATCTAATTGCATCAAGTTGTTGACTAGCTATCTATAACAACACATTACTTAAGTGGCTTTAAAATTCAGACTTATGACTCTACATTCAGAGTGGAATATCTTCTAAGGAAAAACAAAAATATTGCCCATTAAAAACAAAACCAAAGAAAACCAAAAGAAAAAAAAGGAAAGAAATCTGACACTATATTCAACAATTATATTTCCTTGGTATCTCTAATTTTCTTGAAGAAATCTCTAGTCCTTCCCATTCTATTGTTTTCCTCTATTTCTTTGCATTGATCACTGAGGAAGGCTTTCTTATCTCTCCTTGCTATTCTTTGGAACTCTGCATTCAAATGGGTATATCTGTGCTTTTCTCCTTTGCTTTTTGCTTCCCTTCTTTTCACAGCTATCTGTAAGGCCTCCTCAGACAGCCATTTTCCTTTTTTGCATTTCTTTTCCTTGGGGGATGGTCTTGATTCCTGTCTCCTGTACAATGTCATGAACCTCCATCCATAGTTCATTCAGGCACTCTATTAGATCTAGTCCCTTAAATCTATTTCTCACTTCCTCTGTATAGTCATAAGGGATTTTTTTTAGGTCATACCTGAATGGTCTATTGCTTTTCTCCACTTTGTTCAATTTCAGTCTGAATTTGGCAATAAGATGTTCATGATCTGAGCCACTGTCAATTCCCAGTCTTGTTTTTGCTGACTGTATAGAGCTTCTCCATTTTTGGCTGAAAAGAATATAATCAATCTGATTTTGGTGTCCACCATCTGGTGATGTCCATGTGTAGAGTCTTCTCTTGTGTTGTTGGAATTGGGTGTTTGCTATGACCAGTGCATTCTCTTGGCAGAACTCTATTAGCCTTTGCCTTGCTTCATTCTGTACTCCAAGGCCAAATTTGTGTATTACTTCTGGTGTTTCTTGACTCCTATTTTGCATTCCAGTCCCCTATAATGAAAAGTACATCTTTTTTGGGTGTGAGTTCTAGAAGGTCTTGTAGGTCTTCATAGAACTGTTCAACTTCAGCCTTTTCAGTGTTACTGATCAGGACAAAGACATGGATTACCGTGATATTGAATGGTTTCCTTGGAAACAAACAGAGATCATACTGTCATTTTTGAGATTGCATCCAAGTACTGCATTTCAGAATCTTTTGTTGACTATGATGTCTACTCCATTTCTTCTAAGGGATTCCTGCCCACAGTTGTAGATATAATGGTCATCTGAGTTAAATTCACCCATTCCAGTCCATCTTAGTTCATTGATTCCTAGAATGTCTTTGTTCACTCTTGTCATCTCCTGTTTGACCACTTCCAATTTGCTTCTATTGATGGACCTAACAATCCAGGTTCCTATGCAATATTGCTCTCTACAGAATCTTGCTTCTATCATGAGTCCCACCCACAACTGGGTGTTGTCTTTGCTTTGACCCCATCCCTTCATTCTTTCTGGAGTTATTTCTCCACTGATCTCCAGTAGCATATTAGGCACCTACCGACCTGGGGAGTTCATCTTTCAGTGTCCTATCTTTTTGCCTTATCATACTGTTCATGGGTTCTCAAGGCAAGAATACTGAAGTGATTTGCCATTCCCATCTCCACTGGACCACATACTGTCAGACTTCTCCACCATGACCCGTCCATCTTGGGTGACTACACATGGCATGGCTTAGTTTCATTGAGTTAGAAAAGGCTGTGATCCATGTGACAGATTGGCTAGTTGTCTGTGAGTGTGGTTTCAGTCTGTCTGCCCTCTGATGCCCTCTTTCAGTGCCTACCATATTACTTGGGTTTCTCTTACCTTGAACGTGGGATATCTCTTCATGGCCGCTCCAGCAAAGTGCAGCCACTGCTCCTTACCTTGGAAGTAGGGTAGCACCTCTCAGCTGCCTCCCCTGATTTGGACGTGGGGTAGTTCCTCTCTGCCACGCTTCTGCGCTGCCGTTGCAGCCGCCATGCATCTGCACCACCATCACAGCTGAGGCGAGCAATAATTCAACAACTAACTGTTCCTCATATTGTTTCTGTTATTGTGACAGAATTGTATGTATGTTAACAGGTAAAAGCAAGACAATAATTAAAACTAATGTTCTGAAGTAAGCCTTTCAATGGCTAGAAAAAGAGGTTCACATATAATATATAGAATTTTATTTCAAACCTTGCTGTCTTAAATCTTAAACTGAAAGCATAAGTTTGTACCAACTGATTATATTCTTTTTTATTTTAATTTTTAAAGAAAATGTGTACTTCCTCCTCTGACCACTGTAAAGCACAGAAGCAGTGACAACTTGATAACAGTGACTATTCTGAGGTCTAATATCCAACTTCTAAATAGATATCCCATCAGATGATCTTAAAGAGACGGCTGATTTCAGGACTGGGTAAGGAAATGCTCAAAATAATGTTGGGAATCGTGAAGGACCAGAAAGCTGAGGGACTTCAAAGACCAATGGGGACTGGACAGAAAGTTTTTGAATCCAAATGAAAAGGCCAAACACCTACCAGTTTTTTGGGCAGAATGATGTTTCTGCTTCTCAACACACTGTTTATGTTTCTCATAGCTTTCCTGCCAAGAAGCAAATGTCTTCTGATTTCATGGCTGCAGGCACCATCCACAGTGGTTTTAGAGGCTAAGATGAATAAATCTCTCACTGCTTCCACCTTTTCTCCTTCTATTTGCCATGAAGGATGGGGCTGGATCACGTGATGTTTGTTTTTTAATATTTAATTTTAAGCTGGTCGAATGTGTCCAAATGTTAATAGGTAACATTTAATTTGTCACTGTGATAGATTGCTAGGGCACCAACTCACTGTTCTGAGCACTGAGAAAGGGAAATAATCATCAATATTTATGCTATTTTTGTTTCTATTAATCATAGGTTATGCAACTACCAACAGTTCCAGGAAAACAAGCTAGACTGTCCCTTCTGGGAGTGATGAGAGAGTGATGGGAAGCAGCTATAATAGAGATGAAGCCTCACTCACTGGCCTGCAGCTCACCTCCTGCTGTGGAGGTCTGGTTCCTAATAGGCCAAGGACTGGTACTGGTCCTGACCCACTGTGCTGGTATTGTGGACTCCTGCTCTAAAACCAATAGTGGGACATTCTGTAGGACAAACCACCCTGCTTCCTCCCCATTTCTGAACAAATAAATGGCATTAAAATTGGGAGAGGAGCACTTATTTAGTCCTAAAGGAGAACAACCAAGTGTAACATATGACTACATTCTTTCAATAAACTGTGAAAAGACATCTGCTTTTTGAGAATCAGGGAAATTTGCACATGGACTGGATATAAAATGTACATTTTATGGGGAACAAAAGAGCATTTTTTTCATATCCTATCATTCTACCACAAATACTCATTATGTACATTTGATGAAATGTTCATCTTGTCCCTAAAATACTTCAGGAAAAATGAATAAGGAGTAAAAGAGAGAATGAAATGATGGTCTGTCTTGATTTAAAAACAGATAGCTGCTATGCTATGCATAGGAAGTAGGGTCTTTGGGAGGTACCCAGGTTGACACGGGTTTTGATGGTGGTCCCTCATGATGGGATTAGCCTCTCCCTCTTTTTCTCTCTTATTCTCCCTCTTCTTCCTTCCCTTCAACCACCACATGTGAGAACATAGCAAGAAGAAAAAGACTGATGAAAGTCAAGAATGTCTCCACTGGGAACTCAATTGGCCACCACCTTGATGTTGCATGGTCTCCAGTCTATGACAACTTGTGGGACTAAGATGTTAGATTTGTAGTTATTGATGCCAAATGATAAAATATTGGGTTCATGACACTCTTCTTTCTTATATTTGTTATGTTTGAAATAGTTTTGCAGTAAGAAGTTTATAGAAAGTCCATTTTGAAGTTTCTGTCTTAGTGATACCATCATCTCAAATGAGTCTCTCTCAGGCTTGCTTTCCCTGGCCTATGCACTCTCACAAGCACAGACCTTCATACAAAAATTGCCTAGACCCTTCCCTCCATCAAAACAATAATTATAGTTACCAAAATGGAAAGGTGGGAGAGGGATAAATTGGGAGTTTGAGATTAATATATGTATACTACTTTATTTAATAGATAATCAACAAAGACCTACTGTACAGCACAGGAATTCTGCTCAATTGTCTGTAGTATCCTGTATGGAAAAAGAATCTAAGAAACAATAGGTACATGTGTATGTATAAGGGAATTAATTTCCCGTACAACTAATATTAATACAATGCTGTAAATCAAATACACTCCTATATAAATTAAAACCTGAAATTTTTTTTAATGCTTACATGTAGAGACCCATGGAGTTCTTTAGACTTGCAGGATTTCAGATATGATGCTGGAAAAGGCAGACTGGGTGCAGAAATCTAGACATTATCTGAGGTTGCATTTTACTGAGCTTTGGTGACTTTTGTTTCTAGTGTCACCTTTGATTTGTCTTTGGAGGATCTAATACAAGGGCTTGGAGACACCAGCTGGGTGTTAATTGAAGGACGAGGGGGAGGCGCTAGTGGGAGAGTGAAATGCCAGCTCCCTAGCCTTGGGTTGGGGCAAGTTTGAGGCACAACTTATATCCCAAGTTCCCTGTGAAAACAGGGTGTAGCTTCCTTCTCCATGACTTGCATGAAATCAGACACAGACTGGTTTCATCCTTTTTCATGTCCTGCTTCTCTTGAGACTTCACTGATTTCCCTGGGAGAATTTTTTTTTTTTTTTAACTTTGGCATCACTAGGTCTTCATTGTGGAGACGGCAATGGCACCACTCCAGTACTCTTGCCTGGAAAATCCCAGGAACAGAGGAGCCTGGAAGGCTGCAGTTCATGGGATCGCTGAGGGTCAGACAGGACTGAGTGACTTCACTTTCACTTTTAACTTTCATTCATTGGAGAAGGAAATGGCAACCCACTCCACTGTTCTTGCCTGGAGAATCCCAGGGACGGGGGAGCCTGGTGGGCTACCGTCTATGGGGTCACACAGAGTAGGACACGACTGAAGTGACTTAGCAGCAGCAGTAAGTCTTCATTGCTGCTCCGGAATTCTCTATTTTCAGCGAGCAGGGACTACTCTGTAATTGCAGTGCACTGGCTTTTCAGTCCTGTGCTTCTCTTGATGTAGATCACAGGCTCTAGGCCACTCAGGCTCAGTAGCTGTCGTCCACCAGCTTAGTTGCCCTGGGGCATTTGCAATCGTCCCAAACCAGGCCTCAAATGCATATCTTAAGCACTGGATCAAAAGGGAAAACACTCTGGAAAGAATTTGAAATAAATCATTTCACATGAAACTTGGCACCATGGCCTATATATGAAAAGACTGATACAGGATTGTCCATGCACCTCCTGAGATCAAGACTGGTTGAGGTTCCCCTCCCAAGGATTCCTACAGGATTTTGAAGCTGTCCTGCCATGTGGCTTTGTTCTTGCTCCAGTTTCTGAATCCCACACTAGATCACAGCTTCCAGAGGGCAGGGCTGTCACTTGACTCACTTGTAAGTATACGTCAGTAGATATTGTCTCATTCAGACCCTAATGTCAAGACATGGCTAACACAAAGATCAGTTATTTTATTATGAGTGTTAGGTTATAATTTCAACGACTGTAATCAAAACCTTAGTAACGTTATCTTAAATACAATACAATTTCAATTCTCTGTCATATAATGTTAGTGCAGATCTCTCCACAGAGATGAAGGCCCGCTTTTTTCTTGTCACATCTTCCACCTGTGCTACTTACCTTTGGTCTAACATGGCTGCTCCAGCTCCTGTCATTACATCTGCATTCCAGCTAGTGGGGCAGAAAATAATACTTCCATTTGGAAGTGACATATCACCTCTACTCAAATTCCCCTGGCCGAAGTATCTTCCATGGTCATGGCAAACCTGGGGTTGGTGGGCGCACAGAAGGGCAGGGGAATGTGATCCTACTGAATAACTTTCACGATGAGTAACAAGGGCCACCACCCTCCATTCATATCCCTGTATTCATTCTTCTTTGGTTCTCTGCACCCAGCTCTCAGTCTGTTTTGGCCTGCAGATATGGATATGGATGAGGTTATAAGAAAGGACATGGTCCAGGCTGTATAAATATGGAAAAAACAAGAATGGACGAAGATAAAAAAAGCATAAAAATTCAAAATCTAAAGGAAAGAATACTTATAATCATAATTTTGCACTTATACAATTTAGGTATAATGGTTGATGAATCAATTTATAAAATAAAAATTAGAGAAATGTAGAATATAAATATATTCACTAAACCCAACAAAATAACAAGGCTATATCATATTAAACACACAGTAGTATCAGGATTAAGTTTGGATGCACATTTTGTAAAACTAAAACAACTATAACTTTAGCAAGATAAACTTGATTTTTCCCTCCTACTGAAACAAAGCTGGAGGTGAGCCAGCCAGAGCTTGGGTGCTAACCATCTCCAAGGTTACATGATTGACCAATACAACTGCAGAAGTTCCAGCCATCACAACTAAAATCCAGGCAACAGTTAGGAAGTAGGTGGGGAAGGGAAGAGTCTCATCTCTCAGCTGAATCAGCTCCTTGAAAGCAGTCTTCCAAGAAATCCCTCTTACAGATCTTCTTGCATCTCTAAGTCACCAGTCATGACTAAGAGCACAGGTGGGTAGGAAGTTCAGTCCTGTAGCTACTGGGCTCATGGCTATATAACAAACTATTTTCAGTTTTGAAAGACAACCAGAGAATACATCATTTTGTAGGTAGCCTGCAGTGCTTGCCTTAAAGAACAACAACAACAAAAAAGAATGGGATAGCCTGAACAGCTGGGCAAAGTGTGGGAGCCAGGGGAAAGGAGCAGCAATGAGAAACAGCTAGATGGATCTGAACTGTGCTCCAGAAAATAGAGGCAAACTGGTCAGTAGAGATCTAAGGACTGAAGTGAGGATTACACATACCACATGACCCAATTTGGTTTGAAAACTGCTTTTCCAACTCAGGTCCCAAATCTCTCTCAATTCTTCAGCTTCTAAATACCTTGTCTTTGTTACCTCACATTCTGACCTACCTGTCTCACCTTCCTTATTTCTGTTCACATCACTTCTCCATCTAGTCCACCAGCATTACAAGTTCCAGTATTGAGAACTTAGCAACACTTTCTAGAAGTGTGTAGAAACACAATGACTATTTCTACTTTACTATTTGTTTGTCCTGATCAAGGTCTTTTGAAAAGACTGAAATGGCTGTAATTATGGAGATCTCATGTTTCCTCTAAAATCCCAACCAAGAATGTGACTTCCTTGGACCTGGAGGGGATGCGTTCACTTTTGGATCCACAGGTCTTAGCAGAACAGTAAGTCCCCTGTATATGAACAAGTTACATTTGAGAAGGGTGTTCAAAAATCCCAATTTCTTCATAAATCCAGCAAAGTTACTTAGGTAGCCAACTAAGACAATTGGCTATATATTACTGTAGTTTAATAGTTTTCTGATACTTTTCACACAAATAATACATAAAAAATGAACACAATAAAAGAAACATTTTTAATCTTGCTGTACCTGGAAAGGGCATGGCAACCCACTCCAGTATTCTTGTCTGGAGAATCCCCATGGCAAGAGGAGCCTGGCTGACTGCAGTCCATATGTTGAAAATTCAGACACAGCTGAGCAACTAAGCACACCTTTAAAAATAGAATAGTAGTACCATCTTCATTACCACTGCATTTATGCTTCCTTGCAGACAGCGTAGGCTTGAAATAAAAGTCCTGCACTATTGTACTCCATACAGTTCTGTACAGTAAAGTACACAAATGCACACCAACTTGTCTTAGATGTCACCACGACAACGTGTGTCAGATCTGTGAACTAACTGATGTGATGGCACATGCAAATGCACTTTTACATGTTTGAAAGTTTTCAACTTGAACATTTGTATGTAATAAACTTGCTACACAGGTTTTCAGTGAATGTATGTAGTGAAGGAACAAGAGAGGAGAGTAAGGAGCTGCCTGTTCTTTCCCTTTTTGCATGTATTATGGCCACTCTTAATAGGAATTTTATTGGGTGTAATTGAGGCCTGGTGTATGGGAACATGGCTGCAAGTGACGGAAGACCAGAATCCCAGGAGGTAGGACAAGAGCTGTGGTTGGTTGAAAAGATCCAAGAGTGCGAAATAGGAGGAAACAAGTTTTCACTGGTTTATGTGAAAGACTCGGCAAATATCATCTGGATTTGCGTTTAGTGATTGAGCTGTGGGTTAGAGGAGCAGTCCCTGTTGCCCAGGATGAGCAAGAGAAGAGAAGAGAGAGGAGACTGAAACGTGAAAATCAAACATGTATGTCTAGTATTGTCTATGTATGTCAAGTATGTCTAGTATTGAAGAGATGTAAGTCCTGTCAATTTATCTGCTCCCTCCTGAGAAGAATTAGAGTTGTAAAAGAGGGAAGGTCCACACTATGCTAGCACCTTATTCTTCTTCTGTCCAGTGAACATTGATTTCTAATGCCATTTCTTTATAAACAGAGGATGTACTTTGTATGATTGAACTCTTCTAATTTACTGTTCCATATAAACTTTTGGTGCTGTTCTGTGCCCAGGCACATGGGGCCCTGGGGCCTGGCAGGCTCTGTTTCAGCTCCACAGTGCAGTGTATGGGGATCTGCTGACGTCTGGGCCCTGGGTTATATCTTCAGTCTGGGTTCACATCTGAGGGATTAACTCTAGTTGGGTTTAATTAGATCATCTTGCTCTTTATCTTCAGTTTGTCCCATTTTATTTTTCCATGTCTCTTTTTATCCCTGACTTTTCTGTGACTGAGTAGTTTTTCTGATTCCCTTTGTCCCTGATATCCTTTGTCACTTTATTAACTAACTGTAACTGTTTTTTTAAGTAGTTTTAAGATCCATGGTATACATCTTTAACTTGCTAGTCTATCATTATTAATTATGACAATTATTAAAATTATTTATTCATTTATGATTTCTTTGTCTGTACTGGGTCTTAGTGTGGCATGCAGGATCTTCCTTGTGGTAGGGACTTTCTATTTGAGGAGGGAAAGCTCAGTACTTGCAGTGTGTAAACTCTATTTGAGACATGCAGTCTTAGTTGCTGAGTGGCATGTGGGATCTTAGTTCTCTGGAACTTAGTTCAAAGGAACAAACCTTTGCCATTTGCAAATGCTTTGCATTGCAAAGTAGATCCTTAACCACTGGACCACCAAAGAAGTCCCTATATTTACCTTTTAATACATATTACGTGTTTATCATTTTGGGTACTGTTCATTCCCCCTGTAGATCCAGATTTTCACTTGGTTTTAAATTCCTTCTGACTTGAGACCCTTTAAAAAACATTTATTACATTGGTCTGTTGGTGGTAGTGCAGTCTTGTAGTTGTTGTATGTCTGAGAAAGTATTTTATCTTGTTTTTGATATGTATCTTTCTTGGGTATAGAATTCTGAGTCATCTCAGCATTTAAGATGTAGTGCCATCTGGCTTTTATTGTTTCATATGCCTAATCTGCTGTCTTTCCCATTTTTTTGTTCTACTGTGTCTGCTTTTCCTTCTGGTTACATTTCTTCGGTTGATTATCTAAAACCATCAATTATGATGTGCCTTTAGATAGTTGTCATATTTCTTGTCCTTGAATTAATTGAGCTTCTGTGTTAATGGGTTTAAACCGTTCATCATTCCTGGAAATTTTCCAGCCAGTAATTACGCAGTTCTTTGCTCTATTCTCCTGTCTTTCACATCCTGTGGGATACCATTTACATAAATTTTAACACTGTTAAAGTTACTTCAAAGCTCTCTGATGCACAATTAATTTTTTCCCACAGTCTTTGGATGTCTATTTTACATGTCTCTATTTAACATACTCAATATTCTTCAGCTTCATGCATTAAAGGATTATTGATGATCACTCACCTAGAGCTAAACATCCTGGAATGTGAAGTCAACTGGACCTTAGAAAGCATCATTACAAACAAAGCTAGTGGAGGTGATGGAATTCCAGTGGAGCTATTCCAAATCCTGAAAGATGATGCTGTGAAAGTGCTGCACTCAATATGCCAGCAAATTTGGAAAACTCAGCAGTGGCCACAGGACTGGAAAATGTCAGTTTTCATTCCAATCCCAAAGAAAGGCAATGCCAAAGAATGCTCAAACTACCACACAGTTGCACTCATCTCACACGCTAGTAAAGTAATGCTCAAAATTCTCCAAGCCAGGCTTCAGCAATATGTGAACCATAAACTTCCAGATGTTCAAGCTGGTTTTAGAAAAGGCAGAGGAACCAGAGATCAAATTGCCAACATCTGCTGGATCATCAAAAAGCAAGAGAGTTCCAGAAAAACATCTATTTCTGCATTATTGCCTATGCCAGAGCCTTTGACTGTGCAGATCACAATAAACTGTGGAAAATTCTGAAAGAGATGGGAATACCAGACCACTTGACCTGCCTCTTGAGAAACCTATATCGAGGTCAGGAAGCAACAGTTAGAACTAGACATGGAACAACAGACTGGTTCCAAATAGGACAGGGAGTACGTCAAGGCTGTATATTGTCACCCTGCTTATTTAACTTATATGCAGAGTGCATCATGAAAAACACTAGGCTGGAAGAAGCCCAAGCTGGAATCAAGATTGGTGAGAAAAATATCAATAATCTCAGATATGCAGATGACACCACCCTTATGGCAGAAAGTGAAGAGGAACAAAAAAGCCTCTTGATGAAAGTGAAAGTGGAGAGTGAAAAAGTTGGCTTAAAGCTCAATATTCAGAAAACGACGATCATGGTATCTGGTCCCATCACTTCATGGGAAATATATGGGGAAACAGTGGAAACAGTGTCAGACTTAACTTTTTTTTTTTTTTTTGGCTCAAAAATCAGTGCAGATGGTGACTGCAGCCATGAAATTAAAAGACGCTTACTCCTTGGAAGGAAAGTTATGACCAACCTAGATAGCATATTCAAAAGCAGAGACATTACTTTGCCAACAAAAGTCTGTCTAGTCAAGGCTATGGTTTTTCCAGTGGTCATGTATGGATGTGAGATTTGGACTGTGAAGAAAGCTGAGCACCGAAGATTGATGCTTTTGAACTGTGGTGTCGGGGAAGACTCTTGAGAGTCCCTTGGACTTCAAGGAGATCCAACCAGTCCATTCTAAAGGAGATTATCCCTGGGCGTTCTTTGGAAGGAATGATGCTGAGGCTGAAACTCCAGTACTTTGGCCACCTCATGTGAAGAGTTGACTCATTGGAAAAGACTCTGAGCTGGGAGGGATTGGAGGCAGGAGGAGAAGGGGATGACAGAGAATGAGATGGCCAGATGGCATCACCGACTCAATGGACATGAGTTTGAGTGACCTCCAGGAGTTGGTGATGGACAGGGAGGCCTGGTGTGCTGCAATTCATGGGGTCTCAAAGAGTCAGACACAACTGAGTGACTGAACTGAACTGAACTGAACTGATGCATTGTACTGTCCTTCCCTGCTATTATGTAATATACATTTTACTTGTGTTTTTACTAATTGATTTTTCCCTCGTTATGAATATTTTCTTGCTTCTTTATACATCTGGATTTTTTTCTTTTTAAATTTCTTTATTTATCTTAATCAGAGGATAATTACCTTACAATATTGAGATGAAACTAGGACAAAAACTTTCACAATTTATATGGAAATTTTAAATTGGATTGTGGATGTGGTCACTTTACCTTTGGATGCTGGATATTTTTTTAATTTTTATAAATTATTCCTTTCACTGTTTGCAAACACTCTTAATTTCTTGGAAACAATTGCATTTTTTGAAGGCTTGCGGTAAAGTTTTTTAAGCTGAGATGAAACCAGCCTTTAGACCAGGTTTACTCTTCCCCACTAGCAAGGCAATATTATCTTTAGGACCCTATTGATCTCATGGGAATTATGAGTAATTTCGGGGGCAGTCCTAAGATGGCAGAGGAATAGGACAAGGAAACTACTTTCTCCCCAACAAATTCATCAAAAGAACATTTGAACACTGAGTAAATTCCACAAAACAACTTCTGAATGCTGGCAGAGTACATCAGGCACCCAGAAAAGCAGCCCGTTGTCTTCAAAAGGAGGTAGGAAAAAAATGTAACAGATAAAAAGAGAGGCAAAAGAGGTAGGGACGGAGATCCGTCCCGGGAAGGGAGTCTTTAAAAAGAGAGAAGTTTCCAAACACCAGGAAACACTCTCACTGGCGAGTCTGTGGTGAGCCTTGGAACCTCAGACGGCAACATAAGTGAGAGGAAAAATAAATAAATAATTTAAATCTACAGATTACATGTTGACCGGTAACTCCCAGGGGAGAAGCAGCACAGACACCTGCATCCGCCACTAGCAAGAGGTGGCTGGGCAAGGAAGTGCGGGCTGCATTGCTTAGAGTTAAGTGCGGGCTGCATTGCTTAGAGTTAAGGCCGGGCTGGAATGCCCCGAGGGCAATCTGAGGGAACTAACTTGAGATAGCAAACCAGACCCTGGGATAACTACCCCGGCGAAAAGCCCTAAACTAAGACACTGCCAGGCCTGCTCACAGAACAAAGGATTGAGCAGAGCTAGCCGGCTGCGGGCTGGCCCATCCCCTGCCAGAGACAGGGGAGCAAGGGCAGCCAGAGCCAGAAGTGGGCAACTGTGGCCCCAGAGAGGCGTCATCTACCAAACTGCAAGCAGGCTTCATTGTCAACCAAGATTTCTTGGGATTCTGGACGGTCAACATCCACCTGAGAAGGTGCGCCGGTAGTACACCCAGAAAACCGAGCAGCAGGGACGGGAGAGGCAATAAGTCACAGCCACTGCACTCACCAAACACCTGGTCTCCTGAGCGGCTCGGACCTGGGAAGAGCACAAAACGCAGGCCCAGCCGAGTCTGCACCTTTGAGGAGTACCCAAGTACCTGAACCTAAGCAGCTTAGACCTGGGAAGTGCATGCAACCCAGGGCCCACCTCCAAAAGATCCCAGCAAAGTAACCTAGAGCCTGAGCAGTACAGACAGGGAAAGCATGCACGCCATGAGATGGGGCAAACCCAGTGTGGGCGAATAACTGCGAGCACACAGCCAGTGTTATCTGTTGACAACAACCCTCCTTCCCCACAACACGACTGAACAAGTGAGCCTAAAAAATTGTCCACCACCACCCCTTTGGGTCAGGGCAGAAATTAGACACTGAAGAAACCAGCAAACAGAAGAAGCTAAAACAGAGGGAACCACCCTGGAAGTGACAGGTGCAATAGATTAAAACCCTGCAGTTAGCACCAACTACATATGAAGGGACCTATAGATCTTTAGAAGTATAAGCTGGATGAAGTAACTATCTGAAAGTAAACTGACCCACACTGTCCACAACACCACAGAAAGTCCTAGATATATTTTTACTATTTTCATTATTTAAATTTAATTTTTTTTTATTTTTAAGTCCTCTACTATGGCTTTAATTTTCATTTTTATAACCTACTATTAGTTTGAAAAAAAGACCCGATTTCTTAAAGCAAAATTCATATATATATATATATATATATATATATATATATATATATATATATATATATTTTATAATTTTTGTGACTTTTTTTCCCCTTTAATATTGTATTTTTGAGAATCCAACCTCTACTCTAGATTTTTAATCTTTGCTTTTTGGTATTTGTTAGCAATTTTATACCTTTAAAAACCCAATCTTCAGCAACCATTTTTACTTGGGAGCGAGATCACTGCCTGATTGTTTTCTCCCCCTTTGGATCTCTTTTTTCTCCACCAGGTCGCCTCTATCTCCTCCATCCCCCTTCTCTTATCTACCCAACTCTGTGAATCTCTTTGTGTGTTCCAGACTGTGGAGAACACTTAGGGAACTGATTACTGGCTGAAACTGTCTCTCTCCTTTTGATTCCCCCCTTTATACCCCTGGCCACCTCTGTCTCCTTCCTCCCTCTTCTCTTCTCTGTGTAATTCTGTGAACATCTCTGAGGGATCCAGACTGTGGAGAGCACATAAGGAAGTTATTCCTGGCTAGCTGGCTCTCTCCCCTTTTGATTCCCCCTCTTCTCCTCCTCCTAGTAACCTCTATCTCCATCCTCCCTCTTCTCTTCTCTGTGTAACTCTGTGAACAACTCTGAGGGATCCAGACTGTGGAGAGCACATAAGGAAGTGATTACTGGCTAGTTTGCTCTCGCCTCTTTTGATTCTCCCTCTTCTACTCCTGGTCACCTCTATCTCCCTCTTCCCTATTCTCTTCTCCATGTAACTCTGTGAACCTCTCTGCATGTCCCTCACTGTGGAGAAACTTTTCACCTTTAACCTAGATGTTTTATATTTGGTGCTGTATAGATGGAGAAGTCTTGAAGCTACTATAAGAGTAAGACTGAAAACCAGAAGCCAGAAGCTTAAGTCCAAATCCTGAGAACACCAGAGAACTCCTGACTCCAGCGAACATTAATCAATAGGAGCTCATCAAATGCCTCCATGTCTACACTGAAATCAAGAACCACCCAAGGGCCAACAAGTTCCAGAGCAAGACATACCATGCAAATTCTCCAGCAAAACAGGAACAAAGCCCTGAGCTTCAATCTACAGGCTGCCCAAAGTCACTCCAAACCCATTGAAATCTCATAACTCATTACTGGACACTTCATTGCACTTCAGAGAGAAGAAATCCAGCTCCACCCCCTGGAACACCAACACAAGCTTCCCTAACCAAGAAACCTTGACATGCCACATGTAGAACCCCACCCACAGCGAGGAAACTCCACAATAAAGAGAATTCCACAAACTGCCAGAATATGGAAAGGTGACACCAAACACCGCAATATAAACAAGATGCAGAGGCAGAGAAATACCCAGCAGGTAAAGGAACAGAATAAATGTCCACCGAACCAAACAAATGGGGAAGAAATAGGGAATCTACCTGATAAAGAATTCTGAATAATGATAATGAAAATGATCCAAAATCTTGAATACAAAAAGGAATTACAGATAAATAGCCTGGAGACAAGGATTGAGAAGATGCAAGAAAGGTTTAACAAGGACCTAGAAGAAATAAAAAAGAGAAAATATATAATGAATAATGCAATAAATGAGATCAAAAACCCTCTGGAGGGAACCAAGAGTAGAATAACAGAGGCAGAATATGGGATAAGTGAGGTAGAAGTTAGAATGGTAAAAATCAATGTAACAGAGAGGAAAAAAGAAAAATGAATTGAAAGAAATGAGAACAATTTCAGAGACCTCTGGGACAATGTTAAAAGCCCCAACATTCAAATCATAGGAGTCCCAGAAGAAGAAGACAAAAAGAAAGACCATGAGAAAATACTTGAGATAATAGTTGAAAACTTCCCTAAAATGGGGAAGGAAATAATCATGCAAGTCCAAGAAACCCAGAGAGTCCCAAAAAGGATAAACCCAAGGTGAAATTAACCAAATTAACAAAGATCAAAAACAAAGAACAAATATTAAAAGCAGCAAGGGAAAAACAACAAATAGAACACAAGGGGATTCCCATAAGGATAACAGTTGATCTTTCAATAGAAACTCTTCAGGCCAGGAGGGAATTGCAGGGCATACTTAAAGTGATGAAATAAAAAAACCAACAGCCCAGATTACTGTACCCAGGAAGGATCTCGTTCAAATATGAAGGAGAAATCAAAAGCTTTACAGACAAGCAAAACTGAGAGAATTCAGCATCACCAAACCAGCTCTCCAACAAATGCTAAAGGATCTTCTCTAGACAGGAAACACAGAAACGGTGTATAAACTCTAACGCAAAACAATAAAGTAAATGGCAATGGGATCATACTTATCAATAATTACCTTAAATGTAAATGGGTTGAATGCCCCAAACAAAACACAAAGACTGGCTGAATGGATACAAAAACAAGACCCCTATATGTGTTGTCTACAAGAGACCCACCTTGAAACAAGGGACACATTCAGACTGAAAGTGAAGGTCCGCAAAAAGATATTCCATGCAAATAGAGACCTAAAGAAAGAAGGAGTAGCAATATTCATATCAGACAAAATAGACTTTTAAAAAAGGACTGTGAAAAGAGACAAATAAGGACACTACATAATGACCAAACTGTCAATCCAAGAAGAAGATGTAACTATTATAAATATAAATGCATGCAACCTAGGAACACCGCAATATGTAAGACAAATGCTAACAAGTATGAAAGGGGAAATTAATAATAACACAATAACAGTGGGAGACTTTAATACCCGACTCACATCTATGGTTAGATAAACTAAACAGAAAATTAACAAGGAAACACAAACTTAAATGATACAATAGACCTGTTAAACCTTATCGGCATCTATAGGACATTTTACCCCAAAACAATGAATTTCACCTTTTTCTCAAGTGCACACGGAAACTTCTCCAGGATAGATCACATCCTGGGCCATAAATCTAGCCTTGGAAAATTCAAAAAAAATGAAATCATTCCAAGCATCTTTTCTGACCACAATGCAGTAAGATCAAATCTCAATTACAGGAGAAAAACCATTAAAAATTCCAACATATGGAGGCTGAAAAACACGCTGATGAATAACCAACAAATCACAGAAGAAATAAAAAAAGAAATCAAAATATGCATAGAAATGAAGGAAAATAAAAACAAAACAACCCAAACCTGTGGGACACTGTAAAAGCAGTGCTAACAGGAAGGTTCATAGCAATACAGGCTTACCTTAAGAAACAACAAAAAAGGCAAATAAATAACCTAACTCTACACCTAAAGCAGCTAGAAAAGGAAGAAATGAAGAACCCCTGTGTTACTAGAAGGAAAGAAATCTTCAAAATTAAGGCACAAATAAATGCAAAAGAAACAAAAGAGACCATAGCAAAAATCAGCAAAGCCAAAAGATGGTACTTTTTGAGGATAAATAAAATTGACAAACCATTAGCCAGACTCATCAAAAAACAAAGGGAGAAGAATCAAATCAATAAAATTAGAAATGAAAATGGAGAGATCACAACAGACAACACACAAATACAAAGGATCATAAGAGACTACTATCAGCAATTATATGCCAATAAAATAGACAACTTGGAAGAAATGGACAAATTCTTAGAAAACTACAACTTTCCAAAACGGAACCAGGAAGAAATAGAAACCCTTAACAGATACATCACAAGCATGGAAATTGAAACTGTAATCAGAAATTTTCCAGCAAACAAAAGCTCAGGACCAGACGGCTTCATAGCTGAATTCGACCAAAAATTTAGAGAAGAGCTAACACCTATCCTACTCAAACTCTTCCAGAAAATTGCATAGGAAAGTAAAGCTACAAACTCATTCTATGAGGCCACCATCACCCTAATACCAACACCTGACAAATATGCCACAAAAAAAGAAAACTATAGACCAATATCACTGATGACATAGATGCAAAAATCCTTAACAAAATTCTAGCAATCAGAATCCAACAACACATTAAAAAGTTCATAAACCATGACCAAATGGGCTTTATCCCAAGGATGCAAGGATTCTTCAATATCCGCAAATCAATCAATGTAATACACCACATTAACAAATTGAAAAATAAAAGCCATATGATTATCTCAATAGATGCAGAGAAAGCCTTTGACAAAATTCAACATCCATTTATAATAAAAAATTTCCAGAATGCGGAAGTAGAAGGAACATACCTCAACATAATCAAAGCTATATATGACAAACCCACAGCAAACATTATCCTCAATGGTGAAAAATTGAAATCATTTCCCCTAAAGTCAGGAACAAGACAAAGGTGCCCACTCTCACCACTACTATTCAACATAGTTTTGGAAGTATTGACCACAGCAATCAGAATAGAAAAAGAAATAAAAGGAATCCAAATTGGAAAAGAAGAAGTAAAACTCTCACCATTTGCAGATGACATGATGCTCTACATAGAAAACCCTAAAGACTCCACCAGAACATTACTAGATCTAATCAATGAATATAGTAAAGTTGCAGGATATAAAACCAACACACAGAAATCTCTTTCATTCCTATACACTAATAATGAGAAAATAGAGAAATTAAGGAAACAATTCCATTCACCATTGCAACAAAAATAATAAAATACTTAGGAATATATCTACCTAAAGAAACTAAAGACCTATACATAGAAAACTATAAAAAGAAATCAAAGACGACACTAATAGATGGAGAAGTACACCGTGTTCATGGATTGGAGGAATCAATATAGTGAAAATGAGTATATTACCCAAAACAATCTATAGATTCAGTGCAATCCCTATCAAGCTACCAATGGTATTTTTCACAGAGCTAGAACAAATCATTTCAGAATTTGTATGGAGATACAAAAAACCTCGAATAGCCAAAATAATCTTGAGAAAGAAGAATGGAACTGGAGGAATCAACCTGCCTGACTTCAGGCTCTACTGCAAAGCCACAGTCATCAAGACAGTATGGTACTGGCACAAAGACAGAAATATAGATCAATGGAACAAAGTGGAAAGCCCAGAGATAAATCCACACACCTATGGACACCTTATCTTTGACAAAGGAGGCAAGAATATACAATGGAGAAAAGACAATCTCTTTAACAAGTGGTGCTGGGAAAACTGGTCAACCACTTGTAAAACAATGAAACTAGAACACTATGTAACACCATACACAAAAATAAACTCAAAATGGAATAAAGATCTAAATGTACAACCAGAAACTATAAAGCTCCTAGAGGAGAACATAGGCAAAACACTCTCCGACATAAACCACAGCAGGATCCTCTATGACCCACCTCCCAGAATATTGGAAATAAAAGCAAAAGAAAACAAATGCGACCTAATTAAAATTTAAAGCTTCTACACAAAAAGGAAACTATAAGCAAGGTGAAAAGACAGCCTTCAGATTAAGAGAAAATAATAGCAAATGAAACAACTGACAAACAACTAATCTCAAAAATATACAAGCAACTCCTGCAGCTTGATTCCAGAAAAATAAATGACCCAATCAAAAAATGGGCCAAAGAACTAAACAGACATTTCTCCAAAGACATACAGATAGCTAACAAACACATGAAAAGATGCTCAACATCACTCATTATCAGAGAAATACAAATCAAAACCACAATGAGGTACCATTTCACGCCAGACAGAATGGCTGCTATCCAAAAGTCTACAAACAGTAAATGCTGCAGAGGGTGTGGAGAAAAGGGAACCCTCTTACACTGTTGATGGAAATGCAAACTAGTACAGCCTCTCTGGCAAACAGTGTGGAGATTCCTTAAAAACTGGAAATTGAACTGCCATACGACCCAGCAATCCTACTGCTGGGCATACACACCAAGGAAACCAGAATTTAAAGAGACACGTGTACCACAATGTTCATCGCAGCACTATTTATAATAGCCAGGACATGGAAACAACCCAGATGTCCATCAGCAGACGAACGGATAAGAAAGCTTTGGTATATATACACAATGAGTATTACTCAGCCATTAAAAAGAATACATTTGAATCAGAACTAATGAGGTGGTTGAAACTGGAGCCTATTATACAGAGTGAAGTAAGCCAGAAAGAAAAAGACCAATACAGTATACTAACAGCAAGAACAGATAAGAAAGCCATCCTCAGTGATCAATGCAAAGAAATAGAGAAAACAACAGAATGGGAAAGACTAGAGATCTCTTCAAGAAAACTAGAGATACCAAGGGAAGATTTCATGCAAAAATGGGCTCAAGAAAGGACAGAAATGGCATGGACCTAACAGAAGCAGAAGATATTAAGAAGAGATGGCAAGAATACACAGAAGAACTGTACAAAAAAGATCTTCAAAACCAAGATAATCACGATGGTATGATCACTGACCTAGAGCCAGACATCCTGGAATGTGAAGTCAAGTGGGCCTTAGAAAGCATCACTATGAACAAAGCTAGTGGAGGTGATGGAATTCCAGTGGAGCTATTTCAAACCCTGAAAGATGATGCTGTGAAAGTGCTGCACTCAATATGCCAGAAAATTTGGAAAACTCAGCAGTGGCCACAGGACTGGAAAATGTCAGTTTTCATTCCAATCCCAAAGAAAGGCAATGCCAAAGAATGTTCAAACTACCACACAATTGAACTCATCTCACATGCTAGCAAAGTAATGCTCAAAATTCTCCAAGCCAGGCTTCAGCAATATGTGAACCATAAACTTCCAGATGTTCAAGCTGGTTTTAGAAAAGGCAGAGGAACCAGAGATCAAATTGCCAACATCCACTGGATCATCGAAAAAGCAAGAGAGTTCCAGAAAAAACATCTATTTCTGCTTTATCAACTATGCCAAAGCCTTTGACTGTGTGGATCACAATAAACTGTGGAAAATTCTGAAAGAGATGGGAATACCAGACCACCTTATCTGCCTCTTGAGAAATCTGTATGCAGGTCAGGAAGCAACAGTTAGAACTGGACATGGAACAACAGACTGGTTCCAAATAGGAAAAGGAGTACATCAAGGCTGTATATTGTCACCCTGCTTATTTAACTTCTATGCAGAGTACATCATGAGAAACGCTGGGCTGGAAGAAGCACAAGCTGGAATCAAGATTGCCGGGAGAAATATCAGTAACTTCAGATATGTAGATGACACCACCCTTATGGCAGAAAGTGAAGAGGAACAAAAAAGCCTCTTGATGAAAGTGAAAGAGGAGAGTGAAAAAGTTGACTTAAAGCTCAACATTCAGAAAACAAAGATCATGGCATCTGGTCTCATCACTTCATGGGAAATAGATGGAGAAACAATGGAAACAGTGTCAGACTTTATTTTTGGGGGCTCCAAAATCACTGCAGATGGTGACTGCAGCCATGAAGATTAAAAGATGCTTAACTCCTTGGAAGGAAAGTTATGACCAACCTAGATAGCATATCAAAAAGCAGAGATATTGCTTTTCCAACAAAGATCTGTTTAGTCAAGGCTATGGTTTTTCCAGTGGTCATGCATGGATGTGAGAGTTGGACTGTGTAGAAAGCTGAGCACTGAAGACTGATGCTTTTGAACTGTGGTGTTGGAAAAGACTCTTGAGAGTCCCTTGAACTTCAACAAGATCCAGCCAGTCCATTCTAAAGGAGATCAGCCCTGGATGTTCTTTGAAAGGAATGATGCTGAGGCTGAAACTCGAGTACTTTGGCCACCTCATGCGAAGATTTGACTCATTGGAAAGGACTCTGATGCAGGGAGGGATTGGGGGCAGGAGGAAAAGGGGACGACAGAGGATGAGATGGCTGGATTGCATCACTGACAAGATGGATGTGAGTTTGAGTGAACTCCAGGAGTTGGTGATGGACAGGGAGGCCTGGTGTGCTGCAATTCATGGGCTCGCAAAGAATCAGACATGACTGAGCGACTGAACTGAACTGAATGCATATATATGGAATTTAGAAAGATGGTAATAACCCTGTATGTGAGACAGCAAAAGAGACACGGACGTATACAACAGTCTTTGGACTCTGTGGGAGAGGGCGAGGGCGGGATGATTTGGAAGGATGGCATTGAAACATGTATATTATATGTGAAACAAATCACCAGTTCAGGTTCAATGCATGATACAGGATGCTCGAGGCTGGTGCACTGGGATGACCCAGAGGGATGGTATAGGGATGAAGGTGGGAGAGGGGTACAGGATGAGGAACACGTGTACATGCGTGGTGGATCATGTCAATGTATGTCAAAACCAATGCAATATTGTAAAGTTATTAGCCTCCAATTAAAAAATAAATTTATATTTTTAAAATGAGTAATTTCCATGCTGGTGGGTGGGGACACAATTAGACTTGGTGCAATTTGAGACGCAAGGATTGTTCCCTATAATTCAGACCATACTATCAACTCTGCTGAAACCTGGAAGGGTATCACCTGTACCTTCCCACAGTTCTCTGTATGTAGCTTTCTCCTGTGAACTCTAACTATATAGAGTCATAAATCTGTCTTCTTGGGGAGACTCTTTGCCTCTGCCTAGGTACATCTTCCATGTATGTGTTGGAAACTATTTCTAGAGTTGGGGCAATTGTAGAACTCTGCTTGCTTGCTCACTGCCTCAGGAATCCATTCTCTGCTGCCAGAAGTTTGATGTAAAACAATGCTCTTTCATTTGTCTTTTCTACTTTGGAGTTATTTGAGACAGGAGGATAAATGTGTCCTTTACTCCTTTATGTCGACTAAAATGGAGGTCCCCCTGCAATCAGAACTCACTGAATACCTTGTGAATGCTAGGCAGTGACTCCTTTGCATGGGTGCAAACTTGATTGTGCATCGAACCTGGACTGGCAACTCGTTTCTTACATGATATTTTACATGTTTCAATGCCATTCTCCAAAATCTTCCCACCCTCTCCCTCCCACAGAGTCCATAAGACTGTTCTATACATCAGTGTCTCTTTTGCTGTCTCGTACACAGGGTTATTGGTACCATCTTTCTAAATTCTATATATATGCGTTAATATACTGTATTGGTGTTTTTCCTTCTGGCTTACTTCACTCTTTATAATAGGCTCCAGTTTCATCCACCTCATTAGAACTGATTCAAATGTATTCTTTTTAATGGCTGAGTAATACTCCATTGTGTATATGTACCATAGCTTTCTTATCCATTCATCTGCTGATGGACATCTAGGTTGCTTCCATGTCCTGGCTATTATGAACAGTGCTGTGATGAACATTGGGGTACATGTGTCTCTTTCCTTTCTGGTTTCCTCAGTGTGTATGCCCAGCAGTGGGATTGCTGGATCATAAGGCAGTTCTATTTCCAGTTTTTTAAGGAATCTCCACACTGTTCTCCATAGTGGCTGTACTAGTTTGCATTCCCACCAACAGTGTAAGAGGGTTCCCTTTTCTCCACACCCTCTCCAGCAAATATCCAACATATGGAGGCTGAACAACATGCTGCTGAATAACCAACAAATCACAGAAGAAATCAAAAAAGAAATCAAAATTTGCATAGAAATGAATGAAAATGAAAACACAACAACCCAAAACCTGTGAGACACGGTAAAAGCAGTCCTAAGGGGAAAGTTCATAGCAATACAGGCACACCTCAAGAAACAAGAAAAAAGTCAAATAAATAACCTAACTCTACACCTAAAGCAACTAGAAAAGGAAGAAATGAAGAACCCCAGGGTTAGTAGAAGGAAAGAAATCTTAAAAATTAGAGCAGAAAGAATTGATGCTTTTAAACTGTAGTGTTGGACAAGACTCTTGAGAGTCCCTTGGACTGCAAGGAGATTCAACCAGTCCATGCTAAAGGAAATAAGTCCTGAATATTCATTGGAAGGACTGATGCTGAAGCTGAACCTCCAATACTTTGGCCACCTGATGGGAAGAACTGACTCATTAGAAAAGACCCTGATGCAGGGAAAGATTAAAGGCAGAAGGCAAAGGGGAAGACAGAAGATGAAATTGTTGGGTGGCATCACCGACCTGTTGAACCTGAGTTTGAGCAATTTCCGGGAGTTGGTGATGGACAGGGGAACCTGCCATGCTGTACCCCATGATATAGCAAAAAGTTGGACATGACTGAGAGACTGAACTGAACTGATGTACAGAGGACATCAGGGAGCAGGCAGAAGTCTTTGGGGTCCAGTCAAGCCTGTGGCCCTGGTGGCAGTGGTGAAAGGTTTAGGTGGAAGGAGAGGCTTCCCAACCTCTGGTGTAGGCCATTGAATCCAAGGCAAGGAGCACAAGATTTTGAATGTGTTACCAAATATTATTTTCTAAAAAAACAAAAAACTGTTTTCTGCAGGAGTGAGAACTTTGACTGAGTCTGTTCTCTAGATTTTTCTGAAGCATGTGGAAGGGATCTGGATTGGACTGAGTCTGCAAAAATTAGGTGACCAACTGCTGGAGGGTCAGGCTTATGGTAGACATTCTTCACTAGATGGAAAACAAATCCAGAGAAAAACATGTTCCTTCTACAGTGTACATGTCAATGTATCACATTGTTTCAGCAGATCACTTCAATGTTTTGGGGCAAGCAAGAAATGCACGATGGGTGGTTTGCTTTTGTCAATTCCTGTGGGTAGTTAGATGACTAAATGCTTGGTTACTTATTTGCATGGTTGGAATTATGCTTGGGAAAAAAGAACTAGATGAGGTCCACACATATTTCGACATTAAACAGCAAGCATACGAAGGTTACTAAAGCAACTGTAGGTAATTTAACCATGAGGGGCCAAATGGGGAAAGATTCACCTAACAGGCTGAGATTGGACTGTACAGGTTGCCATAGTTGTTGCTATGAAAAGTAGCCATAACAGCTACTTGTTGCTACACTGGAGATGTGGGGCACTGAGAAGACAGCAAGAGCCTTTATGACTTTCCTTGCAGTGTGATTTCAGGGGAGTAGTTGAGAAGGAAAGGCTGACTGGTAAGGCTGAGGAAGGGAGTAATCTGAGCCAGTAATCATTAGCTCTTGTGTAAGCCCAGAAAACAGAAGCATCGGCTCAGTCAGAGTTCTGGATCAGAGTTCAGAAACAGATGTTATTTGGCTCGAATGAATATTTAGCCTTGGGGATGGCAGCCATAACCCCTAAACAGATTTCCTTCTCCCAGGTGGCAGAATAATTCATATTTGTTCCAGACTTAGGAACCCAGAAAGCCCTCTCAGGGCCACTTGTTCTTAGCAGGCACACATGCAATCTAGAAGGTGGAATTATCATCATGGTGCCCATTTTCCAGATGAGAAAACTGAGGTTAAGAGACTTGATCAAGCACACACAGCTAAGTAAGTGAAAAGCCAAGCACAGACCCAGGGTAACAGTCCTCAAATTCTGTGTTTTCGCTCCGCACCCACTGGGAGTGGTGGGTCGTGATTTGGAAGCAGTGCTTAGGCAAAAGCAAACAATATTCACGTTTAAATTGAAGAAAGTCAGGAAAACCACTAGAACATTCAGCTATGACCTAAATCAAATCCCTTGTGATTATATAGTGGAGATGAAAATTAGATTCAAGGGATTAGGTCTGTTAGCCTAAAGAACTATGGATGGAGGCTTGTAACATTGTATGGGAGGTGGTCATCAAAACCATCCTCAAGAAAAACAAATGTGAGAAGGCAAAGTGGTTGCCTGAGGAGGCCTTAAAAACAGCTGAGAAAATAAGAGAAGTGAAAGGCAAAGGAGAAAGGGAAAGATATACCCAATGGAATGCAGACTTCCAGAGAATAGCAAGGCGACATAAGAAAATCTTCATAAGTGAATAGTGCAAGAATTAGAGGAAAGCAATAGAATTGTAAAGAGTATAGATCTCTTCAAGAAAAGTGGAGATACCAGAGGAACACTTCATGCCAAGATGGGCACAATAAAGGACAGAAAAGTCAAAGACCTAACAGAAGCAGACGAGATTAAGAAGAGGTGCGAAGAATGCACAGAAGAACTATACAAAAATGGTCATAATGACCGGATAGGGATGATGGTGGGGTCACTCACATAAAGCCAGATTTACTGGAGTATGAAGCCAAGTGGGCTTTAGGAAGCATCACTATAAAAAAAGCTAGGGAAGGTGATGAAATTCCAGCTGAGCTGTTTAAAATTCCTAAAGAATGAGGCTGTAAAAGTGATGCATTCAATATGTCAGCAAATTTGGAAAACTCATCAATGGCCACAGTGCTGGAAAATGTCAGTTTTCATTCCAATCCAAAAGAAAGGCAATTCCATAGAATGTTCAACCTATCATGCCATTGTGCTCATCTCACTTGGTAGCAAGGTAATGCTCAATATCTTTCAAGCTAAGTTTCAACAGTACATGAACTAAGAACTTTCAGCTATACAAACTACTTTGAGGAAACAGAGATCAAATTGCCAACATACATTGCATCATAGAGAAAGCAAGGGAACCCCAGAAAAACATTTCCATCTGCTTCACTGACTGTGCCAAAGCCTTCCACTGTGTGGACCACAACAAGCTGTGGAAAATTCTTAAGGAAATGGGAATACCAGATCACCTTACCTTTCTCCTAACACGTCTATATGTAGGTCAAACAGCAGCAGTTAGAATCAGACATGGAACAACTGAAAGATTTAAAATTGGGAAAAGAGAATGACAAGGTATACATTGTCACTCTGGTTATTTAACTTATATGTAGGATACATCATCCAATATGCTGGTCTGGATAAATCCCAAGCTGCAATCAAGATTGCTGGGAGAAGTATCAACATCCACAAATATGAAGATGACACCACCATAATAGCAGAAAGCAAAGAAGAACTAAAGAGCCTCTGGATGAGGTGAGGAGATGAAAAAACTAGCTTAAACTCAACATTCAAAAAACTATTCACAAAAAGACACTCAACAAAAAGATACTCATGGCATCCAGTCCCACCACTTCAAGTCATATAGATGAGGGAAACATGGAAATAGTGGCTGATTTTATTTTCTTGGGCCTCAAAATCACTATGGACCTTGACTGCAGCCACAAAATTAAAAGACACTTGCTCCTTAGAAGGAATAAAGGCTATGGAAAACCTGCACAGTGTATTAAAAAGCAGAGACTCACTTTGCTACAGAGGTCTGTAGTGTCACAGCTATGGTTTTTCCAGTCATCAGTACAGATGTGATATCTGAACCATAATAAACAGTGAATGCCAAAGAATTGAGCTTTTGAACCGTGGTGCTTGAGAAGATTCTTGAGAGTTCCTTATACAACAAGGAGATTAAACCAGTCAATCTGAAAGGAAATCAACCTCTGACCCCTGCTGTCTCAGCTGAGCCATCGAAAGAGGGCCTCCAGGTGGAAAGAACAGATGCTTCCACTGAAAAAGTACCTAACCATGGCAGCTCCAAGCAGACAGTTTGTAGCCCCACCCATGGAGAAGCTCAGAAAGCCTGAAGGCTCTGTGTACCCTGAGTCTCCCGATACATGCATTGCATTCTCCCCAGCAGCACTGGAGGCCAAGGAAGGGGCATTCTAGGCCCTGGAGGAGGGGGATGGCTCAAGGATCCACTGGGTCCATGACTTACCAAGTAGGACCGGAAAGGACAAAGCAGGCATATGTGGCAGAGAGCTGGTGACTGGATGTGGGACAAAAGGGAACCAGCTCTCCATGAAGTACCTCACCTAAACTCTCCCGGAGGAGAAGCCCAGTGATAAGTTCATCTGAGATGGGATGAAGAGAGTCTATTTCATTACCCCTTATAATTCCTCTGAATGAGGAGGTGGTGGAGTTGGTGGGTCATCACAAACTCTTCCATGGCCTAGACTATCTCCCAGTTGCTTTCTTTGGGGCTGCCTCTCCCCAGCTTCAGTCATGTAGTTCTGGAGGAAATTGACAATCATGTGTGCTGTTGGGTCAAGGCCACAAGACCATGTAAAGCCAATCATAGTGTCCCATGGCCCTGCCAGGACGGCTGATCTAGGACTATACTTGTGATCTGAGTTGTGTCATTCAGAGAACACCCTTAAACTCTGATGTCTTCAGTCTTTTCCTTCCTTATTGGACATGCCTTCAGGATATATAACCCTAGGGCAGGTAGCTTGGACTCCCTCACTAGGTGTAGAAGCCTTAAGGAAGAAAGTTGTCAGGCTAAGACCATCAAAGAAGAGGGAATGAAAGAGTGAGGGTGTGAAATAGAGAATGATGACTTCTGATTTCTTGGGTCCAGTCACTGAGATCTTTGTATTTGCTCTGAGTCTTGTGTCCTGGATTCCCAGAATCACTTCAATGAGTCTCCCCTTTCCTTGAAGCCAGGTGGAGGTGGGCTCCTCTCAACTGTGATTCAGACTTTGTTCTAGATCCTTCCTGAACATTGTACACCTCCCAGACACAAACAGAGGCACCTGTTTGTTTCAGCACCATTATGAATGAAACCCTTTATTCTTTAATGAGAATAGGGTGTGCAGACCACCAAATACAGTTCACAGTATAGGCAGGAGTACCCTAAGTGTGATTTAGTGTTTGCTCGGAGCAGCCTTACTGATTCCTGGAGCACTCCAAGCATTTATACTGCCTGTGCCAGGCCAATCCTGTCATTTCCTCGATCCAAGACTGAGAAATACAGCCTCAGGAAGACATCACCCAGCATCCAGGTCTCTCTAGATGTCCTCACTGTGTTTGTTCTCTTTAAAGGTGGTATAGCAGTGGCCTCTAGAATCCTGGGGGAGTCAGAGACACACACCAGTCAGCATGAGCCCTTATATGTGACTCCCACAAACATCCAGACCCAGCACAATTCTTGGTTTTATTTCCCTCTTTTGGTAAGTATCAAGGGGTTTTCTCATTAGCAGGGGATATGAGAGTTCATCCACAACCAAAAAGGGCCAAGACATGAGGTTGCCATGAGGAAGGGTGTGGGGGAGGGGAGGACAGGGAGTTGGGGATACAGAGGAATGATAAACAACAAAGTCCTACTGCAGAGCATAAGGAAATACATTAAATATCAAGTCATAAACCACATGAAAAAGAATAAGAAAAAGAATATATATTTCTGTATGTGTATAACTGAGTCACATTGCTGTGCAGCAGAACTTAATGCAATACTGAAGATTTGCCACACTTCAATAAAAATTTTATAAAAGAAAAAGAGTGTCCATAGTTCTCCTCTCTCCCTGTTTCTTTCCTCTGACTCCTGCTCCTTGTTTTCTCTGCAGAGAATGCTGGTTCTCCTCCTGCATCCCCACAATCCATACTTTGTTAAGAAACTTTATTTTGTATTGGAGTATAGCTGATTAACAATATTCTGAGATTCAGGTAGACAGTAAACGGACTCAACCGTATATATCCATGTATCCTGGTCCAAAAATACCCCTCACATCCAGGTTGTCATATAATTAACTGGAGTTCCCCGTGCTACACAGTAACTCGTTGTTGGTTATCCATCTTAAATAGAGCAGTGCCCACAACACGTTCTTGAAGACTTAACTCAGGAACTCTGGGAAGCTTCCTTCGGCCCACACTCACCCTCTTTGGCCACTCCAGGCTTGGCTGGGTAATGTACTCTGGTTCTCCATTTCCACTAGTCAGTCCGTAGCCCTCATCACCCCAAGTAAGTCCCTAGTGCCCCAACGCAGAGCACCCTGAGATGCTATTTGCATGGAATCCAGTGCAGTTTTGCCTAAAGCAAGCAACCCTCCACATGGCTTAATGAGTTTACAGTTTTAGAATTCCTGAAATTCCCTCCCATCCTCAAAGTCTTCTTTGAGCCCATCAGCCTGCTCTGAACTCCCCTAAGGAGCTGACATGAAGCCTCCACCCTGTGCCGGGGCTGAGCAGTCACTGTGCACCCTTTATTCACATTAGCATCCAGCCTCCCCACAGAGGGGTCGGGTAGCCTGACTCACAAAAGGGGCACATGGCCAGAGCTAGGGGAAGATGCACCTGAGAACTAGACTGACCATGTAATTTATCATCCAAACCAGGAAAATTGCGAGAAGGGAAGGGAGACTGTTAATCCCTATGGTGGGACAGTACACTGGGACTGTCCCCAGCCATTCTCCTGTTCACATGGCCTATTTCAGTGACCACTAGAGCTGACTTTCATGTTCATGCATCTGAGGTTTCAGATTGAATTGAAGCTCTTTGAGGACTGAGGACCATAGTGTTCCCCTCTCTTTGTGACTCCCACCATGCCAGCATGGTGTGGCGTCTCCACATTTATTTCAGGATGATCAGTGTCCCAGACGGCACTTTACTCTCAAGTGGTTCGTCTTGCGGGAGGCTCTGGCCCAGCAACAAGGCTCAGCAGCATCTGCAATAGTGCGAGATGGCCTGCAGAGGGCGCCTTCCTCCCAGCAGCAGCCCAAGGGTTCCTGCAAGTTCCTATTTGAGAACCACCCCTCAAGGTTCTCCCCTCACCTTGAGGATGTAGGCTCGAGCTGGCACTGGGTATTTGATGCCGTTGATAGTGAAGCTAATAGAGGGCAGGGTATTGACCGCAAAATATGAAACATAGTGCTGTTGGAGAGAGAGGGAGAGAGGTTGGCCCTGGAGATCCTTCTTGTGTATGGAGACTGGGAGTGACCCTGGGGCATGACCCTTCACCTCGGAACCCCGTGGCGTGGTGCCGATGCGCCTCTGGATGTTATTGACCAGTCTTCTTGGGCCAAGGATCAGTGATAACCCGGTATGCACAAGGGCCTCGCAGCCGCCAGAACAAGCAATAACCTTTCTTTTCATGGAGATACTGAGAGACAGTGTGACAAAGCGGGCATAAAGGCTGCTCTGAGTCTCCCCAGAGCTGCCCCCTTCCTGACTGTCTCCTAAACAGCCCTCCATCTTTTTTGTGCTGACTCTTTTCCTTTGCTCTTGACACGGCACCTTCCTTGACATCCTTGAACGCAGTACTTGAATACACCAGGATCTTTGGTATCTTGACACAAGCTGGTATTCCTTCCTAGAAGAGTCCCCTCCCCTTTGAGTAGCAAATTTCTTCTCATCTTCCAGATTCCAGCTTCATTGTCATTGATTTAGGGAGTCTTTCCCTCGGTGTTTATCAGTCTCCTGTATTGGTGGTCACTTTCTATAGACCCTATCTCATATCTGCTACTGCTGCTGCTAAGTCATTTCAGTTGTGCTGACTCTGTGTGACCCCATAGACGGCAGCCCACCAGGCTCCCCCATTCCTGGGACTCCAGGCAAGAACACTGGGGTGGGTTGCCATTTCTTTCTCCAATGCATAAAAGTGAAGTCGCTCAGTCATGTCCAACTCTTTGCAACCCCATGGATTGCAGCCTACCAGGCTCCTCCATCCATGGGATTTTCCAGGCAAGAGTACTGGAGTGGGGTGCCTCTCATGTCTAGCATGTAACAAAGTCACAATTCACTATGTGTGTGTGTCATTTCTTTTGCACCTGCCTTCTTAGATGTGAGGGCGAGTTTTATTCTCATTGCCTCTTTAAAGTGCCTGGCACACCGTGGATGCCCGATGCTTGTCTGTTCAGTGAGTGAATGAAGACTGTGAGAATAATTAATGAGAAACATCCAGAGAGCTGTATCTGGTGGGAAACTAATAATGGGTCAATCGCAGAGTGAAGATGGAGATTCTCAGGGGCAGCAGATTCTCACAGCGGTGGGAGAGAGGGGCTCCTCTGGGAGAGGGTGTCTGCCAGTACTGCTCCTACAACCAGCTCAGACCCTGAGATCCTGGCCAGGAAATACATGACTAGCCCACAGAAACTCCAAAGGATAGGTCAGATTTTGTCTGAGGCTATCACACAGAATCCTATCAATTATGCCTCTTGTCCTCAGGTCACTCCTGGATACCACCTTCTTGATTCTTTGTTCTAGCCCCTGCCCCACTGTGTGCCCAGGTACGTGGGGTGTCTTTTTTATTAGTTGCTTTCAAGTCTTAAGACTGCAGCCATCCTCTCTCCACTGCTGGGTAGCTGCTCCCTAAGGAGACCAGTTTTCCCCATTTGCTGAGGACTTTGCCTGTTTTTAAACTGACATTTATCTGTACTGAGAACTTCCTTGGTCCCAGCTAGCCCTGGACAGTTGGTCATCTTATAACTCTGTTCAGGCTGGTGTAATCCTCCCTGATCCTCTGTTTGCCACACTGTAGAGTCCTCTAACCATGCTCCACGCCTCACAGGGCAGTGGGTGCAGCCCTCTTCCAGCTGCACAGACCTCTCCGGACCCTTTTAGGATCCTGGTCAGAGCCCTGGTCCGAAGGCCTGGGGATTATGAACCCACGAGTTGTTTGTGTATCTATGTGTTTATGTGTTTGTTTGTATATGTGTTTGTATGTGTCTCTAATTGTGCTTTCCTGTCTCTGACTAGCTATGCATGTTTATATGTGTCTCTGTTTATAAGTGTCTGCTAGTGTGTTTCCATGTGTCTGTGTGTCTGTGTCATTGTGGGTGGTGTATATGTCTGCATCACTATGTATCTGAGAATCCATTTGTGTGTGTCTGCTTGTGTCTGTGTACAGATGTGGAGCATCACTTGGGCTGACCTTCAGAGGGAGAGGCTTACCAGTCCATATGTACACGCCAATCTCCCGCTTGGATCAGTGGAACCCAGTTGAGCACTCCCTGGTAGTAGGCTTTGTCCACCCCACCAAACATCACCACACTGCCCTTCCCCTGCATCTGTAGAGAGAAAAGAAGGGGAGATCTTTGGAGGACAGTAACAACAGCACTGTCTGAGAGCTTGTGTTTGTGCTTGTCTACCCATCAAGGCTCTAATAAGGTCTCCATTTACAGATGCAGAAATCGAGGCTAGGAGCAATTGAGAACCAGACTGAGGTCAGTAACCGGCTAATGAGTGGCACAGAGGAGGTCAGAAGCTGAGTCACATGGCTGGGCTCCACCCACTATGTCTTCTGAAGAGGCCCAGAACCTACTGCTACCTGTGTGCTCAGAAACCCTCAGATGACACAGTGCTGAAGAGTTTTTGCTTTCCACTTGTCCACCTTGTCATTTTTCAGGAAAATCAAGGTGTGGGAGTTCTAAGGGTGTGGGTTCAGGTCACCCAGAGTTGGCTCTGCTGACCTGTGACCTCTACTGTCCAGAGGGTCCCACACTCAGAAGGGACCCCAACTCTGCTCTCCCTGTCTTGAAATGCCTAATATTTCTTGAACAAGGGGTCCCACACTTTTGTGTCCCACACTTTCATTTCTCACTGGCTCCACAAATTGGGTAGCTGGTCCTGGGCTCCCAGTGAAATGCTAATGAGAAAGGAAAGATATCCAGCATCCTTCTCCCTCCTTCCTTATCAAATTCATAAGCAAATCCTAATGCCTTTCCTTCAACTTGTTTCCTGTTGCCTTCCATTAGCCTTCCTCCTCATTCACCCCTCTAGACCAAGTTACTGCTCTTGAGCCCAGGAGCAGGAATGTGTTCCAATAAAACGTTATTTATAAACACCAGTGGTGATGCCAGGTAGGGCCCTGGGGCCACAGTTATCCTGGGTTAGATTATCTCTCAGGATACTTCTTTATCAAGTGTTCTATAATTTTCATGCAACTGAAAGCATCTTACAGCTAATTTGGAGAAAGGGATTGTCCATCTCAGACTTACTTGCTCAAGTAGAAGGCAAAAACAGGCTCAGAAATGGCACCTTGATTCTTCAGGTTGTCAAAGATGGGAATGGCTCCAGTGAAGATATGTTGGGGTAGTTCAAGCCCAAGACGCCATCAAAAGGTATACCCTCAAACTCGGATTCCGCCATGCTTAGACTGAATGCCTGCTCAGTGCTTACAAGGTCCCCAATCTGTGGGAGAGACGAGTGTTCCCACTTACAGATATGTGAAGTGGGGCTAGGACTGGGCTGGGGTGCATTGCCATTAGATCCTCAGAGAAGAATTGAGGCTGGGCTGTGTCTTTGGTGGACCTCAGACGGTTAGACCAAGCTGGGAGGGGAATATGGGTTCCATTTTTGAGAGGCTGTGAATTTTAAAACATCTGCCCCTCTGAAAAACACCACCTGAGTAAGTCAAATTGGCCTTGTGGCTTCTGTCCAGGTGGGGCAACCAAGAGTCAAGCCAGGACCCACTGGTGCCACCTTGTGGACAAAACAATCGAGAGCAAAATAGCCTTCTCTTTGGCATCACTATCACCTAATGACAGGAATGGATTGAATTCTCTGTAATGTACTGTGGATTCTGCATCTGTCCAGGAAGACAGAAACCGAAAACACAGTCTTGCTTGCAGGGATCTATGAAATTACTGCCTGGGGAATTCACTTTTGGGGATGTGTGTGTTTGTGTGTGTGTATGAGAGAGAAGGAGAGAGATGGGAATTACTCAAGTACTTTGGGGTGGCAGGCCATAGGTTTATTAGACTCTCAAGGGTCCTCTAGAGTGAGAACTCATTTATCAGACCCCCTGACAATTCTCACCTCCAGTTTCCCACTCTGGATACCTGAAGCCCTCGACAGCCCCCCAGGGTCCCCAGATAAGTTTTATCCTGTCCCCAAACACCCCACAGCAACTTCAGTCCTGAAAAGCCAGCCTAGTTCCACCGCTTACCACATGCGTGACATCAGCAAGACCCTTGCTGTCTGCACCTCAGTTTCCTCATATGTCTCATGAGCTAATCAGACCACCTGCTGTGTGGTGTTGTTGCAGGATTAAACCAGTTATTACCTGAAAGTGCCTGGAACAGTCTGAGAATATAAAAGTGGGTGTTTTTTCCCCTCTTCTTGCTCCCAGCAAAATGAGCCTAGAACTGCTCATGGGCAGAGGAGCTACAAGTCCACACCTCAAGCTACTCTCTGGGTTAGCTAATCTGTTTGCTCATGTGTCACCATAGGCACTGCTTCCCCAGGGACAGGATTCTGTGTGTAAGATGGTCAATATCTATGGGAGTTAGGCTAGGAAGGGTCCTGCCCGATGGCCCTGTACCTGTTTTGCAAGCAGTGGTCACTCCTTAGAGAGTCCTGACTCAGCTTCTGTTTACACGTTACCCGAACGGTGCATTAAGCAAGAAATCCCTTCATCCTTCCAGAACCATAGGCGATGCCGAAGGTCTTTCAGGTAGGCCAGGAGGTGGAAGACTCAAGATGTCTGAACATAACGTGTGTAGCTACAGACACAAGAGATAAGTGTCATCAGGTCTCAAGGGTGGAAACCAAGGCAGCCGGGCATGTGAAGGATGGTCTGGGTATGAGGTATCTGGACTCACAACAGTTTGGACTGGGGCAAAAGATAGAGGGCACCCACAAGTCAGATGAGGCTGTGTCAAAGACAACCTGGAATTCCTAAGGGGTTGTTCCAATGGTGATGTTACCCACATAGAGCATCTATAGGAAGAAGGAGGGAGTGGGTTAGTGCAGAACGGGCTACCCTCTATTCCCACACTGATGCCTCCCTTTGGGTGTCACATATCTCTTGAGATCACTTTCTAACCACCATGCACCTCACAGCCTTTTGTCACAGAGGTGCCTGCATTTGATTTTTTTTTTTTCTGTACTACATGGTATGCAGGATATTTAGTCTTACCAGGCATTGAAGTGGTACCTCCTGCATTGGAAGCCCAGAGTCACAACCCCTGGAACTCCAGGACCGCTGGGCACTCAAGGAAGTCCTGGTGCCTTCATTTGAGAAGCTCCATAGTCTCTTCAAACCCAGCCTTAGCACCCCCATCTCCAGGAGTCCTTCTTGATAAACCTCAGCTACTCCCTCTAAACTCAGACCACATCCAATCAACACCACACGTGACCCTTTCATGACATGTATTTACTCTTTGCCTATCTCTCAGGCTGGGATGGGCATTCTTGAAGACAAAATAAGCCCTTTTTCTAATCCAAAAACAGTAACCACTGTGTTAGATTCTGATGGCCTTACACGGAATAGGAGTTCTGTAACTTTTTACTGCTATGGTTCTTGCATCTGTGGAAACTGAATTCCTCTGCCTGGGGATTCACAATTGCTTTGCAGTTAGTTCTACATTTTGACCAGTGATGGTTCACTCTTCATCTGTAACTGAGTGGCTCACTTTGTTCAGAAGGAACAATTGCCATCAAATTAAGACACATCTTGGACACAGAAATGTATATTTACCTGCCACCTGGTAATTGCTGGGCCCAGTCACCACAGACCAAGAGTTGAAGATGAGAGTGCCTTCTCCTCTGGTTGGGGTCCCTGTTTTCCAGTATGTCTGCCTCCTGCAGGAACCCCAACCCCAGCATCCCACCTGGCACCTCCAAATGAGCCCCGGTGCTAAGCTAAAGCACCAGGAGGTGCTGTGGAGCACCATCCTCCCAAAATACTCACATCCATGGTGTTCCTTAGGGTGTGAGTAGTTATATTTGAGCCACAAGAATAAATCTGGAACAGTCTATAAGTATGTTCCTTCAGAAAATTGTTCAGCAAGTTTTTTGTTTTTTTTTTTACTGAGGGTTTTTCGCATGATCTTCACTTTTGTTAGAGGTATTCTTTCACCGAGCATTTGACAAAGAAAACAAAGAAGAAGCTACAATTAGCTGTCAGTTTTAAGGTATAACTGTCATTGTAATGGCTCTGTGTATTTTCCAGTCATTTTTATGAATCACCTTGTTATCAGAATTTTATGCATATACCATCGCAAAGACATAGGTTTGGATACAGGTTCTGTTCTGTAATGTTGGGTAAGCCATATGCCCATGTGGGGTCTGTCTCCCCCTCGGTCAAATGGTGGAATGTAATAATTCCCACCCTCCAAATAGAATATCTTGTGGATAAGTTAAGTGATGGGTATAATGTGCCTGATAAATAGGAAGTCTCAACAATGACAGCCACTAGCATTGCTGTTGCCATCCCACTGTATCCTTCTCATAGAAGCTCAGGGAAGGAGGTAGAAGGGGGATTATTATACTCTTTTCCCAGGGGAGGAATTTGAAATACAGGAAGTTTGTAGTTGGCTGTAGTCACACTGCTTGTCAGATGTAAAACCACGTATAAGTAGCTCTCCCAATCTTTCTCCAAGTTGAAAAATAGAGGGTTGAAAGAAGAATCCAAGAGATGGGGAAAATATTAGGGACATTAAGAGGCTCAAGAGCAAGGAAGAGTTAAAATTAAAAAATTAAAGGTAAGGAAAAACAACAGAGTTATCTGCAGGCACAGAGACTTCCAAAGAGATGGGGAGACAAATGAGAGAGGTACGGAGATAAATACACACAGAAATAGAGAGAGAACAGAGAAGAGATCTAGAAAAAAACTGCAGAAAAGTGCTATTCCACAGGGCCACACCTACATCTGCATAGGCTGTGCACTGAACAATTGCAAGGAGTTCCATTTTCAATAGGTTACACGTCTGGGCCCCAAGAGTTGTGCAACCATGCAACTCTATGCCATGACCCTTGGGACCCACAGTCCCTATAGCAAGGTACTTATCAATAAGTAAGAGTTGAACTTTAAGACTGTCAGGGAAATATTCCTTTCCCATCTAACCCTGATGGGTGGAAGAATAATCAGATGAAAAGAAACATCCCAGAAAGGAAGATGATACCCCTTAGGGTCCCTATACTTACACAACTATGCACTCTGAGAGGGACACCAGTACGAGGAGCCCAAGCCACTTCATGTTTCTTTCCTAGCTCCAAGTACTCAGGGAAAGTTCGGTTCTTAGCATGTAGTGAAGACCAAAAATGTCTAGTTATATATGCTCTGAATGACCTAATCGTTCCCTAGGCCATTAATTGATCTGATAAAAATGAAAACCTCTCGAAAATGTTTACCTCCATCAGTGTCCTTGGGGAGTAGACGTTGAAAATTCTCAGAATACAGAGAATTCTACTGTAATCTCTTCCTTGAGGCTTGTCTGGAAAACCAAAGTGAATGGCACGGACATCTAAGAGCATGGGAAACTTGCCAAATTGGAGAAAAAACTGCTAATAACATCATAAAAATGAATATTAGGGACCATGCTAAACTTTCGTGATATCATGTGATCTTCCAGTCACTTCATGAGATGCGCATTGCTGTCCTCATTGGAGAGCTGATTGCTAGGAGGAAAGTAGTCAAATGGCAAAGTAAAGCCTTCAAGGGCAGACCAGGGACATACAACTGGCTTTAGGTAGTGGGTCAGATGGCAGATATTAGGTGCACCTATGATGCCAGCCTGCATCAAAGCTTTAGGGCAGAGCAGTATTTCAATTGCATGGTTTCAGAATTGGAAGAAATATCAAATGTATCCACAAGATTTTTCATATCATTCAACAAACCTACAAGGAAGACCTGTGTGCTGGGATCTGGATTAGATGCTTCAAATTCAAAGTTGATCAAGACACAAGTGGTCTTTATCTTAGGCAAGCTAGCAGTCTAGTTCTCACAAACTCATGGCCACGGAGGCGAGAGAAATGATTCAAGAATTAGGCAGCCATGCTGGACCATGGGCAGAACTAGCCTTACCACAGGGAGCAGCCTTTCCTCCACTTCACGCATGCTGGAAAGCAGGCTAGTTGGCCATGTGTTCAAGAGAATCAGAAGTTTGGATATTTATGTACAATCTACTGATTTTAATGTTAGCCACTATTCTTTTCTTCCAGAAAAAATATAATGGGAGCCAAATCGACACCACAGTGTTCTGGATTCAGCCTTCAGGCTATGCCTGTTTTTATTTCTGGCCTAGAGTTGGGAGTGAGTGGTGACAGAGAGGGATTTAATTCAAGTTGATTGATGTAAAGTGACTGAATGCATACTAAACATGTCATTTTTCTTTCTGTTTATAAAGGAAGATCACCAGGGACATATAAACCAATTAATTTAATAATGTCCATTTGCTGAAGATAAATGTATATATTTCTTATGTAATTCCCCAGTAGTGTCCATGCCTTAAAAATTTTTGTCCGCCAAACCAAACATACAAAAAATTAATTTTGAAGTATTTTTTTAATCAAAAAGACAAAACCACTCAAATCTCCTGCTCAGCCTGAGATTAATAGGGCTACCTTCAAACTGTTAGTGAAGCCAGAGTAAAGATGACAGTGTTTTATGACTCCTTCCATGACTCCCAGGGTCCATTCCTGCATGAGATCTATCCAGCCTGTCCCTTGGGTCCAACAAAAGGAGCCTGGCCTGATTGCCAGGTGTGTATAGATGAGGCACTGTGTCTTAATCCTCATTTTTGCATATTGTTTAAGTTTTGGTGTTAAATTACAACAGGGGAAATATAACAGCATTTAATAAATGACACACACTTATACCCTTTAACTCAGCAGTTTTACTTCTATGGATCTATAAAATGATACATTGATGAAAATATAAAAAGCCAACTGCACAAGCTATCTACTGCACATTGTTTTTAAAAGTAGAATATCTTTAGGCCAATTTATTCCTAAGTAATTTACTCTTTTTGTTGCAATGGTGAATGGGTTTGTTTCTTTAATTTCTGTTTCTGATTTTTCATTGTTGGTGTATAGGAATGCAAGGGATTTTTGTTTATTCATTTTACATCCTGCAACTTTACCATATTCATTGATTAGCTCTAGTAATTTTCTGGTGGTGTCTTTAGGGTTTTCTACGGAGAGGATCATGTCATCTGCAAACAGTCAGAGTTTTACTTCTTTTCAAATCTGGATTCCTTTTCTTTCTTTTTATTCTCTTATTGCTGTGGCTATGACTTCCAAAACTACACTGAATAGTAGTGGTGATGTGGGCACCCAAATATTTAGCAATAAATTTACCTAAAGAAACAAAAGACATATATAGAAAACCATGAAACATTGATGAAAGAAATCAAAGATGACACAAATAAATGGAGAAACATACCATGTTCATGGACTGGAAGAATCAGTATAGTGAAAATGAGTATACTACCCCAAGCAATCTATAGATTCAACACAATCCCTATCAAACTACCAGTGGTATTTCCCACAGAACTAGAAAAAACAATTTCACAATTTGTATGGAAATGCAAAAAAAAAAAAAAAAAACCAAGTAGCCAAAGCAATCTTGAGAAAGAAGAATGTAACTGGAGGAATCAATCTGCCTGACTTCAGGCTCTACTACAAAGCTACAGTCATCTAGACAGTATGGTACTGCCACAAATACAGAAATATAGACCAAGAGAACAAAATAGAAAGCCCAGAGATAAATCCATGCACCCACAGACACCTTATCTTTGACAAAGGAGGCAAGAATATACAATGGAGAAAAGACAATCTCTTCAACAAGTGGTCCTGGGAAAACTGGTCAACCACGAGTAAAAGAATGAAACTAGAACACTTTCTAACACCATACACAAAAATAAACTCAAAATGGATTAAAGATCTAAATGTAAGACCGGAACAATAAAACTCTTAGAGGAAAATATAGGCAGAACACTCTCCGACATAAATCACAGCAAGATCCTCTATAATCCACCTCCCAGAGTAATGGAAATAAAAACAAAGATAAACAAATGGGACCTAATTAAACTTAAAAGCTTTTGCACAATTAAGGAAACTATAAGCAAGATGAAAAGACAGCCTTCAGAATGGGAGAAAATAATAGCAACTTAACCAACTAACAAAGAATTAATCTCCAAAATATACAAGCAGCTCATGCAGCTCAATATCAGAAAAATGAACAACCCAATCAGAAAGTGGGCAAAAGAACTAAACAGACACTTCTTCAAAGAACTCATACAGATGGCTAATAAACACATGAAAAGTTGCTCAACATCATTCATTATTAGAGAAATGCAAATCAAAACCACAATGAAGTATCATCTCACTCCATTCAGCATGGCTGTCATCAAAAAGTCTACAAGCAATAAATGGTGGAGAGGGTGTGGAGAAAAGCTGGTACTGCCACTATGGAGAACAGGGTGGAGATTCCTTTAAAAAGTGGAAATAGAACTGCCATGCAATCCAGCAATCCCATTGTTAGGCAGAGACCCAAGGAAACCAGAATTGAAAGAGACACATGAACCTCAATGTTCACTGTGGCATTATTTACAATAGCTAGGATACAGACGCCACCTAGACTTTCATTAGCAGATGAATGGATAAGGAAGTTGTAGTATATATACACAATGGAATATGACTCAACTTAAAAAAATGGAATGCATTTGAGTCAGTTCTAATGAGGTGGATGAAACTGGAGCCTATTATACAGAGTGAAGTAAGTCAGAAAGAGAAACACAAATACTATTTATTAATGCATATATATGGAATTTAGAATGATGGTAACAACCATCCTATATGCAGATCAGCAAAAGAGACACAGATGTAAAGAACAGACTTTTGGATTCTGTGAGAAAAGATGAAGGTGGGATGATTTGAGAGAATAGCACTGAAGCATGTGTATTACCATATGTAAAACAGATGACCAGTACAAGTCCAGTGCATGAAGCAGGGCACCCAAAGCAGTGCTCTGTGACAACCCAGAGGGAAAGACTGGAGAGGAAGGAGGGAGGGGGTTTCAGGGTGAGGGGACACATGTGTTCCTGTGGCAGATTCATGTCGATGTATGGCATAAACCATCACAATATTGTAAAGAAATTATCCTCAAATTAAAATAAATTAAATAATCAAAAAAAAAAAAAAAGAGCAAAATATCAGCAAGATACCAGAAGTGATCATCCACAGGGGTATGTGGAATAAGGCACAGGGCATCCCAACACCTGGGTATAATGTGGATGGAGGGAGGAATGGAATGGGTGACTTCAAGGTGCACTGTGTATTTATTTTTAAAAAGAAGAAGGTCCAAAAAATTTCTTATAGTTTGTTGCTTCTACATACATATCTATGTTTGTTTTCATTTTTTAAAAATACAAGAATAAGCCATAAACTACTGAAATATAATTTACAGATGAGGGGCAGGGAAATGAGATTTTTCTTGTTTTATACTTTGATTTTCAACCATGCAAATGTGTTGCAGAATCAAAAAATAGGCAATTACATGTGTCAAAATTGAGAGCAAAGACTAATAAGTCTTAATTGTATAAAGTTGGTGACCAGTTGCACATAACAAAACATTACTTAAGTGGTTTTAAAGTTCAGAATTATGACTCTACATTCAGAGTGGAATATCTTCTAAGCACAAAGGCAAACAAAAATATTGCCCATCCAAAACAAAAGTGAAAGAAACCCAAAGGCAGAAAAGGAAAGAAATCTGAAACTATATTCAACAACTTGTGTTGCTGGTATTGCTTCTGTTACTGTGACAGTATCGTATGTATTTTACAGGTAAAAGCAAGTCAGTAACTAAAGCTAATATTGTTCTGAAGTAAAATTTTCAATGGTTAGAGAAGAGAGATTCACACATAAAATAAAAAAGCTTAAGTAAAACCCTGCTGTCTTAAATCTTGAACTGAAAGCATAAGTTTGTACAGCCAGTTATATTCCTTTTTTTTTTTTTTTTTAAGGAAAATCTGTGTTTCCTGACTCTGACCACTGAAAAGCCTAGAAGCAATGGCAACTTGACTTTACAGTGACTATCCTGGAGCCTAACACATGGCCTTTAAATATATTTCACACCAGACAATCCATGAATTCTTAAAGAGATGACTGATTTTAGGACTGGTAAAGAAATGCAGCAAATAATCTTGGGAATCTTCAAAGAACAGAAAGTTGAGGAACTTCAAAGACCAGTGAGGACTGGACAGAAAGTTTAGGAATCCATTTGAAGAGGCCAAAATTGGGACAATTTTAGCATTGCATCAAATCCATTGAAACAAATTAAATGTATAAATGTCAGAAATTCCAAATACTATGCTGTTGTTCAGTCATGTAGTCATGTCTAACTCTGCAATCCCCATGGAATGCAGCATGCAAGGCCTCCCTGTTCCTCACCATTTCCCAGAGTTTGCTAAAGTTCATATCCATTGCATTGGTGATGCCATCCAGTCATCTCATCCTCTGACACCCTCTTCTCCTTCTGCCCTCAATCTTGCCCAACATCAGGGACTTTTCCTATGAGTCAATTGTTTGCCTCAGGTGACCAAAATACTGGAGCTTCAGCTTCAGCATCAGTCCTTTCAATGAGGATTCAGGGTTAATTTCCTTTCAGATTGACTGGTTTGATCTCCTTGCTGACCAAGGGACTCTAAGGAGCTTTCTGCAGCACCACAGTTCAAAGGCATCAATTCTTTGGTGCTCCACCCTCTTTATGGTCCAGCCATCACAACCGTACATGACCACTGGGAAGGCCATAACCTTGACTATACAGACCTTTGTTGGCAGAGTGATGTCTCTGCTTTTCAACACTCTTTCTATGTTTGTCATAGCTTTCCTGTCAAGGAGCAAGCGTCTTCTGATTTCATGGCTGCAGTCCCCATCCACAGTGATTTTAGAGGCCAAGATGAGGAAATCTGTCACTACTTCCACCTTTTCCCCTTCTATTTGCCCTGAAGTAATGGGGGTGGATCCCACGATCTTAGTGTTTTAATATCTAGTTATAAGCCCACCAAAGGTGTCCAAATGTTAATAGGCAATATCTAATTTGTCACTGTGACAGATTGCTAAGGCATCAAGTCTCACCATTCTGAGCACTGAGAAAGGAAAATAATCAGCTATATTTATGCTATATTTGTTTGTATAAGGCATAGTTAATGTACTATAAACAGTAAAAGGAATCTTATTTTTATTGAAGAATTTCAAGAATTAAATTAGAAGGAATGGTAGAAACAAGAACCTCTATTTTGAAATATCCTCATAAAATTATTCTAGGCAAGTGTCATTAATGAATGCTGAAACTGCAAGTGAAAAATAGAAGGGGAGGTATATAATGGATGCATGAGGATGACAACACCAGAATCCACTGCATTTCAGCATCTCTTAAAGTGAGGCAGAAGGAAATTATGACCCTCTTGAAGTGGAACCATAAGAAATATATATCTGCATATGAAATATTCCAATAAAAAATTTTGAACTCAAGTATAGATCTAACTACCAGTTTCCAGGAAAAAACACAAATAAAGAAATGGAGAAAAAATCCTCTAAACAGGTAGGCCCACAAATTTTTGGCACCCAGGGCTGGTTTCTTGGAAGAAAATTTTTCCACAAACCTGGGTGGGGGGATATTTTCTGGATAGTTATTTAATTTATTGTGCACTTTATTTTTATTACTATTACATTGTGATATAAAAAGAAATGATTATATAATTGTCCATAATGCAGAATCAGTGGGAGCCCAGAGCTGGATTTCCTGCAACTAGACTGTCCCATCTAGGGGTGATGGGAGAGTGATGGGGAGGAGCTGTAAATACAGACAAAGCCTCATTCACTGGCCTGCTGCTCATCTCCTGCTATGCTGCCCGATTCCTAAAAGACCAAGGATGGGTACTGGTCCTGGTACCAGTGTTGTGGACCCCTGCTCTAAACCCAATATTGGGACATTCTATAAGACAAACCACCCTGGTTCCTATCAGTTTTTAAACAAATAAATGGCATTAAAATTTCAAGAGAAAAATTGTTTCATCTTAAAAGAGAATAACCAAGTACAACATATGAGTACATTCTTTCAATAAACTGTGAAAAAAACATCTGTCTTTAGAGAATCAAGGAAATTTGGACATGGACCAGACAGAAGATGTTTATTTTCCTTGGAACAAAATAGTATTTTTTTGCACATAATATCATTTTCTCCCAAATATTCATTATATGTAACTTGTGAAATGGTCATCTCTTCCCTAAAATACTTCAGAAAAATGAATAAAGAGTAAAAAGGGACATTAAATGAGGGCCTGTCTTGATTTAAAAACAGATCTGCATAGCTGCTATGGATTGAATTGTTTGTGTCCACCCCCCAATTCTGATGTTGAATCCTTGACTCCGGATGTGATGGTATTAGGTGGTAGGGCCTTTGGGCAGTAATTAAGTTGATATGGGGTTTCAATGGTAGGGCCCATATGATGGGATTAGCCTCTCCCTCTTTTTCTCTTTTATTCTCCCTCTTCCTCCCTTCCTATCCCTACCACATATGAGAACACAGCAAGAAGAGAACTGAAGAAAGTCAAAAAGTGTCTTCACCAGGGATCCAGTTGTTCACCACCTTGATCTTGGCTTCCAGTCTCTGGTCTATGACAACCTGTGAGACTAAGAGAGTAGTTTTGTAGTTATTGATGCCGAATGGCAAAATACAGCATTCACGATACTATTCTCTTACTTTTGTTATGTTTGAAATCACTTCATTATAAGAAGTTTACAAAATGTCCATTTTTAAGTTTCTGTCTTTAGTAATACCCGGCAGGGCCCAGGAAAGCAGATTCAGGAAGGCCCCCAGGGAGTGAGTGGTTGGAAACCCACCTGCTCTCTATCCCCCTCTTCTGTCATCTGATCACCATCCTCAACACCCAACAACCCCACCCCCAAATCTATCTGCATCTCCACTCCATTGCTAATCTGCTTGTTCATCCAGCTGGAGAATTTGATGAGCCAGATCAGGGCCTGGAAGTAGAAGGAATGTGGACATTATTAGAAAGAATGATTTGGACCACTCTCTCCCTGGTTTTCTCTTCTTTAGTGTCATCTGCAGGTGAAAGGCAGGGCCTGGGTAGGGAGGGAGCCACAAGTGGGGCTGCGAGGATATTTCCAAGGGAAGGGCAAAGTTCATATCCCAGTAACCAAGAGGTGGGCAGCTTGGTCAGGACCCAGGAGGGAAGGAAGAAGCACTAGGAAAAGAATGATGCCTACCAGAGGGCCAGACACAGCAGCGGTTTCCAGTTAACCTTGCTGGAGATCATGTTCTTCTGGCTGGACTTCCTCCTCTGGACATGGAACGCTAGAGTGGAACTCGCTGCTAATGATCCACGGAGAGAGGGACAGTCTCATCCAGGGGCCTTTTGTGTCCACTATAACTGTTGGCATCATCCCAAGCTCAACAACAATATGGCAGGTCATCAGAGAGATGACCTATTCAAAATACTACAAAATTTAACCAAGAGTCTTGGCATGTCTTGTACCCAAAGTTCTTTTCAGTTCAGTTCAGTTCAGTCACTCAATCGTGTCTGACTCTTTGAGACCCCATGAATTGCAGCACGCCAGGCTTCCCTGTCCATCACCAGCTCCCAGAGTTCACTCATACTCAGGTCTGTCGAGTCGGTGATGCCATCCAGCCATCTCATCCTCTGTCATCCCCTTCTCCTCCTGCCCCCAATCCCTCCCAGCATCAGAGTCTTTTCCAATGAGTCAACTCTTCGCATGAGGGGGCCAAAGTATTGGAGTTTCAGCTTTAGCATCAGTCCTTCCAATGAACACCCAGGACTGATCTCCTTTAGGATGGACTGATTGGATCTCCTTGCAGTTCAAGGGACTCTCAAGAGTCTTCTCCAACACCACAGTTCAAAAGCATCAATTCTTTGGCGCTCAGCTTTCTTCACAGTCCAACTCTCATATCCATACATGACCACTGGAAAAACCACAGCATTGACTAGATGGACCTTTGTTGGCAAAGTAATGTCTCTGCTTTTGAATATGCTATCTAGAATTCTTTTGGTAGAACTGGTTCATCAGCCCACCTTGGGTTTCTGCTGAGAAACCTACAACCTCCCAGTTAGTAACTTCTGACTTATTATTACCTGATCTCATCCCTCAGAAATCAAGTGGTGGAAAATTCCAGTGGGAAAGGCATCTAAGGTCCTCCATCTCACAGCAGCTGTTTGCCAACTGGTCTGCCCTCTCCACCCCATTCTGAGCCCAGGATCCATGGACATTACCAGGCAGTCACAGCTCCCTGCCTATCAGATGCAGTCTCAGCATTCTCAGCAACATGTGCCTCTGAGCCACTTGTCCATTGATTTACATTAAGCTTCAGTCTGGAGCAAATGCTCTGGAGCAAATCCAGTTTCCTTCATCCAAGACATGGGAAACTGAACCCTGGGGTGTATGACTCACTCTAAGGCTGCAGGTGGGGTGGGGAAGTGCTGAGTCCCAGGGTTCCTGGTTCTCAGGTTGGGAAAGCTCCAGAAAGGGAAATATCATAGAAAGCTCAATTGCATCCACTGCTGAGCAGCTCTCAGAGGTCTTCTGGTGACAGAGTTGAAGTACGTTTCCCTTGCTCCTTAGTCTGGCTCTGATTCTATCAGCAGACCTGCCTTCTTGTAGCAGCAGGAAAGCAATACTGGGAGCTGGGTCTTCTGGGTTCCAGGCACAGTGAAGGCAGCCCCCTCCTGGAGTGGTCCCAGGAGACATTGGTGCAAGTGGCGCCTGACTCACTCCCAGGTCAGCAGCCCCAGTGCTCCCTCTCCTCATCCACACAACACAGACCACTGGGAGGCTGGGTCACATGGACCTGCATTCACAGTAAGGAGTGTTTTCTGCTCAGCCTTCTGACAACTTCGATGCAGTGTCTTATTGTTTCATCAGGGAACCCCTGGCTGAGAAAGGTAGGGGGTGCTGAGACTAGTCTGGATTCAAGGGTTGTGTTCCCTCTTTGATGCTCAAAAAAGACCTTGGAACTTTTAAGGCCTTGAGAGGGGGTGAAATAGTCATGTTCTTTCAGGACTTTGCTTTATGGACCTGGTTGGAGATAAAGGACAGACAACAGAACAAGGCTGGATATCTCTGGGTCCCAGATGGTTGCAACTTGAGTTCCAGCTACCAGGCTTCAGAGTCAGGTGCTGATGTTAGTTACAAATCACCTTTGGAGAAGGAATAGAGAGGAAAGAGTTTTTGCCCAGAGAGCAGTGTGGTCAGGGGACCACGGGATCACACAGGGAAAGATGAGACAAGGGCGATTGCTTGTTTCTTTGCTCTATCAGTTCCCTGGAAGTTCCACCCCTGAGAACAATCTCTCTGACAGAGATTGTCAGAGTCACTGGTGGTGCCCCTGGCACCTGATGCCATTGGTAATAACTGTTTGTGTACACAATCCTGAGCCCAGAGCTGACTCAGCCCTGTGACAGCCCCAGTCTCCGTTCTGAGGGGGATGAGATGGCTCATTTGTAACATTGTACAGGAGGCAGACACCTAAAACATCCCTAAGAAACAGAAATGTGAAAAGGTAAAGTGGTTGTGTGAGGAGGCCTTACAAAGAGCTGAGAAAAGAATAGAAGCCAAAGGCAAATGAGAAAGGTAAAGATATACCCAATGGAATGCAGACTTCCAGAGAATAGCAAAGAGAGATAAGAAAGTCTTCTTAAGTGAACAGTGCAAGAAATATAGGAAAACAATAGGATTGTGAAGGCTGGATATCTCTTCAAGAAAATTGGAGATACCATAGGAACATTTCATACAAAGATAGGCACAATAAAGGACAGAAAAGGCCAGGCCTAACAGAAGTAGAAGAGATTAAGAGGAGATGGTAAAAATACACAGAACTATACAAAAAGTCTGAATGACCCAGATAGGCATGATGGTGGGGTCACTCATGTAAAGCCAGATTGTGGAGTATGAAGTCAAGTGGGGCTTAGGAAGCAGCACTCCGAACAAAGCTAGTGGAGGTGATAGAATTCCAGCTGAGCTGTTAAAAATCCTAAGAGATGATGCTGTGAAAGTGCTGTTTTCGATATGTCAGCAAATTTGGAAAACTCAGCAGTGGTCACGGGACTGGAAAAGGTCAGTTTTCATTCCAATCCAAAAGGAAGGCAATTCCAAAGAATATTCAAACTACCATACAATTGTGTTCATCTCACATGCTAGCAAGGTAATGCTCAAAATCCTTCAAGCTAAGCTTCAACAGTACATGAACTGAAAAATTGCAAATGTACAAGCAGGATTTAGAAAAGGCAGAGGAACCAGAGATCAAATTGCCAACGTTCATTGGATCATACAGAGAGCAAGGGGTTTCCAGAAAAACATCTGCATCTGCTTCACTGACTGTGCTAAAGCCTTTCACTGTGTGGACCAAAACAAACTATGGGATATTCTTAAATAAATGCAAGTACCAGATCACTGTACCTGTCTCCTGATAAATCTGTATGCAGGCCAGAAAGTGATGGTTAGAACCAGACATGGGACAGTTGAATGATTCAAAATGGGAAAGGAGCATGACAAGCACTCTGGCTATTTAACTTATGTGTAGGGTACATCATTCGAAATTCTGGGCTGCATAAATCTCAAGCTGGAATCAAGACTGCTGGGAGAAATATCAACAACCACAGATATGAAGGTGTTACCACCCTTATGGTAGGAAAGGAAAAGTAACTAAAGAGCCTCTTGATGAGGGTGAAAGAGGAGAGTGAAAAAGCTGGCTTAAAACTCAACATTCAAAAAACTAAGATCATGACATCCAGTCCCATCACTTCATGGCAGATAGATGGGAGGCAAGTGGAAACAGTGGCAGATTTTATTTTCTTGGGCTCCAAAGTCAATATGGACCTTAACTGCAGCCACGAAATTAAAAGACACTTGCTCCCTGGATGGAAGAAAAACTATGACATACCTGGACAGTGTATGAAAAAGCAGAGAATCACTCTGCTGACAGAGGTTTGTAGTATCAAAACTATGGTTTTTCCAGTAGTCATGTACAGATGTGAGATTTGGACCATAAAGAAGGGTAAGTGCCAAAGAATTGATGCTTTCAAATTGCAGTGCTTGAGAAGATTCTTGAGAGTCCCCTTATACAGCAAGGAGATCAAACCAGTCAATCTGAAAGGAAATCAACCTCTGACCCCTGCTGTCCCAGCTTTGGCCTCTACCAAGGGTATCCAGGTGGAAAGAACTGATGCTTCCACTCCAAAAGTGCCTAACCATGGCAGCTCCAACCAAATGTTTTGCAGTTCTTCCCCTGGAGGAAGCTCAGAAAGGCTGAAGACTTTATGTATCCTGGGTACCCCATTACACGAATGTCAACCTCCCCAGCAGCACTGGAGGCCAAGAAAGGGGTGTGCTGGGCCCTGGAGGATGGGGATGGATCAGGCATCCACAGGGGCCGTCATTGCCAAGTGGGACAGGAAAGGACCCAGCAGGCATGTGTGGCAGAGATTTGGTGACTGGATTGGGGTGGGAAATGGACATAAGGGAACCAGCCCAGTATAAAGGACCTCACCCAGAACACCCTGGAGCATAAATCCACTGACAAAGTTCATCTGAGATGGGACAAATAGAGTCTAGTTTCATTACCCCTTATAATCCCTCAGAATGAGGAGGCTGTGGAGTTGGTGGTGCCATCATAAACTCTTTCATGGACTAAACCATCCACCAGTCACTATCTTTGGGGCTCCCTCTCTCCAGCTCCAGTCATGTGGTTTTTTTAAGAAACTGACAATCATGTTTGCTACAGGAACAGGGTCATGTGACCTTGTAAAGCCAGTCACAGGACCCCATGGCTCTGCCAGGATAGTTGGTCCAGGGCTGGACTTGTGATCTGAGATGGGCCATTCAGAGCACTCCCTTGAACCTTGATAGCTCTAAGCTTCTTCCTTCCTGGTTAGATGTCTTCAGGATATAAAACCCTAGGGCAGGTAGCTTTGGATTCCCTCACTAGGTGTAGAAGCCTTAAGAAAGAAAGCTGTCAGACTAAGACAATCAAAGAAGAGAGAGGGGAAAGAGTGAGGATGAGAGAGAACTGATGACTTCTGATTTCGTGGGTCCAGCCACTGAGATCTTTGAATCTGCTCTAGTTCCTGTGTCCTGGATCCCCAAAATTCTTCCAATGAGTTCTCCCTTTCCTGAAAGCCATTTGGAGTTGGGCTTCTCTCACTTGTGATTCAGAACTGTTCCTAGATTCTCCCCGATCATTATGTACCTCCCAGATACAAACAGAGGCATCCATTTGTTTTAGAACGGTTAAGAGTGAAACCTTTTATTTTTCAGTGAGAATATGACTTTCAGAGCACCAAACACAGTTTACCAGCATCCTGGGCAGGAGTGCCCTAAGTGTGAGCAAGTGTGTGTTAGGACTGGCCTGAATGATTCCTGAACAAGTCCAAGCATTTACACAGCAGGAGCCAGGCCAATCCTGTTATTTCCTCGGTCATAAACTGAGAAATACAGCCTCAGGAAGACGTCACCCAGGATCCATTGGTCTGTGTCGTCCCCATGAAAGGTGCTAAGGCATAAGCTATTAGAAATCTGAGGGAGACAGAAATATACACCAGTTAGCCTGAGCCCTTGTCTGCAACCCTCCTCAATATCCAGACCTGCCACACTTCTTGTTTTTATTTCCTTCTTTTGATAAGTATCAAGTGGTTTCCTTAGAAGCTGGGGAATGTGAGAGTTCATGCAAAAAGTTAAAGGGCCAAGACATATGGTTGCCATGAGGAAGGGTGTGGGGGAGGCGAGGATTGGGAGTTTGGGATTATCAAGTGAAACTAATATATACAGGATGAATAAATAGCATAATCCTACTACATAGCACAGGGAACTATATTCAATATCCAGCAATATACTGTAAGGGAAAAGAGTAAGAAAAAGAATATATATACTTGTTTTTGTGTAACTGAGTCACTGTGCTGTATAGGACAACTTAATGCAACACTGAAGATCAGCTACACTAAAACAAATCTTTTTTAAAAATGAACAAGAGTGGTCATAGTTTCCCTCAGTCTCTGTTTCTTTCAGTCCACTGTTCACTGCTTTCTCTACAGAGAATGCCTTTTCTTTTTCCCACTTTTCCACGACCTATTTTTTGTTTAAAAAAAAAAACTGTTAATTTTGTATTGAAGTATAGCTGATTAACAATATTGTGAGTTTTAGGTAGACAGTTAAGGAACTCAGTCATATATATACACACATCCATTCTCCCCCAAACTCTCTTCCCATCCAGACTGCCACATAGCATTGAGCAGAGTTCCCTGTGCTACACAGTAGGTCCTTGTTAGTTATCCATTCTAAATAGATTAATAGCAGTGCCCACAATGCATTCTTTAAGACTGCTCTCAAGCTCTCTAGGCAGCCTTCCTGGACCCACAGTTACCATCCCTGAAGACTTCAGACTGGGTCAATGACTTACCCTGGTTCTGCCATAGTCTGTGGCCCTCATCACTCCTAATCTGTTCCCAGCACACCTTTGCACAGCTACCGGGGTACCATTTGCATGGAATCCAGTATAGATTTGCCTCAACCCAAGCATCTCCTCTTTCCTCCATGAGGCTGCGTTTTAGAATTACTGAAATTCCCTCTCTTCCTCAAAGCCTTCTTTGAGCCCATCAGCCTGCTCTGAACTCCCACAGGGAGCTGATAGGAAGCCTCCACCCTATACCGGGGCTTTGCAGTCACTGTGCACCCTTTATTCACCTTAGCATCCAACCTCCCCACAGAGGGGACTAGTATCCCAACTCAGAGAGAGAGCACTGAGGCTTAGCAAGGGGAAGTTGCAGCCAAGTATTAAGGTAATTGTGTTATTTATCACCCCAATCTGGACATTTCTGAGATGGAATGGGAGACTGCTAATCACTACGGTGGGACAGCACACTGCCAACCCCGCTTGTCACATGGTCTATTTGAGGGGTTGCTAGAGCTGACTTTCCGTGTTTGTACACCTGAGGGCTCTGGTTGAACTGAAGTTCTGTGAGTACTGAGGCCCTTAGTGTTCCCCTCTCCTTGTGACTCCCACCATGCCAGCACAGAGTAGTGTCTCAACATTTATTTCTGGATGACGGATGTCCCAGACTGCCCTTTACTCTCAAGTGGTTGGTTTTGTGGGAGGCACTGGCCCAGCCACAGGGGCTCAGCAGCATCTGCAATGGTGTGACCTGGCCTGCAGAGGGACTCCTCCTCCCAGCAGCAACCCAAGAGTTCTTGCCTATGTGCGTGCTAAGTCACTTTAGTCGTGTCTGACTCTGTGCAGCCCTATAGACTGCAGCCTGCCAGTCTCCTCTATCCATGGGATTCTCCAGGCACGTCTACTGGAGTCGATTGCCATGCCCTTCTCTAGGGGATTTCCTAATCCAGGGATCAAACCCGTGTCTCTTACATCTCCTGCATTGGCAGGCAGGTTCTTTACCACTAGCTCCATCTGGGAGTCCCAGAACTGAGAAGCAGCTCTCTGGATTGGCCCCTCACCTTTTGGATGTAGGCTTCAGCAGGCACTGAGTAATCAATGCCATTGATGGTGAAGATGACAGGAGGCAGGATACTGATGACAGGACACAAAACCATGTACTGTTGGGGAAAGAGGGAGAGAGGTTGGCCCAGGAGATCCTTGTGTAGGGGAACTGGGAGAGACCTGTGTCATGACCCTTCACCTCGGAACCGTAGGGCATAGCGTGGATGAACTTTTGGATGTTGGTGACTGGTCTTGCTGGGCCATGGATCAGTGATGTCCCGGTATCCACAAGAGCCTCGCAGCCGTGTTCACAGCCAATCACTCTCCCATTCATGGAGATGCTGAGAAACAGTGGGACAAAGTGGGCATCAAGATTACTCAGAAGTCTCCCTCACAGCTGCCCTCTGCACGACTGACTCCCAAACAGTCCTTCAGCTCTTGCCCTGACTCTGTTTTTCTTTGCTCTCATCATGTCACCTTCTTTGATATCCTTAAATGCAGTACTTGAGAAGCAGTCCTAAAGTGAGGAATAGGACAGGGAGATCACTTTCTCCCTCACAAATTCACCAAAAGAACATTTGAATGCTGAGCAAATTCCACAAAACAACTTCTGAATGCCAGCAGAGCACATCAGTCACCCAGAAAAGCAGCCCATTGTCTTTGCAAGGAGGTAGGAAACAATATAAAAGACAAAAAGAGACAAAAGAGGTAGGGACGGAGCTCCATCCCAGGAAGGGAGTCTTAAAAACGAGAGAAGTTTCCAAACACCAGGAAACACTCTCACTGCCGAGTCTGTGGCGAGCCTTGGAACCACAGAGGGCAACATAACCGGGAGGAAAAATAAATAATTCAAACCCACAGATTATGTGCCCAATGGTAACTCCCCCAGCGGAGAAGCAGCGCAGGTGTCTGCATCCGCGACTAGCAACCGGGGTCTGGGCGGGGAGGCACAGGCTGCATTGCTTAGAGTAAGGACTGGGCCTCAATGCCCCAAGGGCAATCTGAAGGAACTAACTTGGGGTAGCAAACCAGACTGTGGGATAGCTACCATGTGAAAAGCCCTAACCTAGGACACCACCAGGCTCACTCACAGAACAAAGGACTGACTAGAGCTACACGAAAAGCCCTAAGCTAAGACACAGTTGGTGATGGACAAGAAGGCCTGGCGTGCTGTGGTTCATGGGGTCGCAAAGAGTCGGACATGACTGAGCAACTGATCTGATCTGATCTGAAGACACCATCAGGCCCACTCATAGAACAAAGGACTGAGCAGAACTTTCCAGCTGCAGACCATCCCCCTCCGGTGACAGGCAGCCAGAGCCGGAAGGGGGCAATCGCGGCCCCAGAGAGGCATTATCTACCAAACTGCAAGCAGGCTTTGTTGTTAACTAAGACTTCTTGGGATTCTGGATGGTCAACATCCACCTGAGAAGGTGCACCAGTTTACACCCAGAAAACCAAGAGGCAGGGACGGGGGAGGCGATAAGTCACAGCGACTTGCCAAACACCTGGTCACCTGAGCTGCTCAGACCTGGGAAGGGCACAAAATGCAGGCCCAACCCAGTCTGTGCCACTGAGGACTACCCAAGTACCTAAACCTGAGCGTCTTAGACCTGGAAAGTGCATACAACCCAGGGCCGGCCTCAGACAGTTCCCAGCAGAGCAACCTAGAGCCTAAGCAGTATAGACAGGGAAAGCACACACGCCATGAGCGGGAGCAAACCTAGTGTGGCCGAGTTACTGCAAGCACACGCCAGTGTTATCTGTTGGCAGCGTCCCTCCCTCCCCACAGCACGACTGAACAAGTGAGCCTAAAAACGTGTCCACCACCTCCCCCTTGTGTCAGGGCGGAAATTAGACACTGGAGAGACCAGCAAACAGAAGAAGCTAAAACAGAGGGAACCACCTTGAAAGTGACAGGTGCAATAGATTAAAACCCTGTAGTTAGTACCGACTACATAGGAAGGGACCTATAGATCTACAGACATATAAGCAGAACAAGGAACTATCTGAAAATGAACTGGCCCCATACTGCCCACAACAACACCAGAGAAAGTCCTAGATATGTTTTTACTATATTTACTATCATTCTTTATTTTTTTAATTTTTTTTAAATTTTAAGTCCTCTATTACTCCTTTAATTTTCATTTTTATAACCTACTATTACTTTGCAAAAATAAAAAGAGAGAGACCCTATTTTTTTAAAGCAAACTTCACTATATATATTTTATAAATTTTGTGACTTTATTTTTTTTCTTTAATATTGTATTTTTGAAAATCCAACCTCTACTCTATATTTTTAATCTTTGCTTTTTGGTATTTGTTATCAATTTTGTACCTTTAAGAACCCAATCTTCAGTACCCATTTTTACTTGGGAGCAAGATTACTGGCTTGACTGCTCTCTCCCTCTTTGGACTCTCCTTTTTCTCCACCAGGTCACCTCTATCTCCTCCCTCCTCCTTGTCTTCTCTACCTAACTCTGTGAATCTCTTTGTGTGTTCTGGGCTGTGGAAAACACTTAGGGAAATGATTACTGGCTGGATCTGTCTCTCTCCTTTTGATTCCCCCCTTTTTCCTCCTGGCCACTTCTATCTCCTTCCTCCCCCTTCTCTTCTCTGTGTAATTCCATGAACATCTTTGAGGAGTCCAGACTGTGGAGCACACATAAGGAAGTGATTACTGGCTACCTTGCTCTCACTTCTTTTGATTCCACCTCATCTCATTTGGGTCACCTCTAACTCCCTCCTCCCTCTTCTCTTCTCCATGTAACTCTGTGAACCTCTCTGGGTGTCCTTCACTGAGGAGAAACTTTTCATCATTAACCTAGATGTTTTTTCAATGGTGCTATATAGATGGAGAAGTCTTGAGGCTACTGTAAGAATAAGACTGAAAACCAGAAGCAGGAGGCTTAAGTCCAAATCCTCAGAACACCAGAGAACTGCCTCTAGGGAACATTAATCGACAGGAGCTAATCAAATGCCTCCATACCTACACTGAAACCAAGCACCACCCAAGGGCCAACAAGTTCCAGAGAAAGACATAACATGCAAATTCTCCAGCAACAGAGGAACACAGCCCTGAGCTTCAATATGCAGGCTACCCAAAGTCACTCCAAACCCACTGACATCTCATAACTCATTACTGGACACTTCATTGCACTTCAGAGAGAAGAAATCCAGCTCCACCCACCAGAACACCGACACAAGCTTCCCTAACCACGAAACATTGACAAGCCACCTGTACAACCCCACCCACAGCAAGGAAACTCCACAATAAAGAGAACTCCACAAACGCAAAATACAGAAAGGCCACCCCAAACACAGCAATATAAACAAGATGAAGAGACAGAGGAATATCCAGCAGGTAAAGGAATAGGATAAATGCCCGCCAAACCAAACAAAAGAGGAAGAGATAGGGAATCTACCTGATAAAGAATTCCAAATAATGATAGTGAAAATGATCCAAAATCTTGAAAACAAAATGGAGTTACAGATAAGTAGCCTGGAGACAAGGATTGAGAAGATGCAAGAAAGGTTTAACAAGGACATAGAAGAAATAAAAAAGAGTCAATATATAATGAATAATGCAATAAATGAGATCAAAAACACTGGAGGGAACCAAGAGTAGAATGACAGAGGCAGAAGATAAGATAAGTGAGGTAGAAGATAGAATGGTAGAAATAAATGAAACAAAGGGGGGGGGGAACAAATTAAAAGAAATGAGGACAATCTCAGAGATGTCTGGGAAAATGTTAAACACACCAACATTTGAATCACAGGAATCCCAAAGAAGATGAAAAGAAAGACCATGAGAAAATACTTGAGAAGATAATAGTTGAAAACTTCCCTAAAATGGGGAAGGAAATAATTACCCAAGTCCAAGAAACCCAGAGAGTCCCAAACAGGATAAACCCAAGGTGAAACACCCCAAGACAGATATTAATCAAATTAACAAAGATCAAACACAAAGAACAAATATTAAAAGCAGCAAGGGAAAAACAAAAAATAACACACAAGGGGATTCCCATAAGGATAACAGCTGATCTTTCAATAGAAACTCTTCAGGCCAGAAGGGAATGGCAGGGGATACTTAAAGTGATGAAAGAAAATAATCTACAGCCCAGATTACTATACCCAGCAAGGATCTCACTCAAATATTAAGGAGAAATCAAAAGCTTTACAGACAAGCAAAAGCTGAGAGAATTCAGCACCACCAAACCAGCTCTCCAACAAATGCTAAAGGATCTTCTCTAGACAGGAAACACAAAAAGGGTGTATAAACTCGAACCCAAAACAATAAAGTAAATGGCAATGGGATCATACTTATCAATAATTACCTTAAACATAACTGGGTTGAATGCCCCAATCAAAAGACAAAGACTGGCTGAATAGATACAAAAACAAGACCCCTATATATGTTGTCTACAAGAGACCCACCTCAAAACAAGGAACACATACAGACTGAAAGTGAAGGGCTGGAAAAAGATATTCCATGAAAATAGAGACCAAAAGAAAGCAGGAGTAGCAATACTCATATCAGATAAAATAGATGTTAAAACAAAGGCTGTGAAAAGAGACAAAGAAGGACACTACATAATGATCAAAGGATCAATTGAAGAAGATATAACAATTATAAATATATATGCACCCAACATAAGAGCACCGCAATATGTAAGACAAATGCTAATAAGTATGAAAGGGGAAATTAACAATAACACAATAATAGTGGGAGACTTTAATACCCCACTCACACCTATGGATAGATCAACTAAACAGAAAATTCACAAGGAAACACAAACTTTAAATGATACAATAGATCAGTTAGACCTAATTGATATCTATAGGACATTTCACCCCAAAACAATTTTATCTTTTTCTCAAGTGCACACAGGACCATCTCCAGGATAGATCACATCCTGGGCCATAAATCTAGCCTTGGTAAATTCAAAAAAAGTGAAATCATCCCAAGCATCTATTCTGAGCACAATGCAGTAAGATTAGATCTCAATTATAGGAGAAAAACTATTAAAAATTCCAACATATGGAGGCTGAACAACACGCTGCTGAATAATGAACAAATCACAGAAGAAATCAAAAAAGAAATCAAAATATGCATAGAAATGAATGAAAATGAAAACACAACAACCCAAAACCTATGGGACACTTTAAAAGCAGTACTAAGATGAAGGTTCATAGCAATACAGGCATACCTCAAGAAACAAGAAAACGGTCAAATAAATAACCTAACTCTACACTTAAAGCAACTAAAAAAGGAAGAAGTGAAGAACCCCATGGTTAGTAGAAGGAAAGAAATCTTCAAAATTAGGGCACAAATAAATGCAAAAGAAACAAAAGAGACCATAGCAAAAATCAACAAAGCCAAAAGCTGCCTCTTTGAAAGGATAAATAAAATTGACAAACCATTAGCCAAACTCATCAAGAAACAAAGGGAGAAAAATCAAATCAATAAAATTAGAAATAAAAATGGAGAGATCACAACAGACAACACAGAAATGCAAAGGATTGTAAGAGACTATCAGCAATTATATGCCAATAAAATGGAGAACTTGGAAGAAATGGACAAATCCTTAGAAAAGTACAACTTTCCAAAACTGAACCAGGAAGAAATAGAAAATCTTAACAGACCCATCACAAGCACGGAAATTCAAACTGTAATCAGAAATCTTCCAGTAAACAAAAGCCCAGGTCCAGACGGCTTCACAGCTGAATTCTACCAAAAATTTAGAGCAGAGCTAACACCTATAATACCCAAACTCTCCCAGAAAATTGCAGAGGAAGGTAAACTTCCAAACTCATTCTATGAGGCCACAATCACCCTAATACCAAAACCTGACAAAGATGCCACAAAACAAGAAAACTACAGGCCAATATCACTGATGAACATAGATGCAAAAATCCCTAACAAAATTCTAGTAATCAGAATCCAACAACACATTAAAAAGATCATACATCATGACCAAGTGGGCTTTATCCCAGGGGTGCAAGTATTCTTCAATATCCTCAAATCAATCAATGTAATACACCACATTAGCAAATTGAAAAATAAAAGCCATATGATTATCTCAATAGATGCAGAGAAAGCCTTTGACAAAATTCAACATCCATTTATGATAAGAAAAAAAGAACCCTCCAGAAAGCAGGAATAGAAGGAACATACTTCAACATAATAAAAGCTATATATGACAAACCCACAGCAAACATTATCCTCAATGGTGAAAAATTGAAAGCATTTCCCCTAAAGTCAGGAACAAGACAAGGGTGCCCACTCTCACCACTACTATTCAACATAGTTTTGGAAGTTTTGGCCACAGCAATCAGAGCAAAAAAAGAAATAAAAGGAATCCAAATTGGAAAAGAAGAAGTAAAACTCACTGTTTGCAGATGATGACATGATCCTCTACATAGAAAACCCTAAAGACTCCAGAAGAAAATTACTAGAGCTAATTAATGAATATAGTAAAGTTGCAGGATATAAAATCAACACACAAAAATCCCTTGCATTGCTATACACTAACAATGAGAAAATAGAAAGAGAAATTAAGGAAACAATTCCATTCACCATTGCAATGAAAAGAATAAAATACTTAGGAATATATCTACCTAAAGAAACTAAATACCTACATATAGAAAACTATAAGATACTGGTGAAAGAAATCAAAGAGGACACTAATAGATGGAGAAATATATCATGTTCATGGATCAGAAGAATCAATATAGTGAAAATGAATATACTACCCAAAGCAATCTATAGATTCAATGCAATCCCTATCAAGCTACCAACAGTATTTTCCACAGAGCTAGAACAAATATTTTCACAATTTGTATGGAAATACAAAAAACCTCGAATAGCCAAAACATCATAAGAAAGAAGAATAGAACTGGAGGAATCAACCTGCCTGACTTCAGGCTCTACTACAAAGTCACAGTCATCAAGACAGTATGGTACTGGCACAAAGACAGAAATATAAATCAATGGAACAAAATAGAAAGCCCAGAGATAAATCCACGCACATATGGACACCTTATCTTTGACAAAGGAGGCAAGAATATACAATGGAGAAAAGACAATCTCTTTAACAAGTAGTGCTGGAAAAACTGGTCAACCATGAGTAAAAGAATGAAACTAGAACACTTTCTAACACCATACACAAAAATAAACTCAAAATGGATTAAAGACCTAAACGTACAACCAGAAACTATAAAACTCCTAAAGGAGAACATAGGCAAAACACTCTCCGACATAAATCACAACAGGATCCTCTATGACCCACCTCCCAGAATATTGGAAATAAAAGCAAAAAGAAAACATATGGGACCTAATTAAAATTGAAAGCTTCTGCACAAAAAGGAAACTACAAGCAAGGTGAAAAAACAGCCTTCAGAATGGGAGAAAATAATAACAAATGAAGCAACTGACAAACAACTAATCTCAAAAATATACAAGCAACTCCTTCAGCTCAACTCCAGAAAAATAAATGACCCAATCAAAAAATGGGCCAAAGAACTAAACAGACATTTCTCCAAAGAAGACATACAGATGGCTAACAAACACATAAAAAGATGCTCAACATCACTCATTATCAGAGAAATGCAAATCAAAACTACAATGAGGTACCATCTCACACCAGTCAGAATGGCTGCTATCCTAAAGTCTACAAGCAATAAATGCTGAAGACGGTGCACAGAAAAGGGAATCCTCTTACACTGTTGGTGGGAGTGCATACTAGTACAGCCACTATGGAGAACAGTGTGGAGATTTTTTTAAAAACTGGAAATTGAACTGCCATATAACCCAGCAATCCCACTGCTGGGCATACACATCGAGGAAACCAGAATTGAAAAAGACACATGTACCCCAGTGTTCATCGCAGCACAGTTTATCATAGCCAGGACATGGAAGCAACCCAGATGTCCATCAGCAGACTAATGGATAAGAAAGCTTTGGCACATATACACAATGAGTATTACTCAGCCATTAAAAAGAATACATTTGAATCAGTTCTAATGAAGTGGATGAAACTGGAGCCTATTATACAGAGTGAAGTAAGCCAGTAAGAAAAATACCAATACAGTATACTAATGCATATATACGGAATTTAGAAAGATGGTAATGATAACCCTGTATGCGAGACCGCAAAAGAGACACAGCCTTTTGGACTCTGGGAGAGAGTGAGGGTGCGATGATTTGGGAAAATGGCATTGAAACATGTATAATATCATATGTGAAAAGAATCGCTAGTCCAGGTTTGATGCATGATACAGGATGCTCAGGGCTGGTGTACTGGGATGACCCAGAGGGATGGTATGGGGAGGGAGGTGGGAAGGGGGCTCAGGATGGGGAACACGTGTACACCCATGGCAGATTCATGTTGATGTATGGCAAAACCAATACAATAATGTAAAGTTAAATAAATAATTAAATTAAATGTAAAAAAAATAAATAAATAAAATGCAGTACTTGAATAGGTTCTTTCCTACCTCAGGACCATGACACAAGCTGGTCTTCCTTCCTAGAAGACCCCACTCCCCTTTGACTAGCTAATTTCTCCTCATCTTTCAAATTCCAGCTTAACCGTCATGGTTTCAGTGAAGTCTTTCCCCCAGTGTATATCAAACTCCTGTCTTGGTCATTTTCTGTAGACCCTTCCTCATGTCTAGCATTTACCAAAGTGACAATTCACTATGTGTGTGAGTCATTTCATGTACATCTTCTTAGGTGTGAGGGCAAGTTTTATTCTCATTGCCTCGCTAAAGTGCCTGACACACAGTGGATGCACAGTGAGTGAATGAATGAATGTGAAAATAATAAATCAGGAACATCCAAAGAGCTATATCCAGTGTCTCAACAATAACGGGTCAAACACACAGTGAAGATGGAGGTTCCCTGGGGCAGCAGATTCTCATAGTGGGAGACAAGCTGCCCTGGGAGAGGGTGTCTACCATTACTGCTCATTCACCAAGCTCAGACACTGAGGCCCTGGCCAGATGATACCTGATAGCCCACGGAATCTCCAAAGGACAGGGCAACTTTTGTCTGAGGGTATCACAGAGATTCCCATCAATTACTATGCTGGTTATCAGGCCACTCCTGGATCCCACCTTCCTGATTCTATCAATCACAGAGCCTCCTCCACTGTGTGCTTAGGATGGGGGTCAGGGGTGGGTAGCTATGGTTATGTGGAGTGTCTCTTTTTATGAGTTGCTTTCAGGTCTCAAGACTGCAGCCAACCTCTCTACATAGCTGGGTAGCTTCTCCCTAAGGAGACCAGATTGTCCCATTTGTTCAGGACTTTCTCTGTTTTTAAACTGACATTTATATGTACTGAGAACTTCCTCAGTCCTGGGTTCAGTTCAGTTCAGTCACTCAGTCATGTCCAGTTCTTTGTGACCCCATGAACTGCGGCACGTCAGGCCTCCCTGTCCATCACCAAGTCCCAGAGCCTACCCAAACTCATGTCCATTGAGTCAGTGAAACCATCCAACCATCTCATACTCTATCATCCCATTCTCCTCCCTCAATCTTTCCCTGCATCAGGGTCTTTTCAAATGAGTCAGCTCTTCACATCAGGTGGCCAAAGTATTGCAATTTCAGCTTCAACATTAGTCATTTCATTTTCCATTCATTTTCCAATGAAAACCTAGGACTGATCTCCTGGGTGGACTGGAGAGGATGGACTGGTTGGATCTCCTTGCAGTCCAAGGGACTCTCAAGAGTCTTCTCCAACACTACAGTTCAAAAGCATCAATTCTTCGGCCTTCAGCTTTCTTTATAGTCCAACTCACATCCATACATGACTACTGGGAGAACTATACCCTTGACTAGACGGACCTTTGTTGGCAAAGTAATGTCTTTGCTTTTTAGCATGCTGTCTAGGTTGGTCATAACTCTCCTTAACCTAGACAATTGGTCATCTTATCACAACTCTGTTCAGGCTGAGGAAATTCTCCCTGATCCTCTGTTCACCACACTGTAGGGTCCTCTAACCATGCTCCCCACATCACAGAGCAGTGGGTGCAGCCCTCCCCCAGCTGCACAGACCTCTCTGGACCCTGTGAAGGACCCTAGTCTGAGCCCTGGTCAGAAGGCCTGGGATGATTATGAACCCATGGGTGATTTGTGTATCTATGTGTTTGTGTGTTTGTGTATGTATTTATGTGGCTCTGTGTGTCTGTCTCTCTGTGTGCTTGTGTGTATCTGTCTGCCTAAGTGTGTTTATATATGTGCCTATATGTGTGTTTATATGTGTCTGTGTGTGCTTATATGTGTGGCTTTATGGGTGGAGCATATCTCTGTGTGTGACCATGTATCTGTGCATGTGTTTGTGTGCTTGCATGTGTCTATGTATAGACGTGGGAGCATCACTTGCGGTGGCATTCAGAGGAAGAGGCTTACCGGTCCACAGTTATTAGCCAGCTTTTGGTTTGGGACACTGGTATCCAGTTGAGCTTTCCCTTGTGGTAGGAGTGGTCCACCCCACCTAACATCAACACACTGCCATTCTCCTTGCGGCTGTCGAGAGAATAAAAGAGGGGGATTCCTTGGAGGACTGTTATGCTGGGCAGTCTGAGGGCTGTGCTTGTCCACCCAACAAGGCCCTAATAGGGTCCCCATTTTACAGATGCAGAAATTGAGGGATTGAGATCCAGACCAAGATTAGTCACTGGCTAGAGTGGCACAGAGCAGGTTAGAAGCTGAGTCACTTGGCCAGGTTCCACCCACCTAGGCTTCTGAAGAGGCCCTGTACCTCCTGCAACCTGAATACCCTCAAAGGACAGTGTGCTGAAGGGCTTGGGCTTCCCCCTTGTCCAGCCTGTAATTTTTTCAGAAAAATCAAGGCCTGAGAGTGCTAAGGGTGTGGCTTCAGGTCACCCAGGGTTGGTTTCATCTGCCTGTGACCTGTGCTGTCCATGGGGCCCCACATTCAGCAGGGCCCCCCACCTCTGTTATCTCTGTCTGGAAATTCCTAAGACTTGTTGGATAAGGTGTCCCACACTTCCATTTTGCACTGTCTCCTGAAAATTATGTAGTTGGTCCCGGTGAAATGTTAGTAAGGAAGGAAAGATTTCCACCATCGCTCACTTTCATTCCATTTCAAATTCGTCAGCAAACTGTGTTACTTTTTCCTCCAACTTTTATCCTGACACCTTCCATTGCTGTCCCACTCCCCTCACCCCCGAGACCAAGCCACTGCCCTTGAGCCCATGAGCTAGGCTGTGTTCCAATAAAACTTCATTTACAAAAGCCAGTGGTGAAGCCAGGTGAAGCCCTGGGGCCATAGTTATCCTGGGCTACACAGTCTTTCAGGATACTTCTGTAACAAGTGTTCTATAATATTCATCCAACTGAAAGCATCTCACAGCTAATTTGGAGAGAGAGCTTGTCCAGCTCAGACTTACGTGCTCAAGTAGAAGGCAAAGATAGGCTCAGAAATGGCACCTTGTTGCTTCAGCTTGTCAAAGATGGGGATGGTTCCTGGGACAGCGAGGCTGGGGTAGGACAAGCCCAGGACACCATCAAAGGGTGCGTTATCAAACCCGAATTGCTGCAGGCTTAGGCCAAACGGCTGGTCAGTGCTGACAAGTTTCCCGATCTGTGGGAGAGAAGAGTGTTCGCACATAAAGGATTGGAAGTAGGACTGGTCTCGGGGGTGCAGATGACATTAGAACCTCAGAGAAGAACTGAGTCCTGGCTGTGCCCTGGGTGGACTTCAGATGGTTAAAACAAGCTGGGACAGAAATTCGGGTTCCATTGTTGTGCGGACGTGAATTTTAATCAACACCAGCCATTTCTGCAAACACCATCTGAGTCAAATTGGCCTCATGCCTTCTGCACAGGTAGGGAAACCAAGAGTCAGGACTGGACCCAATGGTGCCCTCTTGAGGACAAAATGAGTAAAGAGCAGGGTAGTCCTCTCTTTGGCATCACTATGATCTGATGACAGAAATGGACTGAATTTATTGCAATGTATTATGGATTCTGCGTTTGCCAAGGAAGGCAGGAGCCCATTTTACAATGTCACTGGTAGGGTTCTTATGAATATGCCACCTGGGAAATATACATTTAGGGGTGTGTGTGAGAGAGAGAGAGAGAAATAGAGAGACAGGGGAAATCCTCAGGCACTTTGGGGAGGGAGGCCATAGATTTTACTAGACTTTCAGTGGCCCCCTAGAGTGAGAACCCATTTATCAAGTCCCTCCCGTATGTGTGGGCCCCTGCTTTTGCTGCCTGGATATCTGAAGCCCTAGGCTGCCCCCAGGGTTGCCCAATCAGTTTTATTCTCTCTCAAATAACCCCACACCTGCTTGAGTCCTGACAAGCCAGCCCAGCTACCACTTCCCAGATGTGTGACTTTGGCAAGGCCCTTGCTCTCTATACCTCAGTTCCCTCATGTGTATCATGGAACTAATCATAGTAACTTCTGTGTGGGGTTGTTGCAGGATTAAACAAGTTATTACCATGAAAGTACCCAGCACAGTTTGAGAATATAAAAGTGGGTGCTTTTTTCCCTGTCCCTGTTCCCAGCCAAATGAACCTTGAGCTTCTCACGGGCAAAGGAGCTGCAAGTCCACATCCCAAGCCACTCTCTGGGTTAGCCACTCTGGGAGTTTGAGTGTCAGCAGGGGCCCTGTCTCCCCAGGGACAGGATTCTGCAGGTAAGGCGGCTAGTCACAAGGGGAGTTAGGGAAGGACGGGCCCTGCCAGCTGGTCCTGCATCTGTTGTGTAAGCAGTGGTCACTTCATAGCCAGTTCTGACCTAACATAGGCCATCTATGGGGACCACGAGGGGGTTGGTTAGTGCAGATCTGATTCAGCTTCTGTTTCCATGTTACCCGAACAGTGTCATAGGCAAGAACTCCGTTCATCATCCCAGATCCGTAGAGGATGTGGAAGGGCCTGCGCGTAAGCCGGAAGGTGGAAGATTTGTGATGGTCGAAGGTAATATGTGTATCTGCAGACATGAGAGATGAGTGTCAGTCAGGTCATAGGGTGGAGGGGATGAGTCAAGATGGGGAAGGTGGTACTCACGACAGGCAGGACTGATGCACTTGATGGAGGGCACCCACAAGTCAGATGAGCCCGTGTCAAAGACAACCCGGAACTCCTTAGGGGGTGTTCCAATGGTGATGTTACCCACATAGGCCATCTAGAGGGGCCAGGAAGAAGTGGATTAGTGCAGATAGGGCTCCCCTCGATTCCCAGACTGCTGCCTTCCTCTGGGTGTCACATGGCTCTTGAAATCACTTTCCAACCACCATTCAGCTCACAACCTTTGCTCAGAGTGCCTGCATTTGATATTTTTTCCTGTGCTATGTGGTATGCAGGATTTTAACTCTATGACCAGGCATTGAAGCAGTACCTTCTGTATTCGAAGCCCAGAGTCATAATCACTGAACCCCCAAGGAAGTCCGGTGACCTCATCTGAGAAGCTCTCTAGTCTCCTCTTCAAACCCATCCTGAGCACCTCCTTTTCCAGGAAATCCTCTTAATCAACCCCAGCCACTCCTTCTAAACTCAGACCATGTTTGATCAACACCACACAATTGGCCCTTTCACTAAACATGTATTTACTCTTTGCACATCTCTCAGGGTAGCTTGGCCATTCTTGAATAAGAGATGAGACCTTTTTCAAGTCAATAATAATTATAGTGTTAGATTCTTATGGCATCATGTGCTATAGGGTTTCAGTAAATTTTTGCTGTTTTGATTCTTGGATCTCTGGAAGCTGAATTCCTCTACCTGGGGATTCACACTTGATTTCCAGTTGGCTTTATTTTTTATTAGAGATGGCTTACCACTTCACCTGTAACTGAGTGGCTCACTTAGTTCAGAAAGAACAATCTCCCTCAAACTAATGCCACATCTTTGGCACAGAAATAGATGTTTACCTGCCACCTGGTCATTGCTGGGCCGTTACCACAGACCAAGAGTTAAGGATGAGAATGTCTTCTCCTCTGGGAATGGGGCCCCTGTTCCCCACTGTTTCTGCCTCCTGCAGGAGCCCCAGATCCAATATCCCACCTGGAACCTCTAGATGAGCCCCACTGCTAGGCCAGAGCACAAGGGGGCGCTGTGGAGCACCAGCCTCCCAGCCCACTCACATCCAGAGCGTTCCTCAGGGGGTGAGTAGATAATTTGGGGTCACTAGCAGAATCATCGGACATTCTATTGGCTTGTTCCTCCAGGAAACTGTTCAGCAAGTTTTTTTCCCTCAGGATTTCTCGCATTGTCTTCGTTTTAGTTAGAGGCATTCTTTCACCAAGCATGAGGAAAAGGAAACAAAGAAGGAACAGTAGTCAACTGTCAGTGTTATAGTATAACAGTCATACCTGGCATTGTAATAGCACTGTATATTTTCCAAGCATTTTTTTTTGACTGCCATCTATTATCAGAATGCTGTGCAAACACAGGGCAAAGACATAGGTTTGAATACAGATTCTGTTGTGTTATCTTGGGTCAGCCAATTGAACATTTGGAGTCTCAGTTTCCCTATCGGTAAAAAGGTGGAAGGGATAACCCCCACCCACCCCCCATATAGAATGCTTTGGCTGTTAAATAACATTTTGGATATAATGTACCTGATATATAGGGAGTCTCAACAAAGACAGCCATTACCGTTGCTGTTGCCACCCCACTATATCTTTCTCATAGAAGGTTAGGGAGGGAGGAAGAAGGGGGATTCTGATTCTCTCTTTACAGGGAAGAAATTTGAAATGCAAGGTGTTTGTGAAGTGACTGTGATCACATGGCTTGTTCGAGGTAAAAACAGTCTAGATGTAGCCTAATCGTTCTCCAGAGTTGAAGCAAAAGAGAGGGGTGAGAGAAGAATCCAGGAGAAGGAGAACAAATTAGAGAAACTAAGAGGCTAGAGAAACAAGAAAGAGTCAAAATTGAAAAGAGAAAAGAAAAGGAAAAAAAAAACAGAGAGATCTACATGAACAGAGACATCAAAGAGATGGAGAAATAAATAGATGAAGAGATAAATGAGAGAGATATAGAGATGCAGACGTGAACACATACACACAGAAGTAGAGAGAGAACAGAGAGGACACCTAGAATAAAATGTAGAAAATGCTACTCAGCAGGACCACACGTATATTTGCATAGGATGAGCAATGAACAATTGCAAGGTGTTCCATTTTCATATAGGTCATGACCGCACGCCCAGAGTTGTACAACCCTGCAGGTCTACCTCAAGACCCTTGGAACCCACATTTCCCATGGCAAAGTACTTGCCAATAAGTGAGAGTTGAACTTTAAGACCATCTTGGAATGATTATATTCCCTTCTAACCTTGACAGGTAGAAGAATATGAGGAAAATAAGAAAAAAAAAAAAAAACAGAAAGGAAGTTGATGCCACTTACAGTCCCTGTACTTACATGACTATGCACTCTGAGAGGGCCACCAGCCCAAGGAGCACAAGCCACTTCATGCTTCTTTCCTGGCTCCAAGTGCTCGCAGAAGATCCGGTTCTGGTCTGCAGTGGTGATCAGGCCCTTCCAGTTATATATGTTCAGAACTACCTTAATTGTTCCCTTTAGGCCATTATTAGATTTGATAAAAATAGAAACCTCTCGATAAAATCTTTACCTCAATCAGTGCCCTTGGGGAGTGGACTTTGAAGATTCTCAGAATACAAAGAGTCTACTATAATCTCTTCCTTGAGGCTTGGCTAGAAAACTAAACTGAAGTGCATGCATTATCTGAGAGTGTGGAAAAATTTGCCGACCTAGAGACAAAACACTGCTATTAACGTGATAAAAGTGAACATTAGGGGCCAGGCTAGACATTTGTGATCTCATGTGGTCTTCCTAGCCACTTTGTGAGATATGCATTGATGTCCTCAGTTGGAGAGGAGATTGCAAGAAGGAAAAGCCATCAAAAAGACTTTAGGGGCAGCCCAGGGACATACGAGTCACTTTAGGTAGTGGGAGAGATGGCACAGATCAGGGGCACCTGTGATGCCAGTCTGCATCAAAGAGCTAGACTAGAGCAATATTTCAATTGCACGGTTTCAATATTGGAATAAACGTCATGCATCCACAAGATACTTTATATAATCCAACAAGCTTATACAGAAAACCCTGTGTGCTGGTGTCTGGGTTAGATGCTGGAAAGAGTCAAAGAGGATCAAGACACAAGTGGTCCATATCTTCAGCAAGCTAGCAGTCTGGGGCTGTTCTCACAAATTCATGGCCCAGGAGGCAAGAAAATGAATACAAGGACTAGGTGGCTATGCTAAACACTGGGCAGCACAAGCCTTACCACTGAGGGCAGCCTCTCCTCCGCTCCAATCATGCTGGAAAGCAGGCCAGTAGGCCAAGTTTTCAAGAGAAGTCAGAAGTCTGGATACTTGTGTACAATCTCCTGATTTTAATGTTAGCAACATTTTTTTCTTTTTTCAGAAAAAAATAGTGAGAATAAAATCTCCACAACAGAGTGCTGGATTCGGCCTTCAGTCTATGTAGGTTTTTATTTCTGGCCTAGAGGTGAGAGTGCAGTGGGGACAGAGAGGGATTTAATTCAAGTTGGTTGATGTAAAGTGATTGAATCCATATTAAACATATTAGTTTTCTTTCTATTTATAAACTAAGTCACCAGACACATATAAACCAATGAATTTAATACTGTCCATTTGCTCAAGATAAATGGATATATCTCTGATATAATTTCCCAGTAGGGCCCATGCCATGAAAAATTTTGTCTGCCCAACCAAACATATAAAGAAATAATTTTGGAATGTCTTATCAGTCAAAGAAGACAAAGAAAACCACTCAGAGCTCCTGCCCAGCCTGAGATGAACAGCAAAAGTCGTTCCGTCGTGTCCGACTCTTTGCAACCCCATGAACTATACAGTCCATGGAATTCTCCAGGCCAGAATACTGGAGTGGGTAGCCTTCCCCTTTGCCAGGGGATCTTCCCAACCCAGGCATCGAACCCAGGTCTCCCACACTGCAGGCGGATTCTTTACCAGCTGAGCCACAAGGGAAGCCCAAGAATACTGGAGTGGGTAGCCTATCCCTTCTCCAGAGGATCTTCCTGACCCAGGAACCAAACAGGAGTCTCCTGCATTGCAGGCAGATTCTTTACCAAATGAGCTATCAGGGAAGCCTGAGATGAACAGGGCTACCTGTTAAATTCTTACTTCAGCCAAAGTAAAGGCAATAGTGTTTTATGGTTGCTTGCAGGTGTCCTAGGGCCTATTTCCAAATGAGGTCTATCCCGGCCTATCCCTTGGATACAACAATGGGAACCTGGCATGCTCACCAGGTGTGGATAGATGGGACGTTGTGTCTTAACCTTCATTTTTACACATTGTTTAAATTCAATTTCACTGGTTCAATACCGACAGAGGGAATATCTAACAAATGACACACACATACACCATTTAACTCAGCAGTTCTACTTCTAGGGATCAATCCCAACTATACACACTGCCAAGAATATAAAAAACCACCTGCACAAGCTGTCTACTGCACATTGTTTTTAAAAGCAAAATATCAGCAAGATACCAGAAGTGACCATCCACAGGAGTGTGTGGAATAAGGCACAGAGCATCCCAACAACTGGGTAAAATGTGATGGAATAAGGAGTGGAGTGGGTGAGATGTTCAGGGTGTACTGTGTATTTATTTTTTAAAAGAAGATCCAAAAAATTCTTATAGTTTGCTGCTTCTGTATACACATATATGTCTATTTTCATTTAGAAACAGTAGAATCAGACAAAAACAACTAAAATATAATTTATGGGTGAGGGACAGGAAAGTGAGATCTTTCTTGTTTTATACCTTGATATGCAATGCAAATGTGTTACAGAATCAAAAAACAGATAATCACATCTGTCAAATTGAGAACAAAGACTAATATACCTAATTGTATCAAGCTGATTACTAGCTGCACATAACAAAGCATTACTTAAGTGGCTTTAAATTTCAGCCTTATGACTCAACATTCAGACTAGAGTGTCTTCTAAAGACAAAGACAAACAAATATAACCCCCTCATTCAAAACAAAAACAAAAAATATTCAACAACTTATTGTTACTAATATAGCTTCTGTTATTGTGACAGTATCATATGTATGTTACAGGTTAAAGCAAGTCAGTAATAAATGCTAAAATTCTTCTAAAGTAAAGCTTACAGTGGTTAGAGAAAAGACGTTCACACATAAAATAAAAAAAGCTTAAGTAAACCCTGCTATCTTAAAATTTCTATTGAAAGCATAAGTCTGTACCAATCAAATTTTTCATTTTTTTATTTTTTAAAGAATATCTGACTTCCTAGCTCTGACCACTGAAAAGCCTAGAAGCAAAGATAAGTCGATAACAGTAGCTATCCTGAGGTCTAACTTGTGATTACTAAATGCATTTCCCACCAGAGGATCCATGGATTCTTAAAGAGATGACTGATCTCAGAATTGGGTAAAGAAATGCACAAAATAATCTTAGCAATCTTGAAGAACCAGAAAGTTGAGGGACGTCAAAGACCAGAGGGGACTAGACATAAAGTTTAGAAATCCATATAAAGAGGCCAAACTTGGGGCTAGTTTAGCATAACATCCAATCAATTGGAACAAATTAAATGCATAAAAAGTCAGATGTTCTACATGCTAATAGACAACATCTAATTTGTCACTCTGACAATTGCTAGAGCACCAACTCACCATTCTGAGCCCTGAGAAAGGAAAATAATCATCAATATATATGCTTTTTATTTCTATGAGGCATATTTCATGTAATTACAAACAGTCAAAGGAATTTTCTTTTTAATTGAAAATTTTCAGGATTTAAATCCAAAAGAGTGATGGAAACAGGAAACCACTGTTTTGCACTATCTTTGTGGAAAAAAACGGATCTAGGCAAAGGGTGTCAATGGATGCTAAAACAGTGAATGAAAGCTAGAGAGGGAGTACATAATGCATGTACGAGGTTGGCAACATCAGGACCTAGTGCATATGAGCATCTATCAGAGTGAAGCAACTAGAAATTATGAGCCTTTTGAAGTGGTGCAGTTAGAAATACGTATCTGTATATGAAATTTTCCAATAAAAAAGTTTGAACTCAAGTGTAGATCTAACTACCAGTTTTCAGGGAAACTGAAACACATAGAAAGGAAGAGAGAAGCAATCCTCTAAACCAGCGGTCTCTAGCCTTTTCAGCACCAGGGGCTGCTTTCCTTGAAGACAATTTTCCATAGACCAGGGTTGGGGGATGGTTTCGGGGTGATTCAAGGGCATTACATTTATTGTGCACTTTATTCCTATTATTATTACATTGTGATATACAATGAAATGATTATACAACTGTCCATAATGCAGAATCAGTGGGAGCCCTGAGCTTGTTTTCCTGGAACTAGACTTTTCCATCTGGGGGTGATGGCAGAGGGATGTGGAGCAGCTGTAAATACAGATGAAGCCTCACTCACTGGTCTGCTGCTCACCTCCTGCTGTGCTGCCTGGCTCCTAATAGACCAAGGACTGGTACTGGTCCTGGTACCAGCGTTGTGGACCCCTGTTCTAAATCCAATACTTGGGATATTCGACAAGCCAGCCTAACTCCTCCCACTTTTTGAACAAATAAATGGCATAAAAATTGGGTGAGAGACAGTTAATTTAGTTTTAAAAGAAATGATTTGGGAGAATGGCATTGAAACATGTATAATATCATATGAAAAACGAACCACCAGTCCAGGTTCGACACAGGATACAGGATGCTTGGGGCTGGTGCACTGGGATGACCCAGAGGGATGGTATGGGGAGGGAGGTGGGAGGGGGGTTCAGGATGGGGAACACGTGTACACCCATGGCAGATTCATGTTGATGTATGGCAAAATCAATACAATATTGTAAAGTTAAAAAAAAAGAGAGAGAGAGAACAATCAAGTGCAACATATGAACACATTCTCTAAATAAACTGTGAAAAGACATCTGTTTTTTGAGAATCAGGGAAATTTGAACATGGGCTGGATATTAAATGTTAATTGTTTTGAAACAAAACACATTGTGGTTATGTACATTTTGTGAAATGGTCATTTCTTCCTTAATATATTTCAGGAAATTTAATAAATAGTAAAAACTAACTAAGTGAGGATCTGTCTTGATTTAAAAACAGATCTGCATAGCTGCTATGGATTGAATTGTGTCCATCCCCCAATTCTGATGTTGAATCCTTAAATCCTGATGTGATGGTATTAGGGGGTAGGGCCTTTGCAAGGTAATTAAGTTGACATGGGGTTATGATAGTAGGGTCTTCGTGATGGCATTCAGTTCAGTTCAGTTCAATCGCTCGGCCTCTCCCTTTTTTTCTCTCTTATTCTCCCTCTTCTTCCGTCCCCTCTCCTACCACATATGAGAACACAGCCAGACGAGAACTGATGCAAGTCAAGAAGAGTGTCTTCACCAGGAACCCAATTGTTCCCTCCTTGATTTTGCACTTCTAGTCTCCAGTCTATGACAACCTCTGGGACTAAGAGAGTAGTTTTGCAGTTATTGATGCCGAATGATGAAATACAGGGTTCATGGCACTATTCTTTATTATTTTTGTTATGTTTGAAGTCATTTTGTAGTAAGAAGTTTAAAAAATGTCTATTTTGAAGTCTCGGTCTTAGTGGTACCCTGAGGGGCCCAAGAAAAGCAGATTTGGGCAGGCCCCCCAAAGACTGAGTGATTGGAGACCCACGTGCTCTCTATCCAGCTCTTCTGTCATCTGATCACCATCACCCACAGCCAACAACCCCACCCTCACCCCCATCTGCACCCTCCTGCTAACTTGCTTGTTCATCCAGCTGGAGATTTTGATGAATCAGGTCAGGGCCTGGAGGTGGAAGGAATGGGAACATATTTTTAAAAAATGAACTGGACAGCCCCCTTCCTGATTTTCTTTTCTTAATGCCATCTGCAAGTGAGGGAGAGGGCTTGGGTAGGGAGGGAACCACTAGAGGGGCTGTGGGGACATTTGGAAGGGAAGAGAAGAGGAGTTCATAACCCAGTTACCAAAAGGTGGGCAGATTGCTCAGGATCCAGGAAGGAATAAGCACTGGGAAAAGAATGGTGCCTGCCAGGGGACCAGGCCTACTGTCTTTTGGTTAACCTTACTGGAAGTCACTTCCTTCCTGCTGGAATTCCTGCTCTGGACATGAAGGGATAGAGCCGTACTCACTGCTAATGAACCACAGGGAGAGGGACAGCCTCCCCCAGGGGCCCTTTGATTCCACTCTAACTGTGGGCATCATCCTAAGCTGGACAGCAAAATGGCAGGTCATCTAAAGCATTTAAAATACTTCCTAATTTATCTAAGAATCCTGGCATGTCCTGTCCAAAATTCCTTTAGGAGAGCTAATTCATTAGCCCAACTCAGGTTTCTGCAGAGGAATCTACAGCCCTCCAGTTGGTAACTTCTGATTTATAACTACCTGATTTCATCGCACAGAACCTCATCGTACAGAACCCAAGTGATGGAAAGTGTCAGTGGGCAAGGCCTCACACAACTGTGTGTCAAGTGGTCTACAACTCCCAGTCCTGAGCTCAGGATCCATGAGCATCACCAGGCAGTCATGGCCCCTTCCCACCACATGCAGCCTCAGCATCCTTGGCAACATGCACCTCTGAGCCACTGGTCCACTGATTGACATTGAGCTTCAGTCTGGAACAAGTATTCTGGAGCAAGTCCAGTCTCCCTCATCCAAGAGATGGGAAACTGAACCCTGGGGTGTATGACTTACTCTAAGGCTGCAGGTAAATTAGTGAAGACTTGGGACCCAAGACCTCTGGTTTTTGGGCTGGGAGACCTCTGAGAAAGGAAAGATCTGAGGAAACTCAATTGCATCCAATGCTGGGCAGCCCTCAGAGGTCTGCAAGCGTGAGGGTGAAAGGATTTTCCCCTTGTGCCTCCAGTCTGGCTGCAATTCTATCAGCTGACTTGCCTTCCAGTAGCAGCAGAAAAGCAATACTGGGAGCTGATTCTGCTGGGTTCCAGACACAGTGGGGGCAGCCCCAGCTGGAGTGGCCCCAGGAAGCTGTCATGCAGGTGGTAACTGACTCACTCCCAGCTCAGCAGGCCCAGAGCTCTCGCTCCTCATTCACACAACACAGACCATTGGGAGACTGGGTGACATGGACCTGTGTTCACAGTGAGGAGCATTTTTCTGTTCAACCCTCTGGCAAATTCGATGCAGTATATTACTATTTCCTCAGGAAACCCCTGGTGGAGTGAGGTTGGAGGCTGAGACTAGCCTAAATTCAAGGGATATGTTCCCTTTTTGATGCTCAAAATAGACCTTGGATCTGTGAAGGCCTTGAGAGGGAGTAAACCAGTCATGTTCTCTGAGGATTTGGTTTATGCATCTGGTTGGAGAAAAAGGACAGATGCACAGGACAAGGCTAGGCATCCCTGAGTCACAGCTGATTGTGAGTTAAGTTCCAGACGCCAGTCTTCAGGGTCAGGTGCTGACGTTATTCACAAGCCACCTCCAGAGAAGGAATAGAGGAAACAGATTGTGTCCAGACAGCAGTATGATCAGGGGATCACGGGACCATCAGACAGGGGAAGATGAGTCAGGAGCTATTACTTGTCTCTTAGCTCAATCAGTTCCCTGGGGATTTAGGGGAAAGGATAAGCACATGGAGAAGTTAAGAGTCACTTGTGGTGCCCCTGGCAATAACCGCCTTGTGTACTGGACCCCGGGCTCAGAGCTGACTCAGCCCTGTGACAGCCCCAGGGTTTCCCTTCTGGAAGGTTGAGATGGTTCCCTGCTGGTATCTCATGAGTGAAGTATTTGATGAAGTCTTGGTGGGTGACCTGTAGCCAAGTTCCAAGAGTGAAAGGAAGATTGGAGGTGAAAAAGTAATGATTTATTAAGCTTGGCTACCTTGGGCCTTTGCAATGGCTATTTCTCACATGTAGAATGTTCTTCTCCCAGCTTTTTGCATAGCTGGTTCCTTCTCCACATTCAGCATCATCTCAAATGTGTCTTCCTCAGGCAGGTCTTCTCTGCCCACTCCAGTATCACAAGCAAGAGCCTGATCCTTTTGAAAAGCCCATAGACACTGACTTCATTTTCCTGTGTGCTTTTCATGGGCATCTTGAAAGCTTGAAATTGTCATTAATTTACAGAGGAGGAAACTGAGGTTGAGAGGCATTAAGCATCTTCCTGAAGGATTTAGGGCCTTAAGTAGTACAGCCAAGATTTAAATTCATATCTGTCTAATGGTTAATCCAGTTGCTCCTTAGTCCTGGGCTTAGGGAACTTGGAGGTAATGAAGAGAAGACAAGAGGGTGGGGCATGGAGGGAGACACTGAGAAAGGATCTCACTATCGTCTGGGGCTCTGACCTGGGACATTGTCTTCCTGGGATACAGACTGATGAATGCTTCACCATCTGCAGTGTCACCAGTTGCCATGGCAGGGGGAAGATCACGTGCTAATTCATAGACTGACTAATGTGAATGAAAAGTGTTGCCTGCCATTTGTTGTTCTTGTTCTTTAGTTGCTCAGTTGTGTCTGAATTTTTTGTGACCACCATGGACCTCCAGGCTCCTCTGTTCATGGAATTTCCCAGGCAAGAATACTGGAGTTGAATGCCACTTCCTCCTCCAGGGGATCTGCACATAACAAAACATTACTTAATTGGCTTTAAAATTCAGAATTTTGACTCTACACTCAGACTGGCATGCTACCTTGCTGTTGGGGAAGCTGGATATAAGTTCTCTCCACCTGGAGTGGAGACAGTATTGAGGACAGGACCCCAGTGGTATTAATCTTTCCCGAAGTTGACTATTTGTCACGTGATTGAAAGCATGTGTTTTGTTTTGGGAAGTAGTAGAACATGATGGCAATGGCAACCCACTCCAGTACCCTTGCCTGGAAAATCCCATGGATGGAGGAGCCTGGTAGGGTGCAGTCCATGGGGTCGCTAAGAGTCAGACATGACTGAGCGACTTCACTTTCACTTTTCACTTTCATACATTGGAGAAGGAAATGGCAACCCACTCCAGTGTTCTTGCCTGGAGAATCCCAGGGATGGGGGAGCCTGGTGGGCTGCTGCCCATGGGGTCGCACAGAGTCGGACGTGACTAAAGCGACTTAGCATCAGCAGCAGAACAATATTCATTTGATGCCAAAGCTGAAGATCCAATACAGAGTGCCTGAAGAACTATGGATGGTACCAACTATGGTTGGTAACATTGTACAGGGATGGTGACCAAAACCATCCCAGAGGGGAAAAAAAATGCAAGAAGGCAAAGTGGTTGTCTGAGAAGGTTTACAAATAGCTGAAAAAGAAGAAAAGAGAAAGGCAAATGAGAAAGAACCAGATATGCTCAACTGAATGCAGAATTTCAAAGAATAGCAAGGAGAAATAAGAAAGCCTCCTTAAGTGAACAGTGCAAGAAATAGAGGGGAAAATAGCATGAGAAAGACTAGAGATATTTTCAAGAAAACTGAAGATACCAAAGTAATATTTCATTCAAAGCTGGGCACAATAAAGGACAGAAAAGTCAAGGACCTAACAGAAGCAGAAGAGATTAAGAGGAGATGGCAAGAATACATAGAAGAACTAGATTAAAAAGGTCTTAATGACCTGGGTGAGCTTGATTCTGGGGACACTCACATAGAGCCAGACATCCTGGAGTATAAAGTCAAATGGCTCTTTGGAAGCATTACGAGGAACAATGCTAGTGGAGGTGAGTTATTAAAAATCCTAAAAGATGATGCTGTTAAAGTGCTGCCAACATCCAGTAGATCATAAAGAAAGCAAGTGGATGTTTTTCTAAAATTCCCTCTCATCAATAAGTACAAAACTGCTCTCTTAGTCCCACAAGTTGTCATAGACCAGAAACTAGAAGTGTAAGATCAAAGTGGTGGACAATTGGGTTCCTGGTGAGGACCCTTCTTGACTTGCATCAATTCCCTTCTTGCTATGTTCTCACATGTCATAGGGAGGGGGAGGGAGGAAGAGGAAGAATAAGACATAGAAAGAGGGAGAGGCTAGTCCCCTCATGAGGGACAACCATCAAGACCCGATATCAACTTAATTACTTCCCAATGGCCTACCCCTTAACCATCACATCAGAATTTAAGGGTTCAACATCTGAATTAGGGGGTGGACACAATTCAATCCATAGTGGCCATGCAGACCTGTTTTCAAATTAAGATACCCTCATTTATTTCTTTTTTTTTTTACTATTTATTAATTTTTCCTGAAATATTTTAAGAAAGAGATTACATTTCACAAAATATACATAACCACAATGTATTTTGTTTCCAAAATATTAACATCTAATAATCAGTCCATATTCAAATTTCCCTGATTCTCAAAAAACCGATGTCTTTTCACAGTTTATTTAGAGAATGTGTTTATATGTTGCACTTGATTGTTCTCTTTTAAAACTAAATTAACTGTCTCTCTCCCAATTTTTATGCCATTTATTTGTTCAAAAAGTGGGAGGAGTTTTATAGTTTTATAGTTCAGGATGGGGAGCACATGTATACCTGTGATGGATTCATTTTGATATTTGGCAAAACTAATACAATTATGTAAAGTTTAAAAATAAAATAAAATTTAAAAAATTTAAAAAAAAAGTGGAAGGAGGTAGGCTGGTTTGTTGAATGTCCCAAATATTGGATTTAGAACAAGTGTCCACAACACTGGTACCAGGACCAGTACCAGTCCTTGGTCTATTAGGAACCAGGCAGCACAGCAGGAGGTGAGCAGCAGGCCAGTGAGTGAAGCTTCATCTGTATTTACAGCTGCTCCACATCCCTCTGCCATCACCCCCAGATGGAAAAGTCTAGTTCCAGGAAAACAAGCTCAGGGCTCCCACTGATTCTGCATTATGGACAGTTGTATAATCATTTCATTGTATATCACAATGTAATAATAATAGAAATAAAGTGCACAATAAATGTAATGCCCTTGAATCATCCCGAAACCATCCCCCAACCCTGGTCTATGGAAAATTGTCTTCAAGGAAAGCAGCCCCTGGTGCTGAAAAGGCTAGAGACCGCTGGTTTAGAGGATTGCTTCTCTCTTCCTTTCTATGTGTTATTTCCCTGAAAACTGGTAGTTAGATCTACACTTGAGTTCAAACTTTTTTGTTGGAAAATTTCATATACAGATACGTATTTCTAACAGTACCACTTCAAAAGGCTCATAATTTCTAGTTGCTTCACTCTGATAGATGCTCATATGCACTAGGTCCTGATGTTGCCAACCTCGTACATGCATTATGTACTCCCTCTCTAGCTTTCATTCACTGTTTTAGCATCCACTGATACCTTTGCCTAGATCTGTTTTTTCACAAAGATATTGCAAAACAGTGGTTTCCTGTTTCTACCACTCTTTCTGAATTTAATTACTGAAATTCTTCAGTTAAAAAGAAGATTCTGTGGAGAGATTGGCCAATGCACTCCAATATTCTTGGCTGGACATGGGGAGAGGGGAGGAGAGGGTGAGATGTATGGAAAGAGTAACATGGAAACTTACATTACCATATGTAAAATAGATAGCCAACGGGAATTGCTGTATGGCTCAAGAAACTCAAAAAGAGGCTCTGTATCAACCTAGAGGAGTGGGATGGGGAGGGATATGGAAGGGAGCTTCAAAAAGGAAGGGATATATGTATACCTATGGCTGATTCATGTTGAGATTTGACAGAAAACAGCAAAATTCTGTAAAGCAATTATCCTTCAATAAAAAATAAATTAATTTTTTTAAAAAAGGTTTCTTTACCTGCAGTTACATGAAATATTCTTCATAGAAACAAAAGCAGCGTAAATATTGATAATTATTTTCCTTTCTCAGTGCTCAGAATGGTGAGTTGATGCCCTAACAATCTGTCACAGTAACCGATTAGATGTTGTCTCTTAGCTTTTAAAATATCTGACTTTTTAACCCATTTAATTTTTTCCAAAATATTGGATATTATGGCAATGGCCAAAAGTTTCTCACTTTTGGCCTCTTAAGATGAAATTCTAAACTTTCTGTCCAGTCCCCTCTGGTCTTTGACGTCCCTCAACTTTCTGGACCTTCAAGATTCCCAAGATTATTTAGTGCATTTCTTTACCCAATTCTGAAATCAGTCATCTCCTTAAGAATTCATGGATCCTCTGGTGGGAAATGCATTTAGAAAGCACAAGTTAGACCTAGGATAGCTACAGTTATCAAGTTGTCATTGCTTCTAGGCTTTTCAATGTTGAGAGCCATATTTTCCTTAAATAAATAAAAAGGAATGTAATTGGTTGGTACAAACTTATGCTTTCAACAGAAGTTTTAAGATAGCAGGGTTTTACTTAAGCTCCTTTATGTTATGTGTGAACCTCTTTAACCACTGAAAGTCTTATTTCAGAACAACATTAGCTTTAATTACTGAATTGCTTTAACCTGTAAAATACATACAATACTGTCACAATAACAGAAGCGATATCAGCAACAATAAGTTGTTGAATATAGTTTCAGACTTCTTTCCTTTTCTGCTTTTGGGTTTCTTTTACTTTTGTTTTGGATGGGCAGTATTTTTGTTTGTCTTTGTCCTTAGAAGATATTCCACTCTGAATGTTGAGTCATAATTCTGAATTTTAAAGCCAATTAAGTAATGTTTTGTTATGTGTAGCTAGTCACCTACTTGATGCAATTAGACTTTTGTTCTCAATTTTGACAGATGTGATTTATCTATTTTTTGGTGCTGTAACACATTTGCATGGTTGCAAATCAAAGTATAAAACAAGAAAAATCTCACTTCCCTGCCCCTCACCCATAAATTACATTTTAGTAGTTTTTGGCTTATTCTTCTACTCTTTCTTAATGAAAATAGACATATATGCTTACATAGAAACAACAAAATATAATAACTATTTTGGACCCTCCTTTTTAAAAGAACTAAATACACAGTGCACCCTGAAGATGTCACCCATTCCACTTCTCCCTCATCCAAATAATGCCCAGGTGCCTGGATGCCCTGTGCCTTATTCCACACTCTCTTGTGGATGTCACTTCAGGTTAGTTTCTGATCTTTTGCTTTAAAAGCAATATGCAGTAAATAGCTTGTACAGATGGCATTTTATATTCTCACCAGAGTGTCAGTTGGGTAGATCCCTGGAAGCAGAATTGCTGAGTTAAAGGGCATATGTATGTGTCATTTATTAGATGCTGTCATAGTCCCACTGTTGGGATTGAACCACCAAAACTGAATCTAAACAAAGTGCACAAATGAGGGTTAAGGCACGGAGCACCATCTTATACACATCTGGTGACCAGGCCAGGCTCCTCTTCCTGTACCCAAGGGACAGGCCTGGATAGATCTAATGCAGGAATAGGCCCTGGGAGTCCTGGAAGGAGTCATAAAATACTATCATCTTTACTTTGACTGAAGTAAGAGTTTAACAGGTAGCCCTGTTCATCTCAAGCTGGGTTGGAGCTTTGAGTGGTTTCTTTGTCTTCTTTGATTAATAAGACTCTTCAAAATAATTCCTTTGTAGTTTGGTTTGGCAGGCAAAATGTTTCAAGACAATGACACTACTGGGAAATTGTATCAGAAATATATCCATTTATCTTCAGCAAATGGACCTCATTAAATACCCTCCAAGAGGGCAGGACGAGCATTGACTGGACTCCGGGGACTGTCAGTCACTTGAAAAGCTTAGCCATAAGAATATGTCAGTCAGTCTGGCCAGTATGGGCAATACAAGCCCTAATGAATATCAAAATATGAGCCTTCAGACTTCCCTGGTGGTCCAGTGGTTAAGATTTTGTACTTCCACTGCAAGGGGCAGAGCTTCAAACCCTGGAGGGGGAACTAAGATCCTACATGCCATGTGGTTGGAACAAAAAAAAAAAAGTCTCTGTCCATCACAAGTTGTCAGGAGCTCTGATTAAAGAAATCATCTCCTGGGGATGCAGACTGATGGAGGCGTCACCGTCTGCAGTGCCATTCGTTGTTGTGGCAGGGGGAAGGGCATGTACTAATTCATGCACTAACTATTGTGAATGAAAAATGTTGCCTGACATATCAGTAAACAAAGGATGTTACAGCCATCCAGCTATCACAGTATATCCGCCCCCAATGGTCCACCCAGAAGGAATTCAGAATGGCAAAGGATGCCCTCCAAAAAGCCCTCAGCTACTGAAGTCACTTATTCCTCAAATTGTGTACCTAGAAGGGACTCAGGATGAGAAGAAAGTGGATACTTCCCCTAGATTGCTATGGTTCATATCAGAATAATGATTTCAATAAGCCCAGACACTTGCATCTCCCCAAACATTTAAAAAATACCTAAAATTTACTTTAGATATATTTAATCTGTCTTTAATGAAGTTATCTTTTGATGCTTTGATATCTGGTTTTTGTTGCAAAAACTCCTATATACCCTGCCTCCTCCTTTACCTCTTCAGGGCGGTCCCTTAGAGCTATGAGAGGCTGTCCCCAGGCTTGAAGTTCTCAGAAAGTTTGCCAGATAAAACATAATTGTCAACTTAGGTTGTGCTTTTTTTTTTTTCAGTCAACACTATTAAAGCATTTGCAGGGAGTGAGCCATGTCACTGCTCCCTGCACTATGTTGATGTAAACAAGCCATAGGACCACAGTGAAATATGAGGGAGTATGGAAGTATAATCCAGGGTGAGTTTAGGATGAAGACTTGAAAACTTGAACAACAGCACCAATGATACAGAGGACAGTGTAGAAAAGGGGAACCAAGACCAGGTCCCAGAGTTGGGGGTGGAAGACTTGCTTTTCAAGCCAACATTCAAGATCATGGGATTTATCCTGTGGGCAGTGGATATCTTTGAGTAGGTGTGTAAGATGTTAGAACTATGGATAATGAAGGAGAAAAATGGAAAGAAAGGATAAAACACAAGGAGATTAAAGATGTTAAACAGAAGGAGGTACATTAAGACAACCCAGAAGCTGTAGAAACAAGGTGGGGAAGCCTTTGGACACTTAGAGAAGGTCATGGCCACTAGCTTCCATTTCATTGAAAAGTGGGAGTGTGGACAGATATTTTGGAGGGTTGTTTACATTGCAGAATCAAGACTTTGGTGGAAGCATAATGACCAACTTCAAGTCTCTAAGAGTTTTTCACACATACGAAATAAGCTTCATTTATACTCTCCATGAAACTTCAGAGTAGAACAATGAAAAGGTTAAATGGAATATAGGCAGATTACACTTAATTTGATAACAGCTTCTGTTATTAACTTACCCTTGTTCTTTGCTATTTGCCAGCACCTTGCACAGACTGAGGTAGGTGTGTGATATTTGGGAATGTTAATTTCTTTCCAGTTCTCAGAGCCTAGGGAAGAAAGAATGAAAAGGTAATACTCAAGGCTAGGAGGGGGTCATAGTCAAAAGCTTTGTGGCATTCTAAAACTACACTGAAGAAAGCTCCCATCTCCCTGATTATGTTTTGAAGGCAAAATTAAATGAAGTTAAAAGGGGAAGTGGGCAAAGGAGTAAGAGCCTGAATGGAAAGGAGGAAGCTCTCTCTGGGTTAAAATAGGTGGTCCACACTGAGGCTGGCTCTCCTCCTGTCATGTCTGCAGGAAGGGGCAGAACTTCTGACCAGAGACTGGCGGGTGTTATAATCTGATTACTGAGCACATGGCCTTTATAGGAGCTGGTGTGGCCCCCTAGAACTGTCCCTTGTTCCACCCGGGCCTTGGGAGGGGAACCTCTGTGACTTGCCCAGAGACAGAGAGCAATGACATGTCACCATGTGACTGGGGGAGCTGGAATATGATGGTGACACCACAGTGTCTGCACAGACATCACCTCCCTTCATTTTCCTTTTGACACCACAAGAGTCTGGAAATCTCAAAAGATTCTACAGAGGAGGGAAAAGAGTAAGGTATATGTACTGTCTGGCCTGGAGAGGAGAGACTGAACTTGAGTTAAAGATAAATGTATATGACACTACTTATAAAATGTGAGTGGGCCTAGAGCACAGCATGTGAAAACACAGTGCTAGAGCCAGATAGCCTGGGTTCAAATCCTAGCTTGGCCATCCACTAGTTGTGTGACCTGAGACAAGTTACTTCCTCTGTCTGTGCCTCACATTCCCCACCTTTAAATAGGGGATAATAACAGAACCCAATGAGTTAATATGTGTAGGGTGTTTTGATTCATTGTAAGTGCTATATGAGTTTTATATATAAAGTTGTCAAATTAAAAAAAAAAAAAAGCACAATGTGAGTGTTCTGAGTTAAGTTTTGTTTGAGACAAAATGTGGTATATAGGAGACAGCCTGTCACATAGATCTGAGGAACATTGCCTAAGAGGTGTGTGGGGGGAGGTCGGTAAGCATGTGATTTGGGGAAAGGGGTATGTGAGTCAAGCATACATTTAGAAGAGGCTTGCTGCTAGTCATGAGGAGTGGATATCTCTGTTCATGATGTCAGTGCTTTTCTAGATATGCAAAAGTACAAGATATTAGGCTCATAAAGTTTTCTTTTGAAAATATTTCTTTGAAGGAATGTTCTGTTAGTTTTTCCAGAGTGCAGCATGACTCACTCCTGACCTCTGCATTGACCTCCTTGCGTCATATGTTGAAAGTCAGTGACATCAGTGGGTAGTGACTCCATCCTGGTAGTGTCAGGTGGTGAGGGACAGTGTGTAGATGGCAAAGATGATCAGATATTTTGGGTTCAATTTCATGTCTGTTCCACCTGCTGTATGTGAGGAGCTTGTTCAGCACTTGGGAGCTGCCCTCAGGGTTATGTCATGATTTGAAGGACCATCTGGTTCCATCTCTGTAATCAAGGCCAGAAGGGACTAGGGACTAGGCTGAGGTTGCTGTAGACAAAGTGATGTTAGTGACAAAACAGAAACTGGGATTCAGACAAGTCTGAGCCCTGAGTCAGCCTCTTGAAAGCTGTGGGATTGCTGTATGGGGCTGTCCAGCTGTGGAATGAAGGTACTTCTTTGTGGGACTCCATGCCTAAATGGGGTGAATGGAGACTGTCTGACCTCCAGGTTCTCTGGGGGCTGCCTCAGGACTGCTGCCTGGAGAAGAGGCACGTTTGTTGCCTCTGACATCTAGCTCACCTTAGGGCTTGGGGACCTGTGTTTGACCACCTGGAGCCTTATCACAGCAGGTGCCAAGGTCAATGGAGATTAAAGTGTGGGGGCTGCAGTGTAACACCAAAGTGGTCCAACCTAGAGACTGAGCCTCGCCTGTTATAATGAGCCCTTTATCAATTACTGGCTTCTCTTGTGGCTCAGCTGGTAAAGAATCTGTCTGCAATGTGCAAGACCTAAGTTCGATCCCTGGGTTGGGAACATCCCCTGGAGAAAGGAAAGGCTACCCACTCCTGCATTCTGGCCTGGAGAATTCCAAAGACTGTATAGTCCATGGCACAAAGAGTCGGACACAACATAGCGACTTTCACTTATCAATTACACCAGTCCCTGTTCTTGCTCTTAAAAAATGTGTGTGTGTGTGTGTGTGTGTTTTAGGGGAATGAGGACTTAAATGCAATGTTAAAATGTTCTCCACCGGGGTGAAAGTACTCCTTCCTCTGGCTGGTGGCTCATTCCACTTCATCAAAAATGATTTTTTTTTTTAACTTTACAATATTGTATTAGTTTTGCCAAATATCGAAATGAATCCGCCACAGGTATACCTGTGTTCCCCATCCTGAACCCTCCTCCCTCCTCCCTCCCCATACCCTCCCTCTGGGTCGTCCCAGTGCACCAGCCCCAAGCATCCAGTATCGTGCACCGAACCTGGACTGGCGACTCATTTCATACATGACATTATACATGTTTCAATGCCATTCTCCCAAATCTCCCCACCCTCTCCCTCTCCCACAAAGTCCATAAGACTGGTCTATACATCAGTGTCTCTTTTGCTGTCTCGTACACTGGGTTATTGTTACCATCTTTCTAACTTCCATATATATGCATTAGTATGATTTCTTAAAAACAAACAGGGTGGGTGAGAGTCCAACCTGGGCCTGGGTGCCAGGCCTAAGCTGACAGTGCCAGGCGGGGAATTCAGAAGACCATCTCCTGGCGTAGGGTGCCTGCCTGGAAGCTGTGGCACCTCCAGATTTTCCACGGCTCTGTAAGAAGTAGTGCTTTGGTAGCTGGGAGCTGTAATGGGACCTGATTTGAGATCAGTTCTTGGAGAACACAAAGAAGTGTGGTGGATTGAACCAGCTGCCCTTTGACCCTGTCAGCAACAACAAGCCCCTGCAGTTTGGTAGTGCCAGTGGCCCTCTGGTCACAGAAGACCTCACTGAGAATGGAGGGGAATCAAACAAGGAAAGAAAGAGAACAAATGCTCCTTCAGAGATCAAGCCCTGAGCCTTTGGAATGGGAGCACTGACTCCAAGACCATAGATTGCCAGAAGAATAACCCTAGGGAGTATAAGTAGTAAGAACTCACATGAAAGAAACCACTTGAATGCAAGACCCAACATCCCCCAACCACCAGTAACACCCTGTGCAGGATGCCTCATATAAACAACAAACAAAACAAAAATACAAACCCAACCATCAGCGGACAGGATTACCACCTAACTCAGCCTTTCCCATCAGAGGAAAAATAAACAAAGACTCAGCACAAGTCTCACCCTATATGAAGCTTACACAAACCACTGTACCAACCTTAGGAAGACAGAAACAAAAAGGAGGAAAGAATTCAACCTTGAAGACTGGAAAAAGGAGACCTCAAACACAATGAGTTAAAAATAAATAATGAAAAGACAGAGAAATACTACAAAAATGAAGGAACAAAGTAAAAATACAGAAGTCCAAATAAATAAAGAGAAAATAGGCAAACTACCCGAAAAAAAAATCAGAATAATGATAGTAAAGATGATCAAAAGCCTTGAAAACAAAATGGAGAAAATGCAAAAATCAATTAACCAATACATAGAAGAATTAAAGAACAAATATACAAACAACACAATTACTGAAATTAAAAATACTCTAGAAGGAATCAATAGCAGAATATCTGAAGCAGAAGAACGAATCAGTGAGTTGGAAGATAAAATGGTGGAAATAACTTTTGAGGAGCAGAATAAAGTAAAAAGAATTAAAAGATCTAAGGATAGTCTCAGAAACCTCTGGGACAATATCAAACACACCAATGTTTGAATTATAGGGGTCCCAGAAGAAGAAGAGAAAAAGAAAGGGTATGAGAAAATTTTTGAAGAGATTATAGTTGAAAATTTCCCCAACATGGAAAAGGAAATAGTCTATCAAGTCCAAGAGACACAAAGAGTCCCATACAATATAAACCCAAGGAGAAACACACGAAGACACATACTAATCAAACTAACAAAGACTAAACACAAAGAAAGAATATTAAAAGCAGCAAGGGAGAAGTAACAATTAACATACAAGGGAAACCCCATATGCTTAACAGCTGATCTTTCAGCAGAAACTCTGCAGTCCAGAAGGGAATGACAGGATATTGTACTGAAAAAGAAAAATCTACAACCAAGATTACTGTACCTGGCAAGGATCTCATTCAAAATTGATGGATAAATAAAAAGCTTTTCAGACAAGTGAAAGTTCAGAGAATTCAGTACCACAAACCAGCTTTACAACAAATGTTAAAGGGACTTATATAGTCAAGAAATACAAGAGAAGAAAAAAGATCTACAAAATCAACCCCAAAACAATTAAGAAAATAACAATAGGAGCATATATATATCAATAATTATTTTAAATGCAAATGGATTAAATGCACCAACCAAAAGACACAGACTGGCTGAATAGATACAAAAACAATACCTATATATGTGCTGTCTGCAAGAAACCCATTTCAGACCTCAAGACACTTATAGACTGAAAGTGAGAGGATGGAAAATTATATTACATGAAAATGGGAAGCAAAAGAAAGCTGGAGTAGCAATCCTTATATCAGATAAAATAGACCTTAAAATAAACAAGATTATAAGAGATAAGGAAGGACACTACATAATGATCGAGGGATCAATTCAAGAGGAAGACATAACAATTGTAAATATCTATGCACCCAACATAGAAACACCTCAATACATAAGACAAACACTAACAGGCATAAAAGGAGAAATTGACAGTAACACAATAATAGTGGGAGACTTTAACACCCCACTCACACCAATGGACAGATCATCAAAACAGAAAATTAATAAGGAAACGCAAGTATTAAAGGAAACATTAGAGGAGATGGATTTCATTGATGTCTTCAGGACATTCCATCCAAATGCAGAAGAATACACCTTTTTATCAAGTGCACATGGAACATTCTTCAGGATAGACCACATCTTAGGTCACAAATCAAACCTCAGTAAATTTAAGAAAATTGAAATCATACAAGCATCTTCTCTGACCACAATGTTATGAGACCAGATATCAATTACAAGGGAAAACAAACTGTAAGAAACACAAACACGTGGAGAGTAAACAACACATTTCTAAAGACCCAACAGGTTATTGAAGAAATCAAAAGGGAAACCAAAAAATTCCTAGAAACAAATGACAATGAAAACACAGCAACTCAAAACCTATAGGATGCAGCAAAAGCAGTTCTAAGAGGGAAGTTTATAGCAATACAATCCTACGTCACAAGAAAAACAGTGAATAGACAATCTAATTTTACACCTAAAGTAACTGGAAAAAGAACAAAAAGGAAATGCAAGATTAGTAGAAGGAAAGAAATCATAAAGATCTGAGCAGAAATAAATGAACAAAAATGAAAGAAACAATGGTAAAGATTAATAAAACTAAAAGCTGGTTCTTTGAGAAGATAAACAAAATTGATAAGCCTTTAGCCAGACTCATCCAGAAAAAAAGAGAGAAGAATCAATTTAACAAAATCAGAAATGAAAAAGGAGAGGTTAAAACAGACAATGCAGAAATACAAAGGATTATAAGAGACTATTATGAACAACTACATGCCAATAAAATGGATAACCTGGAAGAAATGGACAGATTCTTAGAAAAGTTCAATCTTCCAAGACTGAACCAGGAAGAAATAGAAATCATGAACAACCCAATTACAAGCATTGAAATTGAAGCTGTGATCAAAAATCTCCAAAAAAGCAAAAGCCCAGGACCAGATGGATTCACAGGAGAATTCTATCAAACATTTAGAGAAAAGCTAATGCTTATCCTTCTAAAGCTCTTCAAAAAATTGCGTAGGAAGGAACACTTCCAAACTCATTCTACAAGGCCACCATCACCCTGATACCAAAACCAAAGACAACACAAAATAAGAAAACTACAGGCCAATATCACTGATGAACATAGATGCAAGAATCCTCAACCCAATTACAAAATTTTAGCAAAACTTTAGCAAACAGGATTCAGCAACACTTCAAAATGTTCACACACCATGATCAATTTGGGTTCACTCCAGGGATGCAAGGATACTTCATTATACTCAAATCAATCAATGTGATACACCATATTAACAAATTGAAAAATAAAAATCATATGATAATCTCAATAGATGCATAAAAAGCCTTTGACAAAATTCAGCACCCATTTATGATTAAAACTCTTCAAAACATGGGCATATAAGGAACCTACCTCAACATAGTAAAGGCCATATATGATAAGCCTACAGCAAACATTATTCTCAATGGTGAAAAACTGAAAGCATTCCCCCTAAGATCAGGAACAAGACAAACCTGTCCACTTTCTCCACTGCTATTCAACCTTGTTTTGCAAGTCCTAGATAAAGCAATCAGAGAAGGAAAAGAAATTAAAGGAATCCAGATCAATAAAGCAGAAATAAAACTCTCACTGTTTGCAGATAACATGATACTGTACATAGAAAGCCCTGAAGATAGTATCAGAAAATTACTAGAGCTAATCAGTGAATTTAGCAAAGTTTAGCAGGATACAAAATCAGTACACAGAAATCACTTGCATTTCTATATACTAACAGTGAAAAATCAAAAAGAGAAATTAAGGAATCAATTGCATTCACCATTGCAACAAAAAGAATTAAATATCGAGGAATAAACTTACCTAAGGAGACAGAAGAACTACACACAGAAAATTATAAGACACTGATGAAAGGAATCAAAGATGACATAAACAGATGGAGAGATATTCCATGTTCCTGAGTAGGAAGAATCAATATTGTGAAAATAACTATACTAACAAATGAAATCTACAAATTCAATGCAATCCCTATCAAATTACCAATGGCATTTTTCACAGAACTAGAACAAAAAATTTCACAATTCATATGGAAATTCAAAAGACCCTGAATAGCCAAAGCAGTCTTGAGAATGAAGAATGGAGCTGAAGGAATCAACCTTCCTGACTTTAGGTTATACTACAAAGCTACAGTCATCAAGACAATTGTACCATATATGTACAGTACCATATATGGTACTGGCACAAAAACATAAATATAGACCAATGGAACAAGACAGAAAGCCCAGAAATAAACCGGTGCACCTATGGGTACCTTATTGTTGACAAAGGAGGCAAAAATATACAATGGGGCAAAGACAGCCTCTTCAATAAATTGTTCTGGGAAAACTGGACAGCTACATGTAAAGAATGCAATTAGAACACTTCCTAACACCATACACAAAGATAAATTCAAAATGTATTAAAGACCTAAATGTAAGACCAGAAACATAAAACTCTTAGAGGAAAACATAGGCAGAACACTCGACGACATAAATTAAAGCAAGATCCTCTTTGACCCGCCTCCTAGAGTAATGGAAATAAAAACAAAATAAATTAGTGGGACCTGATTAAACTTCAAGCTTTTGCACAGCAAAGGAAACTATAAGCAAGGTGAAAAGACAACCCTCAGAATGGGATAAGATAATAGCAAAGGAAACAGCTGACAAAGGATTGATTTACAAAATACACAAGCAGCTCATACAACTCAATGCCAGAAAAACAAACAATTCAATCAAAAAGTGAGAAAAAAAAGACCTAAACAGACATTTCTCCAAAGAAGATATACATATGGCTAACAAACACATGAAAAGATGCTCAACATCACTCATTATTAGAGAAATGCAAATCAAAACTACAGTGAGATATCACCTCACACCAGTCAAATGGCCATCATCAAAAAGTCTACAAACAGTAAATCCTGGAGAGGATGTGGAGAAAAGGGAATGCCCTTGCACTGTTGGTGGGAATGTAAACTGATACAGTCACTATGGAAGGTGGTATGGAGGTTCCTTAAAAAACTAAGAATAAAATCACCATATGACCCAGCAATCCCACTCCCAGGCATATACCCTGAGGAAACCAAAATTGAAAAACACTCATGTATCCCATTGTTCATTAAAGCACTATTTACAATAGCTAGAACATGGAAGCAACCTAGATGTCCATCAACAGATGAATGGACAAAGAAGCTCTGGCACATATACACAATGGAATATTACTCAGCCATAAAAAGGAGTCAGTTCTGATGAGGTGGATGAACCTAGAATCTGTTATACAGAGTGAAGTGAGTTAAAAAGAGAAAGACAAATATTGTATTCTAACACATATATACGGAACCTCGAAAAATGATAATGAAGAATTTATTTACAAAGCAGAAACAGACATAGAAAATAGACTTATGGACCTGGGAAGAGGGGAGGAGAGGGTGAGATGTATGGAAAGAGTAACATGGAAACTTACATTACCATATGTAAAATAGACAGACAACACAAATTTACCATCTCAGGAAACTCAAATAGGGGCTCTGTATCAATCCAGAGGGGTGAGATGGGGTGGGAGATGGGAGGGAGGTTCAAAAGGGAAGGGATATATGTATACCTATGACTGATTCATGTTGAGGTTTGACCAAAAACAACAAAATTCTGTAAAGCAATTATCTTTCAATAAAAAAAGAAAAAAAAAAAATTCCCAGTCTTCCATATGGTTACCAATGGAAAGGTAGGAGGAGAGTGATAAACCAAGAGTTTGGGATTAACATATACACACTGCTGCTGCTGCTGCTGCTAAGTCACTTCAGTCATGTCCAACTCTGTGCGACTCCATAGACGGCATCCCACCAGGCTCCCCCGACCCTGGGATTCTCCGGGCAAGAACACTGGAGTGGGTTGCCATTTCCTTCTCCAATGCATGAAAGTGAAAAGTAAAAGTGAAGTCGCTCAGTCGTGTCCGACTCCTAGCGACCCCATGGACTGCAGCCTACAAGGCTCCTCCGTCCATGGGATTTTCCAGACAAGAGTACTGGAGTGGGTTGCCATTGCCTTCTCTGCATATACACACTACTAAATATAAAATAAATAATCAAGGAAGACCTACAGTACAGCCCAGGGAACCCTACTCAATGTTCTTTAATAACCTATATGGGAAAAGAATATAAGAAAGAATGGATACCTATATATGTATAATGGAATCACATCCCTATACAGCTGAAACTAATACAATATTGCAAATAAACTATGCATGCATGCTCAGTCACTAAGTCCTTTCTACCTCTTTGTGACCCCATGGACTGTAGGCTGCCAGACTTCTACATCCATGGAATTTTCCAGGAGTGGGTTGCCAGTTCCTCCTCCAGGGGATTTTCTGGACCCAAGGATCAAACCCACATCTTTTACATCTCCTGCACTGGCAAGCAGAAATCAACTACACTCCATACAAAATAAAAATTAAATTTATAAAAAAGGAAATATTACATCCAGCTACCAAAAGGGGCTCTTTCCCCTCCTGGGATTCCTGATGTGATGCTGGAGAGGGCAGAGTAGGTGGAGGACACCTCAGCATTATCTGAGATCGTGTTTCCCTGGCTTTGGTGTGCTTTGGCTTCTAATGGGCCCCTTTGACTTATTTTTGGAGGACCTAATGCAGGGCCTCATAGACACCAGGTTAGTTGAAGGCTGAGATGTAGGTGCTTGTGGGAGTGTGAAATCCCAGCTCTCTAGCCTTGGGTTGGAATACTTTTGAGGCAAACTTATGTTCCAGAGTTCCCTGTGAAAACAGGCTGCAGCTTCCCTCCCCAAGACTTGCATGCAATCACACTCAGGCTAGTTTCATCCTTTTCCTGTCCTGATTCCCCTATGCCCTCACTGGTTTCTCTGGAAGGTCCTTTTTAAAAAAATTTAACTGTGCTGAGTCTTCCTTGCTGCACGAGCATTCTCTAGTTTCAGAGAGTGGGGACTACTCTCTAGATATGGTAAGTGGGCTTCTCATTGCAATGGCTTGTCTTGTTGCAGATCATAGGATCTATGGCCTGAGATCTCAGTTCTTGTGGCCCATGGGCTTAGTAGCTCTCAAAATATGAAATCTCCCCAAACCAGGGGTCCAGCATGTCTCCTGCACCAGAAGGCAGATCAGTAACCACTGGACCACCAGGGAAATCCTTCTGAGAGGAACTTTGAAATAAATCACTTGTACATGAAACCTTGAGTCATGGGCTACTTCTGGGGAGGCTGACCTATGACGGTTCCCTAATCAGGCAATTCCTTGACACCAGGACTGATATAGGTTCACCTCACAAATGTTCCTATGGCATCCTGAAGCTGTCTCTGCCATATGGCTTTTTCTTGCTTGAGTTTCTGAAACCCACACTAGACCACAGCTTCCAGAGGGGCAGAGCTCTAACTTGACTCTCTTACAAGTCCACGTGAGTAGGTCTTGTCTCTATCCTCCAGACTCTAATGTCAAAACAAGGCTAACACACAGACTTGTTATTGGGTTATGAGTGTTAGGTTAAAAGCTCAACTGGCTGTAATCAAAGTCTAAATAATCTTGTCTTAAATGCAATACATTTACATGCAATAATAGTTCCAGTCAGTCCACAGTGATAGGAACCCTGGTTTTTCTTGTTGATAGTCAGTCATCTTCAACACATGATATTCACCTCTGGTCTAACATGGCTGCTCTAGCTCCTGTTATTATATCTGCATTCCAGAGAAGGGGAAGCAGGATATGCACCTTTCCTTAAAGAGCATAATCAACAGTTATAAAATTACTTTCACTCATTTCTCACTGGTTGCAATGAAGTCACAGAGGCATTTTTAAGTGAAAGAAAGGCTAGGAAATGAACTTTTTAGCTAAATGGCCATAAACTGGGGTTTTAGTTACCAAATGAATGAGGCAAATAGGAGTGACTGTTATACCTTTCTGATTCAGTGAAGAGAAGGTGACTTACACTATGAACGCATAAAAACCCCAAATCTGAAAGTCTCAACATAACTAAGCTTTATTTCTCACTCACATCTGACTTTGGTGGACAGGGGGCCCTACTCATCACACCCTTTCAGGGAGCAAAGTGGATGGAGGCACCTTCTGGATACAAGGGAAGGGAGTGTGAGGCAAATTAGGATCTGACTCCAAATGCTTCACTTGGAAGTGACATATCACCTCTACCAAATTCCACTGGCCAAAATAACTTCCATGGTCATGGCAAACCTGAAGGTGGTGGGTACACAGAAGGGCAGTGGGAGTGATCCTACCGCAGAACATTCATTATGAGTAACAAGGGCCACCACCCTTCATTCATGTCCCTGCGCTTTGTTCTTTGGTTCTTCCCATGCTGCTCCTCCATCTCTTTTGGCCTGTAGATATAGATTTGGATAAGATCAAAAGAGAGGACATATGCTAGACTGTAAATATATGGGGAAAACAAGAAAGGAAGGAAGGAAAGGCAGACCGCTGGGAACCTATGCTGCCCTCCTTCAGGAGTCCACCAGCCTCTTTCCCTGCTGTCCGACCCCCTCAGCTCTGTGATGCCGGGGGACCTCAAGAAGTGGCCCGGGCCCTTGAGCCTACAGGAAGTGGATTAGAGGCTGCAGCACCCACTGCAGGTCAAATACGGCTGGGTGAAGGTCGACAAACTGGCCAAAGTGCTGACACCCACCCAGATTAAGAACTGGCCCACCGGCAATGCATGGGACAGGCTTGATTCATGTAAATTGTACACCTTGGTCTTAACAGATCTGGATGCTCCCAGCAGGAAGGACCCCCAAATACAGGAAATGGCACCACTTTCTGGTGGTCAACATGAAGGGCAATGACATCAGCAGTGGCACATTCCTCTCAGATTATGTGGGCTCTGGGCCTCCCAAGGGCACAGGCCTGCATCACTACATCTGACTGGTTTATGAGCAGGAAAGACCACTGAAGTTTGATGAGTGCATTCTCAGCAACTGATCTGGGGACTACCGTGGCAAATACAAAGTGGCCTCTTTCTGCAAAAAGTATGACCTCGGGGACCCCAGTGACCAGTACGTGTCACCAGGCTGAATGGGATGATTATGTGTCCAAGCTCTACGAACGGCTGTCTGAGAAGTAGAGGAGTGGGACACTGTCCCAGAGTCCCCAAACAGTGTTTCCCTTTAGTGATGAATGTAGATTTCTGCCCACACACACCCCCCAACTCACCCCCCAACCCACCCCCCTACCCTGCCACTCCCTGCCCGAGTCCTGAGCAGTCAGATTTAGGTTTAGGGTGACTTTTCTTCCCTTCTGCCTGCCCTGTATAATTCTAGGGGGTTTATGTTTTGATCAAACTTGAACTCTGTTTTGGTGGGGGTTACTTTGCTACTGTGATGGAGTTTATCAAAATGTTAATGTGAGAATGACAACCCAGATTTTAAAGAAGAAAAAAAAAAAATTTCTGGTAAAAAGACCAGGTTTGCAATATTAGAACAGAGCATCAAAGAATCTTTAAGGGAGGTTGAAAACAAAGAAGAGATTGACTGCCTCTACTTTTGTGAGCCCAAGCACAGAACTGTGTATGAAGTCTCCTAATGGCATATGTTTTCACAGCCCTGTCTCACCAAGACAATGAGGGGCCCACATGTCCACTAACCCCCAATGCCTCAGGCTGGTTACTGGGTGTCAGTGTCCCACTCTGGCTCCTTTATAGAACAATACCAGAAAAAGCTACAGAGAGCAAGTCACTTTGCTGTTAAAGCCTGGCCATCTAGATAAGCAGCAGTTCTGGGTAAAAGATTATCCAGAAACCTGAAAGTCTGTGCTTGTTAACTTGATCACTCTTTGGTGTAAAAAAAAGTCATTCTGGATATTGTATTAATTCTGCTGTTTGCTTATAGTTGAATAAAAATAAAAACACTGTGTAGATTTAAAAAAAGGAAGAAGGAAAGAAGAAAATTAAAAATAAACATTGAAAAGCATGTTCGTAATCACAATTTTGTATTTGTACAGTTTAGGTGATTTAAATAAATTTAATTTATTTAGGAATAAATTTATAAAATAAAAAATAAGAGAAATTTAAAATATAAATGTATTCACTAAACCCAACAAAATAATGATAATGAGACTGTACCATACTAACCATGTAGGGCAGGCAGACTCTTTACCATCTGAACCACCAGGGAAGCCCAATAATCCCAATTTAAATCCCAGCTTGACCAGGGGCTTCCCTCATGGCTCAGATGGTAAAGAATCTGCCTGAAATTCAGGCTTGGTTCAATCCCTGGGTCAAGAAGATACACTGGAGAAGAGAATGAGTACCTACTCCAGTATTCTTGCCTGGAGAATTCCTTGGACAGAGGAGCCTGGCAGACTACAGTGCATGGTGTTCCAAAGAGTAGGACATGACTGAGCAACTAACACTTTAACTTTCTTTTTCATCAGATTCTCAAGCCCTAAGCTCTTTCCCCTACCTTTCATGCTGTGTAAACTATTTAGCACTGGGAGATGTGGAGAGATCTCTAACTGTGAACCCAACCCAAGAAATTTGTAAAGATAAAGACAACTAGAAAAGTATCCTTTCTGAAGTATACTTAGCAACTTTGCAACTTGTGGGGCAGGTCACTTTGAAGGTGTTTTGGGGCAAATAAGAGATGCATGCTTGGTGATTTGCTTCTGTCAAGTGCTGAGAAAAGTTAGGTGACTGAATGTCTGGTTACTTGATTTCACAGCTGATATCATCCTGGGGAAAGAATGCTCATCAGATCAACACATATTTTCTCACTAAACAGCAGGCTTAGAAAAGTTTCTAAGGTCAACATCAGGTGTTTTTGACATGAAAGGCAGAATGGGGTTCAGTTCAGTTCAGTCACTCAGTCATGTCCAACTCTTTGTGACCTCATGAATCACAGCACACCAGGCCTCCCTGTCCATCACAAACTCCCGGAGTCTACCCAAATCCATGTCCATTGGGTTGGTGATGCCATCCAGCCATCTCATCCTCTGTCGTCCCCTTCTCCTCCTGCCCCCAATCCCTCCCAGCATCAGAGTCTTTTCCAATGAGTCAGCTCTTCGCATGAGGTGGCCAAAGTATTAGAGTTTTAGCCTCAGCATCAGTCCTTCCAAAGAACACTCGGGACTGATCTCCTTTAGGATGGACTGGTTGGATCTCCTTGCAGTCCAGGGGACTCGCATGAGTTTTCTCCAACACCACAGCTCAAAAGCATCAATTCTTTGGCACTCAGCTTTCTTCACAGTCCAACTTTCACATCCATACATGACCACTGGAAAAACCATAGCATTGACTGCTGCTGCTGCTGCTGCTAAGTCACTTCAGTCGTGTCTGACTCTGTGCGACCCCATAGACGACAGCCCACCAGGCTCCCCCATCCCTGGGATTCTCCAGAGAAGAACACTGGAGTGGGTTACCATTTCCTTCTCCAATGCATGAAAGTGAAAAGTGAAAGGGAAGTCGCTCAGTCGTGTCTGACTCTCAGCGACCCCATGGACTGCAACCTTCCAGCCTCCTCCATCCATAGGATTTTCCAGGCAAGAGTACTGGAGTGGGGTGCCATTGACTAGATGGAACTTTGTTGGCAAAGTAATGTCTTTGCTTTTTAATATGCTATCTAGGGTGGTCATAACTTTCCTTCCAAGGAGTAAGTGTCTTTTAGTTTCATGGCAGCAATCACCATCTGCTGTGATTTTGGAGCCCCTAAAAATAAATTCTTGATACTATTTCCACTGTTTCTCCATCTATTTCCCATGAAGTGATGGGACTGGATGCCATGATCTTAGTTTTCTGAATGCTGAGCTTTAAGCCAACTTTTTCACTCTCCTCTTTCACTTTCATCAAGAGGCTTTTTAATTCCTCTTCACTTCCTGCCATAAGGGTGGTGTCATCTGCATATCTGAGGTTATTGATATTTCTCCTGTCAATCTTGATTCCAGCTTGTACTTCTTCCAGCCCAGTGTGTCTCATGATGTATTCTGCATATAAGTTCAGTTCAGTTCCGTTCATTTGCTCAGTCATGTCTGACTCTTTGCGACCCCATGAATTGCAGCACACCAGGCCTTCCTGTCCATCAACAACTCCCGGAGTTCACACAAGCTCAGGCCCATCGAGTTGGTGATGCCATCCAGCCATCTCATCCTCTGTCGTCCCCTTCTCCTCCTGCCTCCAATCCCTCCCAGCATCAGAGTCTTTTCCAATGAGTCAACTCTTCGCATGAGGTGGCCAAAGTATTAGAGTTTTAGCCTCAGCATCAGTCCTTCCAAAGAACACTCGGGACTGATCTCCTTTAGGATGGACTGGTTGGATCTCCTTGCAGTCCAGGGGACTCGCATGAGTTTTCTCCAACACCACAGTTCAAAAGCATCAATTCTTTGGCACTCAGCTTTCTTCACAGTCCAACTCTCATATCCATACATGACCACAGGAAAAACCATAGCCTTGACTAGATGGACCTTTGTTGGCAAAGTAATGTCTCTGCTTTTGAATATGCTATCTAGGTTGGTCATAACTTTCCTTCCAAGGAGTAAGAACTTTTAATTTCATGGCTGCAATCACCATCTGCAGTGATTTTGGAGCCCCCAAAAATAAAGTCTGACCCTGTTTCCACAGTTTCCCCATCTATTTCCCATGAAGTGATGGGACCAGATCCCATGATCTTAGTTTTCTGAATGCTGAGCTTTAAGCCAACTTTTTCACTCTCCACTTTCACTTTCATCAAGAGGCTTTTCTTCACTTTCTGCCATAAAGGTGGTGTCATCTGCATATCTGAGGTTATTGATATTTCTCCTGGCAATCTTGATTCCAGCTTGTGTTTCTTCTAGTCCAGAGTCTCTCATGATGTACTCTGCATATAAGTTAAATAAGCAGGGTGACAATATACAGCCTTGACATACTCCTTTTCCTATTTGGAACCAGTCTGTTGTTCCATGTCCAGTTCTAACTGTTGCTTCCTGACCTGCATATAGGTTTCTCAAGAGGCAGGTCAGGTGGTCTGGTAGTCCCATCTCTTTCAGAATTTTCCACAGTTTATTGTGATCCACACAGTCAAAGGCTTTGGCATAGTCAATAAAGCAGAAATAGTGTTTTTCTGGAACTCTCTTTCTTTTCCATGATCCAGCAGATGTTGGCAATTTGATCTCTGGTTCCTCTGCTTTTTCTAAAACCAGCTTGAGCCTTCACAGCTGAATTCTACCAAAAATTTAGAGCAGAGCTAACACCTATCCGACTCAAACTCTTCCAGAAAGTTGCAGAGGAAGGTAAACTTCCAAACTCATTCTATGAGGCCACCATCACCCTAATACCAAAACCTGACAAAGATCCCACAAAAAAAGAAAATTACAAGCCAATATCACTGATGAACATAGATGCAAAAATCCTTAACAAAATTCTAGCAATCAGAATCCAACAACACATTAAAAAGATCATACACCATGACCAAGTGGGCTTTATATCAGGGATGCAAGGATTCTTCAATATCTGCAAATCAATCAATGTAATACACTAAAAAAATGAAAAATAAAAGCCATATATCATCCCAGTAGATCCAGAGGAAGCCTTTGACAAAATTCAACATCCATTTATGATAAAAACTCTCCATAAAGAAGGTATAGAAGGAACATACCTCAACATAATAAAAGCTATATATGACAAACCCACAGCAAACATTATCCTCAATGGTGAAAAATTGAAAGCATTTCCCCTAAAGTCAGGAACAAGACAAGGGTGCCCACTCTCACCACTACTATTCAACATAGTTTTGGAAGTTTTGGCCACAGCAATCAGAGCAAAAAAAGAAATAAAAGGAATCCAAATTGGAAAAGAAGAAGTAAAACTCTCGCTGTTTGCAGATGACATGATCCTCTACATAGAAGACCCTAAAGACTCCAGCAGAAAATTACTGGAGCTAATCAATGAATATAGTAAAGTTGCAGGATATAAAATCAACACACAAAAATCCCTTGCATTCCTATACACTAATAATGAGAAAATAGAAAGAGAAATTAAGGAAACAATTCCATTCATCATTGCAATGAAAAGAATAAAATACTTAGGAATATATCTACCTAAAGAAACAAAAGACTTATATATAGAAAACACTGGCGAAAGAAACCAAAGAGGACACTAATAGATGGAGGAAATATATGATGTTCATGGATCGGAAGAATCAATATAGTGAAAATGAGTATACTACCCAAAGCAATCTATAGATTCAATGCAATCCCTATCAAGCTACCAACGGTATTTTTCACAGAGCTAGAACAAATAATTTCACAATTTGTATGGAAATACAAAAAACCTCGAATAGCCGAAGCAATCTTGAGAAAGAAGAATGAACTGGAGGAATCAACCTGCCTGACTTCAGGCTCTACTACAAAGCCACAGTCATCAAGACAGTATAGTACTGGCACAAAGACAGAAATATAAATCAATGGAACAAAATAGAAAGCCCAGAGATAAATCCATGCACCTATTGACACCTTATCTTTGACAAAGGAGGCAAGAATATACAATGGAGAAAAGACAATCTCTTTAACAAGTGGTGCTGGGAAAACTGGTCAACCACTTGTAAAACAATGAAACTAGAACACTTTCTAACACCATACACAAAAATAAACTCAAAATGGATTAAAGATCTAAATGTACAACCAGAAACTATAAAACTCCTAGAGGAGAACATAGGCAAAACATTCTCTGACACAAATCACAGCAGGATCCTCTATGACCCACCTCCCAGAATACTGGAAATAAAAGCAAAAATAAACAAATGGGACCTAATTAAAATTAAAAACCTTCTGCACAAAAAGGAAACGATAAGCAAGGTGAAAAGGCAGCCTTCAGAATGGGAGAAAATAATAGCAAATGAAGCAACTGACAAAGAACTAATCTCAAAAATATACAAGCAACTCCTGCAGCTCAATTCCAGAAATATAAACGACCCAATCAAAAAATGGACCAAAGAACTAAACAGACATTTCTCCAAAGAAGTCATACAGATGGCTAACAAACGCATGAAAAGATGCTCAATGTCACTCATTATCAGAGAAATGAAAATCAAAACCACAATGAGGTGCCATTTCACGCCAGTCAGAATGGCTGCAATCCAAAAGTCTACAAGCAATAAATGCTGGAGAGGGTGTGGAGAAAAGGGAACTCTCTTACACTATTGGTGGAAATGCAAACTAGTACAGCCACTATGGAGAACACTGTGGAGATTCCTTTAAAAAACTGGAAATAGAACTGCCTTATGACCCAGCAATCCCACTGCTGGGCATACACATCGAGGAAACAAGAATGCAAAAAGACACATGTACCCCAATGTTCATCGCAGCACTATTTATAATAGCCAGGACATGGACGCAACCTAGATGTCCATCACCAGATGAATGGATAAGAAAGCTGTGGCACATATACACAACGGAGTATTACTCAGCCATTAAAAAGAATACATTTGAATCAGTTCTAATGAGGTGGATGAATCTGGAGCCTATTATAAGGAGTGAAGTAAGCCAGAAAGAAAAACACCAAGACAGTATACTAACGCATATATATGGAATTTAGAAAGATGGTAACGATAACCCTGTTTGCGAGAGAGCAAAAGAGACACAGATGTATAGAACACTCTTTTGAACTCTGTGGGAGAGGGAGAGGGTGGGATGATTTGGGAGAATGGCATTGAAACATATATAATATCATATAAGAAACAAATTGCCAGTCCGGGTTCATTGCAGGATACAGGATGCTTGGGGCTGGTGCACTGGGATGACCCAGAGGGATGGTACAGGGAGGGAGTGGGAGGGGGGTTCTGGATGGAGAACACTGTACACCTGTGGTGGATTATGTATGGCAAAACCAGTACAATACTGTAAAGTAAAATAATAATAAATAAAAAGAAAAAAAAACAGCTTGAACGTCTGGAAGTTCACGGTGCATGTATTGCTGAAGCCTGGCTTGGAGAATTTTGAGCATTACTTTACTAGCATGTGAGATGAGTGCAATTGTGGGGTAGTTTGAGCATTCTTCGGCATTGCCTTTCTTTGGAATTGGAATGAAAAGTGACCTTTTCCAGTCCTGTGGCCACTGCTGAGTTTTCCAAATTTGCTCGCATATTGAGTGCACCACTTTCACAGCATCATCTTTCAGGATTTGAAATAGATCAACTGGAATTCCATCACCTCCACTAGCTTTGTTCGTAGTGATGCTTTCTAAGGCCCACTTGACTTCACATTCCAGGATGTCTGGCTCTAGGTGAGTGATCTTGCCATCATGATTATCTTGGTCATGAAGATCTTTTAGTCCCCTATAATATGGAGAGATTGAACTGTGCAGGTTGTCATGGGAACAGCTTGTTGTGTTACCCTAGGAGATAAAGTAAACTGACAAGAAACCAAAGGTCTTTACAACTCTCTTTGCAGTGTGATTTCAGGCTTGAAGTAGTGGCAAGGAAAGGGTGGCTGGTAAGGGTGAGGAAGGGAGTAATCAGAGCCAGTGCTTTAGCTCCTCCTAGAGCCAAGAAAACAGAAGTGCTGCTTCAATTAGGGTTCCAGTTATCTTCCACTAGATCCTAGGTGAGGAAATAGTGATACGTTGTCTCTGTGGAGGGAACATAGATCAACACCTGTTCCTTTTCTGTCTCAGGCCCAGTCTGATCCCCTCAGAGTGGGAGGTATCACCCCCACCAAAGAGCTGTTGTCTCTGTACCTGTGGATGCCTCCCCACTTCCCAGCCCTCTCCACCCTGTCTCGGGCCCCATGGGTCTGCAGTGGCTCCCACGGTGGCCTTGCTGTCACCTGTGCCTGACCCTCTGACTTCTGTCCTGGGATCTGAATCAAGGCAGAAAATCCAGGATGTATATGCCCGGTGAGGATGCTGCACTGTCTTCCATTTGCTCTGCAAGCCTGGGATCATGCTGTTTTATATTCTGTTCTTTTCTCTCAATTTCCTATTGGAAGGATTTCTCTTAACATTGAATACTATTTTCAGGCAGGTGGTTGCATGGTGGCCTGTCTCTGCTGTGGACACTTTATGTTGAATGGACTTTGGGATGGCTCGGATTTTCACTTTTGTTAGAGACTCTGAGGACTTTATCCTTGCTTCTTTATGTTTGTGGGTGCTTTTAGTCATAGATTTATATAAATCTTACAAGCAAAATTCCTGGGACAAAAGCTGTACTTATATTTAGGACAAACCATCACCCAAGACTGTACTAATTTGCACTCTTACAAGAAGGGTTCAAGATCTTCCTCTTTCCTGTTTTTCCTACCTTTTCTATCACTGAAGGCTATAAATCTTTGATCTACAATTTGGAATGGATAAAAGTGGAAGGAAGGTGGAGTAAGACTGTGGCTTTAAAGATCAGATTTATCCTCATGTTGGTGGCACAGGCTACAAATATAGAGCCTCAAGAGTAAGGAGTACATTAACAGGCACCAGCTCCCGTCCTGGGCTTAGGCTGATCTAGGGTGATTTTTCCAGGTGATATGGTGGCAGCCATGCTGAGACCATGCGTGTCTCCTGACATGGATGCAGGAGTGTGTTCAAGTGGAAGCATCTACTAACTCATCCATTCATTTAATTAAAGTGTATTTCTTGAGAGTGGCTACATATCTGTCACAAGTGTTGGAGCCAGAAGATAGGAGACATCTTTCCTTTGTACAATGGGGGTCATGCCTTCCCGGGGCTCATGGGGAGACAGTGAGCTAGCATCTGTAATTAACCAGAGCTGTTATTCTTGCTCTTATTGGTGGTTTCTCACCAACAGCACCATTGTTTATGGTTCCATGGAGAAAACTTGGAGAATGAGTTTGACAAACTGTTCACTTGCCTCCCCATTAAGCCTGGTTCATGATATTTACTGTTAAAGAAAAATAACTGATTCTGCTCTCACCTTTTCCTTGTTAATCAGCTCTGCAACTGGACCTCTTTCACTCCCTGCATGTCGCTCATAACCCAGGGCATTCCCAAAGTGGCCAGGCACATGTACCCAGGACATATGGCCAAGCTGCACACAGATAGTAACTTCAGGGTTTAAGGGTGTGTTTCAGGATCAGAGTGACAAGCCTAAAGTCAACACCCATCCCCTCACCCTATGCCAGCCTTTCCTTGTCTTCCTCAAGAGGAAGCCCTTTACTCCTCTGGCCTCCCATCCACACTATCGTTATTTTCTCCATCTGGCCCTCCCAGTTGGGAGTTGTCCCTTTATCTGTCTCCATGACTTGGAGGTAAGTTCCTAGCCCAGCTCTCTATCCCTGGGTTCCACCACAGCACCTAGCACATAGTAGGTGCTTAGTAAATTTGTACTGAAAGAAAAGATAACTGTGTTTTCCACCTTATTTATTCTTTCCTGCTCCTTCTCTATTCTGGATCTGACTCTGACCCTGCTGTCCCCAGCCTGGGCCTCTGCCTAGGGTCTCCAAATGGGAAAAAGTGATACTTCTACTCTAAAACTAGCAAACCATGGCAGCTTGAACCAAATGGTTTGTGGCTCTGCCCGTGAAAGAAGCTCAGAGAGGCTGAGGGCTCTGTGCACCCTGGATTCCCCCATTTACATGAATGGCATCCTCCCCAGCATCACTGGAGGTCAAAGGTAGGAGATTGCTGGACCCTGGAGGAGGGGGATGGTTCAGGAATCCACACGGGGCTGTCACTTGCAAAGTGGCACTGGAAAGGACAAAGCAGGTGTGGGTGGAAGAGAGCTGGTGATTGGGGTGGAGAAAGAGAAGGGAACCATCTCAGTGTAAAGGGCCTTACCCAGATCTCCCTGCAGCAGAAGGCCACTGCCAATGTTCCTCCAGAATGGCAAGAATACAGTATAATTTTATTACCCCTTACCATCTCTCTGAATGAGGAGGTGATGGAGTTAGTGGGGCAACCATAAACTCTTCCACGGTCTAGAACCTCCCCCTGACACTTCCTTTGTGGCTGCCTCTCTATCTCTAGTCATGTGATTCTGGAGTAAAATGTCAATCACATTTGGTGCAGGGTCAGGGCCACATGACCATGCTAGGGCCAATTATAGGACTCCATGCCCCGACCAATACAATTGGTCCAGAACTGGACTCAAGATCTGAGTTGGGTCAATCAGATCCCTCCCTGGAGCTCTGATGCCTTCTGAGTTTCTTTCCATACTGACTAGATGCTTTAGAGATATAAAGCCCTGGGGCAAACTGCAGAGTCCTTCAGTAGGTGTAGAAGCCTGAGGGAAGAAAGTTGTCAGGCTAAGAGAATCGAAGAGAAAGAGTGAGGATGTCAAACTGTGAGCTGATGGCTTCTGATTTCTTGGATCCAGTCCCTGAGATCTTTGGATCTGCTCTGGATCCTGTGTCCCAGATCCCGGATCCCCAGTATCCTTCCAATAAGCCTCCCCTTTCCTTGAAGTCAGTTGGAGTTGGGCTTCTCTCACTAGTAGTTCAGACTTGATTCTAGGTCCTGCCCAGATACGATCCACCTCTGCTACCCAAAGAGAGGCACCCATTCATATCAGCATCATTGAGATGAATCCTTTATTCTTTACTGAGAATAGGGCTTGCAGAGCTTCAAACATAGTTTACCAGCATCCCTGGCAGGTATGCACTGAGTTGAGAGAATGTGTGTTTGGAGTGGGCCTGCCTGATTCCTGAACAGCCACAGCATTTACACTGCAGGAGCCAGGCCAACCCTGTTGTTTCACAAACTGAGAAATACAACCTCAGGAAGACGTCACCCAGGATCCAGGTCTCCGTGGGATGCAAGCCCTCTGTGCCCCCTCGAATGCTGCTAATACAGACGTTCTGAGAACTCTGGGGAGACAGAAACACACATCAATCACCCTGGGCCACTACCTGCCACCCCTGTCGATATCCAGACCCGGCATACTTTTTGGTTTCATTTCCCTCCTTAGGTAAGAATCAAGTGGTTCTCTCAGCACCTGAGGAAGTGGGGTACAGCGAAGAACAAGAAGGGCCAAGACATGTGGTTGCCATGAGGCAGGTGGGTATGGGAAAGGAGGATTGGGAGTTTGGGATTATTAAATAAAAACTAATATAGAGGATGGATAAACAACAAAGTATTACTGTATAACAGTGGGAACTATATGCAATATCCTGTGATAAATTGCAATGGAAAACAATATGAAAAAATATATATATGTATATGTATAACTGAGTCACTTTGCTTTGCAGCAGAACTTAATGCAGCACTAAAAAATCAATACTTCAATCATTTTTTTAAAAGACCAAGAGTGTCCTGTAGCTCCCCTCATGCTCTGCTGTTTCTTCCCTTCTCACCTCCACTCACAGTTTACTCTGCAGAGAATGCCTGTTTTCTCTCTCTTCACCACAAACTGTTCTCTTCTTAAACATTTTTTATTTTAATACTTTGTTGTTTATCCATCCTCTATATGGTTTCATTTAATAAGCCCAAACTCCTAATCCTCCTTTCCCGTATCCCCCTGCCTCATGACAACCACATGTCTTGGCCCTTCTTGTTCTTGGGTGTACCCCACTTCCTCAGGTGATGAGGAAATACAATTTGATTTTATATTGTTATTTTATAGCCAAATAACAATATCGTGAGCTTCAGGTGGACAGTACAAGGAATCAGCCATACATATACATGTAGCCTTTCTCCCCCAAGGTTCCCCATCCAGGCTGCCACATAACATTGAGCAGAGTTCCAGGGCTACACAGTAGGTCGTTGTTGTTTATCCATCTTAAATATAGCAGGACCCACAACTTGTTCTTTATACTGCACTCAGGAAGCCTTCCTGGACATACTCTTACCCTCCGTGGCACTCGAGGTTGAGTTCAGTGACTTACCCTGATGCCCCCTTCGTCTGTAGACCTCATCACCCTTAATGTGCCCCCAGCACCCCTTTGCACAACCCCAGGGGGTACCATGTGCATGGAATCCAGTATAGTGTTGCCTCAACACAAGCAGGCTTCCTATGCCTCCATGAGGCTGGGGGTTTAGAATTACTGAAATTTCCTCTTTTCCTCAAAGCCTTCTTTGAGCCTGCCAGCCTGCTCTGAACTCCCATAGGGAGCTGACATTAAGTCTTAACCTTGTGCCAGAGCTGTGCAGTCACTGTGCACCCTTTATTCACCTTAGCATCCAACCTCCCCACAGAGGGGTCGGGTACCCCAACTCACAGAGGGGAGAACTGGGGCTTAGCAAGGAGAAGTTGTAGCTGAGGACTGGGGTAACCAGGTAGGTTAACATCCAAACCAGGACAACTGTGAGAAGGGAAGGGAGACTGTCAACCCCCATGGTGGGACAGCACATTGGGACTGTCCCCAGCCATCCTCCTTGTCACATGGCCTATTTCACAGATTGCTAGAGCTGATTTTCCAGGTTTATCCCTTTGAAGGCTTTGGTTGAACTGAAGCCTTTTGAGGGCAGAGGACTTTAGCGTTCCCTTCTCCTTATGCCAGGTATCATGCCAGCATGGGATGGTGTCTCCGCATTTCTTTCCAGAGGATAGATGTGCCAGACTGTCCTTTACTCTTAATCACGTGGTTGGTTTTGTGGGAGGCACTGGCCCAGCCACAGGGGCTCAGCAACATCTGCAATGGTGTGACTTTGCCTGCAGAGGGCGCCCTCCTCCCAGCAGCAGCCCAAAGAGGATTCCTGCAAGTCCCAGGTTTGAGAGCCAGCCCACAGGATTGGCCCCTCACCTGCCGAATATAGATTTGAGGGGGCACAGGGTAGTCAGTGCCGTTGATCGTGAAGATGAAAGGAGGCAGAGCCCCAATGCTCTAACATGAAACCACATGCTGTAAGAGAAAGAGGGAGGTGGGAGGTTGGTCCTGCTGATCCTTGGTATGCAAGGAGACCAGGAGTGACCCTGTGGCATGACCCTTCACCTTGTGATCCTTGGAGGCAATAGCATCGATGAGTTTCTGGATGTTGGTAACCACTCTACTTGGGCCAATCAGCAAAGAGGTCCCAGTGTCCACAAGGGCCTGACATCCACCGGAACAACGAATCACCATCCCGTTCATGGAGATGCTGGGAGACAGTGGGACAAAGCGTGCACCAGGGTCACTCTGAGTCTCCCCCACAACTGTCCCCTCCCTGAAAGTCTCCTGAACAGTCAGAGCTTCAGCTCTTGCCCTGACTCTTTTCCTTTGCTCTGGTCGTGTCACCTTCTTTGACATCCTTGAATGCAGTACTTGAAACCACCAGGCCCTTTCACTCCTCAGGGCTTTGACAGGTTCTTGTCGCCCTTCTTAGAAGACCACCATCACCTTTGTCTAGCTAATTTCTCCTCGTTTTCCAGGTTCCAGCTTAATTGCCACATTTTTAGGGAAGTCTTTCCCCTGAAGTAGATTAGTCTCCTGTCTTGGTCACTCTCTCTAGACTCTTCCTCATGTCTAGCATGCACCAAAGTGGTAATTCACTATGTGTGTGAGTCATTTCATGTACATATGCCTTACTAAATATTAGGGCAAGTTTTATTCTCATTGCCTCACTAAAGTGCCTGGCACAGAGTGGATGCACAATGTTTGTTGAAGGAATGAATGAATAATTGAAAAAATGAATGATGAACACCCAGAGACCTGTATCTGGTTTCTGACCAATGATGGGTCAACCAACATAGTGAAAATGGAGGTTCCCTGGGGCAACAGATGCTTAGAGTGGTGGTGGGGGCGACACAGGCTCCCTGGGAGAGATTGTCTCCCAGCACTGGCTCCTCACCAGGCTCAGACACTGAGGCCCTGGCCAGGGGATGCCCAAGCTAGCCCAGAGGACCTCCAAAGGACAGCTCAGTTTTTCTCTGAGAGTATCACATAGAATCTCCTCAATTATTGCCCCTTGTTCTCAGCCACTTCTGGAACCCAGCTTCCTGATTCTGTAAGTCACAGCCCTTGCCCCACCGTGTGCCCAGTATGTGGGGTGGAGAGCTACGGTTACATGGGATATCTCTTTTTATGAGTTGCTCTCAGGTCTCAAGACTGCGGTCAACCTCTCTCCACTGGTGACTGACTAACTGACTAACTCCAACTGACTAACTTCTCCCAAAGGAGATCAGTTTTCCCCATTTTTTTCAGGACTTTGTTTTTTTAACTGCCTATTCTATGTGCTGAGAACTCGCTTGGTCCCGGTAACCCTGGACAGTTGGTCATCTTATCACAACCCTATGATGAAACTCTTGTGATCCTCTGTTCACTCAAGCCATGCTCCCTGCCTCACAGCACAGTGAGTGCAGCCCTCCCCGGGCTGCCCAGTCCTCTCTGGATCATCTCAGGACCTGGTGAGAAGTCTCTGCAGGAGGCTGTGGTGATTATGAACCCATGGGTGTGTGTCTGTGTTTATGTGTATGTTTGTGTGTCTGTGTGTGTGTCTGTCTGCTTGTGTGTGTTTATATCTGTGCCTCTGTGTGTGTCTGTGTGTATGTCTATGTTTGTGTGTGTGCATCTGTGTATGTGTCTATGTGTGTATGTCTGTGTGTATGTCTGTGTGTGTGTGTCTGAGTGTGTGTCTGTGTGTATCTGTGTTTGTGTGTCTGTGTGTGTGTCTATGTGTGTGTGTGTCTGTGTCTGTGTGTCTGTGTGTGTCTATGTGTGTGTGTGTGTCTGTGTCTGTGTGTCTGTGTGTGTCTATGTGTGTGTGTCTGTGTGTGTCTTTGTGTGTATCTGTGTTTGTGTGTGTGTTTGTGTGTCTGTCTGTGTGTATCTGTGTTTGTGTGTGTGTTTGTATATGTCTGTGTGTGTACGTATCTGTCTGCTTGTGTGTGTTTATATCTATGCCTGTGTGTGCATCTGTGTGTCTCTGTGTGTTTGTGTGTATGTTTGTATCTGTCTGTGTGTGTGTTTCTATGTGTGTATATCTGTGTGTGTGTATCTGTGTTTGTGTGTCTGTGTGCGTGTGTCTGTGTGTGTGTGTATCTGTCTGCTTGTGTGTGTTTGTATCTGTGCCTGTGTGTGCATCTGTGTGTCTCTGTGTGTTTGTGTGTGTATTTGTATACATCTGTGTGTGTGTTTGTGTGTGTGTATCCGTGTGTGTGTATTGTCTGCTTGTGTGTGTTTGTATCTGTGCCTGTGTGTGCATCTGTGTGTCTCTGTGTGTTTGTATACATCTGTGTGTGTGTTTGTGTGTGTGTATCTGTGTGTGTGTATCTGTGTGTGTGTCTGTGTGTGTGTGTCTGTTTATGTGTGTCTGCGTGTGTGTATCTGTGTGTGTGTCTGTGTGTCTGTGTGTGTATATCTGTCTGCTTGTGTGTGCTTGTATCAGTGCCTGTGTGTGCATCTGTGTGTCTCTGTGTGTTTGTGTGTGTGTTTGTATTTCTGTGTGTGTATCTGTGTTTGTGTGCGTGTTTGTATCTGTGTGTGTGTCTGTGTGTATGTATCTGTGTGTGTATCTGTGTGTATCTGTGTGTGTGTGTATCTGTGTGTGTATCTGTGTATGTGTGTCTGTGTGTGTGTTATCTGTATGTGTGTGTCTGTGTGTGTGTCTGTGTGTGTTTGTATCTGTCTGCTTGTATGTGTTTGTATCTGTACCTGTGTGTGCATCTGTGTGTCTCTGTGTGTTTGTGTGTGTGTTTGTATATGTCTCTGTGTGTGTTTGTGTGTTTGTATATGTCTGTGTGTGTGTTTGTGTGTGTATCTGTGTGTGT